>NC_090393.1:17539840-18259840 GCF_036365525.1 Heterodontus francisci
GAGTGTTTGGCTGTTCCTCAGTGGTCTGAAGTTTTCACCTGAGTCACCACCCCCAATCATCATCCCCTTACAGAAAAAAAAATTCTTGACCCTTTTGTCCTTGCAAACTACCTCCAAATTCCAACCTACCTTAACTCCCAAAAGTCCTGTAATATGTTGTTGCCTCCCCAATCCATGCCCATTTTTCTACATTTCCTTGTTTGAATCCCTTCAATCAGGATTCCACCCCACAGCACTGAAATGGTTCTAAAATGTCAAAAACAACAGGCTTTGTGACAAGTGACCATGATGCATTATTTTTCCTTGAACATTCTTCAGCCTTTGACATGGTTGACAATGCTCTCCTCTAATTTATCTCCTCCGATGTTTAGTGGAACTGCCCATGTTTCCAGGCTTACCTATCCGCTCATAGCCAGAGCATCTCCAGCAAAGGCTTCACTTCCACTCAGCTATGAGGGGAGTGATAGAAAATACTTAAGCATACTGTGTTTTGTGAATAGCAACTTCGATAATGTATTTGTATATGGAGGATAAACAATTTTCGAAGAATGAGTAACACCATTCCAATGGTAAGTTAATGTAACATTTTTTTAGATATGTGAATTATCACCAGATTTTGCAGTCAGTGGGAAAGGGATGGCGCTCACTAGTGACCTCAAAAAGCTGCCCACAAGGAAAGAGCGGGCTCGAGAGCTTGGATTTCCTCTACTCTGATGTGACTGTGAATTTGGCCCCATCTGTGGCATCAAGCAGAAGTGCAGGCAAATCCACAAATCCGATTGAAGAATTCTTACAGACAGCAAACCAGGAAGTAAAATGCAGGGATTATAAGTCACATTTTAATCATTGTACAGAAAGCAAAATAAAGATTAGGACGTGCACATGGGATTAAGGCTCAAGCTGAAATATTAGCTTTCAGAAAAAATTAAAATTAATCTCTCATTTTTTAAAATCATGCAATTTTTAAATGTTTGAGGAAATGAGACTTCAAACTTGTAAAATTAGTTTTTCAGAGCCAGAGAGGTTGTTCAGTAGTAATTGTGATTTGGTGTGCCATTAAAATCTCAGTTACTCCTGATCGAACAAAGCTTAACATTTTCAATGGTTTTTACAGCGAGAATAATGCATATAAAGTTGAAGTTCACATCAAATCGCAGATTCTGTGTTGATCGCATCTGCGAAGACAGCATAGGGCACCCAGTGCAGGAGTAGGGATTCACTGAGAGCAGCTTCTGAATTTCCATGTTTAACTGCACATGCCAAAAGATCCTGTCAGTTTTACACATTAATGATGGCAAGCAAATTTCACACAATAACTTTAGTAGAGGAGGTTTCATTCAGGGTGAGCTACCTTTCACAAAGCTATGAAACAGTGTGTCCTTAATCGATTGTATCTTCATTGCTGTAGCTTTCAGATTCTACTCAATGATAAATAGTTGTATTGCCATTTACAAAACAAATTTTCATTGTTTTCAAAGTCCTTCACAAGAAAAGGAAGGATTATTGGATAATTTCAGTCTCATGTTATACTTTTACACAACTCTGTTCACAGTAGTTTGCAAATATGATGAATGGTCTATGTCTCATGTTAAACTATTCTAATAGTATGTACAGTACCTTGTAATAATGTATTGCAAACTTTAGTGCATAAGTTTGAATATAATTTGACTTTTCTAGTGTTTGTATTAAATGGATGTTGCATTGTAGTTAAATTATAATATCTGATCCGGAAAGTTCACCTCTGATACAATCCCAGTTTGAACTCCGACAACTACACCACAACACACTTATTTAGCCTCAACAAATCTAGTGATCAAAGCTTATTTACTTGATTTGCATGAATATCATAATTATACTAAATGAACACTTACTGTCACTTACTTTGACCGAGGACAATACTTCTATCAGTAGCCCTTCTACTAGCGATGGAGGAGAACTCTTCGGCGCATCAGGATGTAAGTTCCCTTTAGTGATCCAGCTGCTAGCAGCATTGGAGGATTTCCTGTTTACAAGTCCTGCTACATCCAGGAAGTCATCCTTTTTATAAGTAAATCATCTTCTGATTTCAGCTAGTTTAACACAAAGCTGTAGGCTAGACTGTCTTTTACTAAATAATAAATAATCAAAGCAGAGAGCACTAGTTTTTGTTCTCACATTTTTGATTGTTCTTGCAGTTTGTAACTAGCTTTAAGTAATATGGTTAAGGAGATTGAAAAGACAGCTAATTTAGACAATGTAAAATGCAGTTATACATCACAGCACTCATTATAACATATCTTCTTCCTCAATCAGAGCATTTTGACATTCCGTCTAGGATCATGAAGAATATTTATTTGAGCAAGGTACCATTGAGCAATTGGCACTGTGGACCTGTGCACCATCAAGGGTAGATGCCTTTAGGAAGGGAACAGGAGAGAAAAATGGCAATAAAATTTAATGTACAGTAATTACATGAAATTGTATCTTTCAGTAGTTTCTCTGACCTTTGATATTTGTTCTGTCTCTTATTCAGTCTCAGTGACAGTTTCTTCACGGTTAAGGGTGCAGCACTTTTTCTACAACAGGGAAGCAGTCCACAGGCGCCACAATGTTACCATCACCACAAATATGCAGGTGAGCAGTCTAGGGTCAAAACTCTCCTAACCACTTTGGGTAACCAGTCACCTGGCTTATTAAGTGATTAATAGTATGATTTTCCACCATAGTTAATTTAGGTATGCTTTCTTTTCAGTGCACAAATAATATAAATCTGGATAAGCTGTTAAATTTCACCTAAATGAAAGGGGACGTCTAAGGGGTTGGGGGAAAAAAATCAGGAACAACTGCACATTCCAGGCCTTTGAGAAGAGGAGGTCTGATTCAAGGTGACATACCTTTTAGAGAGGTATGAAGTAGTGTGTCCTTAATCCATTCCTGTAGCTTTCAGAGGAAAGGAGTTGGCCATTCAGCCCGTTGAATGCGATTCTTCATTTAATTTGATCATGGCTGATCTGTACCTTGGCTCAATTTACCTGTCTTTGATCCATATCCTTTAATAACCTTACCTAATAAATATCTATTGCTCGCAGTCTTGAAACTTTCAATTGAGCCAACATCCACAGCCTTTTGAGAAAGCAAGTTCCAGATTTATATCCCATTTTGTATCTGTTTTTTAAACAAATGTTTCTAATTTCACTCTTAAATAGCCTAGCTCCAATTTTAAGATTATGCTGACTTATTCTGGATTCCTCCCTCAGAGGAAATTGTTTCTCTGTACTTATTGAATCCTTTTATCACTTTAAACATTTCTCCAACTTCAACTGAAAAACATATTGTAACTGTGCTGGCAGTATAATTGGAGATCAATGTGTACCGATGTGTATTATAATTCCAAAGGCCAGTGTTAGGACCAGGTGAGGGAGGGTTCTCAGGTTCCCCTCTTGCCCCTTCCCTGGTTTGGCCGTAACAGGGTTTATCTTTTAAAACAATGTTTTTAGCTTACCACCTCAGTGAGTTTTTGCACACTGCTCTCAAATTGTAATTGCAAATGAACCAATCAGACAGATTTTTTTGGGTTTAAGCAAGAAAGATGTAAGTTTATGAGCCTTATCACTATAACTCAGTTAAAATTACTAAAATAAGCGACTCAACCATGCTAGCGTGCATACGAGATAAACACACACACAGATAGAGAGGGGAAGAAAGAATTGGTGGGGGCGGGGGGCATTGAAATAGGGTTAGCCATAAATGGAATTCAGTCACTGTCTTTTATCTTTGATGTAAAGTCCTTGGTTGAAGTTGAGGTCTTGGAGTTCTCGCTGGGTCACAATGCACCTTCAGACTTGCTTCTGTGGTACCAGAAGGCTGAAGAGAGGTTTCAGTTGTCATCTTGGTTGCCTGTAAAGTTCTGTAGTCTTGAGGCTTGCGCTGCCGCCGTGGCTTTCCTGGGACATTGCTGGAGAGAGAGAGAGACAGAGGGAGGAAGACCTTCCTTCCCCTTTTTCTGTTCAAATCGCAGTCTGATTCCTTTCTGTGTGGCACAAGTCAAAAAGACCCCAGTCTGGCCAGCAGGTAGGTCATGTGACCATCTCTTTGTTTGAAACAGCAGCTTCTTTGGTGGGGTGTGGGGGGGGGGTGGGTTGGTGGTGACGGTGGTGTTGCTGGATACTAGAAGCTTGGTGGGGGGCGGTTCTGGCTCTTACGCAAAGATGTGGATCATCACTATTGCCCAGATCAATCTTGTTAATTTAATCAGTGAGCACTCCCATTGTCTCTGTATTCAACTGTCTCTCAGAATGCAAATGTGCAGCCATGTTTTCAGCTGGTTCGTTCTTTAGTTTTTTTAAACAAGTTATGTGCGATGTCCAGTTTAAAAAAAAGTTTCAGTAGTGTCCCCTCTGACAAAATTAATGTTTCCATTTGGTGGTGTGATTTCCGTCACAGCCAGAAAGCAACAATAGTGCGATTATCTGTATTGTGGGTTTGGAGACAATTGAGTGTTTTCCATAATCATTGGCTGTAAATGAGAGATGTTTGTTCACTAGAGATTCAAGACAATGAAGTAGCAAAACAGAATTTACAGTGAATAACATTATGTTTCAATAACTGCAGACATGTTGCTTAGTAACAGTCTGAAGTAAATGTGTACTGTTTGGCTTTTTATTTAAACTTTTTATGTATTTAATGTGACTTTCCAAAAAAAACAGTTTACAAATCTACTCGTTCCTTTTAAAAGGCATTTCCTACAGCGTTTAAACACAAGTTACATTTGTAATTTTTTGTTAATGTAAAGAAGACATCCGAAGGCACTTTACAAATGGTTATAAGGAAACAGATGTCACACCAGGACAGGAAAGATTAGGAAGGGTGAACAACCGTTTTGTGAAGAGATTGATTTTTAGAACTAGAGAGAAGGTTGAGTAGTGGAGAGGTTTAGGGAGGGAGTTCCAGAATGTAGGACTGAGGCAATTGTAGAAGGAATGGAGGAGATAATGCACAGCAGAATGGAGTGTTTGAGAAGGAAGATGTAGGTCACAGATGGGATGGATAAGGCCATGGAGGAACTATAGACCAGGCTGAGAATTTTAAATTTAATACATGCAGTGGCAGGGAGCCAAGGTTAGGGACAATGGGCAAACAGGACTTGGTACAGGACAGAACATGGGAGGCGAGTTTTAGCTAAGTAGGAATTTATGAAGGGTGGAGGTTCGGAGGCAAGCAACATCCTGGGTATTACCATTGACTAGAAACTGAACTGAATCAGCAATATAAACACTGTGGCTACAAGAGAAGGTCAGAGGCTGGGAATTCTGAAGCAAGTAACTCACCTCCTATCTCCCTAATGTGTCCACCATCTACAAGGCACATGTCAGGAGTGTGATTGGAATACTCACTTGCCTAGATGAGTGCGGCTCCAACAACACCCAAGGAGCTTGACACCATCCAGAACAAAGCAGCCCACTTGATCAGCACCCCAGCCACAATCTTAAACATTCACTTTCTCCGCCGCCAACGCACCGTGGCAGCAGTGTGTACCATATATAAAATGCCCTGCAGCAACTCATCAAGACTCCTTCGACAGCATCTTCCAAACCTGTGACCTCTCTGCCTAGAAGGACAAGGGCAGCAGACGCATGGGAATGTCACCAACTGCAAGTTTCCTTCCAAGCCCCACACCATCCTGACTTGGAGCTATATTGCTGATCCTTGGCAGTCGTGGGATCAAAATCCTGGAACTCCCTTCCTAACAGTGCTGTGGGTGTGGTTAGATGGGCTGCAGCACTTCAAGAACGTGGCTCACCACCACCTTCTCTAGGACCATTAGGGATGGGCAACAAATGCTGGCCTTGCCAGAGACACCCACATCCCATGAAATGAATAAAACAAAAAGGAATAGTTGAGTGTGGAGGTAAGAAAGCCGTGTATAATGATTTCTCACTCTCGCTCTCCTTTTCCCATCCCGCCCCCCCCCCCACCAACCTTTGATAATTATGTAATGCCCTTCGTATTCACCACTGTCTTATTTTCCCCTTATCTCAAGGTTTCTACGTCCTTTTTATCTACTCGAGACAGGCCCTACATTCCTGCTAGACAGTACACAGACAGTCTTCAAGGACTTTAGCTTCAGCTGCAGTGAGCTGGTTGCAGCTTGACACAATTTCCCATAATCCCTCTACCTTGGCATCTTTTATATTATGCTCTGTGCTTCTACTGTACTATACTACAGATGTTCTTTTGGGTTAAATATTAAATAATCTTTCAAACTCCCCCATTTGAGGGGAAGATATCCTTATCCACCCCTCATTAACTATTTTTAATTAAAGCAGAAAATTCCAAACTGTGTTTTCTGATGTACCTGACGCACAAGATGCTTAAGATGGCCAAGCAAGAAACCTCTTACCACTAATATTGCTTGGGTCAGTATCATAAACATGGACAGAGTTCGGAGCCATGGGTGTTGTCCTACATTACATATTGTTTCCCACCATTGGTGCTCTCCTAATTGTTCTATTTTGTCCCTTCTTTGGTAGTTTCTTGCATCATTTTTACCAGGTGTTTTTGTGAGGTGGTAGTCCTCTCTATGCTTTCTCGTAGACTAAAGGATAGTGGAAGTATGGGATATCCAAAGCTCATGACAGCTTTGCGGACATCAGCCTGCATAGAGAAATTAACTCTCCGTTTGGTGACATTGTGTATTAACAGTGAGCAGGACATGGGTGGGCTTGAAACAAAAGGTGGGTTCTATAATAGGACACTCCTTCCTCCCATACCTCATTGTCTGGGCATTGGTGGTAATACAATACATCCCCATCTGAATGTAGACAGATTTGGCACTATTTTCATCCCACTTTTGGATGTCCTTATTGCATACTGGCTATTCCTGGTCTTTGGTGAACCCACACGCAGGTTGTCCCAGGTTCCTAACATCGCAGCGGCATAAGTAAACTCGTCCTCTTTATGAACAGCACTCGATATTTGGGCTGTCCTAGGTTAGACTGCGTTTGATCAAAATTGGTGGAGGGTTTCCATAACGAAGTATGGACGTCTTGGTCCATCATCCTGATTGATTCTACCCTAGATACCTCCCATTCATCCTCTACCTATAGGCGGGGTAACCATAACACTACCAGGGCTATGGTTTTATTCCCATAGTCCTTATTCCCTTTCTCTAAATGGGACAATCCATGCTGCCTGGCCCCTGCGGTGTGATTATGGTCTGTGAACCAACACCTGATCATACTGTCATGCACAAAGAAAGGAATTTGATTATTCCCATTATCAAGGCCAGCCATTTTCTGATCTAACATATAGCTTCCATAAATCAAGCACACATTAGCCTTGGATATGTTACTTTCAGCCACATTTTATCCTTCGTTATCACATTGATGTGATCCTGAACAGAGAGAATATCTTCACCTTATCTCTGTTGGGAGATTGAGATAATTTGTTAATTATATCTTTTCCCTCTCCATTTGCCCCTGCTAAAATTCCCTTTAATTGTCTCCTCATGGCCTCTTTGTGTTCCCACATATCCTCAATATTCTGTTCCAGGCAGCCGTCCCCACAGTGCCTGATACCTACCCATTCCCAAAGCCCCCTCTTCCTTCTGCCTCTCCTGGCTGCTGCCATAGAATTCACCTCCATTACCACCTTTTCTACTGTCCCAGCTCCCCATTTTTCCTGTGCTTGATTCTGTGTCAAGAAATTTGACTCTTTCTTACCAGTTGGTCATAAAATGCTTGGTATCCCCCGGGAACAATCCTTTGGGTACACGGTTAGAACGAAATGTAATATAATAGGCACTATCTCATATCTCGCATTATTGTATAATCGTTTGGGAGTGGCTATTCGCCCATTTGCTGGCCTTTTATTTTATTGCGGGCACTCATCTATCCTGTGGTCATCCTTTGCCCTGTCCCTCCTTTCTTTGTCATATATTTGGACATAGTGAACCAAGCCACAGCATGACACTTTATTGATGCACCCCACCAATCCTTGATGCCTCTTGCTCATCTTTGGCCAATTTAATGTGTCTCTGCACTGTCCCAAGTAAGGGATTCCCCTGTAACATTTATTTTGCTCGTCCTGAACTACCCCAGAGCTCGGTTGAATCCCCTCCATTTCCTTTTTCCCAATTGAAACTTTGGCACTGCAACCATGGCACATTGGCACTTTATCATTAGTCCTTCCCCCTCTTGCACTGATATCAAATGTTTTGTCCAGTTATACTTCTCACAAATAGACCATCAGGTCGCAACCTTCTTGTGGGTTTTCACTCTCTGGATTTCCCTTGATGTCTTGTGCAATCACTAGTTGCAAGCTTTGTATAAGGATGGTCACTATGGCTGGTTGCATGTGCTGTGGCTCCATGACTGCAATAAGACAAGATCAGTGCAATATTTATTCTCTCAGTTTTTAGCTGATTAAAGTGATAGGAACTGAATCCAATAGACTGTGGGACTTGAATGCTCTGCAATTAGGTATGGCCCCTTCCATTTGGGTTCAAAGAAATGCTCCTTTTGCCATAATTCAGGACCATAACTGTGTCTCTCACTTGATACACAGATGGTTGCACCTTCTTGTCAAAGTATTTCTTGATCTGCTTCTTTGACTTCCCAGCCTTTGTGTCTAATTACTACACCGTAACACCTGTACTAACCACTTGGAACTACATGGCTCCTGTACCAGAGGGCTCATGCATGGCAATGTCAGGTGTCACAGGGTTCTCATTTAGTATTCAGGTCATAGCCTGATACTGTGATATTCCTGTTTTGTGTGGGATCAAGTGGATCGCCATTAAACACATTGGTAGCATACTGGCCCATTGAGAGGGGTGATCTGCACATAGTTGCTTCAGCTTTGCTTTCAGGGTCCTATTGTCCCCCTTCTGGAGATTGGGGTGGTGGGAGATGTGTAACTTGCATTTAATCCCCATTATTTCTTGGAGATGGGTGAAAATTTTCCTAGTAAAATGAGAGTCCTGACCACTATCCACCTGCAAGGGCACTCCCCACCAGCAGATCACTTCACTCAATAAAATTTTGGCACCATTGATTGCATTATTGGAACGTCAGGGGAAGGGTTCAGTGCATCTAGTACGACCAGGGCATAGGCATAATTCCCTTGGGCTTGGGACCGATGAAGTCAATTTGCAAGTCTGTCCAGGGTCTGTCTGTGACAGCGGGGCACTCTGGAGGAGAGTGCAGTTTGTGTTGGGGAAGGGATTATGCTGCAGACATCATGAAACTGTGGAATCCATAGTACCCTTCATGTTAGGCCACCATGCAATTTTAACAAACTTTTCAAAAGTTATATCAGCCAAATAGTGGCAGCCCACTAGGTGAGAGTGGAAAAGGAATAGCAATTCCTCCTCATCGCTGGCAGAAAACACACCACTGGAAAGGCATCTGTTGACTTTTGGAACATTAATATTTGGGTTTCCAGGTTGAGGATAGGGGCCAGCATGGTATGTGAGGTCTATGACATGGGCTGTGGCAGCGTTCTGCCCTGCTCGTGGCATGAAATCACTGTGACATGCGGTAGATAATGTTTTTGCAATGCCACCAGATCAATGGGGTGAAAGAGGGTACAACTAGCAACTGAATCTTGGTACTCACCTAGAGAGTCACAGGGGTCGCCTGATAGGGCTGCCTTTTTTGCTGCTTAGTCGGCCTTGGCATTCCCTGCACTCTGGATGCCCCCCTCCTTATGGGATGAAACCTTACCAATGAAACAAGGCTGACTACACTCCTTTCGAGACATCCAGAGCATTCTGAATAACGGTCCGTGGACAAGGAATTTTCCGTCCATGATACAGTGTGTGTTCTAATGGTATGAAAGAAGGGACAATATGGTGTTGATGGCATGTGCAATATCAGACCAAGTGTTCACATTTTGGTTTACATGTTCACATCCTTCTTGAGTACTTCTGTCTTTAATGCAAAACAACCAAACCTGGGCATAATTATTTCTGACATGTCATAGCATGGTGATGATTTGGACTAAAGGCTTTACCGATCCAAGACTTGGCCTTAACCCATTCAGGCTGTTTGTTATCTTCCAAGACAAAGTGTTTGAGAAGAAGAGATATAGAGGTTACCTCTAATATAATGTCAATATAATCAGTGTAAGGTTCATCCCCCTTACTGGTATAAGAACGGATGTGACAAAAGTTCAGTTATGAATCTACTTTATTGAGACCAAGTTGGAACAAGTTTATTAGGTTTTGTTCAAACTAAATCAATAAACATGCAGCAGTTTAAAGCGGGTAATACTACCTGTATCAAGCCAGGATGGAAGAGTGCACGTCCTCTCTTGCAGCTTTGATCTTTGGTCTTCAAGCTTTTCTGTCTCTTCCCTCATCTTCCTCTCTCTCTCTCTCCTCTTTTTGTCCATATAAAAGGCCAAAATTGGAGTAACCTAGAAATTTTGGAGGGCTGAAGGAGTTTATAGAGATAGGGAGGGGCAAGGCTGTGAGGTTGACTTGAACACAAGGGTGAGAGTTTTAAATTATAGCTGCTCGGGGATCAGGAGCTAATGTAAGTCAGTGAGCACAGAGATGATGGGGAAGCAGGATTTGGTGCAGGTTAGGATATGGGTAACTGTTTTGGATGAGCTTAAGTTTATGGAGGATGGAAGATGGGAGACTGGCCAGGAGGGCCTTAGAATACTTGAATCTGGAGGTAACAAAAACCATGAATGAGAATTTAGCAGCAGATAGGCTGAAGCAAGGGCAGAATCGGGCGAAATTAGAGGTGGAAGTTACGCTCATGTTGATGGAAAGGATATGTGACCAGATACTCAGCTCAAGGCAAATACGATATTGAGGTTGTGAACAATCTGGTGTCAATGTGACACAGTGGCTGGGGAGGGGGATGGAATTGGTGATGAGGGCCAAAGGCACTGGTGTCAAACTTCCCAATGTTTAATTATTGTCTATGAATCTCAGTGTGGGGAGTCAGGAGGTAAGTTATTCACTGCAGAATATCCAGCCTCTGACCTCTTAGCCACAGTATTTGTGGCTGTCCAATTAAGTTTCTGGTAAAACAATCAATAATCTACTGTTACAAAAGGTTCTATTTTCATACTGAAATCTTAGACATCTGTGTGTTGTAAAAACTGAAAAAAGGATTTTCAGTAGACTTGGACACCTGTGAATAGCTGGAATTTTTAGATTTTGACTCTGTAAAGAACAGGAAAAGCAGACAGTTTCAAGGAAACAGCAGGGGTTTGACTTCCTCAAAGCAATACTTTGAATGACAGTGGAGACTCTCTGTCTCGTCACTTGATCGGCTCAGGAAGGTTTTTTGCTTTCATTTTGGACTTTTAAAAACCAGTGAGTTGGACAAAGAGCAGGCATTTTGAAACTTAGACCTAACCTGCCTGGAGACCCCCCAAAAAAAGACCTCTCTGTAAAGGAGACTTGCATCTCTTGAAAAGAAATCCTGCATTTGAAAGGTGGCATATTCCTATTGCCTCCTGTTTCTGAAGAATTCCTGCATCTAATGAGATTCCTGTTGCCTCCTGTGTTTTGGGAAATCCTGGAACCGGAACAAAGCTTCTACCACTGTGTTGCTGCTGTGAGTCCTGAGAAGACTGGTTGCTGCACCCCTGCTGAAAGACCTATGTGATGCCTGCTGTAGCCCAATTGCCTTGAACGCCTACCCATCAAAGACTGTTCATCAACCTCACCTGGAGAGACTGAGTGGCATCTGACTATTCGACTCTGGGACACCTCACCTAACCAAAGCCATCCTACCAGAATGTGACGAACTGATACATTTCTATTATTCCTTCTATTCCTAAGAAACAGCTGTAAACCAAAATCCTTTTCCCCGGTTAACCATTTTTTTGTGTGTGTGTGTGCATGAGTACTAAGGAGCTTTTCATGTATGTAGATTTATCTAATTAGTAGTTAAGACTTATTGTTTCTTTTCTAATAAATAGTTAATGTTGTTGTTGTTTGGTGTGCTTTATTCTGGGGGACAAATAGAGTATCTAATTTGGCTATTCGGTAGGTGGGAAAATTTATTGATGTGCTGTGACCTGTGGAGTAGTGGGACTGAATTTTAACAGTGCATTTCTCCCATCATGGTCATAACACTACACTTTCAAACTTGTTAAAGAGTAACTAAAACCAAGTGGTGCAGTTATCCCTTTATTGCATTATTCTGTTTTCTGGGCAGATTTTACTGAGATCCTGCTGCTAATATTTAGAACATTGTCCTGGTTCTTTTAGACCTTTTGGATTGCTCAAATGGTTATCCTGCTGAGTATGATGGTCAGAGCTACTGGTTAAATTGGAATTCTGTTTTCTTTTCTTGGCATTGTAAGGTTTTCGCCAGTGTTTTGAGGATCTTATTGCACATTTCTATCCATTTTACCTCAAACAGAAAATTAGTCATCTAGTGTATAATATAAAAAGGGGTGGCTGTTTGCTATAATCCAGGCTACTGATTTACTGTGACTAAATGTCATTTTTTTTTATTACACGGAATTCTGACATTTTACTGATATTTTGAGTTCTCCTTTTTCCATGAGCAGAAGTGACAGATAATGGGAGTGATGTTTATCCATAACTCTTTGAGAATTCTGTGGTTTTTAATATTAAGACAACATGGAAAAAACCTTATTTGAGGAATGTTTATTGAAATATGGGGATAAAATTTAGTTAATTGAGCAGAAGGATAAATATAATAATGCTCAGGATAATTGCAGTTCCCAGGGCATTGACATTTATGCCAAGGATAAATCTAGATGCTTTGTCATGTTTATTCATGCGGTGTATGTGAAGATATCGGTTCTGCAATTATCTCCTCCTTCCCCAGTTTAAATGTACTGCAGGCCCTTTGAGTTGACTTTGGTTCTGTCTGAGAATCGCATCATTGGGTGTCTGGATCTTGTATGATCTGATCTGGTCGCATATCCTAGCAACCTCTGAAGAATGCCAAGTTTCCAAAGCATGATTGAGGACTCTGACCTTCTGTCCTACTTGCAATCGAGTTAATTCTGGTCCTGCTTGCCTGCATTACGATGCCTTCATCTTTCCTTGTTTAGAAAGGTTAGAAAAATGATGACGAGCAAAATCACCAATCATGGGCAACCACTCTGGCCTCTGGATGCTTGCTGCAACGAACTGAAGCCTGAGGAGAGACTCCCGGTCGTGTTGTCTCTTCGTGTCAAGACTCTCTCAGCCTTTGTGTCATCCTTTTCATGGACTGACCCAATATGTTCGACCTGGGTATTTCCTACCATCTTCATTGTATTACTGAATTCATGTATTGTGACAATCGGTAAATCTCAGCATACTGGAAGTTTTGCGACAGCTGGTCCAGTTGTGTCTGCAATATAAAACATTTGTGCTAGCCATTCGGAGCTCCCATAGCTGCACTGTGAGGTTATTGTTCCAATGCACTTGATTGGAGCGCCATTGTAGGCAGCCAGCCAAGCTGTGGTGGATTGTACCATAGATTCCCATTTCTTTAAGTACGTGTCCTTCAGTATACAGATGGGCACAATGTTTGCATTTCCTCCCATGTCAATTTTTACTCTGAGCTTATGCTTGCCACTCTTGTGCGGCCATATAATCTTGATCATGGCAAATGCCTCAGATTGCGTAGTAACATTGGTATGTTGATGCAAATTAACTATGTGAAATCCTTGTTCGCTGTTCACACAAATGCACTCTTGGTCCTGTGTTCCTGACAATCTGTCTCTCTGCAGACCTGATGTACCTGCTTGGGCTTTTGTAGTGTGTTGAAATATCTTTTGTTGCATTTGCCATCCTGCCTTGCAGACATTCTCTCTGCATGTGATCTGCCACCATTCTTGTGTGCAGTATCTGAGCTCGGCCTTCTGCACTACCTTGCCCAATGCCCTTGCATGCCACTAGCTTTGCACTGGCCCTGGTAGGCTGGACAACTGCAAATTGGGTGAGGCAAGCCACATTTGCCACAAGGCTTAGCAGAGTTCTGAGCCTTGCTTACCATACCAATTGTTGTAGCCGCCCCAACGCTTGTAACTGTTGGCGCCCAGCCATGATGGCTTCGAATTTCCTTTCATAATTAAGTAGTGCATCTACAGTGTACCCTTTGTTCTTTTCTAGCAGGTCTTTTTGAAAGGCCTCTTGTTGGTTAGATGTGATGACTAGCTCTATAACCAATTCTGGCAATTCAGTATCTCCAAAGTCGCAACATTGAGCTTTGTCTTGGAACCTTGCATCAAACTGGCCAATGGACACATCTTGGCTTTGCTGGTAGGTCATAAGCTCAAACCTATGTACTTGGAAATTTACCTTCACCTTAAGTTGCTGCTCCAGGAATGTCCATAGCTTGCTAGGGACCTTCTGATCCTCAGCTGAGAATCCTAATGTATTGAACCATTGCAGGCCCTCATTGACGAGTGCAATCAAAATCTTGATAGCTTGTTTCTCTGGTTTGTTCACTTCTTGATCCATGAAATACAGTTCCATTTGCTGTCTAAACTGTTTAAGTTCAGATGCTATGTCTGATGCCTTCCGATCTATAACTGGATACTTGTTTTTTTCTTGTTTAGACAGATTAGTTTTCTGCAGGCCTGCCCCTTTAAAAGTGAGACTGCATCTTTTTTAAACTGAGGGAACAGTTCTTTGTTTACACAGGCTGATTCATTTTTTTTAATCTGAGCTTTTTTTTCTAAATAGTTTTTTTTCCCTGCTGCTTGCAGTTCCAGCAGCCTTTTGTTTTGTGCTGAATCTCTAGTGGCATTGTTTGGCTTGGGCCCCGCCCACAAAGCAAAAACCGGGAAAACTAAAACGGTAATGCATGGGGACATCACCACCTGCAAGTTCCCTTCCAAGTCTCTCTCCATCCTGACTTGGAACTATATCGCCGTTCCTTCACTGTCGCTGAGTCAAAATCCTGGAACTCCCTTCCTAACAGCACTGTGGGTATAACTAACTCATATGGACTGCAGCGGTTCAAGAAGGCGGCTCACCAACACCTTCTCAAGGGCAATTAGGGATGGGCAATAAATGTGGGCCTAGCCAGCGATGCCCACGTCCCATGAATGAATAAAAAAAAGTAATGGCTTCAGCCATTTTTCAATCCACTGCTCTGCTGGCAAATTGCCTACTGTACTTAGAGTTTCAACACCTCCCTGGATCCTGTCTGTAGCCTGACTCACTCCACGTTGTGGGGCTTCTTGTCAGCTGCTCTCCAGGATCTTCAACCACTCCAGGTAAGCAACCTGCTGTTCTTCAGAAAATATAGAACGTTAACGCAATGTAATATGACTTGTTTCTTTGACATGTGAACTATTATTCACAGGACTGCAAGTAATATCCAAAGAAAACGTGGGTTTTTGTTATAACTTAGCTAGAACATATATTGTTATGATCCCTTTAGGGACCGTTAAATTTTAAAAGGAGAAAGTCGAATTTCCAGTTGTTTCTGAAAGAATTACGCCACAAGATTTCACGTTTCAAACAAAAACTTTATTGTACAAGAATTAAACAAAGCAAAATACTACTAACTTGACACGACAACTCGAGACATTTATATTTTAAACTTAAAAACTTAACCCAACACTCCCGTTAAACTTTTACTTCTACCCCAAAAATTTCCCGAAATGTTACAGGATCTTGGTGGTTTGTTCACTTCTCTTGGGACCAATCCAAAGTGTACCACAGTTCTTGGCAATTCACTTCGATTTCTTTAATTTCTCAGCTGTCTTCCGAGGTTTTAGATTTCTGGGGGATCTCCCTATAGCTTTGGCTAGGCAAATCCTCCAGTACCTCACAAATCTGGTTTTCCCAGCTTGCCTGATGGGCCTACCTTAAAACTGAAACAGAAGCCGCTGATTCCTGATAGCTGGACTCAAGAACAGAGAGGCTGTCTTCCAAATGCCAACTCCTTGTCTGAAGCCACCAGTTTTCCAAAAGCCAACTGACTGTCTCAGTAAATCAATTCACTGTGTCAGCAAACACACAGATCAAAAAGCACCTCTGATCCATCTCTCCAACAACATCTATCTCCGTAGCATTGTGATATATGTAGAATGTCACACTCAGGATAGGAAAGGGGTTTGATGAGGCTGAATTGTGCCTTTCATATTGTCGTGGAATGAGGTGATGATACTTAGTAGGTTTTTTTTCAGGTTTGCACTTGCTGCTGTTCAATATTCAGTCCGTTAACACCTAATCTGTACTAATGCTTTGTCTTTCAACACACCATTAACATATTGTTTGCCTTTGCTCCATGACCTTTTGGTCAACTGTGTGGCCTTGTCCAATCTACACCTCCTTTGTTATCTCTTGCCCCACCCCCACCTCACTTGCTTATAACCTGTGACTTTTCTAATATTTGTCAGTTCCGAAGAAGGGTCACTGACCCGAAACGTTAACTCTGCTCTTTTCACAGATGCTGCCAGACCTGATGAGTGGTTCCAGCATTTCTTGTTTTGATTTCAGATTTCCAGCATCCGCAGTATTTTGCTTTTAACTTAGTAGCTTTGGTGGACATCTGAACTTTGCTAGTAATCTGAAGAGACCACGTCTGCTGACGCGGTCAAAGGCTTTGGTGAGATCTATGAAAGCAACGTAGAGGGGCTTCTGTTGTTCGTGGCATTTCTCCTATAGCTGGCGAAGGGAGAACAGCATGTCAATGGTGATCTCTCTGCTCGAAAGCCGCACTGTGCTTCAGGGTAGACATGCTCAGCCAACTTCTGGAGTCTGTTTAAAACGACTCGGGCGAAGACGTCTCCCACTATGCTGAGCAGGGAGATCCCACAGTAGTTGTGCAGTCACCGCGGTCACCCTTGTTCTTATAGAAGGTGATGATATTGGCATCCTGTGGTACTGCTCCCTTATCCCAGCACAGGCAAAGCAGTTCATGTAGTGCTGACAGTATAGCAGGCTTGGCACTCTTGATTATTTCAGGGGTAATGCTGTCCTTTCCAGGGGCTTTTCCACTGGCTAGAGAATCAATGGCATCACTGAGTTCCGATTTTGTTGACTGTTCGTCCAGCTCATTCATGACTGGCAGAGACTGGGCTGCATTGAGGGCGGTATCAGTGACAACATTTTCCCTGGAGTACAGTTTCAGGTAGTGCTCCACCCAGCGGTCCATTTGCTTGCGTTGGTCAGTGATTATGTCCCCTGATTTAGATTTGAGGGGGGCGATCTTCTTGATGGTTGGCCATCATACATTCCTCTGATGTTTCCGGTGTGGGAGGCCAGCTGAACACTACTGCATAGGTGTTGCCAGTAGTCATTTGCACAGCGCCTGGCTGTTCTTTGTGCAGCGCTTCTGGTTACTTTCAGTGCTATGGATGTTAACTCGCTGGGGGCTTTCTTGTAGTTCAACAGAGCAGTGCGCTTAGCGGCTATGAAACAGGGCTGTATTCTCGCAACTACACTGTTTGGGATCTACTTCTCACTGCTGCTCGCATGTGTTCAAGTCTTAAGGAATTTTCCTCCACACAAGATCAGATGGCAGGTTGTTCAACTTTACCCGTTTTAGAGTGAAGACCAGAGTAGGGAAAGTCCTCATCAGGGAACTTCTCTTTGCTGACGATGCTACATTAACATCCCACACAGAAGAGTGTCTGCAGAGACTCATCAACTGGATTGCGGCTGCCTGCAACGAATTTGGCCTTACCATCAGCCTCAAGAAAACGAACATCATGGGACAGGACGTTAGAAATGCTCCATCCATCAATATCGGCGACCACGCTCTGGAAGTGGTTCAAGAGTTCACCTACCTAGGCTCAACTATCACCAATAACCTGTCTCTCAATGCAGAAATCAACAAGCGCATGGGGAAGGCGTCTGCTGCTATGTCCAGACTGACCAAGAGGGTGTGGGAAAATGGCGCACTGACACGGAACACAAAAGTCCGAGTGTATCAGGCCTGTGTCCTCAGTACCTTGCTCTACGGCAGCGAGGCCTGGACAACGTATGTCAGCCAAGAGCGACGTCTCAATTCATTCCATCTTCGCTGCCTCTGGAGAATCCCTGGCATCAGGTGGCAGGACCGTATCTCCAATGCAGAAGTCCTCGAGGCGGCCAACATCCCCAGCATATACACCCTACTGAGTCAGCAGCGCTTGAGATGGCTTGGCCATGTGAGCTGCATGGAAGATGGCAGGATCCCCAAGGACGCATTGTACAGCGAGCATGTCACTGGTATCCGACCCACTGGCTGTCCGTGCCTCCACTTTAAAGACGTCTGTAAATGCGACAAAGTCCTGTGACATTGACCACAAGTCATAGGAGTCAGTTGCCAGTGATCGCCAGAGCTGGTGGTCAGCCATAAAGGTGGGGATAAAGAGTGGCGAGTCGAAGAGACTTAGTAGTTGGCAGGAAAAAAGACAGAAGTGCAAAGAGAGAACCAACTGTGTAACAGCCCCGACAACCAATTTTATCTGCAGCGCCTGTGGAAGAGTCTGTCACTCTAGAATTGGCCTTCATAGCCACTCCAGGCGCTGCTCCACAAACCACTGACCACCTCTAGGCGCTTAACCATTGTCTCTCGAGACAAGGAGGCCAAAGAAGAAGAATAATAATAATGTCCCCAGATAGCAATTTAAGCTAATGACCTCCAATTTAAATCATCTTTTTGTTCTGGGAAATTATATGAATAATTTAAACCCTTGATGATGTCAGCTGCAGACACACCGTCTCCACACTTCCCATTATGACCTCACTAAATAAACATGGGCTACCCTTTGATTTGTAACCACCCCATGTTTATCAGTTTCTCAAACCAGGTGTTTTCATTTGTCTTGCATTAAAAAAAAATACAATTTTCAAATTAAAAGTTACCTTTAGAAAATTAATAAAAGCTATGAACCCAATGATCATAATATATACAAACAGTTACTGCAGGAGTCACATCTAAACTCATCTCACTCTGTCCGGCTATACCCACAACTCCCTGGTCATGTGTGATGCGATATCACTTCCTCCAGTGACCTTCACTTACAGCTTCTTAAGGTGGTCCATTCTTAAGGTCGTCCCACAATAGTGAGTAGTCAAGTGAGGGGAAAACCAAAGGTAGAGTTTCAACAAGTATCACTGGGAACCTGCCCCAAGGATGCTGAGGTCAATTTAACACGTTCTGAAAGTGCTATCAGCTAATGGTCACAGCAATATGGAACTTTTATGCATTAGTGGATGGAGCAGCATAGAACTGTATGAATCAACTGACAGCAGCATAGAATTGTATTCATGGGTGGATAGAGAAGCATAGAACTTTGTCTAGTAATAAACAGGGCAGTATGAATCATTACAAATCCATCCTGAGAACCTATGGGCGGCACAGTGGTTAGCACCGCAGCCTCACAGCTCCAGCGACCCGGGTTTGGTTCTGGGTACTGCCTGTGCGGAGTTTGCAAGTTCTCCCTGTGACCGCGTGGGTTTCCGCCGGGTGCTCCGGTTTCCTCCCACAGCCAAAGACTTGCAGGTTGATAGGTAAATTGGCCCTAGTGTAGGGATGTGGTAGGGAATATGGGATTAATGTAGGATTAGTATAAATGGGTGTTTGTTGGTCAGCACAGACTTGGTGGGCCAAAGGGCCTGTTTCAGTGCTGTATCTCTACATTAAAAAAAAACCATTCACAGGTGAGGTGGTTTCTGCAATCTATTAAAGTAACAGACTAAAAAAAGTATGCGACAAAACAAACTGATGTAGAGGCCTGCTACCCGACCCGAACCCAACGGGACGTGACAACATGTGTCGGGTTTGGGTCGGGTCGCGCCCATCTTCCGGGTAAGGCTTTCGGACTTGGGTCGGGCCGAGTCCAGGTCGGGCCGGACACGCACAGTAAGTGCTCTGCTGGTAAGTATTGAAATTAAAAAACTTAACTGAGCTGGGAGTCCGGGACGAAACTGAGTCTGCGCAGTGAGCGAGTGACTTCACTATGACATCACGCATGCATTGCAGCTTCTTGCAGGTTCGGTGTCAGGAAGGTAAGTAAACGGATGGTCGGGCGGGGTCGGGTCGGGCTCGGGGCAAAATCGGAGGGACCCGGGCCGTGTTGAGCTTGGGTCTGCTGTAGTTTGGTTGGGTTCGGGTCGGGTTCTTTTTTTCCGACCTGAACAGGCCTCTAAACTGATGGACTTGTGTGACAGAACTGAACAAGGGAGATTAAAATGAGCATGATTAAACAATGTGACCAAAGTATTCAACATAACTGACAATCGAGTCATTTAGGCGTTTACTGTGGCTGCCTGCCTTTCATCCATGGCTTCGTTGGGCTTAGGTGTCCCTAAAGTGGGAGCACACACCGTCTGTTGGTATGCTTGGGGCTTTCCACGAGTGGTGGGTACCAGGTGAATTGGAGTTCATAGTAGATACAGGGAACAAAGTTATAATTTGATAAGTTTTGTCTGCTAGCTTTCTCATAATTTAGAAATTATTGTTGAGGCAACCACTGCATGTGAAGTTTTGCTTTTAAAATTGCTGCAATTTTTTCATGAATATTAAAATGGGGGAGGAGGAGAGGGGAGAGCAAAATTTCCTTCAAATACATTTTCTAGCTGTTGATCCTTATAGGTGCATGCCTATTACATAACTATAGTTCAAAAGGTTAATCTTAAAAATGTTAATTCTTGAATAATTTGGGCTGATATGAATTAAATGAACCCTTCTCATTACAACTGTTTATGCCTGCACCCTTTATCACTTGGTAGTTAAAGGCACTGTGTACTAACAATGTCACGTAGAACAGAGTTGTCCACCCTTTTCGGGCGGAGGGCTGCATTACGATTTTTGGTCGGCCCAGGGGGCCGGTGAGCAAATTTTGAAAGATAAAGGCATTACAAATTTATCTTAAAACAACAACAGATGTGCATTTTTGTGAACAAGCTTTAAATGAGAAGATTAATTTATTGACTTACTTTCTCATCACTATATTGAAAACTGATTTAGTGACATACCTGGCATTGTTTTTGTTTGCATCAGTAGTCAATCTCTGCTTACACACTTGATGTAGCGATGCAGTGTATTCTATGCAGATATCCATCTGTCAGGAGAGATCGTGATCTCTCTACCCTACTCCCCCTCCCCACGGTATGTGTCTGTGTCTGTGTGTGTGTCTCTCTCTTCCCTCCATTCTCTGCCCCCCCCCCCACCCAGCCTCCCCTCTAGGGCTAGGGGACACAGATTGAAAGTTTTTTGTGCAAAAGATGCAGGAGGAATATGAGGAAGCACTTTTTTGCACAGCGGGTAGTAATGACCTGGAACTTGCTGCCCACAAGGGTGGTGGAAGTGGAGATGATCAATGACTTCAAGTGGGCGTTGGATGGCCGCCTGAGATAAATGAACTTGCAGAGCCATGGGGATCAATTCAGGGAGTGGGACTGACTGCATAGCTCCATGAAAACAAAAACAAGAAATGCTGGATTCACTCAGCAGGTCTGGCAGCATCTGTGGAAAGAGAAGCAGAGTTAACGTTTCGGGTCAGTGACCCTTCTTCGGAACTTGATTTCCAGCATCCGCAGTATTTTGCTTTTATTTTAGCTCCATGAAAAGCCTGCTTGGACTTGATGGGCTGAATGGCCTCCTTCTGTGTCGTAAGTAAATGACTCTGACACTCTCTCCCAGCACCACCTCCCCACCCCACCCAAACCCTGGTCTCTCTCCCCCTCTCTCTGTCTGTCTGTCTGTCCTCTCTCCCCCTCTCTCCATCCCCCTTGTCTCCTGTGTTCCCTGCTCAGTCTTCCCCACTGCCTGCTGCCTGCTCAGTGTTGCCTGCAGCAGCAGCCATTCCCACAACTGGATACTTACCATGCTTGTACTATTTAAGTTTGGGCGAGTGGCGACGGAAACTTGCCCACTATGCAGGATTCAGGACATTTACTGAATTGCACGACAGCAACAGAGGTGGCTGATCCCGGGATGCCTGTGCCACATTCCACCAATCAGCGCTAATGCTGCCTGGGCAGCCCCTGTCAGTCACAAGGAGTGACCAGTCACAGATAGGGGTCCCCCTGCCGTCAGACACACGTCCTGCCTACACCTTCCGCCTGACATACAATCAGAGCTGAGCCACGGGCAGATTAGCGGGCCAGATGGAAACCTTCGGCAAACCGGATTCTGGCCTGTGGGCCGGATCTAGATCTAGAAGGTGTCAGGTTCAATTATTAGCATATGATGATAGCTGATCTCCATATTGTCAACAGTTCATGCTGTTACATTTAAGCCAGGTGGTTGTTGACTTGAGAGTGGGGAAATCAGTTATGATTTACACTTCTGATTGCTATTTAGTGATTTCTGCTGTAAAATGTGTATCACTGAATGTGAAATGAACAGACTCATCAGTATACTGATGTATCTTACTGATACATGTGGTTGAATACCTCGCTGATATTCATTGCCCAGGATTACACATGCAGCATAACAGATATTACCATTAGCAGAACGTTTGCTTAAACAAACTCTTAAACCAAGCCGCTGTATTTACAATAGTTGGTGTTCTAGTTCAGGTCAGATACAATGGTGGCAAGAAAGACAACTTGAAGTAATGTACTTAAGTAACATATAAATATTGCTCAGTATGCAACTGAAAACAAATCTTTGGTACTGAATATTTAATAATTACTCACTGTATAGTTCCTTATTATTTTACTGGCTAGTATGAAAGACTTGCAGAATACTACAGTTTTTTGTAGTAGGCCACTGCCTTGTCTCTCCTCTGGTAACCACAGACCCTACCTGCAATGTAATGCTTTTCCACTCAAGCATTGCAGTAAAAGTTTCTGTGAAACCTAAGAAACTTAGTTTGCTGTCTATGTTTGACTGGGAGAACACATTTCCTATCCCTTTACTGACCAGCACATGTGAGAGAGCACCTTTTGCAATCTTGCCCTTTTTTTGTTCTCCCTGTGAAGAACCGCAAGAAGACTATAAGCTGTTGAATCTTTCAGATCCTCTTTTATCGCGTATTGAGGTGCATTGGTGATTTTTCCTATCTCTAACAAGCATCACTTTATCCCTGGTATAAGAGGAATCTGCTACATTATCCTTTGAATGCTTCAGTTAATCTCGTACGTATTCAATTCAGTGGTGATCTGGACCAAATTAGAATTCAAGGTATGCAGAAATTGGATAAACTTAGATAATAACATCTATTTTAAACTGAGAATACTGTTTTTTTTTTTACCTCTCTACATGCACATAATTGATTTTCTTCATTATTTGAAAATTTGGGATTGTGCTTCCCTTGCCATGATTTTTTTTCTACCTACTCCCACCCCACGATAATTGCGCATAACAGGGATGCACAACATAACTTGGAGTCTCATGTGCACACTTTGCACCAATATTTCATGGTATATACCATTAATAAGCAAATGTCCTGTACCATGCCCTGACCCTTTTCTAGAGGTTCTTTCTAAGATTTCACTAAAAGTCAATTTGAAATGAAAGATTAAAGATAATTAAAACCTTCATGGTTTTTAAATTAAGTCTTTTTATTAACTTGCTGCAGGAGATCTACAGCTACATCTTCAAGTGATGATCAACCACCTCCGCCCTGAAGACAGGATAAAGCTAGTAAGAGAAACGAGACAGCGTCCTAACTTTTTCTTTGGTTGATAGAGTGACTGATGTGTTGTAATATTATCATGCTTAAGGGTATCCAAACCAAGCTACTGAAATCCATGCTGGTAATGGCCAAAGCTTGGGAACCTCCAGTGCATACAGGGATACTGCTCAAGTTTCAAGTAGCTAAAACTGTATTGTTTATCGCCACAGAGTACTGAAGTTATTGTTGGTTGCTGAGCAGGAACATCTTACCAATTAAGATGTTGACGTACAGATTTATCTGGAGTTGAGTGTGATTAATTCCAGCCCCAATGATTGATCAATATGCCTATGTTCCATTCAATGATCCATACTGACTGGTCAATCATCAAAGTCTCCCAGATTCCTGTCGATTGGTATCTGATTACAATGTGCCAGGGAATGTTGATCCTGTTTCAATCTTCTATCACTAGGCATGTCAACATAGAATTATAGAATAGAATCATAGAATGGTTACAGCACAGAAGGAGGTCATGTCTGTGCTGGCTCTCTAAGAGCAAATCGGCTAGTTCCACTTCCCAGCCCTTTCATTCTTTCCTCAAGTGTTTATCCAATTTTCTTTTGAAAGCCACGATTGAATCTGCCTCCACCCACACTTTGAGGCAGTGCATTCCAGATCCTAACCACTCGCTGCATAAAAAAGTTTTTCCTCATGTTGCTGTTGGTTCTTTAGCCCTTCATCTTATATCGGTGTCCTCTGGTTGTTGACCCTTCCGCCAATGGGAACATTTTCTCTCTATCTACTCTGTCTAGACCCCTCATGATTTTGGACGACTCTATCAAATTTCCTCTCAACCTTCTCTTCTCTAAGGAGAACAACCCCAGCTACTCAAATCTGGCCATGTAACTGAAGTCCCTTATTCCGAGAACCATTCTCATAAATCTTTACTGCATCCTCTCTAAAGCCTTCACATTCTTCCTAAAATGTGGTGCCCAGAATTGGACACAGTATTCCAGTTGAAGCCATTATTAGTTCATCATTAACTTCCTTGCTTTTCTGCTCTCTGCCTCTGTTTATAAAACCCAGGATTCCGTATACCTTTTTGACTGCTTTCTCAACCTGCCCTGCAACCTTCAACGATTTGTGCACATATAGTCCCATTTCTGTCTGCTCCTGCACCCCATTAGAATTGTACCCTTTATTTTATATTTCCTTTTCTCATTCTTCCTACTAAAGTGATCACTTCACCCTTCTCTGCATTAAATTTCAATTTCCATTTGTCTGCGCATTCCATCAGCCTGTCTGTGTCCTCTTGACATTTACTATCCTCCTCACAGTTAACAGTATTTCCAAGTTTTGTATCATCTGCAAATTTTGAAATTGTCCACAAGAACAGAGGAATATTAACTTGGCAGTGAGCTGTTGAAGGAGAAAAAGGGAGATAAGCACTGAATTCCTGAGCCATACAAGTCAAGGAAGTCTCATGTTGATCCTTTGTCAGAGTTGATTTAGCTGACGTCAGCTACAGTGACAATAGGATATAATTAACCTTTTCTCCCTTTTAGTTTGGGAGAGGAAAATCAGTTCCTACTTCTGATTGCCATCCCGTGACTTCTAATGTAAGTTGGTAAGTGTGAATGTTAGCGGAGCATATGATTAGAATTGTTTGAGATTCACCCTACTTACTGCCAAGTAGCTTACTCACACAGTTGGACTCTCACAAAAACAATGATCACTTATGGCATGGTACCAGAGGACACTGGCATCCTTGGAAGTGTACACTTATCACAGATTTAATGCTTTCAGAAAAGGAGAGCAGGAGAAATAATTTGTGAAGAGAAGACGAACTTGCATATCTATTTAACATTTGAGAGAACCAGCTTGATCACTTTTCTTCTGCCGCAGAGAAACAAGTTGAGTAGCAATTTCAGGTCACCTAGATATATTATTCATGCTTTTGCACCACTATGTATTTGAGTTAATCAAGCAACACTGTCTTCCCCCAGTAATCAATAGTATTTACAGACATAACTTCCTAACTCATTACAATGCTAAGAACAGTGGAGTAACCAAAGCTAGCTGACAATAGGATTCTTTGGCCTCCTTGTCTCGAGAGACAATGGGTAAGCGCCTGGAGGTGGTCAGTGGTTTGTGCAGCAGCGCCTGGAGTGGCTATAAAGGCCAATTCTAGAGTGACAGGCTCTTCCACAGGTGCTGCAGATAAAATTGGTTCTCGGGGCTGTTACACAGTTCGTTCTCTCCTTGCGCTTCTGTCTTTTTTCCTGCCAACTGCTAAGTCTCTTCGACTCGCCACGCTTTAGCCCCGCCTTTATGGTTGCCCGCCAGCTCTGGCGATCGCCGGCAACTGACTCCCACGACTTGTGATCAATGTCACAGGACTTCATGTCGCGTTTGCAGACGTCTTTAAAGTGGAGCCATGGACGGCCGGTGGGTCTGGTACCAGTGACGAGCTCGCAGTACAATATGTCCTTGGGGATCCTGCCATCTTCAATGCGGCTCACATGGCCAAGCCATCTCAGGTGCCGCTGGCTTAGTAGGGTGTATATGCTGGGGATGTTGGACGCCTTGAGGACTTCTGTGCTGGTAGTACGGTCCTGCCACCTGATGCTAAGGATTCTCCGGAGGCAGCGAAGATGGAATGAATTGAGACGTCACTCTTGGCTGATGTACGTTGTCCAGGCCTCGTTGCTGTAGAGCAAGGTACTAAGGACACAGGCTCGATACACTTGGACTTTTGTGTTCTGTGTCAGTGCACCATTTTCCCACACCCTCTTGGCCAGTCTGGACATAGCAGAGGAGGCCTTTCCCATGCGCTTGTTTAGTTATACATCGAGAGACAGGTTACTGGTGATAGTTGAGCCTAGGTAGGTGAACTCTTGAACCACTTTGAGAGTGTGGTTGCCGAGATTGATAGATGGGGCATTTCTGACGTCCTTTCCCATGATGTTTGTTTTCTTGAGGCTGATGGTTAGGCCAAATTCATTGCAGGCAGCCGCAAACCTGTCGATGAGACTCTGCAGACACTCTTCAGTGTGAGATGTTAATGCAGCATTGTCAGCAAAGAGGAGTTCCCTGATGAGGACTTTCCGTACTTTGGTCTTCGCTTTTAGACGGGCAAGGTTGAACAACCTGCCACCTGATCTTGTGTGGAGGAAAATTCCTTCTTCTGAGGACTTAAATGCATGTGAGAGCAGCAAGGAGAAGAAGATCCCAAACAGTGTAGGTGCAAGAACACATCCCTGTTTCACACCACTCAGGATTGGAAAGGGGTCTGATGAGGTGCCGCTATGCTGAATTGTGCCTTTCATATTGTCATGGAATGAGGTGATGATACTTAGTAGCTTTGGTGGGCATCCAATCTTTTCTAGTAATCTGAAGAGACCACTTCTGCTGACGAGGTCAAAGGCTTTGGTGAGATCAATGAAAGCAACGTAGAGGGGCATCTGTTGTTCACGGCATTTCTCCTGTAGCTGGCAAAGGGAGAACAGCATGTCAATGGTGGATCTCTCTGCGTGAAAGCCACACTGTGCCTCAGGATAGACAGATAGCTGACAATAGGATTAATGCTGCTTTAATCAGAGAGCCATAATCTGTTGCTGAAACCCTTTGGAACTGGTTTGCTCCCGCAGGCTGTGCGTCTGGAAAGCATGTCATCTGATCGAATCCGATACATGGTAGTTGTGTATACAAATGGACACCAGGATACAGAGGAGAATGTTCTTCTGGGAATTGACTTTGCAAGCAAAGAGAGGTATGTACGTGTTAAGTATTTGAGATGGGGAGAGGGAAGAGATGGAGGAGGAGGAGAAGAAAGTTGAGTTAGTGGGAGCCACGAAATAATTTTCTGCCTCTTTTCTGCAGAAGTGTTTTGATATTTTGATTAGATGATACCTGGGATGAGAAATGCTATTTATGAGGAAAATGGGCGACTGGGACTATTCACTGAAGCAGGATGAATAGGGAAACTAGTTCCATTGGCTGTAGAGTTAGTGCTGAGGGCTAATAATTTAAAACTGCCCCTGAGAATAATGAGCGAGGTTAGATGTAATTTGTTTACAAAGGATTGTTGAAGCATGGAATGCTTCACCACAGAGGTGGGAACCGTTGCATCTTTTAAGGGGAAATTGGATAAGTATTTGAAGCAGAGGAAGATACAGAGCTGTGGGGACAGCGCAGAGTCGTGCAGTTAGTTTTGGATTGTTCCAAAGCACCAGAACAGAAATCATGGTCCTCCTGTTAAATGAATAATATTAAAGGCAAAATACTGTGGATGCTAGAAATCTGAAATAAAAACAGAAACTGCTGGAAATACTCAGCAGGTCTGGCAGCATCTGTGGTGAGAGAAACCGAGTTGACGGAGACCTGCAATGTTAACTCTGTTTCTCTCTCCACAGATATTGCCAGACCTGCTGAATATTTCCAGCAGTTTTTTATTTTAAATGAATAATATTAGTGGATGAGGCAATTAAAGATCTGCATTCTGAACTATTTTTGAATGCTTTTGATTCAAAGGTTGTGTGCAAAATAGGAAAAGAGGCATCCATTTTTTTTTTTGTTCACTCAGTATATCGTTCACCAATTAACACGGAGCCATGTTGAATCTGGCTTGTGCTCTTGCCCTTTTTGGTCACTGGAAATATTGTTAGCTACCACACGCAATCTGTTAACCAATTCATTTGAGTCCATTTAGTCTCTGCAACTTGCATTAAGATTGTTAGTCTGCTCAGCATAGTTTTCTAAAGTATCAGATATACTTTCAGAAAACAGATGCATGACATGTTACTAATCTGATCGGCATATTTTAATAGTGACCTTTCATTCCCTCCAGTAATACCTGTACTATAGGAATGACCCTTCCTCTCTGGAGTGACACAAAGATTCACTTGGATGGAGATGGGTAAGGAACGAGATTGCTTCTTCATAATTAATCAAGAAAAGATATGAATGGCTAAAATCATAATGGTTTCCTTAGTATTGTATAATCATCTCCGAGTCCATTGCTAATAATTTTGTGTCGATAAACAAAAGAATTTCTTCATGTTTCACCTAACAGGTTTTACGCACTAGACAGGTAATACAGAGTTTCCTCCCGTTTTTGGAGGGATTTAAAGGAACCTACAATGCTCATTATTTTCTACACTGAAATTCACCCAGTTTTTTAAATGAAGTTTAAAATGCCTAGTATCTATGAAATTCTGTAGTCATCTAACCTCAGATAAACCCCTGCTACAATATCCATTCAAAAGCCTGGTCTGATAAATATTTTTAAGCTTTGTATTACAAGCCTAATTCTTAGTCTTAAGCCTTTGGCTAACATTTTCATTTAATTTTTGTACTCTTAGTTGTTCAATTACAGTGCACACCTTTTGCAAGTGAAGTTCATTAATATAGATTATATTTTAAGTATCTTTTATTAGTAAATGTCTCAATATACAACCTTGGTGGTTTTTAAAAAAAAAAGCACATTGCTGGGATGCACCAAAGCATTTTTTAAAATTTTGATAATTCTGAGAGACAGCATCACTTAGAAGGCACACATTAGTCAGGGATAGTCAGCATGGATTTGTTAAGGGAAGGTCATGTCTTACTAACTTAATTGAATTATTTGAGGAAGAAACAAGGAGTATTGATGAGGGTAGTGCAGTGAATGTAGTCTACATTCCCCTCACCAGAGGAAGGCAGCAGTAGCCATGTTCATGGCACCGTGGCTGGCTCTGCTGTTCAGAAGGGCGGGAAAAAGAGTGGAAGGGCTATAGTCATAGGGGATTCGATTGTAAGGGGAGTAGATAGGCGGTTCTGTGGTCGAAAACGAGACTCCCGAATGGTATGTTGCCTCCCAGGTGCACGGGTCAGGGATGTCTCAGATCGGCTGCAGAACGTTCTGAAGGGGGAGGGTGAACAGCCAGTTGTCATTGTGCACATAGGCACCAATGATATAGGTATAAAACGGGATGAGGTCCTACAAGCAGAATTTAGGGAGTTAGGAGCCAAGTTAAAAAGTAGGACCTCCAGAGGTAGTAATCTCAGGATTGCTACCAGTGCCACGTGCTAGTCAGAGTAGAAATGAAAGAATAGTCAGGATGAATGCGTGGCTTGAGAGATGGTGCAGGAAGGAGGGATTCAGATTTTTGGGACATTGGGACCGGTTCTGGGAGAGGTGGGACTATTACAAATTGGACGGTCTACAGCTGGGCTGGACTGGAACCAATGTCCTTGGGGGTACTTTTGCTAACGCTGTTGGGGAGGGTTTAAACTAATGTGGCAGGGGGATGGGAACCAAATGAGGAGGTCAGTGGACAGTAAGGAGGTAGTAACTAAAGCCTGTAAGGAACTAGATAATGAAGTCAGCGTGACTAGGGGGAAGAGTAGGCAGGGAGCAAATGATGAACGCAAAGGGACTGGTGGTCTGAGGTGCATTTGTTTTAATGCAAGAAGTGTAGTAGGTAAGGCAGATGAACTTAGGGCTTGGATTAGTACCTGGAGTATGATATTGCTATTACTGAAACTTGGTTGAGGGAAGGGCACGATTGGCAACTAAATATCCCAGGATATCGATGCTTCAGGCGGGATAGAGAGGGAGGTAAAAGGGGTGGAGGAGTTGCATTACTGGTCAAAGAGGATATCACAGCTGTGCTGAAGGAGGGCACAATGGAGGACTCGAGCAGTGAGGCAATATGGGCAGAACTCAGAAATAGGAAGGGTGCGGTAACAATGTTGGGGCTGTACTACAGGTCTCCCAACAGCGAGCGTGAGATAGAGGTACAAATATGTAAACAGATTATGGAAAGATGTAGGAGCAACAGGGTGGTGGTGATAGGAGATTTTAATTTTCCCAACATTGACTGGGATTCACTTAGTGTTAGAGGTCTAGATGGAGCAGAATTTGTAAGGAGCATCCAGGAGGGATTTCTAGAGCAGTATGTAAATAGTCCAACTCGGGAAGGGCCATACTGGACCTGGTGTTAGGGAATGAGCCCGGCCAGGTGGTTGAAGTTTCAGTCGGGGACTACTTTGGGAATAGTGATCACAATTCCGTAAGTTTTAGAATACTCATGGACAAAGACGAGAGTGGTCCTAAAGGAAGAGTGCTAAATTGGGGCAAGGCCAACTATACCAAAATTCGGCAGGAGCTGGGGAATGTAGATTGGAAGCAGCTGTTTGAAGATAAATCCACATTTGATATGTGGGAGGCTTTTAAAGAGAGGTTGATTAGCGTGCAGGAGAGACATGTTCCTGTGAAAATGAGGGATAGAAATGGCAAGATTAGGGAACCATGGATGACAGGTGAAATTGTGAAACTAGCTAAGAGGAAAAAGGAAGCATACATAAGGTCTAGGCGGCTGAAGAAAGACGAAGCTTTGGAAGAATATCGGGAATGTAGGCGCAATCTGAAACGAGGAATTAAGAGGGCTAAAAGGGGTCATGAAATATCTTTAGCAAACAGGGTTAAGGAAAATCCCAAAGCCTTTTATTCATATATAAGGAGCAAGAGGGTAACTAGAGAAAGGATTGGCCCACTCAAGGACAAAGGAGGAAAATTATGCGTGGAGTCAGAGAAAATGGGTGAGATTCTAAACGAGTACTTTGCATCGGTATTCACCAAGGAGAGGGACATGACGGATGTTGAGGTTAGGGACAGATGTTTGATTACTCTAGGTCAAGTCGGCATAAGGAGGGAGGAAGTGTTGGGTATTCTAAAAGGCATTAAGGTGGACAAGTCCCCAGGTCCGGATGGGATCTATCTCAGGTTACTGTGGGAAGCGAGAGAGGAAATAGCTGGGGCCTTAACAGATATCTTTGCAGCATCCTTAAACACGGGTGAGGTCCCGGAGGACTGGAGAATTGCTAATGTTGTCCCCTTGTTTAAGAAGGGTAGCAGGGATAATCCAGGTAATTATAGACCGGTGAGCCTGACGTCAGTGGTAGGGAAGCTGCTGGAGAAGATACTGAGGGATAGGACCTATTCCCATTTGGAAGAAAATGGGCTTATCAGTGATAGGCAACATGGTTTTGTGCAGGGAAGGTCATGTCTTACCAACTTAATAGAATTCTTTGAGGAAGTGACAAAGTTGATTGATGAGGGAAGGGCTGTAGATGTCATATACATGGACTTCAGTAAGGCGTTTGATAAGGTTCCCCATGGTAGGTTGATGGAGAAAGTGAAGTCGCATGGGGTCCAGGGTGTTCTAGCTAGATGGATAAAGAACTGGCTGGGCAACAGGAGACAGAGAGTAGCAGTGGAAGGGAGTTTCTCAAAATGGAGACGTGTGACCAGTGGTGTTCCACAGGGATCCGTGCTGGGACCACTGTTGTTTGTGATATACATAAATGATTTGGAGGAAAGTATAAGTGGACTGATTAGCAAGTTTGCAGACGACACTAAGATTGGTGGAGTAGCAGATAGTGAAGGGGACTGTCAGAGAATACAGCAGAATATAGATAGATTGGAGAGTTGGGCAGAGAAATGGCAGATGGAGTTCAATCCGGGCAAATGCGAGGTGATGCATTTTGGAAGATCCAATTCAAGAGTGAACTATCCAATAAATGGAAAAGTCCTGGGGAAAATTGATGTGCAGAGAGATTTGGGTGTTCAGGTCCATTGTTCCCTGAAGGTGGCAACGCAGGTCAATAGAGTGGTCAAGAAGGCATACGGCATGCTTTCCTTCATCGGACGGGGTATTGAGTACAAGAGTTGGCAGGTCATGTTACAGTTTTGTATAAGACTTTGGTTCGGCTACATTTGGAATGCTGCGTGCAGTTCTGGTTGTCACATTACCAAAAGGATGTAGATGCTTTGGAGAGGGTGCAGAGGAGGTTCACCAGGATGTTGCCTGGTATGGAGGGCGCTAGCTATGAAGAGAAGTTGAGTAGGTTAGGATTATTTTCATTAGAAAGATGGAGGTTGAGGGGGGACCTGATTGAGGTGTACAAAATCATGAGAGGTATAGACAGGGTGGATAGCAAGGAGCTTTTTCCCAGAGTGGGGGATTCAATTACTAGGGGTCACGAGTTCAAAGTGAGAGGGGAAAAGTTTAGGGGGGATATGCGTGGAAAGTTCTTTATGCAGAGGGTGGTGGGTGCCTGGAACGCGTTGCCAGCGGAGGTAGTAGATGCGGGCATGATAGCGTCTTTTAAGATGTATCTAGACAGATATATGAATGGGCAGGAAGTAAAGAGATACAGACCCTTAGAAAATAGGCGACATGTTTAGATAGAGGATCTGGATCGGCGCAGGCTTGGAGGGCCGAAGGGCCTGTTCCTGTGCTGTAATTTTCTTTGTTCTTTGTACATGGATTTTAGTAAGGCATTTGACAAGGTCCCACATGGCAGATTGGTCAGAAAAGTAAAAGCCCATGGGATTCAGGGGAATGTGGCGAGTTGGATCCAAAATTGGCTCAGTGACAGGAAACAAACGGCAATGGTCGGATGTTTTGGTGAACGGAAAGCAGGTTCCAATGGTGTTCCATGGGGCTTAGTGTTGGTTTCCTTGCTGTTTGTTGTTTATATTAATGATTTTAGACTTAAATGTGGGAGGCATGATTGGGAAGTTTGCAGATGGCAGAAAACTTTGTTGTGTAGTTGATGGTGAAGAGGATAGCTGTAGACTCCAGAATGATATCAATGGTTTGGTTGAGTGGGTGGAAAAGTGGCAAGTGGAATTCAATCGGAGAAGTGTGAAGTAATGCATTTGGGGAGGGCAAACAAAGCAAGGGAATACACAATAAGTGGGAGGAAATTGAGAGGGGTAGAGGAAGTGCATGTCCTTGGACCTTGGAGTGCATGTCCACAGATCCCTTAAGGTAGCAGGACAGGTGGATGAAGTGAAGAAGCCATTCCAGGAACAGATATTTAAAAAAAAGCATATGGAATGCTTTCCTTTATTGGCCGAGGTATAGAATACAGAAGCAGGGATGTCATGCTGGAACTGTATAAAACGCTGGTTAGGCCACAGCTGGAATATTGCATACAGTTCTGGTCACGACATTACAGGAAGGACATAATTGCTCTGGAGAGAGTACATAGGAGATTTACAAGAATGTTGCCAGGGCTGGAAAATTGAACTATGAGTAAAGATTGGATAGGCTAGGGTTGTTTTTCCTTGGAACAGAGAAGGCTGAGGGGTGACTTAATTAAGATGTACAAAATTATGAGGAGCCTAGATAGAATAGACAGGAAGGACCTGTTTTCCCCTATCAGAGAGGTCAATTACCAAGAGGTACAGATTTAAGGTGATTGGTAGAAGGATTACAGGGGATAGGAAGAAAAACTTCTTCACCCAGAGGGTGGTGAGTGACTGGCATTCGCTGCCCATTTCGGTGGTGAAGGCAGAAATCCTCAACTCATTTGAAAGTTACCTGCACCTGAAGTGCTGTAACCTGCAAGGCTACGGACCAGGTGCTGGAAGGTGGGATTAGTTTGGGCGGCTAGTTTTTTTAGATGGCGCCTACACGATGGGCTAAATGACCTCTTTCCGTGCTGTAACTTTTCTATGGTTCTATAAGATTTCAAGGTTTTAATGCAATTTAAAAAATAATTTGTATTATATGTTGGTATGGAACATTTGCACTCTGATTGTATTGAGGTCTACTAAATTAAGAATAGCATGGGTTACGTGCAGTGTAGAGTTCCCTTCAGTATTTGGTCTAGATATATCTCTAAGTGATTAACTGGCAGTTGATATTCTAATCTCAATAGAAAGCCCAAAACAGGCTCCATGTCTACAAATTGTTACCAAGGGGAGCATGTAAATGAAAAAGAGGATGGGGCTACAAATCAATCTTTGGGGACTCCGGAGGTCACAATTTGCGGAAGCGGCATAAGGCAAGAAGTACTGCATGGATTACATGCATCAAAATAGACACATCAGAGCTTATTTAGTGATTAAAACACCTTTGCTTTCATTGCTTCTTTAAAACATACTTTTCAACTCAGCTGAAACTCATTTCTGAATAAGTGCCTTGCTTGAAACATTAATCTGTCTTTCTCTTTCAGATCTATTGTGTAGTTCCAATGTTATCTAACCTGCAGCCAAGCCTCTGCCAATTCAATTCTGAAATGGACGCTAAGGCCTAAACTTTGCTGCTCCAATCCTCCATTTTTATGGTGGATTTGGGAATGTCCTGCACTATTTCACCAACTTACTTCCTGCCACTTTCCAGATGCTCAGTCTGGCAACATAAAATGTACCTGCCCATAAATGACGTTACAGTGAGGGTTTCTCACTATTTTCCCAGTTCGTACTGGATGTAGGGTTGACTGCCTTAGGTGTTCAGTGGTCTGTGGGAGTGGTGGGGAAGCATCTTTTTGAACCAAGGGAGTGTGCAAGTGCTCTGAGTATTGCTTTGCACACGCCTGACAAGAGGAATCAGGATTTTAAGATTAAAAGAAATGCTGCTTTTCAGGCAGAACAGATGCTACCTACTTTCCAACCGGCTGCTGGTGCCTACTGCATCACACCTCCGCCCTTCCCGTGGCAGGTCTCCCCAATGTCGGTCCACCATTTTATGTGGTCTCTATGGATTTTAGCAAGGTTTTTGATGAGGTCCCACGTGGCAGACTGGTCAAGAAAGTAAATGCCCATGGAATCCAAGGCAAAGTGGCAAGTTGGGTCCAAAATTGGCTCAGAGGCAGGAAGCCAAGGGTAATGGTGGATGGGTGTTTTTGTGACTGGAAAGCTGTTTCCACTGCAGTTCTGCAGGGCTTGCAACAAATGGGAGCAGGTGGAGACCATATGGCCCATCAGTGTTGGGTTCCTTAAATTTTGTGGTATATATCAGTGATTTGGACTTTTTATTCATGGGATGTGGGCGTTGCTGGCAAGGCCAGCATTTGTCGCCCATTCCTAATTGCCCTTGACAACTAAGTGGCTCGGCCATTTCAGAGGGCTATCAAGAGTCTGCCACTTTACTTTGGATCTGGAGACATGTAGGCCAGACTAGGTAAGGATGGCAGAGTTCCTTCCCTAAAGGACAGTATGTAGGGGGTATGATCAAGAAGTTGCAGGCAATACAAAAATTGGCTGTGTGGTCGATAATGACGTAGAAAGCTGTAGACTGCAGGAAGATATCAATTGACCAGTCAGGTAGGTGGAAGTGGCAAATGGAGTTCAATCTGAAGAAGTGTGAGGTGATACATTTGGGAAAGCTAACAAGGCAAGGGACTACACAATAAATGGTAGGATACGGAGAAGTGGAGAGGAACAAAGGAACCTTGGAGTGCCTGTCCACAGATCCCTGAAGGTGGCTGGACAGGTAGATTAATGTGGTCAAGACCGCATAAAGGATACTTGTCTTTATTAGCTGAGGCATAGAATATAAGAACTAGGAAGTTATACTGGAACTATAAAACACTAGTTAGGCTACAACTGGAGTACTGTCTGCAGTTCTGATCGCTGCACTATAGGGAAGATGTGATTTCACGAATAGAGGGTACAGAGGAGATTTACGAGGATGTTACCTAGACTGGAGAATTTTCATTGAGGATAGATTGGATAGGCAAGGGTTGTTTTCTTTGGAACAGAGGAGGTGGAGGGGAGACCTAATTGAAGTGCATAAAACTATGAGGGGTCTAGATAGGGTATATAGGAAGGCCCCTTTCCCCTTGTTTGAGGAGTCCATAACCAAGGGGTATAGATTTAGGGTAAAAGGTAGGAGGTTTTGAGGGAAAATTCTTTTCACCCAGAGGGTGATGGGGATCTGGAACACACTACCTGAAAGGGTGGTAGAGGCAGAAATCCTCATAACGTTTAAAAGGTATTTCGATATGCATTTGAAGTGCCGTAACCAACAAGGCTATGGACCAAGAGCTAGAAAGTGGGATTCGGCTGGATGGCTACTTATCAGCCAGCATGGACATGATGGGCTGATTGGCCTCCTTCATGCTGTGAATTTCTATGATTCACCTCCTATATGATGACTTTGAGGCCACTGATGAGGATCACAGGGTCGTTTGTCGTATACGCACATTTCCTACCATCGCCACCACCACCTGACGTATGCACCAACCAAGGTGGGATCCAGATGGCTTTGGCGAGTGAACTGCATAGGAACAATGTAAAGTGTCTCTTCCTTTTTGTGACAATGGATCTGGCCCCTACTTGGTGCTTCTTCAGTGATTTGAAGCATTGCTTGGCACTTACACACATTCTACCATTCCTTGTTAATGCACTGCATTTCATTTATGATATTTTACCTTTTTTGACATTACAAGATAAAGTGATACATAAGAGTTTAAAATGTTGGTTTGACTGCAAAGGAGACAACAATTTTAGAGGTTCTACTGCAAGACAATCGCATATCCTTCTGAGCTGTTATCTATATTTTTCCTACTTTTGTATTGTTCACAAGCTCTTTTAGACTTTGCTCTTGCTGAGAACCATCGTTTCGCTTGACACTAGCAAACATAATAGAAATAGTGGCTAGCAGACATGGTCAACAAAGGATCATCTTGGCTAATGGATTAAGTCCTCTGGGGTGTCTTTAGGTCTCCACAGAACAACTGAGAAGAGGAGATTTTAAACTAAATCCACTCGTAAAACACATTGGCCATAGTGAATACATTTAGGAATAATTTTAGGAATAAGTATGTTCACATTACTTAACTCTGGAATTTTCTTTCTTTTGGGCCTCCTTATCTCGAGAGACAATGGATACGCGCCTGGAGGTGGTCAGTCTCTGGAATTACACTCTTAGAAATACTGTCTCTGGTGTTTTAAATAAGCTGTTGATATCTGGATGGTGTTATATAGCAATTCTCTTTTGCTTCAGTGGGTTCAGTGTGAGTACAGTGGACCGAATTCATATCTTCAAGCCAGTTTCTGTACAAGCCATGTGGTAAGTAATGTATTCTATTCCCTATTACTCTTTTATTGACTGGTGATATAATTTACTTGATTTTGTAGGATGATTGATCTATCTTCTCATGTGTACATCTGGATTATGAGAAAAATGTCCACATTGATGTCGCAATAATTATCTGGCTTCGAAACTGAAAAATTAGAATGGACTTTGGGTGGAGGGTGGGAAGATAAATGAAAATAACAAATAGAAAATTGCCTTTGCATAGTGACACTCACATTGGACTTCGTCTAAGCACTTTACACAGAAGAAGAGGACATCAATCTGCAGAAGGGGAGCTAAAGGCAGAGTTCAAGAGTGTGGTTTTTAAGAACCTTTTGAACAAAGTTATAGAAGTAGCGAGAGAAAGTGATTGTGCATATGGATTGAGAAGTGCAGCAGTATAATGACAGAAAGAGTGGCTTTTGGAGTGGAGATAGTCGTGCAGTTGGGCAAGTGGAAGACAAGACTGTCATGTAAGCAAGGAGCTGTGATGCCATCACCATCCCTGGGTATGTGCTGTCCCACCGGCAGGACAGACCCAGCAGAGGGGGTGTATAGTGGTATATAGTCATGAGGGAGTTGCCCATGGAGTCCTCAACATTGACTCCGGACCCCATGAAGTCTCATGGCATCAGGTCAAACATGGGCAAGGAAACCTCCTGCTGATTACCACCTACCCCCCTCCGTCAGCTGATGAGTCAGTACTCCTCCATGTTGAACACCACTTGGAGGAAGCACGAAGGATGGCAAGGGTGCAGAATGTACTCTGGGTGGGAGACTTCAATGTCCATTACCGAGTGGCGAGGTAGCACCACTACAGACCGAGCTGGCCGAGTGCTAAAGGACATAGCTGCTAGACTGGGTATGCTGCAGGTGGTGAGAGAACCAATAAGAGGGAAAACATACTTGACCTTGTCCTCACCAATCTGCCTGCTGCAGATGCATTTGTCCATGATGGTGTTAGTAGGAGTGACCACTGCACAGTCCTTGTGGAGATGAAGTTCTCCCTTCACATTGAGGATGCCCTCCATCGTGTTGTGTGGCACTACCACCATGCTAAATGGGATGGATTTCGAACAGATCTAACAATGCAAAACTGGGCATCCATGAGGCGCTGTGGGCCATCAGCAGCAGCAGAATTGTACTCGACCACAATCTGTAACCTCATGGCCTGGCATATCCCCCACTCTACCATTGCCATCAAACCAGGAGACCAACCCTGGTTCAATGAAGAGTGCATGAGGGCATGCCAGGAGCAGCACCTCAAAATGAAGTGTCAACCATGTGAAGCTAAAACACAGGACTACTTGCGTGCCAAACTGCATAAGCAGCATGCGATAGACAGAGCTAAGCGATCCCATAACCAATGGATCAGATCTAAGCTTTGCAGTTCTGCTACATCCAGCTGTGATTGGTGGTGGACAATTAAACAACTGACAGGAGGAGGTCTCAATGATGGGGTGCCCAGCACATCAGTGTGCAAGATGAGGCTGAAACATTTGCAACAATCTTCAGCCAGAAGTGCCGAGTTAATGATCCATCTCTGCCTCCTCCTGAAGTCCCCATCATCACCGATGCCAGACTTCAGCCAATTCGATTCGCTTTGCGTAATATCAAGAAACAACTGAAGGCACTGGATACTGCAAAGGCTATGGACCCTGACAATATTCCAGCAATAAAACTGAAGACCTGTGCTCCAGAACTTGCCGCACCCCTAGCCAAGCTGTTCCAGTACAGCTACAACACTGGCAATGTGGAAAATTGCCCAGGTATATCCTGTCCACAAAAAGCAGGACAAGTCCAACCTGGCCTATAACCGCCCCATCAGTCTACTCTCAATCATCAACAAAGTGATGGAAGGTGTCATCAACAGTGCCATCAAGCGTAACAAGACATATATTTGAAGATCAGCCGTGGTGTGTTCCTCGTGCTCCATGTCGGAAGCCAGGGACATTTCCAGTACCCGGGACCAGCATGTGTGCAGGAGGTGTCTCCAGTTGCAGCTCCTGGAAGCCCAGGTTTCGGAGCTGGAGCGGCAGCTGGAGATACTGGAACATCCATGAGGCGGAGAGTATCGTGGATAGCACGTATAGAGAGGTAGTCATACTGCAGGCTCAGACTCCACAGGCAGGGAGAGAATGGGTGTCCACCAGGCAGAGCAAGAGGACTAGGCAGGCAGTTCAGGAATCTCCTATGGCTATTCCCCTGCAAAACAGATGTACTGCTTTGGATACTGTTGGGGGGAATGGCCTCTTAGGGGAAAGCAGCAACAGCCTAATTCGTTGCACCACGGGTGGCTCTGCTGCACAGGGGAGCTGTAAAAAGTGTGGGAATGCAATAGTTATAGGGGATTCAATTGTAAGGGGAATAGATGGGCAAACGAGACTCCAGGATGGTATATTGCCTCCCTGGTACTAGGGTCAAGGATGTCTCAGCGGTTACAGGACATTCTGAAGGGGGAAGGTGAACAGCCAGTGGTCATGGTACACATTGGTACAAACGACATAGGAGAAAAAAGGGATGAGGTCCTAAAAGCAGAATAGAGGGAGCTAGGAAGTAAGTTGAAAAGCAGGACCTTGAAGGTAGTGATCTCAGGATTACTACCAGTGCCACGTGCTAGCCAGAGTAGTAATTGCAGGATATATCGGATGAATACTTGGCTAAAGAGATGGTGTGAGGGGGAGGTTTTTAGATTACTGGGATGTGGGGACCGGTTCTGGAGGAGATGGGACCTGTACAAACTAGACGGGTTACACCTGTGCAGGACCGAGACTGATGTCCTAGGGGGAGTATTTGCTAGAATGGTTGGGGAGGGTTTAAACTAAAATGGCAGGGGGATGGGAACCTTTGCAAGAAGTCAAAGGAGGGGGGGATCAAAGACAAGAACAAAAGACAGTAAGGGGAATAAGAAAAGTGATGGGCAGAGAAATCAAGGGCCAGAATCAAACCGGGCCACAGTGAAAAATAGTGGGAAGGGGACAAGTAATATTAAAAAGACAAGCCTTAAGGCTTTGTGCCTTTACGCGGGGAGCATTCGCAATAAATTGGATGAATTAATCGCGCAAATAGATGTAAACTGGTATGATATAGTCAGGATTACGGAGACATGGCTGCAAGGTGACCAGGGATGGGAAATGAACATCCAGGAATATTCAGTGTTTAGGAAGGACTGACAAAAAGCAGAAGGCGGTGGAGTTGCATTGCTGGTTAAAGAGGAAATTAACGCAATAGTGAGGAAAGATATTAGCTCTGACGATGTGGAATCTGTATGAGTAGAGCTGAGAAACACTAAGGGGCAAAAAACGTTAGTGGGGGTTGTATATAGACCCCCAAACTAGTGGTGATGTTGGGAATGGCATTAAACAGGAAATTAAAGACGCATGCGAAAATGGAACATCCGTAATTATGGGTGTAATTATGTAATTATAGATCGGACAAATCAAATTAGTCACAATACCAAAGAGGAGGAAATCTTGGAGTGTATACGGGATGGTTTTCTGGACCAATACATTGAGGAGCCAACTAGAGAACAGGCCATCTTAGACTGGGTATTGTGTAATGAGAGAGGAATAATTGACAATCTAGTGGTGCGAGACCCCTTGGGGAATAGCGACCATAATATGATAGAATTCTTCATCAAGATGGAGAGTGACGTAATTGATTCTGAGACAAGGGTCCTGAATCTTAGTAAAGGAAACTATGAAGGTATGAGGCGCGGGTTGGCCATCACTGATTGGGAAACGTTACTTCAAGGGATAACAGTGGATAAGCAATGGCAAACATTTAAAGAGCGCATGGATGAACTGCAACAATTGTTTATCCCTGTCTGGCGCAAAAGTAAAACGGGGAAGGTAGCCAAACCATGGTTTACAAGGGAAATTAGAGATAGCATTAGATCCAAGGAAGAGGCATATAAACTGCTAGAAAAAACAACAGACCTGATGATTGGGAGCAGTTTAGAATTCAGCAAAGGAGGACCAAGGGATTGATTAAGAAGGGGGAAATAGAGTACGAGAGCAAGCTTGCGGGGAACATAAAAACTGACTGTAAAAGTATCTATAGGTATGTGAAGAGAAGATTGGTGAAGGCAAATGTAGGTCCCTTACAGTCAAACAGGGGAATTTATTATGGGGAACAAAGAAATGGCTGACCAACTAAATGCATACTTTGGTTCTGTCTTCACAAAGGAGGACACAAATATCATCCAGAAATGTTGGGGAACACAGGGCTTAGTGAGAGAGAGGAACTGAAGGAAATCTGTATTAGTAGAGAAATGGTGTTGGGGCAATTGATGGGATTGAAGGCCGATAAATCCCCAGGGCCTGATGGTATGCATCCCAGAGTACTTAAGGAAGTGGCCCTAGAAATAGTGGATGCATTGGTGGTCATCTTCCAAGATTCTATAGACTCTGGAACAGTTCTTATAGATTGGAGGGTAGCTAATTTAATCCCACTATTTAAGAAGAGAAAGCAGGGAATTATAGACGTTGGTAATGGGGAAAATTCTAGAGTCCATTATCAAAGATTTTATAGCAGAGCACTTGGAGAACTGTGGTAGAATCGGGCAGCGTCAACATGGATTTACGAAAGAGAAATCATGCTTGACAAATCTACAAGAATTCTTCGTGGATGTAACTAGTAGAGTTGATGAGGGGGAGCCAGTGGTTGTGATTTATTTGGACTTTCAGAAGGCTTTCGACAAAGTCCCACATATGAGATTAACATGTAAAATTAAAGCGCATGGGACTGGGGGTAGTGTATTGCGATGGATAGAAAATTGGTTGGCAGACAGGGAAACAAAGAGTAGGGATAAATGGGTCTTTTTCCGAATGGCAGGCAGTGACTAGTGGGGTACCGCAGGAATCGGTGCTAGGACCCCAGCTATTCACAATATATATTCATGATTTAGATGAGGGAACTAAATGTAATATCTCCAAATTTGCAGGTGACATAAAACTGGGTGGGAGGGTGAGTTGTGAGGAGGATGCAGAGAGGCTTCAGGGTGAGTTGGACAAGTTGAGTGAATGGGCTAATGCATGGCAGATGCAGTATAATGTGGATAAATGTGAGGTTATCCACTTTGGTAACAAAAACAGGAAGGCAGATTATTATCTGAACGGCTATAAACTGAGGGAGGGGAATATACAGCGAGACCTGGGTGTTCTCGTATATCAATCGCTAAAGGTAAGCATGAATGGTGCAACAGGTGGTAAAAAAGGCAAATGGTATGTTGGCCTTCATAGCGAGCGGATTCGAGTGCAGGAGCAGGGATGTCTTGCTGCAATTATACAGGGCCTTGGTGAGGCCACACCTGAAATATTGTGTGCAGTTTTGGTTGACTTATCTGAGGAAGGATGTTCTTGCTTTAGAGGGAGTGCAACAAAGGTTTATCAGACTGATTCCTGGGATGGCGGGACTGACGTATGAGGAGAGATTGAGTCGGTTAGGATTATTATTCGTTGGAGTTCAGAAGAGTGAGGGGGGATCTCATAGAAGCTTATAAAATTCTAACAGGACTTGACAGGGTAGCTGCAGGAAGGAAGTTCCCGATGGTGGGGGAGTCCAGAACCAGGGGTCATAGTCTAAGAATACGGGGTAAACCTTTCAAGACTGAGATGAGGAGAAATTACTTCACCCAGAGAGTGGTGAGCCTGTGGAATTCGCTATCACAGAAAGCAGTTGAGGCCAAAACATTGTATGTTTTCAAGAAGGAGTTAGATGGGACAGGGGCGAAAGGGATGAAAGGGTATGGGGAGAAAGCAGGAACAGGTTACCGAGTTGGATGATCAGCCATGATGATCATGAATGGTGGAGCAGACTCGAAGGGCTAAATGGCCTACTCCTGCTCTTATTTTCTATGTTTCTATAAAGTGCAGCAAGGCTGTGGAGGAGCTTTCGTAGGAGGATGTGGCCAGTGCAATTCAGCACCGATAACGGGTGAATGAAATATGTGAAAGGGGACTCAGCTTGTGAATTGCGAAAGCTTTTCTGATTGCATTATATGCTTATTTCATAAACTTGCCTCTCTTCATAGCTTCTTCGCTGCAGCTCAATATTTAACCCAGATTACATTACAGTATCATTCTGGTTTGTACTAGATAGGATAGCAGTGTGAACCTGTTAGATCATTGTTGTCTATTGCGTTGGTTGGATGGTGTCTGTGTCAGTGAACCTTAACATAATGCCCACCAAAATTGTTAATTGTAACTACCTCAATTTGAATTAATTCAGATTTAGATTTCTAGTTTGCCATTTATTCTAAATGGTGCAATCAGGTACGGTATGTTCTCCATCCAAAAGCAAAAGTAGGTTTGGAATGAATAACCAAGAAAAACTTCTTCGCTTAAAGCATGATAAATGTTTGGAATGATCTACCAAGATAATAACGGGAAAGATATTTGATTTTTTCAAAACATAATTAGATGCCATGACAGGAGAGTAAGAGTGCTCAAGGGATGAACTTCAATGACCTAAATGTCCTGTGCATATTCAAAAGAATGAGCACTGTATGCACTTTGTATAAATTAGATAAACTATAATTAACTTTAAAATCTGTGTTTCTATTTTTATTTTGGACCTATTTCTGTTCAGACATTATGTGCTGCCAACTTCATCAGGGGAACTGGTTATTAAATTAATAAACTGAGAGAGGTGAATTAATATCGATGCAATCGCTGAATTGCCATAGCACCCCCAGGTCAATGATTGCCTCTGTTAATATTAATTCCCTTCCATCATACTGTTAAGCTTAGTAATTTATCTAACCCTGTCATTGGCACTTGCAGTTGAAATAAACAGCACAAAACATCAACAGTACAAATTCCAAAGGAATCAAAAGTCTTCAACTGTTCTATTTTCAAAGTGGGCATGAATAGTAAGATTTCCTTTCTAAGTCATAAGTCAATGAACATGGCCTAAATGATGCATTTGTCTGCACAGTTACAGAGATGAAAGGTTTAAAACGTGTCTATTATTTGTGTTTTGTAGGTCAGCGCTACAAATTCTCCACAAATCCTGCGAGATAGCACGTAGGTACAATTATTATCCATCGGGAATTGCTTTGACTTGGACCAGTTACTATGAGAGCTGCATTAACTCAGAGCAAAGTTGTATTAATGAATGGAATACAATGCAAGACCTGCAGTCCATACGGGCTGACTCACCCCCAATGTTTGCAGATAAGTGAGTAAAGATTACACCTCTTTTTAAGTTTTTACTTCCCAGAATTTCTTTGAGTGGTCAAGTTGAGATCACCCCACTTCCCTCATCCAATTTTTCAGAATAATTATTTTTGACAAATATACACCGAAGAGCATCTGATAACGATTGAAACAAAAAGCAAAATAGTGAAAACTGTTGAGGTTGTTATATAAAGAGGCATAGATTGGCTATTGCTTATTTTTTGTTTATTTAATATTTTAATCTGTTCTTTTTCTTATCCCTTATTTTGTTTTTAAATTGTATCCTTTTTTTACCTTGCATTGCTTTTGCAGCAGTTTGAACAAAGAGCATAGAGAAAACACTGCCATTTTCAGTTTTGTCGTGTATTGTGCAAAAAGTTGCTCAGAATGATTGGGCTATCTTAAATATTTAAAATTCTGTCTAAGTTAAACCCATTGTCTTAAACAATGCGAGAGAAATTGTACATTAAGCAAGGAGATACGGTATATTCATATTTTCCCAATGAGCCTATGTTTTGGAATATATAAACTATTAGTTGGTGATTTTTCTGAGCACCTAGTGTAAAATAAAAAACATGTGAACAATGAAGGTTTTTCTCCTTTGTCTCTAGCAGCTGAATTTAAGCGCTCTCTCACTGATAGCCCATAATATTCAACACCAAGTACAATTCTCAGTCAGTGAGGCCACAAAGGTAGCTAGTGTAGGAATAAAAATGCTATAATAGTGCAGTATTAATTATTTGCCTCTGATCAGACCAGAGAGCTGTTCTCTGAATTTAACCTCTGCTGCACCTGATCAGAGTGTGCTAGATCTGACATAAGGGGAAAAAAAGTGGAAAAATGTTCTGTTCTGCAGCAGAAGTCCTGGGGAAAATTGATGTACAGAGAAATTTGGGTGTTCAGCTCCATTGTTCCCTGAAGGTGGCAACGCAGGTCAATAGAGTGGCCAAGAAGGCATACGGCATGCTTTCCTTCATCGGACGGGGTATTGAGTACAAGAGTTGGCAGGTCATGTTACAGTTGTATAAGACTTTGGTTCGGCCACATTTGGAATACTGCGTGCAGTTCTGGTCGCCACATTACCAAAAGGATGTAGATGCTTTGGAGAGGGTGCGGAGGAGGTTCACCAGGATGTTGCCTGGTATGGAGGATGCTAGCTATGAAGAGAGGTTGAGTAGATTAGGATTATTTTCATTAGAAAGACGGAGGTTGAGGGGGGACCTGATTGAGGTGTACAAAATCATGAGAGGTATAGAGGGTGGATAGCAAGAATCTTTTTCCCAGAGTGGGGGATTCAATTACTAGGGGTCACGAGTTCAAAGTGAGAGGGGAAAAGTTTAGGGGAGATATGCGTGGAAAGTTCTTTACGCAGAGGGTGGTGGGTGCCTGGAACGCGTTGCCAGCGGAGGTAGTAGACGCGGGCACGATAGCATCTTTTAAGATGTATCTAGACATACATGAATGGGCAGGAAGCAAAGAGATACAGACCCTTAGAAAATAGGCGACATGTTTAGATAGAGGATCTGGATCGGCGCAGGCTTGGAGGGCCGAAGGGCCTGTTCCTGTGCTGTAATTTTCTTTGTTCTCTTTGTTCTTTGTTCTAGATATTTTAATGAGCATAAAAATTCTTCCTATTCTCCTCACTACCTCCACCCCACTGCCCCCAAAAAACAGCTAAAAGTGGCTTTAAGGGATTTGTGGTTTATCTTGCCAATTTTCTCCTGCTGAAAACCTCTCCATTGTAGAAATGAGAAACTTGACATTTAGCGTCGGGCATTTCAACAGTGGACAGAGTCACAGTCAAATCCAGATCCGTAAGAACCTGTTCTTGCGCAGTGTTTGCATGTGCTCACATTCAGCATAGCTCTTGGCCAACAATCAGGAGTGGGCATGCTATCTGATTTCCCAATGCCCCACTAATCTAAGTTGCAGAGGCCAATTATTGCAGTTAATTTGTAACCCTGGCTGAAAAAAGCTAACTCAGCATAAACTGGGATCAAAACTGGAACCTGGCTGATGCATGCAACTTGGTACAACATGAGTGACACGCTTACCCACTTCGCACCTCTTTTTTTAGTTAGTAATATATTGGATTTTGGTATGCAGGTTAAATGAATGAATTTTGAGATAAGTGCATTTGTGGGTTTTTTGTTTTCCAGACCAACAGAGAATGGACGAACTGAACGATTAATAAAAAACAAACTAAGATATATAATGATGAGCCAAGATTTGGAAAATGTCACTTCTAAAGAAGTAAGTTTGCAATTGTGCTAGACAAATATCATGCCTCAAAATTGTAGAAATATTACTTTGGAGGAATATAGAAATTTCTATCAATGATTTACAAAAATTACTTTGGCAAGCGCAATTTATACCTGTTTAGAGGGAGTATATAAGTTGTTCTGTGCTTGCATCATAACCAATACTGATCTCCATTAATCCATGTTAATAAAATAAGGAAGACGTGTGCTATTTCTTCTAACAATTAAAATAGTGAATCAGCATTTGAACAGAGAAAATATGAATTCATGCTTTTCCATGAGGGTGTACACTTAAAACATTAATCAGTCCTATTTGGATGATGACTGCCTTGCTATTTCTAGCATTTTCAGCTTTTATTTAAGATTTTCAATATTTGCATTTTTTTCCTTTTTACCTGTACATAGAAGAATTATTGGTTAACTCGACAGCGAATGACATATAGCTTATGTGCCTATAGCCAAAAAGGGAAAATACGGGAATGATCCTGCCTGTGTTAGTCTTGTCTTGTCTGGCTCTCTGCAACCCAGTTACAAAGCACTGTTGTTGATGATTAAATTAGGATACCAGCTTGTCCCTCTTGACTGAGGACAGGCAGGTGATATCCTTGAAGGTGCATGTAGATAAAGCAATAAAAAAGGGACAATGGCATTTTGGGTTTTATAAATAGCAGAAAGGTTTCTACAAGGCAATGCTATGGCCGGGTTTTGTGAGTCCCATTATAGAAATGATAAAACCATAGAAAGTGTACAGTGTAAACTTAACAGGATGATGCAAAGGATAAAAACCTATAGTTATGAGGAGGGACATGAAATACTGGCACTATTTCTACTGGAGTAGACAAAATTAAGAGGAGATTTAACAGTGAGTTTTAAAATGGTGTAGTTTTGTTTGAAATAGAAAAAAACTAATTTCTCTGGTTGGGCAGTTGGTCAGTTGACAAGGGGTATTAAATTTAAAATTGTGACAGAGTGAGGACTGAGGTAGGACATAGGTCTCAACATAGGTTTGTTAGAGCATGGAGTACATCCAAATGGTGTCATTGAGGCAGAGGTTCCTGCATCTTTCTAGATAAACATTTGAAATGGAGAGAGCTACAGAACTATGAAGAAAGTGTAGGATAAGGTGATTGGTTTGGGATTGCTCCAGCAAAAAATTGATGCAGACACAATGGGATGCATTCGTCACCTTCTGTGCTGTAAACTTCTAGGTTCTAGGCGAAGAGCAATCTAAGAATTGGAACAGAGAATACATATGTCACTGTCAAGAATCACCGTATAGTTCATCTAAGAGCCTGCTGTGTTACAGCACCATCCACTGTAGTACATGGGCATAAAGATCCAAGTTTAGTTTCTGGTCTGTGCTGTGGAAGTTGATCTCAGCCAGAGCAGCAGTTAGGCATTGCAGCTTTCCCTTCCCTCCCAGAACCGCAAAAGGGTTCCCCTAGTCCTCACTTTCCACCCCACCTGCCTCCACATTCAAAGGATCATCTTCTGCCATTTCTGGCACCCCCAGTGTGATGCCACCACCCAACGCATCGTGCCCTCCCCTCCCCTGTCAGCATTCCGAAGGGACTCTTCGCTCTGCGACACCCTGGTTCACTCCTCCATGGCCTCCGACACCTCATCCCCTTCCCATGGCACTTTCCCATGCAATTGCAGGAAGTGTAATACCTGACCTTTTACCTCCTCTCTCAACATCCAAGGCCCCAGACACTTGTTCCAGATGAAGCAGCGATTTACTTGTACTTTTTTCAATTTAGTGTATTGTATTTACTGCTCACAATGCGGTCTCCTCTACATTGGGACCAAACGCACATTAGGTGACCATTTTGCAGAACACCTCCGCTCAGTCCACAAGCATGACCTCATACTTCAGGTTAATTGCCATTTTAATTCAACATCCTGCTCTCATGTCCACATTTCTGGCCTCAACCTGCTGCAGTGTTCCAGTCAAGCTTGAGGAACAGTGCCTCACCTTCCAATTAGGCATTCTACAGCCCTCCTGGACTGAATATTTGAGTTCAACAACTTCAGACCATGACTATCATTTTAATTGTTTTCTGCCATGTGCCTGTCTTAAACTTATTTTTCATGTTTTTGCTTTTGGACAGAGCTGTTCATTATTCTGCCATTAACAGTCTCTCTGGACAAATGCTTTGTCTTTTACTACGGCTATTACTACCCCTTTGCCTTTTCTTCCATGATATCTTGTCATTTAATCTCTCCTGTCCTCCACCCTATCACAGACCTTCCCCTTTGTTGTTCTCCTCCCTTCCCCCCCCTCCCCCCCCCCCCCCCCCGCCCCATTCACTTGCTTTTTTGACCTTTGTCAGTTCTGAAGAAAGGTCACAGACCTGAAACCTTAACTGTTTCTCTCTCTACAGATGCTGCCAGACCTGCTGTGTATTTCCAGCACTTTGTTTTTATTTCAGACTTCCAGCATCTGCAGTATTTTGCTTTTATATATCGGCATTGCAGTTTGCTTCAGTGCTGTAAACTAGGGCAGGGAAGGAAAAAAGTCAGACAGATGCCCCACTGTGATCACAGTCCAGTAACCTCTGCTGGGAAGTACACACTTCAATGTCTGGGAAAGGCCACCTTGGGCTCAGCTGGGATGTTCTTTATATTCGAGCAGATTGGTTGACATTCATACACAAAGATTTGCTAATTGAATGAGTCACCAGAGAACTGTCACCACCTACAGAGTCAGATCCCAGGAAGAATCAATGCCTTTGAGATAGGAGAGAAAACAGGGCCAAAAAACGTATTAAAAAGATGTGTAAATAATTATTGCATTAAGCATTCTACTGAAGACTTTTTGTTCACAGATTCGTAATGAGTTGGAACAACAGATGAACTGTAATCTGAAAGAGTACAAAGGATTTATTGATAATGAAATGCTGATCATTTTAGGACAAATGGATAAAGCTTCCCTAATATTTGATCATCTTTATCTGGTAATATTTTCATGTTGCTATTCTGTAGATTTACAGGGAATGTTGTAAGATGTTTTTTCATAACATTATATTCATGCAAAATGGAACCTGTTATTTTAGAGTGTATGTTTGCTATTTCTGAAAAAGAACAGCTGATTCTGTCGGGTCTGCATCCCATCGCTCCCCACTCCTTCCAATTTAAGTGTTTCAGTGTCCCATTCCATGCCATGCATGGTGATACCCTGCTCTTCCCAAAATGTCTAGTCATTTATTGGATACCCTGCTCATTGCCATCTTTTCTAGGTACCAATCTCAAATACTCCCATCTGGTGCCAGATAGTCTCAGGGAATTTCTGATTTTAATTAATATAAACAAATGCAGCTTAACCTTTTTTGTGCAACTTGGTCAGTACTGATTTAATTTCTGTCCTACAGCATTATAGAATGGCAGGTTATGTGGATCAAAATAAAATGGGAAACCTATGTGGCCACCTTTCCAAAACAAATCAGTATCAGATCTGATTAAGGTGAAAGGGTGCTGCTAACAAGCCTGTGATGGGGAGAGCTGGCTGGCGGGGTTTGGGGGTAGTGGTGGTGGGGTGCTTTCTAGAATCAGAATAAAATCTGCATCTCTTGATAGGAACATGCAGATTTCGAGAATTCTACTTCCTAGAACATGTTATTTTGTTTAAAAACTTAAAAGAATAATTAATATAAACAGAAAATGCTGGCAATACAGAGCAGGTTAGTGAACATCTTATCCCTTTCAGCCTACACCTTGTCTTCTTGTAACAGGGTTTTCTTTTTAATCCCATTGTGTTTTGAGCTCCCCCTTGGTGAATCCTTGTTCACCACTTTCCAATTATAAGGTAAAGTAATGAGCAGGTGGTTAACGCCTGCGGATACAAGCCACACCCCACGCTAACATGCATATGCGATATGCACGTGCAAATAGAGACAGAAAAGAGCAGAAGAAAAATAAAGTGGAGAGATTTGAGGTAATATCTGAAGAGTTTCTTGTTGTGCTTCGAGCTCACTGTAGAGTCCTTGCTTGTAGGTAATGGTTGATTTTCGTTGGGGCCCAGTATTTTTCTTAAACCTTGTTCACTGTAGGAGACCTTTCTCTCTTGGGGTTCCTGTGTCTTCAATGGATTCCAAAGCTGGTGAGAATGAGATGAGAGTAGACAGGTGATAGATGTTCTCAATCCAGGAGCCAGGAGCTTTCTGCCAATTCAAAACTGTGGCAAGTTCAAATTCAAAACGACTCAGGTTGCCCAGCAGTTTAGTCATGTGACTAGTTGGTGTGTCCACGTCTTTGTGAATTCGGCCATCTTAGCAGTCAACCTGGAATGCAAGCTCCTCCACCCTCAACGTCTGGTAATCAAAAGTCTATTGTGGATTAAGTTGTAGCAGGGAGTAGCCCCTTTGTCCTTTCCAAGTACTGTCTGTTAATAATATGCAAAAATGTCCTTCCAGCCAGGTGAATGCAACCCCTTGTAATAGGCCTTCTTTTCCTCTCAGCAACAATTTTAAAATTTAATGTCGATTTGGTGAAATTAATATGCCTCATTCTTGGCAGGTGGGAGCTTGCATGACAATCTGAATGAAAAAAGCAGGTTTTTGATATCCCGAATTTGGTCTTTGTTGTAGCTCTGTCTCAGGTATACAAATAGCCGTTTGCAGGTTTGTGATTTATAGCCCATCTAAAATATTAGTCCCTTATTTCTGACAGGCAAATTTACTGACCTATGTATTTCCATCATTTTCTGTGGTTCAAATTTCTACAACTTGCATTATTTTAATCTTTGAAGGATTGAGATGTATTACAATTCTTTCTTCTTTTTCTTTCTTTTGGGCCTCCTTATCTCGAGAGACAATAGATACGCGCCTGGAGGTGGTCAGTGGTTTGTGAAGCAGCGCCTGGAGTGGCTATAAAGGCCAATTCTGGAGTGACAGGCTCTTCCACAGGTGCTGCAGAGAAATTTGTTTGTTGGGGCTGTTGCACAGTTGGCTCTCCCCTTGCGCCTCTGTCTTTTTTCCTGCCAACTACTAAGTCTCTTCGACTCGCCACAATTTAGCCCTGTCTTTATGGCTGCCCGCCAGCTCTGGCGAATGCTGGCAACTGACTCCCACGACTTGTGATCAATGTCACACGATTTCATGTCGCGTTTGCAGACGTCTTTATAACGGAGACATGGACGGCCGGTGGGTCTGATACCAGTGGCGAGCTCGCTGTACAATGTGTCTTTGGGGATCCTGCCATCTTCCATGCGGCTCACATGGCCAAGCCATCTCAAGCGCCGCTGACTCAGTAGTGTGTATAAGCTGGGGATGTTGGCCGCTTCAAGGACTTCTGTGTTGGAGATATAGTCCTGCCACCTGATGCCAAGTATTCTCCGAAGGCAGCGAAGATGGAATGAATTGAGACGTCGCTCTTGGCTGGCATACGTTGTCCAGGCCTCGCTGCCGTAGAGCAAGGTACTGAGGACACAGGCCTGATACACTCGGACTTTTGTGTTCCGTGTCAGTGCGCCATTTTCCCACACTCTCTTGGCCAGTCTGAACATAGCAGTGGAAGCCTTTCCCATGCGCTTGTTGATTTCTGCATCTAGAGACAGGTTACTGGTGATAGTTGAGCCTAGGTAGGTGAACTCTTGAACCACTTCCAGAGCGTGGTCGCCAATATTGATGGATGGAGCATTTCTGACATCCTGCCCCATGATGTTCGTTTTCTTGAGGCTGATGGTTAGGCCAAATTCATTGCAGGCAGACGCAAACCTGTCGATGAGACTCTGCAGGCATTCTTCAGTGTGAGATGTTAAAGCAGCATCGTCAGCAAAGAGGAGTTCTCTGATGAGGACTTTCCGTACTTTGGACTTCGCTCTTAGACGGGCAAGGTTGAACAACCTGCCCCCTGATCTTGTGATTACAATAGGGAGTTCAAAAAGAGAATGAATCCTTCCACTGATCTTTGAAAATTACTGCTATCGTTAAGTAGACTTATTTGTGTTGAAACAATGGATAATGTTTTATGAGCAACATCAAATGTCATGTCACTAGTCAAATAGCAACTATATCACAGAATGTGCTTAAACAGGTTGGAAGCAAACTTTGATTTACGCTGCTTTAAATAAACATTAGGTAATCTGCCGAGGAATTGCATAGGACTTAAGACCAAGTGTAGTCTTTAGGTGATGTGGTATTGGAGGGTGTGGAATAATTGGACCTATGCACAAACTTCCTCTATAAATGGAAATAGTGGAGCATAACCGATAACGTGGACCAGTTGGGCTGTATGTCCTATTTCTGTGCTGCAGACTTGATGTAAATTCCTATTTCCACATTTATAATGAAAACTGCATATGTAAACTTGTCACACTGCCACAAGATCTTTCTGCCAATGGTAGCACCATGCAGTTTCTATTATAAATGCAAACATATTAACTTGTAATGTCCATACACATCCTGTTAAGTTTTACATATAAGTATTTCAATATATTAATAGATTTCTGTAAAGCTTCTGTGGTAAGATGCATTCTTGCCATGGACAGACCTTTTTACTTATATTTATGACTGGCTTGTTCATCAAGAAAAACTGTTTTGTTTTCAACTGCATTCAGTATTTCGTAGAAAACTACAAAGAATTTACTGGAGGCTAGGACTGCTCAATATACATAAAAATATTTCCCTGTAGAAAACAAGGAAACTAGTTACAACGTCAAAGGCAATGCTTCTATTTTTAATGATATTGTCATGCTAGGCCCCCACCTGCCAAGAATGAGGCACATTCATTTTGTCGTGAACATTGATTTTCAGCTGTTACTGGAGTGAACCAATGACTTGTTAAACAGATCAGCTGTGGCTGGAAAAGACATTTGCATATTAACAGACTCTGCTTGGAAGGACGAAGTACCATTCCCTGACACATTCAACCCACAATGGGCCTTGATAAGGTATTGTGTGTAAGAGGAGCATTCTAGAAACTGCTAAGGTGATACAATCCAAGACGTGGTCAGACCAGTTTGTCACATGACTAACCTGCTTAGCAATCTGGGTTTTTCTGAATTGTACAAACCGTTTGAACGGAGAATGTCTGTTTGCTCCTGGACTGAGAAGATCTCTCCTGTCTGCTCCCATCTCTTTCTCACAAGCCTCTGAATCCACTGAAGACACATGAACCCCAAGAGAGAAAAGTCTCCTAGAGCGAACAAGGTTTAAGAAGAATACTGGGCCCCAATGAAAAGCAAGATCTACCTTCAATCAAGGACTCTACAGTGAGCTTGAAGAACTGTAACAAAAACTCTTCAGATATAAAAGAAAAATACTGCGGATGCTGGAAATACTCAGCAGGTCTGGCAGCATCTGCGGAGAGAGAAGCAGAGTTAACGTTTCAGGTAAAGTGGGGGTGGGGCAAGAGTTAACAAAGGAGAAGGTGTAAATAGGATAAGGTCACAGAACAGTTGACCAGAAGGTTGAGGAGCAAAGGCAAACAATATGTTAATAGTGTGTTGAAAGACAAAGCATTAGTACAGCATTAGTGGGCGGCACAGTGGTTAGCACCGCAGCCTCACAGCTCCAGCGACCCGGGTTCAATTCTGGGTACTGCCTGTGTGGAGTTTGCAAGTTCTCCCTGTGTCTGTGTGGGTTTCCTCCAGGTGCTCCAGTTTCCTCCCACATGCCAAAGACTTGCAGGTTGATAGGTAAATTGGCCATTATAAATTGCCCCTAGTATAGGTAGGTGGTAGGGAAATGTAGGGACAGGTGGGGATGTGATAGGAATATGGGATTAGTGTAGGATTAGTATAAATGGGTGGTTGATGGTCGGCACAGACCCGGTGGGCCGAAGGGCCTGTTTCAGTGCTGTATCTCTAAATAAATAAATACAGAGAGGGTGTTAATGGACTGAAAATTGAACAGCTGCAAGTACAAACATGGAAAAAAACAGTGGGTAAGCAAACTGAACAAACTAAGATGAAATAAAATAAAATATATAAAGAAAAAAGTAACTAAAAATGAAAGTAAAATGGGGGGCCTGTCATGCTCTGCAATTATTGAACTCAATGTTCAGTCTGGCAGGCTGTAGTATGCCTAATTGGGAAATGAGATGCTGTTCCTCGAGCTTGCGTTGATGTTCATTGGAACACTGCAGCAATCCCAGGACAGAGATGTGAGCATGAGAGCAGGGGGGAGTGTTGAAATGGCAAGCAACCGGAAGCTTGGGGTCCTGCTTGCGGACTGAGCGGAGGTGTTCCGCAAAGCGGTCACCCAGTCTGCGTTTGGTCTCCCCAATGTAGAGGAGACCATATTATGAGCAGTGAATACAGTATACTACATTGAAAGAAGGACAAGTAAATCACTGCTTCACCTGAAAGGAGTGTTTGGGGCCTGGGATAGTGAGGAGAGAGGAGGTAAATGGGCAGGTATTACACCTCCTGCATTTGCAGGGGAAGGTGCCATGGGAAGGGAACGAGGTGGTGGGGGTAATGGAGGAGTGGACCAGGGTGTCACGGAGGGAACGATCCCTTCGGAATGCTGACGGGGGAAGAGAGGGGAAGATGCGTTTGGTAGTGACATCACGCTGGAGGTGGCGGAAATGGCGTAGGATGATCCTTTGGATATGGAGGCTGATGGGGGTGGAAATCTTATTTTGTTCAGTTTGTTTACCCACTGTTTTTTTTCATGTTTGTGCTTGCGGCTGTTCAATTTTCAGTCCATTAACACCCTATCTGTACTAATGCTTTGTCTTTCAACACACCATTAACATATTGTTTGCCTTTGCTCCACGACCTTCTGGTCAGCTATTCTGTGACCTTGTCCTATTTGCACCTTCTCCTTTGTTATCTCTTGCCCCACCCCCACTTTACTTGCTTAGAAATGTAAAATGTTAGAACATTTGTCAGTTCTGAAGAAGGGTCACTGACCTGAAATGTTAACTCTGCTTCTCTTTCCACAGATGCTGCCAGACCTGCTGAGTATTTCCAGCATTTCTAGTTTTTATTTAAAAACTCTTCAGATATTGCCTCAAACTTTTCCACTGTATTTTTCTTCTGCTCTTTCCTGTCTCTGTTTGCATGTGTGTATCGTGTATGCATGCTAGTGAGGGCGCTTTGTGTATCCGTAGGCGTCAACTGAATTAGAGTTTAAGTTCAAGTTTAATAAATTCAACTTTTCTTCTTTAAACCTAAGAAAACCTGCTTGTGCTGGTTTCTTTGCCTTATAATTGGAAAGCGGTGAACAAGGATTTACCAAGGGGGAGCTAAAACACGGTGTGTTAAAAATTAAACCCTGTTACAGTAAGACCAGGTGAAGGCTGAAAGGGAACCCGAGGCCTCTTTCTCACCTGGTCGTAACAATATGTACTGACACATAGCCGTATTGGAAAAAAAGAGTAAGGAATTCTGTGTCCTGGCCAACAATTCTCTCGTAACAATATCAAAAGCAGAATTGGATATTCATTTCATTGCTGTTTGAGATCTTGCATTCAAATTGTCAGCACCATTTTTCTATACATTAATAGTTCTTTGTTATCTGTAAAACCCTTTCTTACATTTGAAACATCTGACAAGGTACTATATAAAGTTGTCATTTTCCTTTTAACAAACTCCAGAGTGTGGCAGCAATGAATACAACTTGGAAATGTTCTCATCGTATGATGGCATGGACTTCCCTCATGAGTCAGTGGTAAAGACGACATGTAACCAAGCTGAACGGAACTTATGATTCTGGACCTGTGCTGAGCTAGCTATTCCCACCCAGAGCAATAGTCAAAGCTATAGTAGATTTTGGCTCCCTGGCCTGAGGTGTGGAAGATTAACAATTTGCATCTTCCTTTAATGTAGAAAAATGTCCCAAGATGCTTGACAGAGGCATAATCAAAGCAATGAACTCTGAGGCAAAGAATCCTTAAAGAAGGCAGAGGGCTTGAGGAAGGGAATACCAGAGCATGGGGTTGAATGCACAGCTGACAATGGTGGGCCAAAACTATTCCTTTCTGAAACAAACATAACCAAAATAAAATCAACCAGTCACTCATCAAATTTTCTATTTGTTGGAGATTAGTCTGTAGAAATTTACTGGTGCATTTGCTGATATAACAGTGACTACATTACAAAAGTGATTAATTAGCTATAAAGTACATTGGGACATCGTAAGGACCTGATAAGACAAGATATTTCTTCCAGATCAGCTGACAGTTAGCTTGTTTATAGTGTAATTCAGCTCGTTACTCTTTAGGTTATTGACATTTTAGTAGTTTTCTAGTAGAATGGTATATTGATTGTACATGACCACTTCTATTGAAGCCTCTTCCACAAGATATATGTAATTTTCTCTCCCGTGAGGAGAGGTGAGATGGTGATTGAAATCATCAAGGATGAAGAGTCACTCAGTGTTCAAGCTGAGAATGGAATGCACATCTCTGGAAGAAACTCAGGGGCTTGGCGGGGCTGTGGACAATGAGAATTTTCAAGGAGAAGGAAGAAGGATGAACGACAACTTGAAGCAGCAGAAGCTACTAGTGGAGTAGATAGCCAAGTATGACTTGCTGATAGGTGCAACATCACTGCATTGATTTAGGTGGAGAATGTGGTTGGAAAGTACAGCCAGGTGGGGAGGATAGTTGCATTTTCAGCCAAGGTTCCCTCTCCTGATCATTATCCAGCAACTGTTGCTGGTGTATGAATGTTGGGTGAGGATATGATCAGGCTTTGCTGTGATCCACTCCTATGATCTAATATCACGTGAATCAGACTCTGTATAATTTGGTACCTCCAGCAGAATTGCAAAGAAGAGTTGACAAAAAAAATTGACTGCAAATAATTGCAACATCTATTGGAATCCCAATGCAGAAGGGAATAACAGCTATCTTGAGCAAATAAGCTTCCACATATAATCAGGGACAGAGGACAAAGTCTGCCCACAATTCCCAGTTGGTAACTTTCTGTCAGTGGGAAGGCATCAAATGGGCTCAGGTGCTGTCTGTAGGAAAAGTGGAGTGAATCCATCATTGAAAACTCACACTCATGCCTTAAGGAAATAGAGTCCTGCACATAAATTACTTGTTCATTATCATTTAGTGCATTTGTACACGATAGTTGCTGGTGCCAACTGATCTTGCACACGTGGGGCAGAATTTTGTTCAGTTCCTGATGTCAGGCTCTGTGAGCGAGGTGGTGGCCGGAAGATGGGAGCGGCAACGGGCCGCCATGTAGCCTGATGCTGTGATTGGTGGGTCCTATCTTACTGGTGGTGGCAACCCCCTGCTGCTCGGCAATGGGACCTGACTTTTTAAATAATTAAATAAAGGACATGAATACATTTAAATGCAATTCTCTGCTATCTTACCTGCAGTTCAGGATCTTCCATGTGATGGACAGCACTCACATACTTTCACTTTCCTGTCCAGGGAAAGCTGGCACCACCAAGGTGGGGAAGGGGATATTTAGGATTTTTAGTGTGGGTGGGGGAGGGGTGCAGAAAGGGTGACCTCTCCACTTCGTCCAGTTATTGGGGGAGAGGTCAACCCTGCAATCTAAGTGTTTGGGGCGGGATGAAACGGGGCTGACAGTTATTTGCGGTGTAGTGGGGGTACGGGGTTCAACTCTGCAGTCTCTGGGCAGGTTTGGCAGCCCTTTAAAAATGGCACCAGTACCTGCGCAGAGGCAGCTGCTGCCGTTCACAGCGTCACTGAGGCTGCCCCGCCACATGATTTGGAGGGGGGGTGGGGGGAGCGCGGCCTGGCCCAGCCTGCATATTTAAATCCACTGCACGCAAGATCATGGCTGCGTGCGGGCCGCCATTTTTTCGCACAGTGGCAGGTAAACAAAATTCAGCCTATAGTGTTACATTAAAAGTTTGTTTTGAAATACCAGGAAAGGTGTTGGAGCAGTTAGGTATCAGTTAACTTCTGCAGTTTGTCTAAACAGCAACAGCCTGCATTAATCTACCCAATTTTTCAGTATTCAGTAAAACCAAATTATGTCAATAAACATTTTCTTGTCTGTCTGAAGCACAATAATGGCTGTGTATTTTTGCAGGTAAATTATGTGGGCTTAGTTGATAGAATACATCTGTGACCTAATAGTTTCCTATAAATAACTGTTGTGCAATATGTGCTAATTAATTTGAGAAATGCCGCGAACAATAGATGCCCCTCTACATTGCTTTCATTGATCTCACCAAAGCCTTTGACCTCGTCAGCAGACGTGGTCTCTTCAGACTACTAGAGAAGATTGGATGCCCACCAAAGCTACTAAGTATCATCTCATTCCATGACAATATGAAAGGCACAATTCAACATGGTGGCTCCTCATCAGACCCCTTTCCTATCCTGAGTGGCGTGAAACAGGGCTGTGTTCTCGCACCCACACTTTTAGGGATTTTCTTCTCCCTGCTGCTTTCACATGCGTTCAAGTCCTCGGAAGAAGGAATTTTCCTCCACACAAGATCAGGGGGCAGGTTGTTCAACCTTGCCCGTCTAAGAGCGAAGTCCAAAGTACGGAAAGTCCTCATCAGGGAATTCCTCTTTGCTGACGATGCTGCTTTAACATCTCACACTGAAGTGTGCCTGCAGAGTCTCAGCGACAGGTTTGCGGCTGCCTGCAATGAATTTGGCCGAACCATCAGCCTCAAAGAAAATGAACATCATGGGGCAGGACGTCGGAAATGCTCCATCCATCAATATTGGCGACCACGCTCTGGAAGTGGTTCAAGAGTTCACCTACCTAGGCTCAACTATCACCAGTAACCTGTCTCTCAATGCAGAAATCAACAAGCGCATGGGAAAGGCTTCCACTGCTATGTCCAGACTGGCCAAGAGAGTGTGGGAAAATGGCGCACTGACACGGAACACAAAAGTCCGAGTGTATCAGGCCTGTGTCCTCAGTACCTTGCTCTATGGCAGCGAGGCCTGGACAATGTATGTCAGCCAAGAGCGACGTCTCAATTCATTCCATCTTCGCTGCCTCTGGAGAATACTTGGCATCAGGTGGCAGGACCGTATCTCCAACACGGGCGGCACAGTGGCGCAGTGGTTAGCACCGCAGCCTCACAGCTCCAGGGACCCGGGTTCGATTCCGGGTACTGCCTGTGTGGAGTTTGCAAGTTCTCCCTGTGTCTGCGTGGGTTTTCTCCGGGTGCTCCGGTTTCCTCCCGCAAGCCAAAAGACTTGCAGGTTGATAGGTAAATTGGCCATTATAAATTGTCACTAGTATAGGTAGGTGGTAGGGAAATATAGGGACAGGTGGGGATGTTTGGTAGGAATATGGGATTAGTGTAGGATTAGTATAAATGGGTGGTTGATGTTCGGCACAGACTCGGTGGGCCGAAGGGCCTGTTTCAGTGCTGTATTTCTCTAATCTAACACAGAAGTCCTCGAGGTGGCCAACATCCCCAGCTTATACACACTACTGAGTCAGCGGTGCTTGAGGTGGTTTGGCCATGTGAGCCGCATGGAAGATGGCAGGATCCCCAAAGACACATTGTACAGCGAGCTCACCACTGGTATCAGACCCATCGGCCGTCCATGTCTCCGCTTTAAAGACGTCTGCAAACGCGACATGAAATCCTGTGACATTGATCACAAGTCATGGGAGTCAGTTGCCAGCGTTCGCCAGAGCTGGCGGACAGCCATAAAGGCGGGGCTAAAGTGTGGCGTGTCAGAGACTTAGCAGTTGGCAGGAAAAAAGACAGAGGCGCAAGGGAAGAGCCAACTGTGTAACAGCCCTGACAATCAAATTTTTCTGCAGCACCTGTGGAAGAGCCTGTCACTCTAGAATTGGCCTTTATAGCCACTCCAGGCGCTGCTCCACACATCACTGATCACCTCCAGGCACTTACCCATTGTCTCTCGAGATAAGGAGGCCAAAGAAGAATTTGTGATATGTTTAAATTAAATGTGGAGGCTTGATATCCCAGTAATCCCAGAGACTCAAGTATGCGAGTCAGAAATGTGATGTGTTCAGAAGTTTAGAGTGAAATATATAATTTTGCAAAGTTAATCTTTTGGGACTAAATTTTGGTGGTGTGAGCAGAGGTTTTAAGGCAAGCCCTGTTCTGAATCTTTAATAATTGTTGCAGGTAGATTTCACTATGTGGGTAATTATATTGGATAATTAATAGTGTGCAGAAAATCTCAAATGTGACTGATCAGTGGCCTGCAAGTAGGGAAGGCTTACGGCATCATAATGTTGAAGGACACTGAAGTTACCCATCTCACCTGGGCAAGATGACAGAGATGAAGTGCTTCCCCACATGGAACCAAGCGAAATTGGTTTTGAGAGAACAGACCTGCACCTATTTCATACCTCTCTAGCAGGAATTTGCAACACCTTGGAGAAAGTCATTTGCCTAGTTACTTGCCAGTTACTGAACAAAGCAAAAGGGGTCTGCCTTTTAAACCCTGAAGCTAACTTTTTCAAGAGTAGCATGCTAACATTTTCCACAGCTGATCACGGTGGGGGGAAAAGTTGCCACAAGGAGGAGCTCAAATATCATCAACTGAGAACTCTTGGACCTGTGAATTATTTTATATGTGATCTCTAAATTTGTGCGTTTGGATATTAATTACCAGCTTGTAATGATGTAATGGACATGCTCTGTGTTGATCAGTCATGATGGTGGCTTCATTCAAGGAAAAATTCAAACAAGCAAATACCCATTTGTACCTTTTAGTGTCTTGATAGTTAGGTTGGTGATCCAAGAAAATTAAATGGGAGGAAAGCTTAGGACTGATTCCGGGATCAGGTACTCCCAGTGAGGAATAGCACAGGTCAAGAAATTGCATTCCCACAATTTCCCAGTCAGAAATTACCGTGCTTCACTAGCAACACCCATTTGTGTAATCGGACGTCTAATCTACAGCTTTTGTAATAAGGAATATCTATGTATTTCCTTTTAAATATTGTAACCATAATGTTACACTGACCCTGGCTCTGTTTGAATTACCTATAACCCACAAATGTTTCTAAAATAGCGTATTTAAATCCTACCAGTGCCATAACTACATTAGAGTCTTTTGGTATTTTTACTGCAACTGCAGAGTAACAGTGTGATTGGCATAGAGAAATTTAAAACATTTAAAGGCCAATTTTCCAATCTGGAAAATAATTCTTGTACACCAGAGAATGATTGTATTCATTGCTGTTTTAGGGTTCGGAGTGGAATGCTTCAAACTTGGAAGAGCTTCAGAGTACAGGGTAAGGTCAAAATAATTAATACAGTATGTTTTTAATATTTCACTTTTTTCATTACCACTGTCAATTCAAAACTAAGTATCCTTCTGTCAACTGACATTACAAGGGCGAAGGGGAATCAGTGGCACGATAGATGCTACACATCTTACCAATATGGGATATCATGACCTTTACATTTGTTCAAGTGATCTTCATAGGTGAGACCAGAAAATGAGTGACTCGGATTGTTTGACCATGAAAAGTATGATGGGTCGCACCATCATATATGTATACTCAGACACTCTTTGTGGGAACTCGATTTTTTTCTTTCCTCTCTAGTAGAGGGTGTTTAAGGTCAAATATAGGACTCCAAGCAGTTGCTCCAGTTGAGATTAATTAACTTAGTCCATGAGGCACAGAAGGTTGTAATTTTTCTGAGTACTACACTGGGTGGTGACTTTATATTTTACATTTCCAATTCAGAAAAACTGATCATTTGTCAGGACAAGGAACCAGTATTTTTAAACATGTAGTTGCAACCTTGCTTTTTATTCTGTGCGTACTAAGCACATTCATTTTAGTGCGTGGTCCTTCATTAAGACCTTTTTTCAAAACAAAAAGTTTCAAGACAATTTTTCTTGTCTTTTACAGTGTTGAGTACATCTTAAATGTAACCAGAGAAATAGATAACTTCTTTCCGGGATTGTTCTGCTATCACAATGTACGGGTGTTTGATGAGGATGCTACAGACCTACTGGCATACTGGAATGACACATATAACTTCATAACAAAAGCCAAGTAGGTAGAGGAACATTCTGCTTGTAAGCAAATTTTCCATGATGGCAAAATGATAATTTGGTTATATTAGCTGAACCACCAGGGTCAAAATATCTAGTGAACACATGAATTGCTGTTCTGTGTGCTAAAGCTAATTCAGAACCCATCAGTGATCTAGTGCAGAGAATTAAAAAGCGCACGGGAAAAGTAGTCCATCCATGGCTAACAAGAGGAGTTAAAGATAGTATTAGATTAAAGGAGGAGGCTGATGTTGCCAAAAAGAGTAGTGAGCCTGAGAATTGAGAGTATTTTAGAATTCAGCAAGGGATGACCAAGAAATTGCTAGAGATAAAATATAATAGAGTAAACTAGCAAGAGATATAAAACTGATTGTAAGAGTTTCTACAAGCATGTGAAAAGGACGAGATTAGCAAAAGTAAACGTGGATCCTTTACAGGCAGACAGGAGAGTTTATAATGAGGAATAAGGAAATGGCAGAGACATTAAACCAACACTTCGTACCTGCCTTCACGGTAGAAGACATAAAACATTCTGGAAATAGTGGAGAACCAAGTGTCTAGTGAGAAAAAAAATTAGTGAAGAAATAGTACTGGAGAAATTAATGTGATTAAAAACTGACAGATCCCCTGGATCTGATGACCCACATGTTATTTTTGGCACAGAAGGAGGCTATTCACATCAAGTCTGTGCTGGCTCCCTGTAGAGCAGCCCAGCCAGCCCCCGTCCCCCGCTGAATCCCTGTAGTCTTGCAAGTTTATTTCCCTGAAGTGCAGATCCATTTTTGTTTCAAATTGTTGATCGTTTCCACCACTTTCGTAGGCAGCAAGTTCCAGGTCATTACCACTTGCTGCGTCACAAAAGTTCTTCTCACATCCCCCTGCATCTTTTGCACAAAACCTTAAATCTGCATTCTGCAATCCTAATGGGAATAGACGTTCTTTGTTTCTTTGTTTACCTTATCTAAACCTGTCATAATCTTGTACACCTCTATCAAATCTCCCCTCAATCTCCTTTACTCCAAGGACGACAACCCCAGCCTCTCCAACCGAACCTTGTAGCTAAAATCCCTGATCCCTGGAACCATTCTAGTAAATCTCCTCTGCACCCTCACATCCTTCCTAAAGTGTGGTGACTAGAATTGGATGCAGTACTCTAGCTGTGGCCTAACCAGAGCTTTTTACACGTTTAGCATAACTTTGCCGCTTTTGTACTCAATACCTCTATGAAGCCCCTCTGCTACTCTCTCCATATGTCCTGCCACCTTCAAAGATCTATGCACATGAACCCTCAGGTCCCTCTGTCCCTGCACACTCTTTAGAATTGTGCCATTCATCTATATTGCCTCACCCTAACCCTTCTGCCAAAATGCATCACTTCACGCTTATCTGTAATAAATTCCTGTTGTTACTAGGAATGTCCTTGCACCCTTTCTTGAGCAAGGGTGTCACATTGCAGCACTCCAATCCTCTGGCACCTCCCCGTATATAGGGAAGATTATGGCAAGCCCTTCTGTTATCTCTACCCCCACTTCCTTTAGCAACCTGGGATGCAACCCATCCAGACCAGGCAGTTTATCCACTCTAAGCATAGCCAGCCTTTCCAGTACAAGCTGGCTATCAATTTTCATCCCACCCATTACCTCTACCATCTCCGCTCCTTCCGATATTTTGTCAGCATCCTCTCCCTTAGTAAACATCGATACAAAGTACTCATTATGGACTTTAGCCTTGCCCTGTGCCACCCTTTTTGCCCCTAATAGACCCAACCCCACTTACTATTTTCATGCCAGTAGAAGATTTTTGGGTTCCCATTTATATTAACTGCCATTCGATTCTCCTATCCATCCAGGGTTGTAATAGAGGTTGCTAAAGAGATAGTAAATGCATTGGTTTTGATCTTCGAGATTTCCTTAGATTTTAGAATGGTCCTTATAGATTGCAAGGGAACAAACATAACCCTGCTATTCAAGAAAGGAGGGAGACAAAAAATGGGAATTATAAGTCAATTAGCTTGACATCAGTAGTAGTAAAAATGCTGGAATCTGTTGAGGGACGTGGTAACAAGGCACTTAGAAAATCATATGATTAAGCAGAGTCAACACGGATCTATGAAAGGGAAATCATCTTTGACAAATCTGAGTTTTTTGAGGATGTAACTAGCAGGGTATTCAAGGGGGAACCTGTGGATGTAGTGTATTTGGATTTTCAAAAAGTATTCAATAATGTGCCACACAAGATGTTATTGCACAAAATTAGGGCTCATGGGGTCATTATAGGGAGTAATATATTTGCATAGATTGAGGATTAGGTAATAGACAGAAAAGAGAGAGTAAAAATAAAAGTCATTTTTGGGTTGAAAGGCTGAACATATTTGGGTACTGCAAGGACCAGTGCTGGGACCTCATCTATTTACAATCTAAATCAATGACTTGGATTAGGGGACTACATGTAATGTACCCAAGTTTGATGATCCAAAGCTAGGTGAGAAAGTTCGTTGTGAGGAGGCTGCAAAGGGATTTAGATAGGTTAGGCGAGTGGGCAAGAATGTGGCAGATGGAATCTAGTGTGGAGAATTGTAAAGTTATCCACTTTGAAAGGAAAAATAGAAAATAATATTTTTAAATAGTTAGAGACCAGGAAATGGTGGTATTCAGAGAGAACTGGGTGTCCTTGTATACAAGTCACAAAATTAACGTTCAGGAACAGCAAGCAATTTGGAAAGCAAATAGTATGCTGGCCTTTACTAATAAAGGATAGGAACAAAACAGTAAAGAAGTCTTGCTGCAATTATGTAGGGCCTTGGTAAGACTACACCTGGAATATTGTGTACAGTTTTGGTCTGCTTATCTAAGGAAGAATATGCCTTAGAAGAAGTGCAACAAAGGTTCTCTAGACTAATTCCTGGGATGGGGTTGGGGGGATTATCCGACAAGGAGTGACTGAGTGAGTAGACTAGGCCTACATTCCCTGCAGTTGAGAAGAATGAGAAGTGATCTCATTGAAATGTATAAAGTTCTAAAGAGGCTTGACAAGTTCAAGGCTGGGAGGATGGTTCCCTGGCTGGTGAGTCCAGAACAAGGTGCCACAGCCTCAAAATAAGGGATTGGCCATTTAGGACTGAGATGAGAAATTTTTTCGCTCAAAGGGTTGTGAATCTTTGGAATTCTGTACCCCAGAGGTCTGTGAATGCTCAGTAGTTGAGTATATTCGAGACCAAGGTCGATAGATTTTTAAATAAGAAGGGAATCAATCCAGGCATAGAGTTCAAAAGCAAGAAAGTTATGATGAACGTTTTATAATATACTGGTTCAGCCTCAACTGGAATATTGTGTCCAATTCTGGGTACCACACTTTAGGAAGTATGTGAAGGCTTTAAAGAGGATGCAGAAACGATTTACGAGAATGGTTCCAGGGATGAGAGACTTCAGTTTCATGGAAAGATTGGGGAAGCTGGGGCTGTTCTCCTTAGACAAGAGAAGGTTGAGAGGAGATTTGATGGGCGTGTGCAAAATCAATGAGGGGTCTAGACAGAGTAGATGGGGAGAAATTGTTCCGATTGGCGGAAAAGTCAAGAACCAGAGGACACAGATTTAAGGTGATTGGCAAAAGAACCATAGGCGACATGCGGAAAAACATTTTTACACACCGAGCGGTTACGATCTAGAATGGGTGGTGGAGGCAGTTTCAATTATCTACATAAGATAAGAGCTCATGCTGTTGGGCTAATATATGAGCATGGATAGAGAATTAGCCAACTAACAGGAAACAGAGTCAGGATAAATGGAGCATTTTCAGGTTGGCAAATTGTAACTAATGGAGTGCTACTGGGATTAGTGCTGGGCCTCAACTACTTAAGATCTACATTAATGACTTGCATTAAGGGACGGAATGTATTGCGACCAGATTTGCAGACGATACCAAGATAGGTAGGAAAGCAATTTGTGAGAACACAGAGGGTCTGCGAAGAGATATAGATGGGCAGAAATTTGGCTGAAGGGGTGTAATGTAGAAAAATGAAGGTTGTCCACTTTGGCAGGAAGAATAGAAAAGCAGAATATTATTTACATGGAGAGAGACTGCAGAATGCTGTGGTACAGAGGGATCTGGATGTCCTTGTACAAGAAGCACAAAAAGTTAGTGTAGGTACAGCAAGTAATTATGAAGGCAAATGGAATGTTGGCATTTATTGCAAAGAGGAAGGAGCATAAGAGGAAGGGCGGCACAGTGGCGCAGTGGTTAGCACCGCAGCCTCACAGCTCCAGGGACCCGGGTTCGATTCCGGGTACTGCCTGTGTGGAGTTTGCAAGTTCTCCCTGTGTCTGCGTGGGTTTTCTCCGGGTGCTCCGGTTTCCTCCCACAAGCCAAAAGACTTGCAGGTTGATAGGTAAATTGGCCATTATAAATTGTCACTAGTATAGGTAGGTGGTAGGGAAATATAGGGACAGGTGGGGATGTTTGGTAGGAATATGGGATTAGTGTAGGATTAGTATAAATGGGTGGTTGATGTTCGGCACAGACTCGGTGGGCCGAAGGGCCTGTTTCAGTGCTGTATCTCTAATCTAATCTAATCTAATAAAAGGGAAGTCTTGCTCCAACTGTACAGGGCATTGGTGAGACCACACCGAGAGTAGAGTCATAGAGAGATACAGCACCGAAACAGGCCCTTCGGCCCACCTAGTCCACGCCGACCATCAACCACCCATTTATATTAATCCCATTTCCCTCTCCCATCCCCACCTTCCCTCAAATTCTCCTACCACTTACCTACACCAGGGGCAATTTACAATGGCCAATTTACCTATCAGTCCGCAAGTCTTTGGCATGTGGGAGGAAACCGGAGCACCCGGAGGAAACCCATACGGTCACAGGGAGAACTTGCAAACTCCACACAGGCAGTACCCAGAACCGAACCCGGGTCGCTGGAGCTGTGAGGCTGCGGTGCTAACCACTGCGCCGCCCTGCATATATTTTTGGCCTCCTTATTTAAGGAGGGATATACTTGCATTGGAAGCAGTTCAGAGAAGGTTCACTAGGCTGATTCCTGGGATGAAAGGGTTGCCTTATGAGGAATGGTTAAGTGGGTTGGGCCTATACTCATTGGAGTTTAGAAGAATGAGAGGTGATCTTATTGAAACATATAGGATTCTGAGGGGGCTTAACAGGGTAGATTCTGAGAGGATGTTTCCCCTCATGGAGGATTCCAGAACTGGGAGGGGCACAGTTTCAAAATAAGGGGTCTCCCTTTTAAGATGAAGATGAGGAGGAATTTCTTCTGATGGTAGTTAATCTTTGGAATTCTCGTCCCCAGAGAGCAGTGGAGGCTGGGTCATTGAATATATTCAAGGCTGAGTTGGACAGATTTTTGATGTACAAGAGTATCGAGGGTTATGGGGAGCATGCAGGAAAGTGGAGTTAAGGCCACAATCAGATAACATCAGCCATGATCTTGTGGAATGATGCCTTCAAAATCCAGACTGGGGTCAAGTGAGGCTGTGTGATAGCCCCCATACTATTTACAATCTACCTAACGGTGGCTATTCACCTCATGAAAAATCAGCTGCCCTCTGGTGTGAGTATTAAATACCGCCTAGGTGGAAAACTCTTCAATCTCAGTTGCTTCTGAGCCAAAACTAAACTGACTGCCATAGACATACATGATCTACAATTTGCAGATGACTGCAGTGTTGCTCACTCTGCACTGAATTTGCAAGCCGCTCTCGATCTTTTCAATTCTGCATTGTCAAAAAAACACTGTGCTGAATGAGAAATACTAATTCATCGGTTGGAAGATTACATTACATTATACTTTTAATCGAAAAAAAACCCTACAGTTAACATTAAAAAAAAAATTAGTAGCCAAGATGGCCACCGCAACTTGCATCTGAAATATCCCCGAGAGATCGAATTGGAGACAAACGTCTAAGAAGAAGCTCAGCCAGAACAATGCTTTGGCTAACTGAGTAGATTATCCAGACCAACTCGTTGGCGAGACATTCAAAGCTATCTTGAGGTATTTATAAGTGGAGACATCCCTCCAGGGGTATTAAACTGAACACCGCTCGGCAGGGGTTTTTGGGTTTTAGACATTGGACTTCATTAAAAACAAAGGGGAGTGAGAGAACCATGTGACCATCTGTTCATCTCTGAAAAACTGAGTTTTGTTACATTCAAGAGACAGGTAGTAACTGTGCAGCAGCAGAGAAGGCTACATGCTTATCACTCTCTCTCTCTGTCTCTGTGTCTGTCTTTTGTCTCTTTTTCTCTCCTCTCTCTCCCCTCTCTCTCCCCTCTCTCTGCCCCCCCCTCGCTCTCTGCCCCCCCCTCGCTCTCTGCCCCCCCCTCGCTCTCTGCCCCCCCCTCGCTCTCTGCCCCCCCTCGCTCTCTGCCCCCCCCTCGCTCTCTGCCCCCCCCTCGCTCTCTGCCCCCCCCTCGCTCTCTGCCCCCCCCTCGCTCTCTGCCCCCCCCTCGCTCTCTGCCCCCCCTCGCTCTCTGCCCCCCCTCGCTCTCTGCCCCCCCTCGCTCTCTGCCCCCCCTCGCTCTCTGCCCCCCCTCGCTCTCTGCCCCCCCCTCGCTCTCTGCCCCCCCCTCGCTCTCTGCCCCCCCCTCGCTCTCTGCCCCCCCCTCGCTCTCTGCCCCCCCCTCGCTCTCTGCCCCCCCCTCGCTCTCTGCCCCCCCTCGCTCTCTGCCCCCCCCTCGCTCTCTGCCCCCCCCCTCGCTCTCTGCCCCCCCCTCGCTCTCTGCCCCCCCCTCGCTCTCTGCCCCCCCCTCGCTCTCTGCCCCCCCCTCGCTCTCTGCCCCCCCCTCGCTCTCTGCCCCCCCCTCGCTCTCTGCCCCCCCCTCGCTCTCTGTCCCCCCCTCGCTCTCTGTCCCCCCCTCGCTCTCTGTCCCCCCCTCGCTCTCTGCCCCCCCCTCGCTCTCTGCCCCCCCCTCGCTCTCTGCCCCCCCCTCGCTCTCTGCCCCCCCCTCGCTCTCTGCCCCCCCCTCGCTCTCTGCCCCCCCCTCGCTCTCTGCCCCCCCCTCGCTCTCTGCCCCCCCCTCGCTCTCTGCCCCCCCCTCGCTCTCTGCCCCCCCCTCGCTCTCTGCCCCCCCCTCGCTCTCTGCCCCCCCCTCGCTCTCTGCCCCCCCCTCGCTCTCTGCCCCCCCCCTCGCTCTCTGCCCCCCCCCTCGCTCTCTGCCCCCCCCTCGCTCTCTGCCCCCCCCTCGCTCTCTGCCCCCCCCTCGCTCTCTGCCCCCCCCTCGCTCTCTGCCCCCCCCTCGCTCTCTGCCCCCCCCTCGCTCTCTGACCCCCCCTCGCTCTCTGACCCCCCCTCGCTCTCTGCCCCCCCCTCGCTCTCTGCCCCCCCCTCGCTCTCTGCCCCCCCCTCGCTCTCTGCCCCCCCCTCGCTCTCTGCCCCCCCCTCGCTCTCTGCCCCCCCCTCGCTCTCTGCCCCCCCCTCGCTCTCTGCCCCCCCCTCGCTCTCTGCCCCCCCCTCGCTCTCTGCCCCCCCCTCGCTCTCTGCCCCCCCCTCGCTCTCTGCCCCCCCCTCGCTCTCTGCCCCCCCCTCGCTCTCTGCCCCCCCCTCGCTCTCTGCCCCCCCCTCGCTCTCTGCCCCCCCCTCGCTCTCGCCCCCCCCTCGCTCTCTGCCCCCCCCTCGCTCTCTGCCCCCCCCTCGCTCTCTGCCCCCCCCTCGCTCTCTGCCCCCCCCTCGCTCTCTGCCCCCCCCTCGCTCTCTGCCCCCCCCTCGCTCTCTGCCCCCCCCTCGCTCTCTGCCCCCCCCTCGCTCTCTGCCCCCCCCTCGCTCTCTGCCCCCCCCTCGCTCTCTGCCCCCCCCTCGCTCTCTGCCCCCCCCTCGCTCTCTGCCCCCCCCTCGCTCTCTGCCCCCCCCTCGCTCTCTGCCCCCCCCTCGCTCTCTGCCCCCCCCTCGCTCTCTGCCCCCCCCTCGCTCTCTGCCCCCCCCTCGCTCTCTGCCCCCCCCTCGCTCTCTGCCCCCCCCTCGCTCTCTGCCCCCCCCTCGCTCTCTGCCCCCCCCTCGCTCTCTGCCCCCCCCTCGCTCTCTGCCCCCCCCTCGCTCTCTGCCCCCCCCTCGCTCTCTGCCCCCCCCTCGCTCTCTGCCCCCCCCTCGCTCTCTGCCCCCCCCTCGCTCTCTGCCCCCCCCTCGCTCTCTGCCCCCCCCTCGCTCTCTGCCCCCCCCTCGCTCTCTGCCCCCCCCTCGCTCTCTGCCCCCCCCTCGCTCTCTGCCCCCCCCTCGCTCTCTGCCCCCCCCTCGCTCTCTGCCCCCCCCTCGCTCTCTGCCCCCCCCTCGCTCTCTGCCCCCCCTCGCTCTCTGCCCCCCCTCGCTCTCTGCCCCCCCTCGCTCTCTGCCCCCCCTCGCTCTCTGCCCCCCCTCGCTCTCTGCCCCCCCTCGCTCTCTGCCCCCCCTCGCTCTCTGCCCCCCCTCGCTCTCTGCCCCCCCTCGCTCTCTGCCCCCCCTTCGCTCTCTGCCCCCCCCTCGCTCTCTGCCCCCCCCTCGCTCTCTGCCCCCCCCTCGCTCTCTGCCCCCCCCTCGCTCTCTGCCCCCCCCTCGCTCTCTGCCCCCCCCTCGCTCTCTGCCCCCCCCTCGCTCTCTGCCCCCCCCTCGCTCTCTGCCCCCCCCTCGCTCTCTGCCCCCCCCTCGCTCTCTGCCCCCCCCTCGCTCTCTGCCCCCCCCTCGCTCTCTGCCCCCCCCTCGCTCTCTGCCCCCCCCTCGCTCTCTGCCCCCCCCTCGCTCTCTGCCCCCCCCTCGCTCTCTGCCCCCCCCTCGCTCTCTGCCCCCCCCTCGCTCTCTGCCCCCCCCTCGCTCTCTGCCCCCCCCTCGCTCTCTGCCCCCCCTCCCCACTCGCTCTCTGCCATCAAACATTAAGTTTGAAAACTGTCTGTGACTGTGGACCCTCCAAGCCTACAGACTGCTGCAGCCAGAGACCAGGAGAAGAGAGCCACCAACCAGTCTGCCTTCAGGAAAACCCTGAGCAAAGCAAGCCAACCACAAAGTGCACTTAGACCAGCCGAGGACTTCAAGAATATAGCTTCAGCTGGAGTACGACCAGATCATCCACTTCATCGACTGTTTATTTAAGTTTCATTTATTCTGGCCTTTAATCCAACCACCAAATCTATTTCTACCTCCTGTAATCTATTTGTGTGTGAGATTCTTGTGTGAATGCATGCTTGAATGTGTAGCATATTTTTTTATTATTTTAAATTGGTGTTATATTGTTAAGTATAATAAACTTGCCTCTTCTTTAAACTTAAGAAAACCTGTATGATTAGTTTTTTCAAGATCACAGTAAAAGAAAAGGGTAAAACACTCAGAGGTGGTAAGCACAGCCACTGTTTAAAAGGGATAAACCTTGTTGCAGTCAAATAAGAGGAAGGGCAAGAGAGGAGCCTGAGAACCCCCTTCTCACCTGGCCGTAACAGCATACAAGAGATTCATCCTGTCCTTGAATGTTGCCAAAACAAAACTCATATATAAACCCACACCTGGTCAGCCAAATATTCCACCTCCCAAATATGTTGAAAGAGAGACTTTGGGCTATGTTGAGCACCTCTCATACATTTGCAGCCACCTCTCTCAAAAGGCCAACATTGACAAGGAGATCCAACACTGGATCAACTGTGCCAGCTCAGCCTTCTACAAACTACGGCAGCAAGTGTTTGATAACAAAGACTTCTGCAAGTCAGCAAAAGTCCTAGTGTACAGAGCAGTTGTTGTTACCACACTCCTGTACTGCAGTGAGACCTGGACTCTTTACCAGCGACACACGAGCGCCCAAGAGGTTCCATCGGTACTGCCTCTTTTGCATCCTCTGGATTCAATGGGAGGACCGTCGAACAAACGCTAGTGTACTTCTTGATGCCAGCTCCACAGCATTCAGCCAAAACTCCTGCAAAACCAACTTTGATGGATTGGAGACACTGTTCGGATTACCAAAAACCGTCTTCCCCACCAGGTCCTGTTTTCTCAACTCTCAAATGGCCAGTGCTCCGGGGAGGACAAAGAAAACGCTTCAAAGACACTCTGAAACTCTTTTTGAAACGTGGCAGCATTGACATTGACGACTGGGAGAAACTTGCTACCAATCGTTCAAAATGGCGACAAACTGTCCATCAGCTGCATCATGCTTAGAGTCCAAACGCCTTAATGATCAGGGAGAGCAACAGCTGAGAAGGAAAGAAAAGGAAGCAAATCCTGTACTTTGGATCCCACTACCTCGTGGGATGCCCTGCCCCATGTGCCCAAAGATCTGCGGGTCGAAAATCGGCCTGTTCAGTCACCTGAAGACTCATGGAAGAAACTCATGACCTTGAGTAGACGTCATCCTTGAATTGAGGGACAGCCGCCGCTGATGAGGCTTGAGGGGCCGAATGGCCTACTCCTGTTTCTATTTCTTATGTTCTTAAGTTCTAATTGTGGCTATCAAAATGGAATTGGATAGGCACCTAAAGGGAAAACGATTTGTCGGGCTATGAGGAAAGGGCTGGCGGTGAGACTCGCTCAATTGCTCTTGCAGGGAGCTGGCATGGGCTCAATGGGCCAAATGGCTTCCACCTGTGCTGTAACCATTCTATGATTCATGGAGTATGGTTATAGTGCAGGGAGGTGGGTTTGAAGTAAAAGATCAGCTATGATCTTATTGAATGGCAGACCGAACTGAATGGCCTACTCCTGCTCATACTTCTTATGTACTGTAACCACAGAATCTTAAACATAACATTAGCTGATTGAGGAACCATGATAACAGATCCATTACATGATTAGATGAGAATACCTTCTCTTCATTGTGGCTTGAGGAGCAATAACTTCATCAGTCCAAACCTACCACTTAGTACAGTGAATACTTTTAGCTTAAGTGTTCAGAAAAGGCCATCAATAGATTATTGATCGAACATAATATAGGAGGGTATGGACTTCATACTAATTCTGGAGAAAATAGTATGAAGAATTTCTGAACTATGGAGTGGATTCTTTTTTTATTGTTCCTGCCTCAAGATTTTCTGACTTGTCTAAATTTAATGTTTTAAATTTCTAAGATATCGATAGAGGCAAGGAAGTACCACGTAAACCACTTAAAGCAACATCTGAGCAAACTTGATTTTTCCCATATGTCTTATTTGTGTTATAATTGTAAATATTAGATCTGATAGAATGTGGAGAGTTGTAGCTGGGGAGGAGGTAGGCTGGAGATCATGCATAAAATTTGTCTAAACAAAGCAATTATCTTGTCCAGTTAAACCAACAAAGTGTTTATACCTGTAAATGCATTTAAGTGGTTGTGGTTTGTCCCAGTTATCAGATTTTCTGGAGCAATTGCATCTCATATATAATTGGAGTCTAACTATTAGATTGCCTATATCTATACAGTGAATGTTGTCTCATTTTTCTTGGGATTCTGTGGAATGCAGCCAGTAAGGACTGATTACATATTTACTTCCATATTGTGTTAGTAAATGTGAATATCCTCGAGTTCTTGCTTGCCTTTGAAGTGGAGAAGAAATTTCAATGGTTTCGCCTCTTGAAGGTTTTGACTCTGGTATGTACCTCCTGAATAAATTGAAGATCATTAGAAGGCACATCTAAAGTGGTCTTTAAATGCTTTTTCTAGATTCATGTACTTCTATATTCTATTTTTAACTAATGCTGTTAGTATCTTGTGCTGATTTCCTAAAAATTTAAGCAAGATGATGATAAAGACTCCAAACAATTACTGGAACCAGCCTTCAGTGCATGTTGGTGATCAGAAAAGGACCCAGTACTTATATAATGTTATTTAATGCTTCTGGTCACTCGTTACTTTTCTGTTAGGCACTTTCAGTACATTGACTTCCATTCTAAGTTTCCTGTTGCTTTTTAGAAAAGGTATTTATGCAACTTTATTTAGCTTTCTAATCTTTCTTTTCGTACAGGAAAAATCACTCCAAGTGTCTGGTACATTGCAAAATGGGTGTTAGCCGGTCTGCGTCAACAGTTATCGCATACGCAATGAAAGAATATAGGTGGTCACTTGAGAAAGCCTACAAATATGTGAAGGAGAGACGGAGCGTTGCACAGCCAAATGCAGGATTCATGAGGCAGTTGGCAGAATATGAAGGCATTTTAGATGCTAGGTAAATAACTACTTCTGGAGCAAACTGAATCTGGTCATTATCATTCGTACACGGTCACATTTGACACTATGTTGTAAAATATTATTAAGCTTTAAGGTGCATCGCTGCAGACAGGAGCAAGGGGGATCTGAACTTAAGTCTCTCTGCCCTTCACATGCCATATACAAAGAAATGAAAGATCTGTGAGCAGGGCAGATGTGCATTATTTGCAAGAAATGGTAAGGTGGTGGAAATAAATTATTTTCCCTTGCCTTAAATTTATCAATTGGGGGTATACCAGTGGATCTCCTGTGGTGGTGCACATAGGGAGGCAAGACCAAGTGGAGTTATAGGATAGGGTGGTAATTGGACTAGGGTGCATGGGTGTAATTCACTCATCTTTAAATTGCAGTGTTTATCCCTGTTTTTATATTTCTTGTAAATTCTTGTATTCATGTTTAAAATAGAACATGCCACTGTACGCTTGCAGTGCTGTAATTGCATCGTGAGGTGGCATTGCAGTTTCTCCTCAGTGAATTCAAACTGTCAACAATGAAAAGTCAGCAACTAATCTAGATAAAAACAGAAAATGCTGGAAATACTCAGTAGGTCAGGCAGGCAGTTCTGATGAAAGGTCATCAACCTGTAACCTAGTTCTCTTTCTACAGAAGCTGCCTCACCTGAGTATTTTCAGTATTTTCTGTTTTTATTTCAGATTTCCAGCACCTGCAGTATTTTGCTTTTGTATTTCAACTAGATTTGGAATGTTTGGAAACTAGTCTGCATAAAGTTGGCAATCAAGCTGAAGATTTTTGAATGGAGTTAGCAATGACTTGACAGTTCCATCAATAAAAATGATTAAACAATCCCTTTTTGACAATGGCAAAACACTTCTAGTGCAGAAGTTAAACTCCCATGGACTGTTAGTACAATATTGTTTTGTTTCATTGCTTAACCAGTATGTTTGAATTAGCATGGGTCAGAGATAAAGAGTAACATCTGGATAATTATTTGTGGCAGTAGCTGAATAGTTTTGAGCTGTTATGAAGCTTTCATTGGTAAACAAAACAGTCTCGTGTTAAACTAGAAAGTTGCACAAAATATATTGCACTGCTGGAGAGCTACATGAGAAAAAAGGAATTGCTGGACGATAAAAGACCAAGATCTATCGAGTTCACCTTATACCATCCTGTTAGCCACATGACTAAGTGGGGAAAAAAGCTTCTTCTTAAAGACAAAAAAACAAGAAGACAGAAGCCTTTTGCTTATAAACAGATGCTATTTTGCTTTTCTCTATACCTGTGCTTCTTAAAAGGAGCTTTACATTTTAATTTTTTTTAAATTTTTGTACCCTTCATGCAGTGCAATTGTTTGTGACTGGATTTCCATTATCAAATGGACAGGAGACATTTCATCCCCACATTATTCCTGAGGAATGGAATACTTTATTTTGGTCAACTAGTGTCAACATTGAACACTTTTTTTGTTTTATTCATTCATGAGATGAGAGCGTCACTGGCAAGGCCAGCATTTATTGCTCATCGCTAATTTCCCTTGAGAAGGTGCTGTTGATCCACCTTCTTGAACCTCTGCAGTCCATGTGGTACAGGGTACACCCACAGTACTGTTGGTGAGTGAGTTCCAGGTTTTTGACCCAGCGACAGTGAAGGAGCAGCAATATAGGTCCAAGTTAGGACATTGTGTGGCTTGGAAGGAACGTGTGTTCCCATGCGTCTGCTGGCCTTGTTTTTCTAGGTGGTAGAAGTCGTGGGTTTGGAAGATGCTGCCGAAGGAGTCTTAGTGAGTTGCTGCAGTGCATCTTGTAGATGATACACATTGCTGCCACTGTGTTTTGGTGGTAAAGGGAGTGAATGTTTAAGGTGGCAGAAGGAGTGCCTTTCTGAATGGTCTCTAGCTTCTTGAGTGTTGTCGAGGGGGGAGATGGTTAAATTCTTCGTTGAGATGGTCATTGCCTGCCATTTGTGTGGTGTGAGACAATGATCATCTCTAATAAGAGAGTATCTAACCATCTTCCCTTCGACATTCGACATCATTATTATTCTTGGGCATTGGACGTTTGCAGAGCAAAGTTACTTCTACTCTGCCCCAACAACGTACCTCAGCCCAACCTCAGAAGTGTACCCCTTATTGCACCAGTGCAACATTTACATCGACCACATCATCCACCGAATAACCTGTCTGAGATATTGCCATTTAGTGCAAAACTAGAGGTAGTTTTATTCTATGGCTCCATGCCCACTAGAAACTCTACTGTATCTGACCATACCAATTTTACCCGTCAGTCTGGACTGAAGTTGAACACAGGGCCCAGTAGTAAAAGACTGTTTACCATCGTCCTTCTTATTTTATTACTCTTCATTTAAATTGCCATTTATTGTTGTTAAAACTCTTGCTTTAATTGTGATTTTTTTAAAACTTTGAGAACCATGCAATCCAAAATGAAGGATATCAATGCACTTTGCTCCGACCCCATTTTTTGTTTGGTATTTAACACATTGTTTTCCTCCATGGCATGTCTAGGTTACACAACATTTGTGCCAGTGCTGCTCTGAAGACAAATAGGATTTTCTACCTTCCTAACAAAAATCGAACCTGCATAGCAGTGATGGTCTATTTAAGGTGTTAACCTTTTCTTAGTGGTAGCATTCTCACCTCAGAGAAGGTTGTGGGTTCAAGTCTTACTCCAGAGACTTGAGTTCACAATCTAGGCCGATATTTCAGTGCAGTATTGAGGGAGTGTTGCACTGTTGGAGCTACCGTCTTTTGGATGAGGTGGGCATAAAAGATCCTATGGCACTGTTTAAAGAAGAGCATGGCCAGTTTTTTGGCCAATATTTATCCCTCAACCAACATCTCTAAAATAGATTATCTGGTCATTATTTCATTGCTGATTGTGGGACCTTGCTTGTGCAAATTGGTTGCATGTTTCCTGTATTACACAACTGTTTGGGACGACTTGAGGTTGTGAAACATCTTGCATAAATGCAAGATTTTTCTTGCTCATTTATTATACCACTAAGCAATATTTACTGGTATTGATCCTGTGGGTAATACCTTTTACTTTTTTTTAAAAACAGTAAACATCGACATAATATCTTGTGGCGACGCAACTCTGAGAATGACTTACAAGAAATTGTGAGGGATCCAATGTTCCAGAGCAGTAGTGCATCTATCCAACAAGACTTGAACAGTTGTAAAGCCGCAAGTCGACACACATCTGGGGAGCAGAAATATAGCGGTACTGAGCCATCTCAGAGCACAATAGTAGCCAACAAGGGTAAAAGTGAACCAGTTAATTCCAATTACTACCTCAGGTGTCTGTCAGACCCTATTATAGACGGTGCCTACATCAAACAGCAAAGAGAGTTGGAACAATTTTCGGTCCAAATTGATGATGTGGAAAGGAATGCGTTTCAGATGGGTAATGCAGATTTCAGGTACACAGAAGATAGTGTCTGTGACACTGGGGTACTTGTGCCACCTCAGCTTCAGGATACTTATGATGGTGAAAACAGAGTGCTAAGCCAGCAGGGAAATACTTTCCTGATGTTTACAGCAGTGGAGGAGTCAGAAGAGGAAAATGAGAACACGCTGGGTTTTGCTATGTATGATCAAAGTGACCACATCATGGTTAATGGACCTAATACAGAAAATGATACAAAGGCAGATGCAAACCTAATAAAAATACTGGAGCCAGGTTCAACAGCAAGTGTCGAAAGTCAAATAGATAAAGGCAATGTGAACAATAACAACAACACAAGAAGACAGTGTTTGAATGAGGATGAAGTAAGTACAAATAATAGAAGAACTATAACCATTTTAGTACACTCCAACCACTGTCATTTGCTTCTATACAATGTTTTTATTTGCTGGTTAATGCATATTATAAGCATGGATATGAAATTGGCTGAGTGACAAAATTGGCTGAGTGACAGGAAATAGTAGTTGTGAACGGTTGTTTTTTGGACAGGAGGAAGAGGTACACTGGGGTTCCCCAGGGGTCGGTGTTGGAACCCTTGCTTTTCATGATAATTTAATGACCGAGACTTGAGTGTACAGGGCACAATTTCAAAATTAGCGGATGACACAAAACTTGGAAGTATTGTGAACTGTGAGGAGGATAGTGGAATGGGCGGATTAATGGCAGATGAAATTTAATTCAGAAAAGTGTGAAGTGATTCATTTTGGGAGGAAGAACGAAGAGAGGCAATATAAATTCAAGGGTACAATTCTAAAGGGAGTGCAGGGGCAGAGGGACCTGGAGTATATGTGCACAAATCATTGAAAGTTGCAGGGCAGGTTGAGAAAGCAGTTAATAAAGCATGTGGGATCCTGGGCTTTATACATAGGGGCCGAGAGAAAAAAACAAGGAAGTTATGATAAACAAAGAACAGTACAGCACAGGAACAGGCCATTCGGCCCTCCAAGCCTGCGCCGATCTTGATGCCTAAACTAAAACCTTCTGCACTTCCGGGGACCATATCCCTCTATTCCCATCCTATTCATGTATTTGTCAAGATGCCTCTTAAACGTCGCTATCGTACCTGCTTCCACCACCTCCCTTGGCAGCAAGTTCCAGGCATTCACCACCCTCTGTGTAAAGAACTTGCCTCGCACATCCCCTCTAAACTTTGTCCCTCTCACCTTAAACCTATGTCCCCCAGTAACTGACTCTTCCACCCTGGGAAAAAGCTTATGACTATCCACTCTGTCCATGCCGCTCATAACTTTGTAAACCTCTATCATGTCGCCCCTCCACCTCCGTCGTTCCAGTGAAAACAATCCGAGTTTATCCAACCTCTCCTCATAGCTAATGCCCTCCAGACCAGGCAACATCCTGGTAAACCTCTTCTGTACCTTCTCCAAAGCCTCCACGTCCTTCTGGTCGTGTGGCGACCAGAATTGCACGCAATATTCGAAGTGTGGCCTAACTAAAGTTCTGTACAGCTGCAGCGTGACTTGCCAATTTTTATACTCTATGCCCCGACCAATGAAGGCAAGCATGCCGTATGCCTTCTTGACTACCTTATCCATCTGCGTTGCCACTTTCAGTGACCTGTGGACCTGCACGCCCAGATCTCTCTGCTTGTCAATACTCCTAAGGGTTCTGCCATTTACTGTATACTTCCCACCTGCATTAGACCTTCCAAAATGCATTACCTCACATTTGTCCGGATTAAACTCCATCTGCCATTTCTCCACCCAAGTCTCCAACCGATCTATATCCTGCTGTATCCTCTGACAATCCTCATCACTGTCCGCAACTCCACCAACCTTTGTGTCGTCCGCAAACTTACTAATCAGACTAGCTACATTTTCCTCCAAATCATTTATATATAGTACTAAGAGCAAAGGTCCCAGCACTGATCCCTGCAGAACACCACTAGTCACATCCCTCCATTCAGAAAAGCACCCTTCCACTGCTACCCTCTGTCTTCTATGACTGAGCCAGTTCTGTATCCATCTTGCCAGCTCACCTCTGATCCCGTGTGACTTCACCTTTTGTACCAGTTTGGTTCTGGGCGCCACACTTTCAGAAGGATGTTAAAGCATTCGAAAGGGTGCAAAAAAGATGCACAAGAATGGTTCCAGGGATGAGGAACTTCAGTTACCTCGATAGATTGGAGAAGTGGGATCCACTCTCCTTCGAGAAGATTAAAAGGAAATTTGATAGAGATGTTCACAATCATGAGGGATTTGGACAGGGTAGATGGGGAGAAACTGTTCCCATTGGCTGAAGGATCCAGAACCAGAGGACACTGACTTAAGGTGATTGGTAAATGAAGCAATGGTGACCTGAGGAAAAACTTTTTTATGCAGCGAGTGGTTAGGAATGTACTGCCTGAGAGTGTGGTACAGGCAAATTTAACAGTGGCTTTCATAAGAGACTTGGATAAGCACCTGAATAGAAAAAATTTGCAGGGCTACAGGGAAAAGGTAGGGGTGTGGGATGAGGTGAGTTGCTCTTTTAAAGAGCTGGCACAGACATGATGAGCCAAAAGGCCTCCTTCTGTGCTTTAACCATTGTATGATTCTATGAACAACTGAGTAACAGATGTAAACATATGTATCTTTAAAAAAAAAAAGACACAGTAATACCACAGGGTGATACCTGTCAAGGTTCAACTTGATTTCACAACAGATTCACTCAAATATAAGCCAAAGTATAGCTCTATGTCAGCTTTTGCAATGCAACAGTTTTATTTCCTGTTAGCCTGTAAGACAAATTCTAATCTCTGTGAAAGCATTCAAATGCTCATATTGATATGTTGACATGGGTATTGTGCACTTTTCCAGATTTAACTCGACTTTAACTCATATTTGCATGGCCACGATAAGGCCAGAAACTACAATATTGACATTGATTCAATCCAGTAAAACTTTACTGATATTAATAGGAAATTATATTCAGCGAAGGAAGAGTTAAATTACATTCTATGTATCTATGGCATCCTGAGGTTGAACAGGCCCAGAAACCAAGTAGGTCCAGTAATTTATAGTCTGGTTCCTTGTAGAACATAGAAAAATACAGCACAGAACAGGCCCTTCGGCCCACGATGTTGTGCCGATCCTTTGTCCTCTGTCAAGGACAATTTAATCTATACCCCACCATTCTCCTTTATCCATATACCTATCTAAAAGCCGTTTGAAAGTCCCTAAAGTTTCTGACTCAACAACTTCCCCAGGCAAGGCATTCCATGCCCCGACCACTCTCTGGGTAAAGAACCTTCCCCTGACATCCCCCTTATATCTCCCACCCTTCACCTTAAATTTATGACCCCTTGTAACGCTTTGCTCCACCCGGGGAAAAAGTTTCTGACTGTCTACCCTATCTATTCCCCTGATCATCTTATAAACCTCTATCATGTCACCCCTCATCCTTCTCCGTTCTAATGAGAAGAGGCCTAGAATGTTCAGCCTTTCCTCGTAAGACTTATTCTCCATTCCAGGCAACATCCTGGTAAATCTCCTCTGCACCCTCTCCAAGGCTTCCACATCCTTCCTAAAATGAGGCGACCAGAACTGCACACAGTACTCCAAATGAGGCCTTACCAAGGTCCTGTACAGCTGCATCATCACCTCACGGCTCTTAAATTCAATCCCTCTGCTAATGAACGCTAACACCCCATATGCCTTCTTCACAGCCCTATCCACTTGAGTTGCAACTTTCAACGATCTATGCACATAGACCCCAAGGTCTCTCTGCTCCTCCACATGCCCAAGAACCCTACCGTTAACCCAGTATTTTGCATTCGTGTTTGTCCTTCCAAAATGGACGACCTCACACTTTTCAGGGTTAAACTCCATCTGCCACTTTTCAGCCCAGCACTGCAACCTATCCAAGTCCCTTTGCAGACGACAATAGCCCTCCTCGGTATCCACAACTCCACCAACCTTTGTATCATCTGCAAATTTACTGACCCACCCTTCGACTTCCTCATCCAAGTCGTTAATAAAAATCACAAACAGGAGAGGACCCAGAACTGATCCCTGTGGCACGCCACTGGTAACTGGGCTCCAGGCTGAGTATTTACCATCTAAGACCACTCTCTGCCTTCTATCAGTTAGCCAATTCTTAATCCAACTGGCCACATTCCCCACTATCCCATGCCTCCTGACTTTCTCCATAAGTCTACCATGGGGGACCTTATCAAATGCCTTACTAAAATCCATGTACACCACATCCACTGGTTTACCCTCATCCACTTGCTTGGTCACCTGCTCAAAGAATTCAATCAGGCTTGTGAGGCAAGGCCTACCCCTCACAAAACCGTGCTGACTGTCCCGAATCAAGCAGTGTCTTTCCAGATGCTCAGAAATCCTATCCCTCAGCACCTTTTCCATCAACTTGCCTACCACCGAAGTAAGACTAACTGGCCTGTAATTCCCAGGGTTGTTCCTATTCCCTTTCTTGAACAGGGGCACAACATTTGCCACCCTCCAATCACCTGGTACCACCCCCGTCAACAGAGAATATGAAAAGATCATTGCCAGCGGCTCTGCAATTTCATCCCTTGCTTCCCATAACATCCTTGGATATACCCCGTCAGGCCCGGGAGACTTGTCTATCTTCAAGTTATTCAAAAACCCCAACACATCTTCCCTCCTAACGAGCACTTCCTCGAGCTTACCAGTCTGTTTCACACCGTCCTCTTCAGTAATACACCCCTTCTCATTCGTAAATACCGAAGAAAAGTACTCATTCAAAACCTCACTTATCTCTTCCGGCTCAACACACAGTCTCCCGCTATTGTCCTTGACCGGACCTACGGTCCCCCTAGTCATCCTCATATTTCTGACATACGCGTAAAAGGCCTTGGGGTTTTCTTTTATCCTACCCGCCAAGCATTTTTCATGCCCTCTCTTAGCTCTCCTAATCCCTTTCTTCAGATCCTTCCTGGCCATCTTGTATCCCTCCAGAGCTATGCCTGTGCCCTTTTTCCTCAACCTTATATACGCATCCTTCTTCTTCCTAACAAGACTCTCAACCTCTCTTGTCAACCACGGTTCCCTCACATGACCATCCCTTCCCTGTCTGACAGGGACATGCTTATCAATGGCCCCTACTATCTGCTCCTTGAAAAAGTTCCACATTTCGACCGTGCCCTTCCCTGCCAGCATATGCTCCCAACTTATGCTCCTCAGTTCCTGCCTGACAGCATCATATCTACCCTTCCCCCAATTGTAAACCTTGCCCTGTTGCACATACCTATCCCTCTCCATTACCACAGTGAATGCTACAGAATTGTGATCACTATCTCCAAAGTGCTCGCCCACCAACAGCTCTATCACTTGCCCTGGTTCATTACCTAGTACCAAATCCAATATTGCCTCCCCTCTGGTCGGGCAGTCTACATACTGAGTCAGAAAAGCTTCCTGGACATACTGCACAAACACTACCCCATCCAAACTATTCGATCTAAAGAGTTGCCAATCAATATTTGGGAAGTTGAAATCCCCCATAATTACTACCCTGTGACTTCTGCTCCTTTCCAAAATCTGTTTCCCAATCTGCTCTTCCACCTCCCTGCTGCTATTGGGGGGCCGATAGAAAACTCCCATCAAGGTGACTGCTCCTTTCCTGTTCCTGACCTCAACCCACAGTGCCTCAGTCGGCAGATCCTCCTCGAAAATTCTTTCAGCAGTTGTTACACTATTTCTAACTAACAATGCCACCCCCCCACCTCTTTTACCACCATTCCTAATCTTATGAAAACATCTATAACCAGGTACCTCCAAGAACCATTCCTCCCCCTCACCTATCCACGTTTCAGTGATGGCCACAACATCGTAGTCCCAAGTGCCCATCCACGCCTTCAATTCACTCACCTTATTCCTGATGCTTCTTGCGTTGAAGTATACGCACTTTAACCCTTCTCCGTGCCCATCTGTCCTCTGCGACAGTGCTACCTTCCCCAATACCTCACTACACTCTTTGTCTTTCTGAGTGGACCCACTGGTCCCTGGACTACAAGTCCGGTTCCCATCCCCCTCCCAAACTAGTTTAAACCCTCCCGAACAGTACTAGCAAACCTCCCTCCCAGGATATTGGTGCCCCTCTGGTTCAGATGCAGCCCGTCCTGTTTGAACAGGTCCCATCTTCCCCAGAATGCAGTCCAATTATCCAAGAACTGGAAGCCCTCTCTCCTACACCATTCCTGCAGCCACGTGTTCAGCTGTGCTCTCTCCCTATTCCTAGCCTCACTATCACGTGGCGCCGGCAACAAACCAGAGATAACAACTCTGTCCGTCCGAGCTTTCAGCTTCCAGCCTAACTCCCTAAACTCACTTCTAACATCTGTGCCACCCTTCCTTCCTACGTCGTTGGTGCCAATGTGCACCACGACCTCTGGCTGCTCCCCCTCCCCTTTAAGGATCCTGAAGACGCGATCACAAACATCACGGACCCTGGCACCAGGTAGGCAACAAACCATCCGTGCGTCTCGCTTGCGCCCACAGAACCGCCTGTCGGTACTCCTCACCATCGAGTCCCCGATGACTAGTGCTCTCCCATTCTCCCTCCTTCCCTTCTGAGCCACAGTGCAGGACCCCGTGCCAGAGGCCCGTTCACTGCAGCCTGCCCCCGATAGGCCGTCCCCCCCAACAGTATCTAAAACTGTATACTTGTTGCTGAGGGGAACGACCACAGGAGATCCCTGCACTGACCTCTTCCCACCTCTAACTGTTACCCAGCTGCCTTTGTTTTGTGGAGTAACGACATCCCTGTAGCTTCTATCTATCACCCCCTCAGCTTCCCGAATGATCCTCAGTTCATCCAGCTCCAGCTCCAGTTCCCTAACACGGTCTGATAGGAGCTGGAGACGGATGCACTTCCAGCAGGTGAAGTCGGCAGGGTCACCGGAGGTTCCCCTCACCTCGAACATACTGCAGGAGGAGCACTGCACTCCCCTGGCTGCCATTTCTTTTACTCAATTACCCCTTAATTAAGTACAAATATAGATATTAACAAAAACAGTGAAATAGCTTACCTGTTCAGTCCTTTTTGGCTAGAGGAGGAGGGTAAAAAGGGTCTTATTATTAGGTTAGAGGAGGAGGATGGGTGTGAGACACTACATGTGTAGTATCTCGGGTTAACTCTGCTCCGCACCTTTAAAGAAAATACCTACCCAGGAGTCCTTGCTGCCGTCCAGCTTCCGGTTCCTCCCGCGCCAAAAGTAACTTGAACACAAGGAAAACAGTAAGTACAACTTTTAAAACACAGCTCCTGTTGCCTTCACTTACCCACCGAAGAGTCGCTACCTTCTCCTGCTGCTCCGCCGGGAAATTGTTCGTGAGCCCAAAGCCTTTTCGACAATCTGATGGGCACACAAAAATAAAACATACCACCCTTTGAGCATAGTGGATTGAGGGCAGAGGTAGGAAAGAAACTATTTCTGCCGAGTTACATTTCTATTAGAAATCCTTAGTTGAATCACATTGAGGAAGAGAGGGAGTGATATTAACACACTTTTGACATTGTAAAGCTTTCATCAGGAGAAGAGTGTTGGTCCACCAAGCCTACCCTTTCAAACCTACCATTTGGTTTCTCACTGTGATTTGCGAGATAATAACCTTGAATCCTACTTAGTAACAGGAACTCATCCAGTCCTTATTCTAAACCTGCAACAGTTTTCTGTTCTATCAGTTCCTCTATTCTGCATCCCTATCACATGCGTACTAAAAAATGCTGCATCAATTTCTAATTAATTTTTGACACCTTTATATGCCCTCGTCATATACACAAGAGAAAACACTGAAAATTTTTATGGCCTGTATCAAGTCCCTTGTCATCCTCCTTGTCTTGAGAGTAAACTCCCAGGGTAGACCATTGTTCCTTGTAAACTTAGCTGATTATTCGATAAATCAACCTTGAAGCTATCCCCTGGACTTTTTTTTTCCTAATAAAGCTACATAAATATTTAATCTGCCTATAACTTAAACTAGATCAAGTAATTAGTTAAAACATTATAATGCTAAGTTAATTAAAGTTAATGTATGTAAATAAATAAAACAAGGTTAGACAGAGATGGCAGTGCAACCGGTGTGCCACAACTGCAGCATGTGGGAGTTTGTGGAGAACATTGCAATCCTGGGCAACCACATTTGCGGTAAGTGTTTTCATCTCAAGGAGCCTCAGCTTAGTCTGTTGAGCTGGAGTTGGACGTGCAGATATTGTGAGGCATCAAGGAGGGCGAGAGTTACCTGCACGCTTTGATCCTAGAGGCAGTCACCTCCTTTCGGTTAGGAAGTACTACAGCTCTAGTTAGTGGTCACGGACAGGAGGGTGTGACTGCAAGTCAGGAAGGTAAGGGGATGCCTGGTGCAGTGTTGGAGGAGCCTCAGTCTTTGCCCTTATCCAACAGATATGAGGTTCTTGCTGCCTGTGTGGGATGAAGGCAAAGTTTGCAGGGTGGATGAGCAAGTGGGAAAGTGAGAAGGAATGTAGTAGTGGTAGGGGATATAATCAGGGAGATAGATCCTGTTCTCTGCAGCCACGACCAGGAGTTCCAAAGTTTGTGTTGCCTGCCCGATGCCAGGGTTAAGGACCTCCCCTCATGGCTGGAGAAGAATTTTGCATTGCGAGGATCCATTTGTCACAGTCACATATGGTGGAGGCAGGTTCAATCGAGGCATTCAAAAGGGAATTGGACTGTTACCTGAAAAGGAAGAATGTGCAGAGTTACGGGCAGAAGGTGGGGGAATGGCATTGGGTGGATTGCTCAATCGGAGAGCTGGTACAGAATGGCCTCCACCTGCGGTGGAACAATTCTGTGATTCTGTGACGTAGGCGGAATGAGATTCTGCTGTGGGAGTTCGAAAAGCTAGGGTCCAAATTAAAAACAGAACCATAAAGGTGGTAATTTCTGGATTACTACCAGAGTCTTGTGCAAACTGGCATTGGGTCAAGCTGATCAGCGAGTTGACTGTGTAGCTCAGAATTGTGTGGGAGAAAGGGGGTTTCAGTGCATGCGCACTGACACCAGTACTGAGGAAAGAGGGTGCTATTAGATTGGGATGAACCCTGGTCGACTGCAGATAGCCGGGCAGTGAAGGGTAAAACTGGAGCCTAATCTTCGCACATTTTAAAAGCTTTTATTCAGAGACTTGCACCTCCAAAACCAACAAAACAGTTTCAGCCTTCCCCACTATATAGGACCACAAGTGAATCCCCAGTTCATGTACACCACCTGAAATACAAGTAAACACCCAATTAATATACAATTAACAGGCTCCACTTAAACCAAGCTGGAACCAGTGTCCTAGTGATTCAAGAAACTTCGGGCTGTAGATAGGGTTTTAAATTTAAAAAGTGGGGGAGAGGGTTCAGGTGAGGGGAAATTTATAGATTTAAAGAGAAAAGTCAAGGCCATAGAGCAGTGTAGAGATTTGGGTAAAGATAAGCAGAGTGTGACAGGAAGGGACAAACAGAATTAGTGAATCAGGTCAAATTATGGGAAAATAAAATTAGAGGCACTTTATCTGAATGCACGAAGCATTCGAAATGAGGTGAATTATTGGCACAAATAGAGATAAATGGATTTGATCTAATAGCCATTACAAAGACATGGTTATCAAGGTTGTGAGCTAAATATTCCAGGGTACTTGACATTTCAAAAAGATAGACAAAATGGAAAAGGAGGGAGGTAGCCCTAATAATAAAGGATGACATAAGGACAATAGTTAGGGAACATCTTGGCTCAGAAGAGCAGGAAGTAGAATGGGTATTGAAATAAAAATAAGGGGCAGAAAACGGTGGTGGGAGTGGTTTTATATGCCCCTTTAACAGTAATGCTCTGTTCAACAGTACAGCTGATCAAAAAATAGGAGAAGCATGTGACAAAGGCAAAACAATACTTGTAAGGAACTTAAATTGTCATACAGACTGGACAAATCAGATCAACAGAAGTAGTTTGGAGGACGAGTTCCTGGAATGCATTTGAGACAGTTTCCTGGAATAATACATCACAGAAGAGGCTATTTTAGATCTCGTTTTCTGTAATGAGAAAGGGTAAATTAGTAATCTTACAGTAAGGGATCCTCTGGGGAAGAGTGATCCTCTGGGGCGGCACAGTGGCGCAGTGGTTAGCACCGCAGCCTCACAGCTCCGGCGACCCGGGTTCAATTCCGGGTCCTGCCTGTGTGGAGTTTGCAAGTTCTCCCTGTGTCTGCGTGGGTTTCCTCCGGGTGCTCCGGTTTCCTCCCACATGCCAAAAGACTTGCAAGTTGATAGGTAAATTGGCCATTAGAAATTGCCCCTAGTATAGGTAGGTGGTAGGGAAAATATAGGGACAGGTGGGGATGTGGTAGGAATATGGGATTAGTGTAGGATTAGTATAAGTGGGTGGTTGATGGTTGGCACAGACTCGGTGGGCCGAAGGGCCTGTTTCAGTGCTGTATCTCTAAACTAAACTAAATATACAATAGAATTTCACATTGATTTCAAGAGCTTCGTACGCAAGTCCAAAACGAGAGTATTAAACTTCAAGTTGCCTGAGGGTCGCGGCCCAGTCACTTACCTTCCGGGAGCGGAGCGGAGAGCAGTCCAGGCGCGCCGGAGTTTGAAAACAAAGTGAGCAGTGACGTCACAGGAAAGCTGCAAGGTGATTGGCTGGTGAGTAACTGCTGTTAGGGAATAACTCTAAATAGCTGGATAAGTAACAAAAAGTAAAGAGAAAGGTCTACAGTTTTTTTTTTAATATAGCAGGTAGTTTTTTTTTTAGGGAATCAAGGTCCCTAGTATAAATAATCTAATTTTTGGGTAATTTAAGGGGATAAATTAAGGGTAAGTCATGTCAGGGCAGCTCAGCAAAGTGGAGTGCTCCTCCTGTGCAATGTGGGAAGTCAGGGACACTTCCAGTGTCCAGGGCAAACAGGTGTGCAGGAAGTGTCTCCAGCTGCAGCTACTCAAAATCTGCGTTTCAGATCTGGAGTGGCGGCTAGAGACACTGTGGAGCAACTGCGAGGCTGCGATCATCGTGGATAGCATGTACAGAGAGGTGGTCACACCACAGGTAAAGACTGCTCAAGCAGAAAGGGTATGGGTGACCGCCAGGCAGAGTAGAAGAACTAGGCAGGTAGTGCAGGAGTCCCCAGGGTCCATCTCCCTATCTAACAGATTTTCCACTTTGGATACTGTTGGGGGAGATAGCTTTTCAGGGAAATGCAACAAGAGCCATGTCTGTGGCACAACAGGTGGCTCAGCTGCACGGGAGGGGAGGAAAAGGAGTGGAAGAGTGATAGAATCCCCTATCATCAGGGGTACAGATAGGCATTTCTGTGGCTGCAAACGTGACTTCAGGATGATATGTTACCTTCCTGGTGCTAGGGTCAAGGATGTCACGGAGCAGCTGCAGGACATTCTGCAGGGGGAGAGTGAACAGTCAGAGGTCGTGGTACACATTGGTACCAAGGACATAGGTAGAAAGAGGGACGAGGTCCTGCAACAAGAATTTAGGGAGCGAGGTAGCAGATTAAAAAGCAGGACCTCAAAGGTTGTAATCTCTGGATTTCTCCCGGTGCCACATGCTAATGAGTATAGGAATAGGGGGATAGAGCAGATGAATGCGTGGCTGAAGAGATGGTGCAGGAGGGAGGGCATTAGTTTCCTGGATCATTGGGTCTGTTTATGGCGAAGGTGGGACGTGTACAAGTTGGACGGGTTGCACCTGAACCGGAACGGGACCAACATCCTTGCTGAGAGGTTTGCTAGTGCTATTGGGGGGGGCTTAAACTAATTTGGCAGGGGGATGGGATAGATACAGAGTGGAGTTACAGTAGGGGGTGATGCACAGTAAAATATAATAACATAAGAACTAGGAGCAGGAGTAGGCAATGCAGCCCCTCGAGCCTGCTCCGCCATTCAATACGATCATGGGTGATCTCATCTCGGCCTCAACTCCACAGTCCTGCCTGTTCTCCATAACCTTTCAACCCTTTACGAATTAAAATTCTGTCTATCTCCTCAAATTTACTCAATGTCCCGGCAGCCACTGCACTCTAGGGTAGTGAATTCCACAGACTCACGACCCTTTCAGAGAAGTAATTTCTCCTCATCTCTGTTTTAAATCTGCTACCCCTTATCCTAAAACTATGACCTCTCTTCTAGATTGCCCCACCAGAGGAAACATCTTCTCTATGTCTACTTTGTCAATCCCCTTAATCATCATCTATACCTCAATTAGATCTCCTCTCATTCTTCTAAACTCCAGAGAGTAAAGGCCTAAACTGCTCAATCTCTCTTCATAAGACAAACCCCTCATCTCTGGAATCAATCTAGTGAACCTCCTCTGAACTGCCTCCAATGCAACTACATCCCTCCTCAAGTAAGGGGACCAAAACTGTACACCATACTCCAGGTGCGGTCTCACTAATGCCTTGTATGGTTGCAGCAATACTTACCTACTTTTATACTCTATTCCTTTAGCAATAAATGCAAAAATCCCATTTGCCTTCCTTATTACTTGCTGCACCTGCATACTAGTTTTCTGCGTTTTATGCACGAGGACACCCAGATCCCTCTGCACTGAAGCACTTTGAAGTTTCTCTCCATTTAGATGATAATTTGCCTTTCTATTCCGACCAGAATGGATAACTCACACTTATCCACATTAAACTCCATCTGCCACATTTTGGCCCATTCACCTAACCTATCCATATCCATTTGTAAATTTCTTATTTTTTTATTGCAACTTACTCTATCCCATCTATTTTAGTGTCATTTGTAAATTTGGCTATAGTACCTTCTATCCCTGCATCCAAGTCATCAATATAGATTGTAAATAGTTGGGGCCCGAGGACCGAACCCTGTGGCATCCTACTAGTTAAATCTTGCCAACCAGAAAAGGACCCATTTATCCCAACTCTCTGTTTTCTGTTGGTTAGCCAATCCTGTATCCAAGCTATTAAATTGCCCCTAACCCCATGTGATCTTACCTTGTGTATTAACCTTTTGTGCGGCACCTTATCAAATGCCTTCTGGAAGTCCAGATAGACTACATCTACGTGATCCCCATTATTCACTTTACTTGTTACATCTTCGAAGAACTCTAGCAAATTAGTCAAACACAATTTACCCTTCATAAAATCATGCTGACTCTGATGGATTGCATTTTGATTTTCTAAATGTCCTGTTATTACTTCCTTAATAAAGGATTCTAACAATTTCCCAACAACAGATGTTAAACTAACTGGTCTATAGTTTCCTACTTTCTGCCTCCCTCCTTTTTTGAATAAGGGTGTTATATTAGCATTTTTCCAATCCACTGGAATATAGAAGAGAAACTGAGTCAGTCTGGAAGGCAGAGCAAATATAGACCTGTTAAGGCACAAGTGAAAAATGCAAGGCTGGATTGCATCTATTTTAATGCAAGGAGTCTTACTAGTAAGGCAGATGAATTGAGGGTGTTGGTTAGCACATGGGATTATGGTATTGTTGCTAGAAGCCTGCTTTAGGTCGGGAAAAAGAACCCGTACTGAACTTGACCGAACCACAGCGGGCCCAACCCGGCCCCAGTCCCTCCGATTTAGCCCCGAACCCGTCACTTGTCAGCCCGTCCCGACCATCCCTTTACCAACATTGCTGACATCAAACCTGTAAGAAGCTGCAGCGCATGCGTGAGATGTCATAGTGACGTCACTCGCTCACTGTGCAGACTCCGTTTCGTCCCGGACTCCCAGCTCAGGTAAGTCTTTATTTTATTTTTAATACTTATCAGCAGAGCACTTACCGTGTATGTCTGACCCAACTCAATCTGGACATGGCCTGATCCGACCCGAACCCGACACATGTCGTCGGGTCCTGTCGGGTTCGAGCCAAGTAACAGGCCTCTAATTTTTGCTATCACAAAGACATGGTTGAGGGAGGGGCAGGACTGGCAGCTCAATATTCCAGGGTATCGAATCTTCAGGGGAGGGGGTAAAAGAGGAGTGGCATTGCACTTTTGATAAAGGAGTCAATTACTGCAGTAAACAAGAATGATCTCTTCGAAGGTTCCTCAACTGAGGCCATTTGGGTAGAACTTAAAAACAAAAAGGGGGCAATCACTTGGCTGGGAGTGTATTACAGGCCTCTAAACAGTCAGGGAGAGATAGAGGAGCAGATATGTAGGCAAACCTCAGAGGTGTAAAAATAATAGGGTAATAACAGCAGGGGATTTCAACTTCCCCTATATCAACTGGGATAGTCTTAGTGCAAAAGGCTTAAAAGGGGCGGAATTTTTAAAATGCATACAGGAGAGCTTTCTGAGCCAGTACGTAGAAAGTCCTTCAAGAGAAGGGGCAGTACTGGACCTAATCCTAGGGAATGAAGCTGGACAAGTGGTAGAAGTGTCAGTGGGGGAGCATTTTGGGGATAGTGACCATAACTCTAAGGTTCAAGGTAATTATGGAAAAGGACAAAGGTAGCCTGGAAATAAAGGTATTGAATTGGAGGAAGGCCGATTTCAATATGATAAAACAGGATCTGGCCAAAGTGGACTGGGAGCAGCTACTTGTACGAAAGTCTACATCAGACCAGTGGGAGTCATTCAAAGAAGAAATAGTGAGAGTTCAGGGCCAACATGTGCCCGTTAAGGTGAAGGGTAAGACCAACAAGTCCAGAGAACCCTGGATGTCAATGGATATCGAGGATTGGATTAGAAAAAAAAGGAGGCTTATGGCAGATTCAGACGCTGAAAACAGCGGAGGCCCTAGAGGAGTATAGAAAGTGTAGGGGGGGACACTTTTAAAAAAAAAAGTAATTAGGAGAGCAAAAAGGGGACATGAAAAAACACTGGTGGGAAAGAAAAAGGAAAATCCTAAGACACTTTATAAGTATATTAAGGGCAAGAGAATAACCAGGGTAAGAGTAGGGCCCATTAGGGACCAAAGTGACAATCTGTGTGTGTAGCCGGAGGACATAAATGAGGTTTTAAATGTTTACTTTTCATCTGTGTTCACTATGGAGAAGGACGATGTAGGTGTAGAGATCAGGGAGGGGGATTGTGATATACTTGAACATATTAGCATTGAAAGGAAGGAAGTATTGGCTGTTTTAGTGGGCTTAAAAGTTGATAAACCCCCAGGCCCAGATGAGATGTATCCCAGGCTGTTAAGTGAGGCAAGGGAGGAGATAGCAGGGGCTTTGACACAAATTTTCAAATCCTCTCCGGCCACAGGAGTGGTACTAGAGAATTGGAGGACAGCGAATGTGGTACCATTATTCAAGAAGGGTAGCAGGGATAAACCAGGTAATTACAGGCCGGTGAGTCTAACATTAGTGGATGGAAAAAATTCTGAGGGACAGGATTAATCTCCACTTGGAGCGGCAGGGATTAATCAGGGATAGTCAGCGTGGCTTTTTCAGGGGGAGATCATATCTAACAAACTTGATTGAATTTTTCGAGGCGGTGACTAGATGAGGGTAAAACAGTTGATGTAGTCTACATGGACTTCACTAAGGCTTTTGATAAGGTCCTGCATGGGAGATTGATTAAGAAGGTAAGAGCCCATGGGATCTGGGGCAATTTGGCAAATTGGATCCAAAATTGGTTTAGTGGTAATGGGTCGAGGGTTGTTTTTGCGAGTGGAAGCCTGTGACCAGTGGTGTACCACAGGGATTGGTGCTGGGACCCTTGCTGTTTGTAGTGTACATTAATGATTTAGACGTGAATATAGGAGGTATGATCAGTAAGTTCACAGATGACACGAAAATTGGTGTCGTAAATAGTGAGGAGGAGAGTCTTAGATTACAGGCTGGTAAGATGGGCAGAGCAGTGGCAAATGGAATTTAATCCTGAGAAGTGTGAGGTGATGCATTTTGGGAGGACTAACTAGGCAGGGAATATACAATGGATGGTAGGACCCCAGGAAGTACAGAGGGACCTTGGTGTACATGTCCATAGGTCACTGAAGGCAGCAGCACAGGTAGATAAGGTGGTTATGAAGGCATATGGGATACTTGCCTTTATTAGCCGAGGCATAGAATATAAGAGCAGGGAGGTTATGATGGAGCTGTATAAAATGCTAGTTAGGCGACAGCTGGAGTACTGTGTACAGTTCTGGGTGCCACACTATAGGAAGGATGTGATTGCACTGGAGAGGGTGCAGAGGAGATTCACCGGGATGTTGCCTGGGCTGGAGCATTTCAGCTATGAAGAGAGACTGAATGGTTAGGGTTGTTTTCCTTAGAGCAGAGAAGGCGTAGGGGGGACATGATTGAGGTATGCAAAATTATGAGGAGCATTGTTAGGTTAGATAGGAAGAAACTTTTTCCCTCAGACAGCGGGAAACAGCGAGAGCGAAGCCGGAGCACAAAGAGACCAAGAGACAGAGAGCTAGAGTTCACTCAGCGAGTGGGAAACAGCGAGAGCGGAGCCGGAGCACAAAGAGACCGGGAGACAGAGAGCGAGAGTTCATTCAGCGAGCCGGCTTCCCTTCCCGGAGCAGTCCAGGCACGCCAGAGTTTTGAATAAAATAGTCAACAGTGACATCACAGGAAAGCTGCAAGGTGATTGGTTGGTGAGTAACAGCTGTTCGGGAATAACTCTAAATAGCTGGGTTCGTAACTAAAGTAAAGAGAAAGGTCTACAGTTTTTAATTTAGTAGGTAGTGTTATTTTTGGGGAGTGGGGAATCAGGTACCTAATGTAAATCTAATTTTTGGGTAATTTAAGGGAGTAAAAACAGAGTGGAAAAAAAAGTGACATCACAGGAAAGCCGTAAAGTTCATTGGTTGGTAAGTAACTGCTAATTTGAATTACCTATTCTACGTTGATTTCAGATTAAAGGTGAATAGGAGAAATATTTTACAGATTAAAAACTAAAGACCAGTCGGAAATTTAAAAAACAAATTAAAATCTAATTAAATAAAATAGAGATGCAGGGCCAGGTGATGTGTTGTACCTGCATGATGTGGGAACTGGTGGACCCCATTGTGGTTCCGAGTGACCACATCTGTAGCAAGTGTTGGCTGTTTGAGGAACTCTGGCTCAGAGTTGATGAGCTGGAGTCTGAGCTTCGGAATCTACGATACATCAGGGAGGGGGAGAGTTACCTAGACGCTGTGTTTTAGGAGGCAGTCACACCCCTTAGATTAACTACTGTGAATTCGGCCAGTGGTCAGGGACAGGAGGGTGTGACTATGAGTGAGGCAGGTAGAGGGATCCAGGAGGTAGTGCTGCAGGAGCCTCAGCCATTGTCCTTGTCCAACAGGTTCGAGATTCTTGCTGCCTGTGTGGATGAGAGCAGAGACTGTAGGGAGGATGAGCAAACTGACGACAGCACTGTGCTACAGGGAGCCTTTCAAGTGGGGGGAGAAAAGAGAAATGTTGTCTTAATTGGGGATAGTATAGTTAGGGGCATGGACACTGTTCTCTGTGGCCAGGATCAAGAGTCCCGAAGGCTCTGTTGCCTACCTGGTGCCAGGGTTCAGGATATCTCATCTGGGCTGCAGAGGAACTTGGAGTGGGAGGGGAAAGATCCAGTTGTCATGGTCCACATAGGTACCAACAATATAGGTAGAACAAGGTTAGAGGTTCTGCTGAAAGAATATGAGCAGCTAGAGGCTAAATTAAAAAGCAGAACCAAAAAGGTAGTAATTTTTGGATTACTACCTGAGCCACGAGCAAATTGACAAAGGGTCAATAAGATTAAAGCGGTAAATGCTTGGCTCAAAGATTGGTGTGGGAGAAATGGATTCGAATTTATGGGACATTGGCACCAGTACTGGGGAAGGAGGGAGCTGTTCCGATGGGACGGGCTCCACCTGAATCATGCTGGGACCAGAGTCCTGGCGAATTGTATAACTAGGGCTGTAGATAGGGCTTTAAACTAAATAGTGGGGGGGAGGGTTCAGTTGCATGGAAAAACAAAGTTAAAGGAGAAGGTAGGAGTGCAGGTTAGTGGTGAGGCTGATTGTTACCAAACTGCAAGAAGTATACTGGTTAAACCAGAAGAGAGAAATAATAAACAGGCGAATAAAGCATCAGCGCTGAGGGATAAATTAGGGGGTATAGCCCAAATAAGAGTTCTATATACAAAAGCACTGAGTGTAAGAAATAAACTAGATGAACTGCAGGCGCAAATTCAAATGGAAAATTATGATGTGGCCATTGTGAAGATGTGGCTGCAGGATGGTCGGGACTGGGAACTAAATATACCTGGTTATAAAGTTTACAGGAGGGACAGGGAAAATGGCAGAGGGGGTGGAGTAGCCTTACTGATTAGAAATAATATCACCTCATTGGTGAGGGAGGATATAATGAGGGGAAAGCATCCAGTGGAGACCTTATGGGTGGAATTGAGGAAGCGAAAAGGATCTGAAACTGTAATGGGTGTTGTGTATAGACCCCCTGGTCGCAGTTCTGAGGTGCTAGATTGTATAAATGCACAAATTAGGCAAGTGTAGTATTAATGGGGGATTTTAACTTACACATAGGCTAGTCTGCCTCTCCCAATCTATCAGAAAGGTAGTGAATTTCTGGAATGTGTCCGGGATAGTTTCCTACAGCAATATGTCCTAGATGTAACAAGGGGACAGGCAATATTAGATTTAGTTATGAGTAATGAGCCAAATGTAATTAGTAGCCTAACTGTGCATGAACATTTATCAAATAGTGATCACAACATGATTGAATTCAAGGTCACGTTTGAAAGTAAAAAGCACGAATCAGCTACTAGAATTTTAGACTTGGGTGAAGCTGACTTTACCGGGATGAGACAGAGACTGTCCACAGTAAACTGGGTAGATCTGTTCATGGGTCAAACGACTGAAGTACAGTGAAGAATATTTAAAGAAACACTTAACGAAATACAGAGCGAGTATATACCCCTGAGAGGAAAAAGCTCCACTTCACAGAAAAAACAGCCATGGATAACTAAAGAGCTTAGGGATAGAATAAAACAAAAAGAAATGGCTTACAAAAATGCAAAACGCAGCATAGATCCGGCTGAATGGGATCGATACAAAGACCAGTAAAGGGTCACAAAGCAGCTTATAAGAGCTACTAAAAGAGATTGACAGGACACTTGCAAGAGACATCAAAATCAGTAAGAAGAAATTTTACAGTTACATAAAGGGAAAACGGGTGGTCAAGAGCAATGTAGGCCCACGAAAAGCTGAAACTGGAGATGTTGCTATTGATGATGGGGAAATAGCAGACATGTTGAACAATTACTTTGCCTCAGTATTTACAGTTGAAAAGGAGAATAACTTGCCGGAAGTCCCGAAAAAATTAATAGCCGATAGGGGACAGGGACTTAATACAATTAACGTATGTAAAACATCAGTAACAAGGAAATTAATGGAACTAAAGAGTGAGAAATCCCCAGCACCTGACGGTTTCCATCTGAGGGTGTGAAAGGAAATAGGGGAGCACATAGTAGATGCCCTAACTATAGTCTTTCAGAGTTCCCTACATTCAGGAGTGGTCCCTCTGGATTGGAAAGTTGCACATGTCACTCCACTTTTTAAGAAGGGTGAAAGGGGGAACCAAGGAAATTACAGACCAGTTAGCCTGACATCTGTGGTGGGCAAGTTGCTGGAGTCTATAATCAAGGATAGGGTGACTGAACACCTAGAAAAATTTCAGTTAATCAGGGACAGCCAGCATGGATTCATGACGGGAAGGTCATGCCTGACAAATCTCATTGAATTTTTTGAAGAGGTGACTAGTGGTAGAGGTAGTGGACAGGGGAGTGTCTATGTATGTTATTTATATGGACTTCCAGAAGGCGTTTGATAAAGTCCCACATAAGAGACTGTTAACTAAGGTAGAAGCCCATGGAGTTGAGGGCAAATTATTGACATGGTTAGAAAGTTGGTTGAGTGGTAGGTGACAGAGAGTGGGGATAATGGGTAAGTATACCGATTGGCAGGATGTAACTAGTGGTGTCCCGCAGGGATCTGTGTTGGGGCCTCAATTATTCACTAACGACTTGGATGATGGCATATTAAGTCATATATCCAAGTTTGCTGCTGATACAAAGTTAGGCGGCATTGTAGACAGTCTAGATGATAGCATAAAATTGCAAAGAGATATTGACAGACCAGATGAATGGGCAAAACTGTGGCAGATGGATTTCAATGCGGGTAAGTGTGAGGTTATCCATTTTGGACCAAAAAAGGATAGAGCAGGGTAGTTTCTAAATGGGAAGAGGTTAAGTACAGTGGATGTCCAAAGAGATGTGGGGGTTCAGGTGCATAGATCTTTAAAATGCCACGAGCAAGTGCAGAAAATAATCAAAAAGGCTAATAGAATGCTAGCCTTTATATCGAGAGGATTGGAGTGTAAAGATGCTGAGGTTATGCTGCAGCTGTACAAAATCCTGGTTAGATCCCACTTGGAGTACTGTGAGCAGTTCTGGGCACCACACCTTAGGAAGGATATATTGGCCTTGGAGGGAGTGCAACGTAGGTTTACAAGCATGATACCTGCACTACAGGGGTTAAGTTACGAGGAGAGATTACACAAATTAGGCCTGTTTTCACTAGAATTTAGAAGGTTACGGGGTGATCTGATTGAAGTCTTCAAGATATTAACAGGAAAAGACAGGCTAGATAAAGATAAACTATTTCCACTGGTTGGAGATTCTAAAACTAGGGGGCAGAGTCTAAAAATTAGGACCAGACCGTTCAGGAGAGATGTTAGGAAGCACTTCTTCACGCAAAGGGTGGTAGAGGTTTGGAACACTCTCTCACAAACATCAGTTGAAGCTAGAACAGTTAGAATTAGAATTAGAACTTTTTTTTTTAGAATTAGAACATTACAGCGCAGTACAGGCCCTTCGGCCCTCGATGTTGCGCCGACCATCTGACCTACACTATTCCATTTTCATCCATATGTCTATCCAATGACCACTTAAATGCCCTTAAAGTTGGCGAGTCTACTACTGTTGCAGGCAGGGCGTTCCACGCCCCTACTACTCTCTGCGTAAAGAAACTACCTCTGACATCTGTCCTATATCTTTCACCCCTCAACTTAAAGCTATGTCCCCTCGTGTTTGCCATCATCATCCGAGGAAAAAGACTCTCACTATCCACCCTATCTAACCCTCTGATTATCTTGTATGTCTCTATTAAGTCACCTCTCCTCCTCCTCTCTAACGAAAACAACCCCAAGTCCCTCAGCCTTTCCTCGTAAGACCTTCCTTCCATACCAGGCAACATCCTAGTAAATCTCCTCTGCACCCTTTCCAAAGCTTCCACATCCTTCCTATAATGCGGTGACCAGAACTGCACGCAATACTCAAGGTGCGGCCTCACCAGAGTTTTGTACAGCTGCATCATGACCTCGTGGCTCCGAAACTCGATCCCCCTACTAATAAAAGCTAACACACCATATGCCTTCTTAACAGCCCTATTAACCTGGGTAGCAACTTCCAGGGATTTATGTACCTGGACACCAAGATCTCTCTGCTCATCTACACTACCAAGAATCTTCCCATTAGCCCAGTACTCTGCATTGCTGTTACTCCTTCCAAAGTCAATCACCTCACACTTTTCCGCATTAAACTCCATTTGCCATCTCTCAGCCCAGTTCTGCAGCCTATCTATGTCCCTCTGTACCCTACAACACTCTTCGACACTATCCACAACTCCACCGACCTTCGTGTCATCCGCAAATTTACTAACCCACCCTTCTACACCCTCATCCAGGTTATTTATAAAAATGACAAACAGCAGTGGCCCCAAAACAGAACCTTGCGGTACACCACTAGTAACTAAACTCCAGGATGAACATTTGCCATCAACCACCACCCTCTGTCTTCTTTCAGCTAGCCAATTTCTGATCCAAAGCTCTAAATCACCTTCAACCCCATACTTCCGTATTTTCTGCAATAGCCTACCGTGGGGAACCTTATCAAACGCCTTACTGAAATCCATATACACCACATCCACGGCTTTACCCTCATCCACCTGTTTGGTCACCTTCTCGAAAAACTCAATAAGGTTTGTGAGGCACGAGGTTTGTTTTTTTAAAATCTGAGATGGATAGATTTTTGTTAAGCAAAGATATTAAGGGATATGGGCCAAAGGCAGGTATATGGAGTTAGGCCACGGATCAGCCATGATCTCATTGAATAGCGGGACAGGCTCGAGGGGCTGAATGGCCTACTGCTGTTCCTATCTTCCTATGTTCCTGTGTTCCTAAGGGTCAATAACCAGGGGGCATAGATTTAAGGTAAGAGGCAGGACGTTTAGAGGGGATTTGAGGAAAAATGTTTTCACTCAGAGGATGGTTGGAATCTGGAACACACTGTCTGAAGAGGTTGTAGAGGCAGGAGCCCTCATTACATTTAATAAGTATTTAGATGAGCACTTGGAATGCCATAGCATACAAGGCTACAGGCTAAGTGCTGGAAAATGGGATTAGAGTTGTTCGGTGCTTGATGGCTGGCACAGACACGATGGGCCGAAGGGCCTGTTTCTGTACTGTATAACTCTGACTCTATGACTTTACTGATGATCGAGAGTAGACTGATGGGGCGGTAATTGGCCAAGTTGGATTTGTCCTGCGTTTTGTGTACATGCCATACTGGGACATTTTCCACATTTCTGGGTAGATGCCAGGGTTGTAGCTGTACTGGAAAAGCTTGGCTCGGGGCATGGCTAGTTCTGGAGCACAGGTCTTCAGTAATATTGCTGGAATGCTGTCAGGGCCTTTGCAGGATCCAGTGCCTTCAGCTGTTTCTTGATATCATGTGGAGTGAATCGGATTAGCTGAAGACTGGCATCTGTGATGCTAGGGATCTCAGGAGGAAGCAAGATGGATCATCCATTTGGCACCTCTGGCTGAATGCTTACAAATACTTCAGCCTTGTTTTTTGCACTAATGTGCTGGGCTCCCGCATCGTTGAAGATTGGGATATTTGTGGAGTCTTCCCCCTCCTGTTAGTAGTTTAGTTGTCCATCACCATTCACAACTGGATGTGGCAGGACTGCAGAGCTTAGATCTGATCCGTTGGTTGTGGGATTGCTTAGCCCTGTCTATCACATGCTGATTCTGCTGTTTGGCATGCAAGTAGTCCTTTGATGTAGCTTCACCAGGCTGATACCTCATTTTTAGGTATGCCTGTTGCTGTTCCTGGCATCCCCTCCTGCACTGTTTATTCAAGTAGAGTTGGTTCCCGGCTTGATGACAATGGTAGAGTGGGGGATATGCCGGGCCATGAGTTTACAGATTGTGATTGAATACAGTTCTGCTGCTGCTGATGGCCCACAGCGCCTCATGGACACCCAGTTTTGAGTTGCTAGATCTGTTCGGTGGTAGTGCCACACAACACGATGGTGGGTATCCTCAGTGTGAAGATGGGACTTCGTCTGATGCATCTGCGATAGGTATTTGGTGAGAATGAAATCAAGTAGGTTTTTCCCTCTTGGTTCCCTCACCACCTGCTGCAGACCCAGTCTAGCAGCTGTGTCCTTTAAGACTTGGCCAGCTTGGTCCGTAGTGGTGCTACCGAGCCACTCTTGGTGATAGACATTGAAGTCCCCCACCCAGATTACATTCTGTGCCCTTGCTACCCTCAGTGCTTCTTCCAGTTGGTGTTCAACATGGAAAAGCACTGATTCATCAGCCGAGGGTGGTAGGTGGTAATCAGCAGGAGGTTTCATTCTCTACGTTTGACCTGATGCCACAAGACTTCATGGGGTCTGGAGTCGATGTTGAGGACTCCCAGGGCAACTCCCTCCCCACTGTACACCACTGTGCCACCACCTCTGGTGGGTCTGTCCTGCTGGTGGGACAGGACATACCCAGGGATGGTGGTGTCTGGGACATTGTCTGTAAGGTATGATTCCTCGAGTATGATTATGTCAGGCTGTTGCTTGACTCGTCTGTGGGACAGCTCTCCCAACTTTGGCACAAGCCCCCAGATGTTAGTGAGGATAACTTTGCAGGCCAACAGGGCTGGGTTTGCCATTGTCATTTCCAGTGCCTACGTCGATGTTGGGTGGTCCGTCTGGTTTCATTCCTTCCCTTAGACTTTATTACAGTTTGATACAACTGAGTGGCTTACTAGGGCATTTAAGAGTCAGCCACATTGCTGTGGGTCTGGAGTCACATGTAGGCCAGACTTGGTGAGGACGGCAGATTTCCTTCCCTAAATACAACAATCGACAATGGTTTCATGGCCACAATTAGACTGGCTTTTTAATTCTCGACTTCTCAATTGAATTCAAATTTCACCATCTGTCATGGTGGGATTCGAACCCATGTCCCCAGAGCATTAGCCTGGGCCTCTGCTATTACTAGTCCAGTGATTTTACAACTATGCCACCGCCTCCCCCTGTTCACTTTGAATAGTATAGAAAAACAGAAGTCTTTAAACAGTTAGAAATGATTAAATGTTGGTGTTCAGGGGGATTTGGTTGTCTTTGTAAATGAAACACAAAGTTAACAGGCGGGTACAGCAAGCAAACAGTATGTTGGCCTTTATTGCAAGAAGGTTGGAGTACAAGAGTAAGAAAGTCTTGCAGGGCGGTACAGGACTTTGGTGAGACCACACCTAGAATACTGTGAACAGATTTGACCTTCATACCCAAGAAAGAATATACTTGCCTTAGAGGGTTGCAACAAAGGTTCACTAGATTGATCCCTGGGAAGATTGTCCTATGAGGACAGATTGAGTAGAATGGGCCTGTACTTGCTGGAGTTTAGAAGAATGAAAGGTGATCGCATTGAAACCTAAGGTTATCAGGATAAAGGATTGGTCATTTAGGACTGAGATGAGAAGAAATTTCTTTACTCAGAGGGTGTGAATCTTTGGAATTCTCCATCTCGAGGGCTGGGTATGCTCAGCCTTCAATATAAAGGCTGAAATCAATAGATTTTTGAACTCAGGGAATTGAGAGATATGGGGATCAAGCGGGAAAGTGGGGTTGACCTTGTGGTCTTACTGAATGGCTCGACAGGCCATATGGCCTACTGCTGCTCCTATTTCTTATGTTCTTACATCCTTTTCATAACATCGAAGCAAAAACCCAAGACGTGGTCGCACCAAGGCAAGCTACAACTTCAGATGTTGCATTTACTGTACTAATACTGATGGCAACCTGAAGTTCCAGGCAGTCTAAAACCAAACTGAACTTCCAAATGCAGTTGGAACACTAAGAACATAATATAGGAGCAGCAGTAGGCTATTTGGTCCCTGAGCCTGCTTTGCCATTCAGTAATATCATGTCTGATATGATCATGACCTCAACTCCACTTTCCAGCCTGCCCCCTGTAAATCTTAACTCCTTTGTAGATCAAAAATCTGTCCAACTCTGCCTTGAATATATTCAATGACCCAGCCTCCACTGCTCTCTGGGATAGAGAATTCCCAAGATTAATGAGGTCAGAGGCTAGGAATCCTGCGGCGAGTAACTCGCCTCCTGACTCCCCAAAGCCTGCCCACCATTGACTAGGCATAAGTCAGGAGTGTGATGGAATACTTTCCACTTGCCAGGATAGGCGCAGCTCCAATAACACTCAAGAAGCTCAACACCATCCAGGACAAAGCAGTCCGCTTGATTGGCACCCCATCCAAAAACATTCACTCCCTCCACCACTGGTGAACAGTGGCAGCAGTGTGTACCATCTGCAAGATGCACTGCAGCAACGCACCAAGACTCCTTCGGCAGCACCTTCCAAACCCATGACCTCTACCACCTAGAAGGACAAGGGCAGCAGATGCATGGGAACACCACCATCTGCAAGTTCCCCTCCAAGCCACACACCATCCTGACTTGGAACTATATCGCCGTTCCTTCATTGTCATTGGGTCAAGATCCTGGAACTCCCTTCCTAATAGCACTGTGGGTGCACCTACCCCACACGGACTGTAGCGGTTCAAGAAGGCAGCTCACCACCACCTTCTCAAGGGCAATTAGGGATAGGCCAATAAATGCTGGTCTAGCCAGCAATGTCCACATCCCATCAATGAATTTTTTAAAAAACCTTCTGAGAGAAGAAATTGTTCCTCATTTCTGTCTTAAATGAAAGACCCCTTATTTTGAAACCCACGAGGGGAAACATTCAGCATCCACCCTGTCCAGCCCCTTCAGAACCTTGTATGTTTCAGTAAGATCACTTCTCATTCTTCTAAACTCCAGTGAGTATCGGCCCAACCTGCTCAACCTTTCCTCATAAGACAACCTCCTTCATCCCAGGAATCAGTCTAGTGAACCTTGTCTGAATTGCCTCCAATGTAAGTCTATCCCTCCTTAAGTAAGGAGACCAAAACTGTACACCGTACTCCAGGTGTGATTCTACCAATGCCCTGTGCAGTTGTAGCAAGGCTTCCCTACTTTTATACTCAATCCCCCTTTCAATGAAGGCCAACATTTCATTTGCCATCCTAATTACTTGCTGTATCAGCATTACTTTGAGTCATATGGCAAAAAAGGAGGCCTTAATGTACGAGGACACCCAGTCCTTCTGTGCTGCTGCATTCTGTAGTCTCTCTCCATTTAAATAATGTTCTGCTTTTCTGTTCTTCCTACCAAAGTGAATAACCTCACATTTTCCCACATTATACTCCATCTGCCAATTTTTTGCTAATTCACTTAACCTATCTCTATCGCTTTGTAGACCCTCTGTGTCCTCCTCACAATTTGCTTTCCCACCCATCTATCGTCAGCAAATTTGGCTACAATACATTCTGTCCCTTCATCCAAGTCATTGATACAGATAGTAAATAATTTTTTTAATTTTGTATCCATGACCAGAAATCCATTTCCAGCATTTCTTGTTTTTATTTCAGATTTCCAGCATCCGCAGTATTTTGCTTTTATTATACCAGAAAGGACTAGTGAGCCCTGCATATATCCTCCTAGCTGGGATACATGACGTGGGAGATTATATCTCAAGAAAGTCGCATTTTTTAAAAAACTTATTACAGAAGCATTTTAGATTGAAACTACTTCACCATGATTTTGTTCCCTGTTTTTCATTTATTTGTATAACTAGTGTTTAATTAAACATCACTATTTTTCACCTGCAGCTTTCATTTTTCAGGTGAGGGCATTGTAGAGAGTACAGAAACGATTTACGAGAATGGTTCCAGAGATGAGGAACTTCAATTATGAAGTTAGATTGGAGAAGTTAGGACTGTTTCTCTTGGAGAAGAGAAAGCTGAGAGGTGATTTAATAGAGGTATTCAAAATCATGAGGGGTCTGGACAGAATAGATAGAAACTGTTCCCACTCGTGAAAGGATTGAGAATGAGAGGGCACAGATTTCAAGTATTTGGTAAGAGAAGTAAAAGTGACGTGAGGAAAAACCTTTTCATGCAGCGAGTGGTTAAAGTCTGGAATGCACTGCCCTGAGTGTAGTGAAGGCTCAATTGAAGCATTCAAAAGGGAGTTAGACTGTTATGAGAAGGCAGAATGTGCAGGGTTACGGGGAGAAGGCGGGCATGGAATTAAGTAAATTGCTCTTCCACAGAGCTGGTGCAGACACGATGGGCTGAATGGCCTCCTTCTGCACTGTAATAATTCTGTTATTTTAAACAATGCAATGTTTCAAATTTATTCCAGGATGTTACTACTACTGAAACACACAGCGTGAAACCTATTGAGAAATTTACTATGGACTGCTCGGACTCTGTAAGTAATGTTATGTGTGAGCAATTTACAGACCATTCCAAAATCTTGTATCAGGCACAGATATTTGGTACCAGCACTCAAGACATACAAGCATCCAAGACCAATATTTTGGGATATTTATCAAATGTAGCTTCAGATGTACCAATGACAGAAGCATTCTATGGGATTCCCAATGAGCCAGAACTATATGAAGTGACAGAAAAGCCTATTAATAGGTCGGATGCCTTTTACACAACTGATGCAATCCTTTTGCCTGAAACTGTAAAAGCAGGTATAGGTTTAGGAACAAACTGTGAAGAGCAAAGACAGCAGCAAGAAACTGTAGAGGATTATCACAACTGCAGAAATATGGCCAATGACTTCCATACTGAAAGTTTGGTACTGGCTACGATGACTTCATTGTCTAGTAGACACCAGGACTCTAAACAATTACTAGTAATAAGTCCATGTATGAGCAACCATGACTATCTAAAATCTTGTTTAACAGATTCAAAAACTGGGTTTATTTATCCAGGCTCTAAGGCTGGCAAGCAGGTGCTGCAGCTCCCAGAATCCAAAAAACATCAGCCAGAACAAGCAGTACACAAATTAAATCAGTTAAATAGTAATGTCGTAGCTTTAGGAAATGAACAGAATAATGCAGAAATAATGGAACACTCCAAATTTATGCTTTCTGAGCCATCTAGTAGACAATCAATTGAAGATAATCAAGTGGTATCTCCAAGTTACAGCAATGAAAAAATGAGTACTAAGTCAATGAAAGACTTGAACCAACTAATGTCTAACCAGGAGATGGAAAGATCAAAAATTCAAAGCTACTTAATGCAGCATCAAGAATCTATCCTTCATCTTCAGGAGGCTGGGTTGGTAAGAAAGCATACCAAAGAGTTGGAAAGACTAACCTTTCTGAGATCTCCAAACAAACAAGTGCAGAGACAAAATTTTGAAAATAGGAAAGCTGCGTTTGCAGAGAATGACTCCCTTGATTTGATTATGCATGAACCTGTGGTAGACATTCAGGATCTAGCACAAGCTTACAAAGATGTGGAGAACAATACATTGCCTGAGGCTAGCTGTGATGAATTGAATTTTATGGATGGCATATGCCAGAAAACATCTACACCATATATAAGTTATAGGAGTGGGTCAGGATTTCTCACTAAGGATCACTTGCAGAAAATCTGTGCAACGCTGATACCATCTCCTTTAACTTCAAGCTTGACTCGTAGCTCCAGTAGTGATAGCCTTCACAGTATTCAAGGACAACCTGGTTTGGTTGAGCTGCGGACACGGGAAATTGAAGCCAGGATGCGTCAGGCGGGACTGACCGTTTGTTCAGAAATGAAGCGATCTCATTCCCTTGCCAAACTTGGAAGCTTAAACTTATCCAGTGAGGATCTGTCATCCAGGGAGAAAGAAGCTGAAACTTTCATCAGGTCAAGTCCCGTCAAACTAGCTGAGAGTTTGTTGTTGCCCGATGTTGAAAAAATGCAGTGGAAAAGCAGTCTTTGTGAGGAAATAGATAGGCAAACAGAACTGGTTTCCTTTATAAAGCCATTAAATAAATCAGTTGAGACTTCCAGTTCTGTATTGGAACATAAAACCCTGAAATTGCTTGACATTCAGTGCCCAGATCAAGTTGAACATCCTTGTTGGATGTTTTTTCCTACCAAATACAGTGCTGCTGATCCAGAGGTTACACGGCAGTGTATAGACTTTATCTCCATTCCTTCATTTGGACTAAGCCAGTTCCATACCCAGAGTGATAACGAACTATACCACTTGGCTTCTCGGGAACAGCATGTACGAACGCATCCTATCTGGAAACCCAGAAAGGCATGTGAAAAAAATAGAACTCGCAATCCATTCTATAATACCATGTGATTTCTTGGCAAGGAGAATGCATTCCAATTTCCCTTTAAACATAAAAAAGAACCTTAAACCAAAAATATTTAAAGTTCCAGCCTATGTTGTGCAATCTTGTAACAGCTCAGAAAATTATTCAAGAACGAACTTGTGTTGGCAAATACAGTTCAGTGCTGATTAGTTTGCTTCTTTAGACTGAATCAAGAATTTCACAAGTTGCATTTTAATTTTTGAAATGAAATATCACACTTTGTAACCTCAAACAGTCCACAATATTATTTTTAAAAAGAAGATTCAAAGTACAGATTCGGAGGCCTATTAAATTTTGAGAGGATTGTCATGAATGTTCCTTCAGGCCTAAGCCCTGAAAACTGTTTGTTACATTCTCCAAACCCAAACCCAACAGAAAAAATGGAATAGAAAATCACTTGGTTGCAATTGACTTACGTGACTTTGTCTCCAAATCCTGCACAATTTGCACCTTTTTCACAACGCCCTTTTTGGATTGGGGGAGAATAAATTACCTTTATGCTTTTTTCTGCAATTTCTATTGATTTAGCAGCCAAAATGGAGCTCGTGCTATAAGCTTGGCAATGAATCGCTCTGTCCAAATGAAGACAAATTGAGATATGGTCCCTTTATGGACCTAGTGCTGTAAATAATTTCTTCCCCATACTTGCCTTAAGCTGCAGTAGTGGAAATGTAGTTCTGTGTAAAATGGTTTTGCTGTGAGTATGCTATTGAGAATATTGTCAAAAAAGAAAATGACCAGCATAGAATAAGTACACGCCAGACTTCATGCTTTTCTACTCTTTCATTGATTCTCTTCTGGTGATATTGTGCCTCTCCATTTATTTACGCCGTTGAAATATTTCTGAAGTGGTAGCTGTCTTTTCAAATTTCTCATTTCATACTAGGTTCTATGTTCTTTTTCTTTGTAATTTCTTGATATATTGCATTATGCATATAAATATTGTGACTATTTCTCACCTGTTATTCCTCTGCTCAGACCCCTTTGTGATTCCTCTTTATCCCAACTGAGTTGCCATAACTTCTGTTTCCTCCTACAAATAATGGGTTATATTATGTATTGGGGAATTATTCTGTGAATTTCCTCTATATCTGTTTGAGGAATTGTTCTTGCTCTAAACTGAGTCCATTTGGATAGTCAGCTAACATGTAAGCATGATCCTCATTTTACAGTGATTAGTTTCTCAAGTTTTGCTGTTTCTACATGTGACAAGCTTTCAGGATTATTACTAAGATTTTGAGGAATTGGTTTCTGAGATTGTCATTTTCTTACCAGGAAAATTGGAAATCAGTAGCCTTGCTGTTAAGTCTTTATTCTTAGCCCATTGAATTACTTGGAGAACAGAGACTTTATTTAAAACAATGTATCATTATTAACCTGCTGCAGTTTGAAATTTCTGAGGCAAAGTTTCCTGATGCCCCAATTGATGAAAGCAGAATAAACCTCGGCTCCAGAACAAGAGGTCTCAAATTTGCCTCTTGGTCTCTACTGAGTTAGCAGGTCTGAACCAGGATATCTGAAAGGATGCTGCAATCAGTGTCCAATCACTAAGGAGCAGAACATCAGCCAGGTTTCCTGCTCCTGACCGCTATCTAGTGACTGGTTTCAGCTGAAGATACAATCTGGTTTGGTTATGATGCCCCTTACAGTTAAAGATTGCTGTGATTTAATGTCTTGGGCTAACACATGAAAAATAATCACTTGAGCCTGGTACTAGCAGGTGACCGGCGCCCATGGAGTGTACCCCAGCATGATTCAATGCATTAAACAGAGATATAGGAACAAAGGGGGAAAGGATTGCAAAAAGAAAACATCCCAGGTGTAGTTGTACATTCTGGTCCACTTCTTAAAAGGGAGACAAACAATTTGAGCTAAACATGATCATGCCTCAAAACCCACCTGAAGAGACTTCTTGCATATTTTTCTTCCTTTCTCAAAATTATGAAAATTATGTTTAGTTTCTGTGGGGAGAAAGCATCTTGCTTACGTATTTTTGAAAAGAATGAATTTGTTTAATTGCTGCATATAGAGCAGTACCTAATCTCATAATTGTGTAGGAGTACTTTCATTTCATTTCGCTGCAGTGTTTCAGCAGTATTATATGGCCACTGTGTGGCAGGCAAGATGTAATTCATTGTGATAATGTCGAATGAGATTGCATCAGGTATTTTTGTTTAAAAAAAATTCTTAATCATGGTTAAATTATTCTAGTAAACCAGCATGGAATGTCATACATATTAACACAAGTTGGCATCTTTATGCTTTCTTAATTTTTTCAACATTTTTCTGCTGCAAATAGCAATTATCTGCATCCATCTATTGGCAAAGGCACTTTGGTTTCATTTGGTGTTCAGCCATACCTGATTTGCGTATTTTCAAATTTCTGAGAAAGACGTCAGAACTCCATTAAATATGCCATGACAATGTCTTAATGCACTTGCATCATCTTGTCGATTCTGATATCGATGGGGGCGGGGGGGGATGCTGATTTATAATTTCAAGTATTGTACGGCTTAAAAATACTGAAACATCGGACATGAAAAAATAGAAAAGTTTAAGATTGGATTGAAGCACAATAATAGACTCCCAGAACTGGGCTCAACCAAACAGACTAAGACCAGAAGTTTTAACATAAATCTGTAATTGCCTAAATAACTGTATAGGTATGACAGTTTATTGAATTAACATGTAAAGTCTCAATTTTAGAACATCAGGTCTATTTCTGTAGGTTTGTCTCTCTGATCTTGTGATGCAAATGGGTTTGTGCTTTGTAGGAAGATTGGCTAAAAATTTGCTCTGAGTGGCCGGATTCTCAGTTCTGCCGAAGTTCACTTTTTAAAAAAAAAACTCAAATCAAGACTTTTGGAGACAGATGATTCCAAAACTTGTCATCTGAAGATGGAAACCCTTGCTGCTTAAAATGAGCATATTTAGACATAAAAGCCTGAGAATGTTGGTAATAAAGGCCACCGTATCTGTATTTAGACTTCAGAAATATTCCATTAGATTTGAGCAGCTGGCTATAATAGCCAAGTACACAAATGCACGACAAATGGTCTGGTACTAAATATAACAGACTGTAAGGTTCGAGCTTCAATACCCAGTCTGCAGTAAATTAGCTGATCTCAGCAAGGGCAGTATTTGGCGATGCTACAGTTGGCCTTATGGCCAAGAAGGATGAGAAAATCATCCAGGACTCTCAGTCCTTATTGCTATCCCCAAAATGCTGCAATTACTATGTTTCTTGCTCATTTTATATATTTTTGAAACTTTGAAGTGTGGTAGATGATCTCAATTGTTTTGTATATACTCACAAACATGTGACACTGCTCACAGCGTGTCAAGGGATATGCTGTTTTACATGGACAGGAACATTGCACGATGTCCACTGAAGTGTAGGTGCATGTGTCCCTTTAAGGCTACCAAGATTAAATTGTTAAGTAGAGGCTGGGTAAACTTATTCAAAGGTAATTGCTATTCAGGTTTAAGATCAGAACCCATGCTTTGTTTATGGAAGGGTGAATTAGGAACTTGCACATATTATAGCCTTGGCATTTTGTGATTCAGGAGCATTTTCTATACATTACAAATGTTTCTTCCTTTTTAAAAAAAATATCTGTTACAAATTTGCACAAATGTCACCATCTGCGATATTACAGGCTAGAAGTGTGGGTATATGAAAGCGTTTTAAAATTATAGATGAACAGATGTGTTTAACTCTACTGGATGAGAATTATCTTGGAGGGTAAGTTCAGAAAATACTTATGTTTTTGCTCTTTAATATCCCGCTAAACCAACCATTAAGGGGAGAGGAATTCTCTATTTTATTGAAGTACTTTATGTTCTAGAAATGTAAAAGATTCTTGATGGCTCCAAATCTCATCAGAGTGCAGGGATAAAATAAAATTGTGTTCAAGGAAGCTAACAGCTATTCTTCAGATCCAACTGTCAACATTTACCGACCCCCAATCCAACATTTTGGAAAAAACCTGTAATAATCAGACCAGTATAAATGAACTATTGGTGTACTACAGCAGCACACGGAATATGGCTATTTGTGGTACTGGTGTGGGCAATGTCAGCCTGTTAAGGCTACTACTGTTTGTAAGCCAGCCCCTACAACAAATTCAAGTCAAGGAGGCATTCAAAGCTTTTTCCCTCTGATGCTAACCAGAATCTGTACTTGACATAATTTAACATTTGAGCTACTTTTTTGTTAATAGAGGAGTGACTGTTAACAATATTTCTTATTAACTTAATAGTGCTAATAAAAATATAAATTGTTTACGTATTTCTAATGAGAGAATCTCATTGTAAAGCTAGTGTACTCAAACCTAGAATTCCAAATCATTTCCTTTTTTATTTTGCCTTTGTAGAGGTGGCATTGTCCCTGCATCTAACCAAAACAGTGGAAATAGCCAACTTCCTCCTGCTCCTCAACCCACTTGAGTGCATACTCTATCCTAAACTGCCCAATGTCTGTTTGTCTGGGACTTGAATTCCTAGTTTGTTTGTTTTCTTTCTGGAACTTTTCTCATCCAAGGAAGACATCTTTTTGGGGAACAAAAAGCTGAAAGTAACTGCTAATTCACACTTCTGGTTAAAACTGAGACATTTAGAATGTGTGAAACTCTCTGAATGCAATTCTGACTGTCATTCATCATTTTTATTGCCATGTGACTACTTTAATTGTGACATTCTAGACCACCTATGTAATACAGTTAGCCATCTTACGCCTGCAAAACTTGACCTTGAGAGTTTCATTGTTAATTGATAATTTGGTACATTGTATCGAGTGAGTTATTATGAGAGAAATCTTTGAAGGCCTGCAGTAGAAGCTGTGCTGTGATTTTTTGTTAATGAAAATGCTGCTTAAAATATTTAGTTTGTTCAGATATCCTTCAGTGCCTTTAATTTTGAGAATACTGTATGTGTTGAAAGCTGTTGAAAGAAAGCACAATTGTACAGATGCAGTGTCTAGAGTCAAATGTGTAATGTTGTAAAATATGTCTCTAACATTGCTGTTCAAAATTTATGTACAAAAGTATTTGCTGTATGTTCCAACTTTCTTTTCAAAATAGTTTCAATTTTGTTGTTTAAAAAGGAAGTAACATTTTTACTGAGAGTCCTGTGGGTAGTTGTATGCATATTGCACTTTTTAAAACCTCTGTTAAAATGTAGCGTACAAGTCTATGTTGGAAATAAATGGGCTTTTTCATTAAATCCCATATCTGCAGTAGATTTCCTGCAGGTTAATTAAATGTTAACTTTTTTGTTTGTTTCAGGTTCGTGCTAAAAGAAAACAACAAATCTCTCAAACATCTCAAGAGTACATCACAATTAATTATTTTTGAAATGGAGTGATTATTATACAGGCAGCAAAATCCCCAAAACAGTAGCAGGATAAATGACCAGTTAATCTGTTTTTGTTGATTGAGGGTAAATGTTGATCAGGACTCTAGGAGAACTCCCTGCCTTTAGAGCTGGACAGTAAAAATTTTGTAGCATTTTCAAAGACAGTTGCGTCCTCAGTTTTAAAACATCTCAATGAAGGACAGTGCATCACCTTAGTATTGCACAGGTATGTCAGCCTTATGCTCAACTGCTGGGCTGAGGCTGGAATCCACAATCCTCTAACTCTGAAATCCATTATGGTAATAATCGAGTCAAGTTGGCATTACTGATGAGCAGATTTCACACATTTTAAGGAAAATCTGTCTTAAATCTATACTTTGCTGTGTATTGGGACAAAATCATAATCATGTTTTTCACTATCTGGGTTCTGCATATCACCACAACCTGACAAAGGCAACAACCAGTTCCTATCTTCAAATACTTTTGATCCAATCTGAATACCATTCAGAGACATGCCTATCTTGAGCTTCAGATCACCTAATAGGATGGGCATAATGAGAGTTCAAACCTGACTACAATTTTTGGTAGTATGTGTTGGGCTCTCTCTGCCACATTGTCTTTGGGCATTCTGAATCAGGAAAGGAGAGATGCACAATCTTTAAGTTTTAAAAAGAAACTCCCTAATTACTGTGTATGAAAGGTCATTTATATATTTTTTCTTTAGTTATACTTGCTATGGCAACTTCACTGGGGAAAAAAAATTCAGACATCAGTTAAAACCACAGGATTCATTTCCTGCATCATATAGGTTACCCTATTTCACTTTCTGTTTTGGAATTAAAACGGTATTAAAGTACAGCTGGCTTCAACATGTGGACCAATTACTTACGTGTGATGCCATAGTGGCCAAGTACAACTGTCAGCATCTCCTTGAAATCAGTGTTCAATTCAATTCAAAAGGAGCTGGTAATTTGACAAGTTGTCAAAATAAGAAAAAAAAACTGTTGAAGGGATTGACTGGTGATATGGTCCTTGGAAACATTTGGAGATCAGCTCACCAAACAGCTCTTGCAGATGCAGGAATATTATTTCCACAGTTGGCTTCATGCTGATCTGTCATGAAGTGGGCAATCGTTGAAGTACAGATTGGCACTTAATGATATCGCAGCCAAGAGTTCCTCTTTTCCTCCTGCTTCCCTCTTCAATTTGGTCGTGGGTTGGGGTGCGGGGGGCGGTTGCAGTGGTTGTCAATCTCTGCAATTCATACCACCATAACTTCTCATTTATTGCTCAAAGATAAACTATGCAGGAAGAATGTTGCAATATTGGATAACTGGCCAGAGAATAGCATATGCAAGAAAGCATAACATAATTTTTATCATGAGTATGGATAGGAGAACCTATCTCAAACAGCATTATTCTTTTGATCTATCTATTGCGAAATCTGTTCCCCTTGGAATGGGATGAGGCCCCTTGTTCATGTTCACTGCATCTTGGGTGACTCGTGCATCTGTGGTTTAAAAAAACAATCAACTCCCATCTATCACAGATCACATCCATGAATTCTATACAAACATCTGTGTACAATGATTGTAAAATGCCCACGGGTGTATAAATCTCTTGCTTTATAACGCCAAGAGATTATGGTTCTATACAGCAGTACTTCTCCATTCTTTCTAAAGATGAAACCATGCTGGAGTAATGTTGTATTTTTTGATAACTGGCCAGAGAATAGGGGATGCAAGAGAGAGCATAAGAAACTGATCCTGCTGACGGTTGAGAAGGGAAAAAAACCTCATAATATTGGAAAAACGGATTCACCCAATGAACAATGATAGGTAAATGTGTTTATAAAAAATGATGGAGTTGATAAGTTGGCCCTTTATCACAGGCTCAGTAGATCATTGGGATGTAGTGATGAATGGGAGACTAATGACTGATCAAAACATTTGAAAATGTAGTGAACCTAGATGCCTAAGAGTCCACAAAAATCTAATTTCATGTTTTAATTTAAATAGCTGCTACTCTCTTTTCCCCCCCCCCCCCCCCCTCCCACCCCCCCTTTCTCCAATCTCTGATACAGGAAAACATAAACAGAAGGGAATTTTTAGCAGTTAATCACAAAATGGCCTTAGTGGATCGAGCAACTAATCCTATCTGGTGGTGCTTGTTCTCCATAAACCGTTGCAATTACTTCTGCTGGTCATGTAAATGATGTTGCAACTGAAATCAACACAAGTTATAAACAGGATTCAATCAGCACCAGCTGGAAAAAGTGCTGAAAACTATGGCACAACAGTCTGATCCCAGTAGGATCAGCTGCTTGTTTATTTTGCATGTTTAATTGGCTTTGCCAATATTTTAGTCAATATTCAAAGTTCGCTGGCTGTAAATTAACAGTTTTGTGTAAAGTAATAGATTTTTAAAGAGTTATCATTTTCAGTATCCCAGGCACTATCCTGAAGAGGAATTTGTGTTCTAGCACAAGGGGTTTTAACAAGTGAATTAGTGACTTGTGATAACTTCACTGAACTGTGCAAATTACTTCCTTTGAGTATTTTGTTTCCAGTACACTCTTACTAAATAATAAGTCTACTTTATTTTAGTTCCATCAGATAAATATTTTAAGAACATGAAGTTTGCACTCACATGAGACTACTTGACATAACTAAGCCCAGCCTTTCTATTGGGTCATTTATACTGACCTGAATTCAAAATGTAATCCCTGAGGAAGATGCAACATTTCAAAGAGGATGAAAATTAAATGAAAGCTATCTCTGTCCTCAAGCAATGAAGGAAAATCTTGAGGATTCAGTTCTCATTGTTGAACCAAGGCCCGTGTATTTCACAGCCGTTCCTTTGTCATGGGACTGGGATCAATAGAGAACTTGATCATCTACCTCAAGAACCATATTTTCATCTGGATCTTTTATCAAAGAATTAGCATTTGACTACTTTAGGACAGGAATCTATTTTGTGCTGTGGGGAAATGTATCTTCTCTTTTCACCTGAGGCTTAAAAAGTTTGGAATCTATATATTCTGATTTTGTTTAAAAAAATACTAATATTGTCGCATTCCTTTGGAAAGCCCATTGGAAGCCCAAATGACGTACATTTTCCCATGGAGACTGTATTACTAAAGCGTTTACCTGCATTATCAGTTACGTCTGTATGGTACTGCAATTGTGGTTTTCAATGTTAAATGTCATGTAATGTTAATTGCTAAATTAATAGTTCATGTATAGTTTAGTGAGAGGTTATAGTAAGAAAACATGCAGTTGCAGGCTCAGAGCATCAAGTTAATGACCCTCCCCCCTCCCCCCAATGGCAAACTGTTGCCCACCTTACAGCACTAATCTTCAAACAACCTCCTGGGCCCCTCTCCTCTTCCTCCCCCCATCACATATCCATTTACCTTTTCCCATTCTCCAATTATCTTCTCCCTAACCAGCTCACCTTTACCATCCTCTCCTTTAGATTTTAGATTTAGAGATACAGCACTGAAACAGGCCCTTCGGCCCACAGAGTCTGTGCCGACCATTAACCACCCATTTATACTAATCCTACACTAATCCCATATTCCTACCACATCCTCACCTGTCCCTATATTCCCCTTACCACCTACCTATACTAGGGGCAATTTATAATGGCCAATTTACCTATCAACCTGCAAGTCTTTTGGCTGTGGGAGGAAACCGGAGCACCCGGAGGAAACCCACGCAGACACGGAGAACTTGCAAACTCCACACAGGCAGTACCCAGAATTGAACGCGGGTCATGAGCTGTGAGGCTGCGGTGCTAACCACTGCGCCACTGTGCCGCCCCTTTCTCCCCTTCTTTCTCCTCCCTTCTGACAACCTGCCTCCCACTCTCACTTCCCCACCCCCATTTTCTCCTTAACGCCATTTCTCACTACCAAACCTCTCCCTTTCCCTACTTACCCCTCTAATGTCAGGTTCATATCCCTCTTAGTCCCTTTCTCTCCCCATGCATGCTTTCACTTACCCCTCTCTCTCTCTCTCAAGCAACCTCTCCCTCTTCTCCTTTTCTACCTCTCCCCACTGTCTCCCCTCTCCTCCCTCCTTTCTTTCCTTCCTCCCTCCCTCTCTGTTCACCCCTTTTGCTCAATCCTTCCCCTATCTCATGTGCTGTCTCTTCTGTTTTCCCCTCTTGTGCTTTTCTCCCCTCCATCCCTCTGCTTCATGCTTTCTTCCCCCTCCTTCCCGCTGCTTCCTGCTTTCTCTCATTCTCTTCCTTCCCCCTCGTCTCTCATCTTCCAACCTCCTTTCACTTCTTTTTCAAAGAATTGTATTCACTAAAAAAATTAATGGGTCTTTGACAAGCATTCTTCTGCCCTGTCTTTGTTAAAAGTGAAACATGCCCTTTAAAGTTTAAGCTGAATTCAGTTCTTATCCCATAAAGTTACATACCACTCTCTAATATTTTAAAATCTTTTTAGATGCACATACGTCCAGTCTGTAATACTTCAAATGTTGACATTTGTGAAAATTGCTTTTCCAAACTTTGCAAATAATTTTAATGTATAAAAATGCACCAGAAACACACATTCGAGTTACAATATTTTGCTTTCCTCTCTCTTGCTCTCATTATCCTCCCCAGCCCCACCTCATCCCCTACTCTGCCCCTCTGCCTTCAATTGTGTTGCTTGACCTGAATATTTCCCTTGCTTTTTATTCCTCATGTCCAATAACACGGGCGATTAACTAGCATATAAAATGAAGGTCATTCACTTACATAGTCATGGAATTCAATCTTTTAAGTACCAGTACAAAAAGCCCATAACATTTACTAAAAATAGAATTTGACTTATTTAGTCATTGTAAACCAATGACCCCCTAGAATACATAAACACTTCTAATGTTACAGAACTGTGTGGTACGCTGGTCCATTGCTTGAGCAGTAATCTAGTGGAGTGGACTGCCAACATTGTGAAAATCAGCATAATGAGGATCAGTGGGCAGGCAATTTGCTCCACCAGATTACTGTTCAAGCTGTGAAGGTGAAAACCTGCCCCAGTGTCTCCTCTGACTCACCAAAATCTGCTATTATTACAAATAAGGAAAACAGCATTGTTGTAGTCCTTTAGAACGACATCATTTCGTATTAATTTTAGTCAATTTTCCCCCTTACAGGCACTCTGACTGACTGGCCAGCTTGGAGCACTTCTTACTGATTTTGGTTGGACAATTTTTTCAGATTTATTACCAGACTGAAAAGAATTTCTGCTGTTGAAAAGTTTAGGCTGTATATCTTTTGGTTATAATTGAATGCCCAGGACTGGTATGTGGGAAGTGAACGTCCTCCTGGTGCCACTACAACATCATACATTGGCATGTGGTGACCGGAAGCCACCCAAATTAAACTGTTGAGACATGATAATAGGACAAGAGCTAAAAATATAATATTGTATTATTTACAAACCATTCCCTCACTTCAGCCAAGCCAGTGGGTATCTAACTATTGAAACAGTCAAATTGCTTGTGCTATGATTCTGTTAACTGATTATCATGGACTTTCCACTCCCTAGATGTTGTATTTTTTGCACGTATTGATATCATGCAGGAGATAGTGATTATTGGTATCTTTATGTGAAGTTTAGTAGTCTTCAGACTGTATGGGGCAATTTCGGTGGAGCAAGAACGTTATTCCAACAATTTTGCTGAAGATAAACAGGTGTAAGTGGTGAGTGCCATTTAAGCATCTCCACCTCGAACCCATTTATCTTTGATACTTCCTGCAATTGTATTGCCACTGACTATATTTATATATGTGTAGCTAATGATGAGAGTTGCCTAGTTTTAGCTCACAATTGCACTCCAGGTATGTTAGATTAAAATATGAGTTGTAGTAGCTGCTGCCTGAAACAGCTGATTGAGGTGGAAAGTAGGCATTTGAGAGCTTTGGAAAGTTGGTTAGTGAGTCCTGCTGTTTAGAAAGTTTTTTTAATAAATATATTTGTTGCTACAGGTTAGTGGGAAGAATATTGAGGGGGCATACCAGAAGAATGTAGCCCACCAGGTATTGCCCATCGTATAGAAATTGCAGGCAGTGCATGTCCTACATGGACCTCTTTGAAGAGATCTGCAACAGAAGAATTTGCTTCTCAAAAGATGCAACAGAACGTCTCTGTGACCTACTGCATGAAGGACTCTGGCGATGTTCAGCTGCCAGCACTGCTCTCTGTGGCAACGAAGGTCACCACTGTCCTAAATGCTTATGGCTCAGACTCTTTCAGGCAGCCACAGGGCTCTCTGCAACATCAAACAAGGAGCAGTAAAGGCATTCTTCAAAGACAAAAACCATAACAACTGGTTACAGGGTTACAACTGGTTACAATGCCCCATGGCATTGCTGATGATCCCACTCAAATTACTTCAAACAGAAGTACAGGATTGCTATAACTAGGCACAAGCAGATACAGGCTTATGATTGAAAGGACTATTGGAGTGTTGAAAATGTGCTTTTGCTGTCTAGAGATAGGTTCTTCAGAATTATTGCCTCTTGTGCCATTCTGGAAGTGCTGTGGACTGCACAGGAGGTGCTGATTCCAAGGAATGCTGAACTTAGAGCAGAACATCAGAATGACATTCACACAGAGGACTCCTCCCTGATGATTATCAGGGTAGTGACTTCTTCAGAAGTCTTGTCTGTGATTTAGTATACCTGCACATTGCAACCTGACCTCCTCCCACCACTTGCAAATAGAGATTCTCAATCTACCCCATGACAACATTAAATGAGTGCTCCCTTTCCTGTATACTTACAATCTCCTAATCTACTTTCATACAATAATGGCCAAATGTGACCAGTCATCCTACTCATTCCTATTGTTGAAATTCCAATGCGTGTCTGTGTATACTTTTCTATTGTCTAGTGCTCCTAAGTGCCACCTGAGGGCCAGAACTTGGGGAGATAGTTGGCTCATCACACTGTACAAAACAGTCATGTGATTGAGATGGCCCTCATCTCCTGGCAGCTGGATTTTGGCAGCATGGAGCTTCTGCTAGTTGTTTCTCTGGAGAGTGCTTGTGGGCAGTCTGGACTGGCCTCCCACTTTATACTGTCATAGTGCTCTGAGGGTGAAGGCAACAGACTTGACATATACACCTACCCTAAGAGATGTTGACTTGACAGTCACATCTATCAATTGCTGCGTGTCCAAGAGATGGTCCTCCAAGCCTGCACATAGGCATGATGTTCCTCAAACTTCATTCCTTCCAAGCACATATCCATGGGTTTTGGGTCCCACAATTCTTCTCCTGCTCAGCTACCACTGAGAGGGCACACATCCTCCCACACCCTCATTCTCAAATTAACTGGTAGCATTTTTTTTTAAAATATCCAATATATAATTATTCCAAGGCAAAAAGTCTCTGAGATGGTGCCTGAGAGAGAAAAAGCAAGTGCCACAGATGATAAGTCGGAAGTGGCCGGGGCAGAGAAAGACGGATCACGATGAAGCAGGTAGAAATGGTGAGTGGACTGGTCTTAATCATTGCTGTATGCTACAAGAGAGGTTAAAAAACCCTAGGCTGTTTTCATCATGCTCCTTGTTACTGCTTATCCTCCACCACCATTATTATCATGTTCTTCCAGTTTTGTGTTTGATCTGTAGGTAAGGATGGCAAAAGCAAAGAATTGGTGACCATTACCCCTCGGGATTATGGAGACATATAAGGGGGTGAAAGGTTGCATATGGTAATAGTGTAGGTGCTTAGTTACGAACCTTCACTGACCTCGCAATCTGCCATGGCAATAGCTGATGAGCTGCATAGCTTTGTTCTCAAAAGGGCTGAGGAGTTTCAAGATGGGGATACCACTCTGGTGGTCTACCTTTGGCAGGCATTTAGGACCTATTTTACCTGCAAATGTAAGTGAATGAGCCAAGACTGGGGCAATTGAGTGTGTGTCAAGTGGCACTGGAGAGATAAAGTAAGGCGTGGGGATATGAGAGTGCTAAAATGGAGGAAGGGGTTTTAGGGATATGCACATAGTTCTTGTCTATTAGGAGACTGTGCAGCCATTTTGCAGGATAGGGAGTTAGAGATGCCCTAACTAGAATGCAGGGTTGAAGGGTTAGTTGTGTAATTGTTGCTTTAAGAATGCTGGTTCAGGAAGAAAGAGATAACATGGTCAACTTTCACCCTAACTAATTTATGTTAATAAATCTGCTGTTAATCATTAGAATTGCCTCCCTGTTGCAGTTTGGGCTCTTTCAGCACTTTCACACAAATGGCTTGATGATGGTGAACTGTATCTCTTACAAGTTGAAACCTGTGCTTTCTATTCCCTGCTGTGTTGACTCTGCATCACTTGGGTCTAATAATTATCCCTAATTACAGTAAATTTCTTACTGGAAAGCTGTTACGACTGAGGCGGGAGGACTGCACTATCTTTTCTAGTTCCACTTCTCCACAGAACACAACATCTATTTAAATGTTTATCCGGTTACCGATACAGCCAATCATATATTATCTTTTTTTATCCCAGAATAAAATACACCCACCAGGTTTCTTTAATAAACAACAAAATTATCAGTTTATTATAAAACAAGACTTAACCAGTAACGAAGCAAAGCATTAACACACAGATTAAAATATGAAAGTTCCCTTTTTAAATGTTCCCCAATTACACACACACACTGGAAAATAATACAGAAATTCATTCTACTGAGGTTTGTTACAAAAGACCGAAAAAAACTACTTTGGCCAAATTCTTGATGAGAAAAGAAAAGAAAGGAAATATGGAAGGAAGTCAGTTGTCCCTTTTTTGGTCTGGCATCTGGGTATACAGAGATAGGTCACTGGGATCGTTTCTGGAGCAGTCCATTCTGGAGATTTCGAGAATTACTCTGGTAGGCTTTCTAGGAGAAATGCATCAAGGTTTTTCCGCCAGCATGCACTTGAATTGCAGGATTTTTCAGCTCCTCGGGAGCTATATGGTATCAGGGATTTTTTTTTTTTCCACACTGGATCTTGGCAGATTTCTTCAAAAAGGTAGAGGAGGTGGTGAGCTGGGTGGTTTCTTTTCTCCTTATCAGGAAAACACCAACTGTCTTCAAACAGTTCACACAATCAAAACTGAAAACAATGTTCAAACCCCAAACAATGAGTTGACCTTCTGATCTCCATAAACCTTGACATGTGGCTTCTCTGTAACCATTTTCCCCAAGTCACCAAGGGTTCTGCTGTTTTCTGAGCCCAAATCACAGGTAGCCTCCAACACGGGTGGCTTTCAAACAACATCTTGTCCTTTCGGTGAACTTGGTTTAAAAATAACACATCCATAAATCTTTTCAGTTTTAACACAAGTTCTCAAAAAAATATTAAAAATAATGGAAGCACTTTTCTAATAAAGGACACAATGCTAGAACATTTTGTGCAAGCTGAAACTACTGTTCAAATTCATTTACAATTAGATGCCAGAAGCAAAGACATAAACAAAATACCGTAAACAATTGATAATTTCCAGTCCTGGATCTGATCCCAGTCTAAATTGAGCCAGCTGATCTTACTCCTCATCATTTTCTAATGAGTCCTGCTGGAAGTGTGCAGGTATGACAATCTAGTAAGGATAGGATCAGGCTTGGCTTTCTTGGCCCCTGTGCTCAACTGGCTTGCTGCCACTTAAGTGTCTAGGCTGTATAAGGAATGTTTGTGGTGACTGATGCAACTCATGGAACCATATCCCAATAAGGAGTCAGTGAGGTCACTAAAACAGAGATAAGGGGGAGGAAAAATCGTTGAAGAGAAAAAATAGCTCCTCTCCAAGAAGGGAGCATAAAAACTCTACTTTGAATGCTAAACCACTGCAATTCAGCAATTAATTATGCCAAGAATCAGGTCTTAATAAAACATTCATGGAAGCCTAGTTCCAGAGTTTGTGCTGCTGGTTGGATCGTTTGATAGTTTTTTAAGGTAAATGCTAATAATTTTTTGTGGTTGTAGAAAGGGTCAAGTCCTTCAGCTGCTGAATTCATAAGAGAGTGTGGCCCTGCTGTTTCAGGGCGTGCACTACATCTGAAAGGAAATGTGGTTTCATCTGAATTATTGGCTCTCTGTGTTTTCTTTATCTGTGAGTTGACCAACTGGCTTGGTGGTTTGGGCAGAATTCTCCTGTTTGAGGAATTGTTCAGTCCCTTCTTTGGGTGGTGGCCACTTGATTCCCAAAGAGAACTCCTAAAGTAGAGAGGGCTACAATTTTCACAAGATTCCCAATGCATGTTGTTTTTATTGCAGATTTTCAGCATCCGCAATATTTTGCTTTTGTCCCAATGTGTTCTCTCTGGCTATGAGGATCATAAATGAAATGAATTTGAGTAATTTTGATACTTCTTAGTGGGGTGTAGGACAACAGTATAACTTGACACCCAACTGGTGCTAAACTGACAATCTCACATCACAAGGATAGGTATTGTGGTGCATACAAATGTCCCACTGGCATACAAATGTCCCACTGGTACAGTGCTGGTTTTCTGAGACTGGGGGCAGAGCTGACTGGTGGAGTAGAATGGAGGGAGCTACAACTGGCTGTGCTTGCTATTTATAAGTTGGAAGTGCTTGATGGTGACAGTGAGTGCCTGAAATGGGGATGCTTTCCATTCCCTAACACTAACACCGCTCAAATAAAAATACTGCAAGTGCTGGAAATCAGAAATAAAACAAGGTAACACTGGGAATGCACAGTAGGTATGTAAAAGACTGGTTAACCTTTATGATCGGGTGAGGAGGGGTTGAAAGACCCCTTGTTTGACTACAACAGGGTTTATTTCTTTTTAAACAGTGAATATGTTTGCCAATTCAGAGTGTTTAACCCTTTTAGGTGCTATGATCATTAAAAAAAAATCGGACAGGTTTTCTCGAGTTTCAACAAGAGGTTAGTTTATTGTACTTAAAATCAAAACCCGATCAAAGTTAAAATAATAAACTACGCTCCAACTTTCACACCTGAGGGTCTCACACATAAATAGATTAGAGTGATGAATAGATTGGTTGGATTAGAGTCCAGAACAAACAAATAATATACAGTCATGGAGTCTGGCAATTCAGTTGTCTTCTGGTTGAATTAGTGGTCCTGAAGTTCCTGAGTGGTAGAGGTGACAACCTGGTTCAGGGTTTTGTTGGAGACAGTGATGTAGATGGTTTTCTCCCTGGAGTCTCCGTATGCAGCAGTGGTAGACTTGGATGTTTTGCAGTCTGCAGACAGGGTTCCAAAATTACAGTATTACCTGGAGAGAGAGGGAGAAAGAGAGACAACCCCCACTGCGGTCCTGCACTGATTAGCACTCAAAGCTTGTCTTCTGTGTCTGTTCTTGGTGGCAAGCTTCAATCAGTGCGCGGCGCACGCATGAGACGTGCGCCACAGAGCCACCGCGATATTTCACGCGGCGGCTCATTAGCATGGAACGGAGGGAGCGCCCACCCCCGAAGACATAGAGGGGGTGGGCGCAACAACCCCGTGATGGCGTCTGGCACCACTGTGCAGTCGCTGCTGCCATTTTTAAAGGGCTTCAAGCTCTTCAGTTACATTTTTAATTTTAAGTCACAGAATGTTCAAAAATAAAGCTAGACATTTAACATTTTCAATCCCCTCTCCCACACCCCCAATGACTAATCAATTCATTATTTACCATTTCCCCCCCAAAAAACTTTTATTCTGATCCCGACCTTTTCCCCCCGAACTTTATTAACTTTAACCCTCAACCACCCCGCCCCCGCCATCCCGACCTGAAAATTTCACTCCTCCCCCTCCCCACCAGTGTCATGCCTCGGATCTCCAAACGGAGATCAAAAGGCATGGGAGCTCCGTCCACTGGAAGAATATCGGCATGGGATGGCCCTCAGGACAAGATAGGTGTTTAATCATTAATTTACATTTATTTAAATATTTAAATGAAGGCTCTACCGCCGAGTGGCATGGGGAGAGTGGGGTGGAGCCTTTATTTAAATAAATGTAAATTAATGATTAATCACTTATCTTATCCTGATGGCCATCAGGCGGGCTTCACCAGGAAGTATCTTCAGCCACCCCCCCCCCAACCCTGCGCCACAACCCCTGACGCCAGGGTGCCGGTAAAATTCTGTTCCAAGTTCTCACAGACATGGACAAACTGTCACAATTTTCTCAGTGTATTCTCTTTTCCATTTTATTGAGATCCAAGTCTAAGAATTTCAATCTCTCTTAAGTCTTATTGTTTCAATGATTACCCCTGGAGGTTCGTCTCCACTAGGGTTAATGTTCCAAGATGGCTTTGCTAACGAGGGCGACAGCAGGTAATTCATTCAACTGCTCAAGTCATTGTTCTGGATGAGGGCTTGTTCAGACATGCATCTCCACCTTGATACCTTGGAATGTGAGGTATTTCAATGCAAATTGTGGTGGCCATCTTAGCTGCTGTCTTTTTAAAAGTTGAATTTAGGATTCCATTTTTCCTTTTAAAAGTTGAATGTAGGTGTCCAACTGATGAATTAGAAATCATCATTCAGCATAGTATGTTTTCATGACTCTTTTCTAGCTCACCTTGCTAAGAAAATGTTTATTAAAAAAGGAGTAGCCCACAAATAAGAACATTAGCCTGCTCTGCCATTCAATACCAATCACAGCTGATCTTTTACCTGAAATCCACCTTCCTGCACTAACCCCATATCCATAGATTCCCTTAATATCCAAAAATCTATTGATCTCCGTCTTATGCTCAATGACTGAGCATCCATAGCCTCCTGGAGTAGAAAATTCTAAAAAAAACAGAGGTTCCACTGGTCCATGGCTAGAGTTACAGCAGAAGAGAGAACCCCCGCAGAATTTCAGGGCCATTATGTTCAAAACCCTAGTGACGTACACAAATTTGCGCTGCTTTTAGAGGAGCAATCCATTAACCAACGTATCCCTCTTTTTTAAGAAATTGATCCTGGTTTATACATTATAAATTAATCTAAATTATTCTACAGACTTTGCGAACCCATGCACAAGATTAAAAAAAACTATGATTTTTACCAGTTGAGTTAATGTCAATACTACTCAACAAACACTTCACCAGTGCAATTTTTTTTAAAATCATTTTCATGGTTGTGTTGTATTTGTCTAAACTGCTGTTGCCATGGAAATTTCAGAGTGTAATAACCTTTTAACAGATTGCTTTGTTGCTGCAAAGTGTTAACCCATAGGATACTCTTTCTTAGGGAGGAGGAATAGGAGAAAATTTCTGTTTGAATAAATTTACACAGAATCTGTTTTGTAGAAGTATAATAAAATTGTGTGTGATCAGATCGGGGTGAAGTACCAGGCAAATAACCTGTTCCTGTTCCATATAAACAAAGCTGGGACCAATGATTTACTTAATCTTTGGTTGACATTCTCTGATTACAGAGCCTATCAGAGTGAAACCTACGTACTTTATTAGCATGCAAAGCTCAGACTGGTTTGCTATGTAAAGTAGAAGGAAAATGGATCTATTTGTGAATTGTTTCTCTGTATGAACCTAGTTGAAACATTCAGTCCTGGGGGTGGGGATAGGAAGAAGATCCTGGAACCCTGAGATTTCGACTCTCATCCACCATCTGTGAGATGCAGCAAATGTGTGTGGGATTTAAATTTAATAGTGCTTCTTATATGTGCAATATACATACAAAAAAATGTTATAAGTGCAAATGTGGAACTCCTCTCCCATGCGCACAATTACTTCTGCTAATTGACCCTACAGTGTTAGGGACACAACAATTAGCCTCTGCATTTCTTGTGGAAGGGGGAATAAATAATCAAATTTGAATTCTGTCTGATTTTCCACCCTCCCCACCCCAACTAAACAAAGTGTGCTAAGGCCAGTTGGAGTGCCTTCACATCTTTTATTTCCTATTTGTCCCATTACCACTCCCTTTGGTCCTGCACCACCAACTCTTTTTATCATTTAATCTTTCCTGCCCTTCATACTATCACAGACCTCCCCATCTCTGTAGTTTCCTCCAGCCCTACAAGCCTTTGCGATCTCAGCGCTCCTCCAATTCTGGCTTTTCACACATCCCTAATTTTAATCTCTGACAGCTGTGCTGTCAGCTGCCATGGCCTCATACTCTGAAATTCCCTCCCTAAACCTCTCCTCTTTTAAATGGACCTTACAACCAAGCTTTTTATCACACTGTTGATCATCTGTTCTGATATTTACTTCTGTGGCTCATTGTCAAAAATGCACCAGGACATAGATAGGCTAGCAGATGGAATTTAATACTGACAAGTGTGAGGTGATGCATTTTGGCAGAAGGAACAGGGAGTGGCAATATATACTTAATGGCACAGTTCTGAAGAATGTGAAGGAAGAGAGGGACCTGGGGATGCATGTGCATAGATCTTTGAAGGTGGCAGGACATATTACATGGTACCTTGGGCTTTATAAATAGAAGCATTGAGTACAAAAGCAGGGATGTTATGTTGAACATTTATAAAGTTCTGGTTAGGCCCCAACTGGAGTATTGCATCCAGTTCTGGTCACTACACTTCAGGAAGGATGTGAGTGTCCTTGGGTGGGTGCAGAGGAGATTTACTAGAATAGTTCCAAGGATGGAGAATTTTAGTTACAAGGTTAGGTTGGAAAAGCTGGGGTTGCTCTCCTTAGAACAAAGGAGATTGAGGGGATATTTAATAGAAGTGTGCAAGATTAGGATAGGCTTAGGTAATTCAGATAAGGAAAAGCGGTTCCATTAACAAATGGTACAAGGACTAGGGGACACATTGAAAGATTTGGGCAAAGGATGCAGGGGGAATATGAGGAAGCACTTTTTTACTTAGCAAGTGGTAATGGCCTGGAACTCGTTGCCCACAAGGGTGGTGGAAGCGGAGATGATCAATGATTTCAAGAGGGAGTTGGTTGGCCACCTGAGAGAAATAGACTTGCAGAGCTATGGGGATCGAGCGGGGAGTGGGACTGACAGCATAGCTCCGTGGAGAGCCAACATAGACTCGATGGGCCAAATGGCCTCCTTCTGTGCCATAAATGACTTTATATCACTTTTATTAGGCTCCTTGGAACATTTTATGACGTTAAATGCACTATATAAATGTAAGTTGTGTTCGGTGGAATTCACTGCAGCAGCAAGAATAATGTGGTGATGTAGCACATCGGAGAGCCAAGGTGTGGTCCTCAGCAGTGAAGAATACAAGTACTTTCTGCCTTTTTCTCCCCTCAAGGTCCTTACTCAAATTTGAATGTAGTATCACATGTTGTCAATCCTCCCCACAGTATCACACCCAAGTACATAGGGTGAAAAATTAGATAAAGCCCAACAATGGGCTTGGGGATCATGATGCAGGATTGACTCATGCCCATTCATTGCAATGCAGGCAGTGCGCAAACTTGGTGCTGCCTGCTCATCATTGTAGTAACAGCATGCAGTCAAGTGTTAAACATGCTACCGAGTGGCTGCAAACCTCAACAGGGGGCCCAGGTTCATGCGAAGCTAGCACCACTTAAACCTAACCTGTGTCTCTTAAAGGGGATGTGCGTTCTGTTTCTAGCAAGTCCTGGAAGAGGCTGGGGAAGTCTCTGAATAGGGAAAAAAAATTCAAATGGCACAACAGGGTAGAGAGCTTGCCCCAAGGTTCTCTCTAGCACTGGAGGCCTTGGCACAGGAGATGAACAGGAGGAGAGAGGTCCTCTGTCCACAGGGGGCCAGGAGACACTCCAAACAGACACTGTGAAGGCAGTGGGACCTGAGAGCCTTCGCTATCAATGCAAACAGTCTAGTCCCATGGACCTGGATGCAGTGCAGGAAGATGTTTGATGACTTCACACGAGTGAGCAAGGTCAGTGAATGCATCTTCAAATACCATATCCTTACAAATGAACTACTTGCTTCACACACTGCTCCATTCCTCATCCCCCTTCACTCACCTACCAACATTCTCTATCCAACATGACTCAAACTTCACGCATAGCCTCATCTCATCCTTTCATGCTCAGCACTGCTGAGCCTCACACCCACATTCTACTGGAAAAACTTTTACATTTATTCTTGGTGGCAGTTTAGAAATAGCTAGGTTAGTCAGGGGCCAATTGTGAGAAGTCAATAAGGATATTTCCTTCTCAAGGTGGACAGATCTGTAAGAAATGGCTGTCCAATAACCTTATAAAATCTTAAGAAACTGCATCTTAAATAAATAGTTCTCTTTCTCTTATCAAGAAAGATTTTATAGCAGGCAACCAGGACGGCATAGACCGGTTGTCTCTGCCAAAGATATGACTCTAGCACAGGCTCTGAAACAAGGCATTCCGAAAGCTGATAAGACGGAGCCTCGTACCCTCTCTAGACAAGTGTCTGGCAGAAGATTATAAACAATATCAAGCACAAGATAAGGTGGAAGGTGACTTTGGGGGGCAGAGTGATGGACAGGGGAGGTTTTGAGTACCTTTTTTTTAATTCATTCATGGGATGTGGGCGTCGCTGGCCAGGCCAGCATTTATTGCCCATCCCTAATTGCCCTAACTGAGTGGCTTGCTAGGCCATTTCAGAGGGCATGTAAGAATCAACCACATTGCTGTGGTTCTGGAGTCACATGTAGGCCAGACCAGGTAAGGACAGCAGATTTCCTTCCCTAAAGGACATTAGTGAACCAGATGGGTTTTTACAACAATCGACAATGGTTTCATGGCCATCATTAGACTAGCTTTAATTCCAGATTTATTAATTAAATTCAAATTCCACCTTCTGCTGTGGTGGGATTCGAGCCCATGTCCCCAGATCAATACCCTGGGTCTCTGGGTTACTAGTCCAGTGACAATACCACTCCGCCGCTGCCTCCCCGTACCTGTCCCTTGATGATTGGGCAATTGGAATTGAACAAGAGTCATACTCATTTAGAGCACAGAAGCTGTTCCAGTACAGCTACAACAGGGGGAGGCGGTGGCCTAGTGATATTCTCACTGGACTAGTAACCCAGAGACTCAGGGTATTGATCTGGGGACATGGGCTCGAATCCCACCACAGCAGTAGGTGGAATTTGAATTTAATTAATAAATCTGGAATTAAAAGCTGGTCTAATGATGGCCATAAAACCATTGTCGATTGTTGTAAAAACCCATCTGGTTCACTAATGTCCTTTAGGGAAGGAAATCTGCTGTCTGTACATGGTCTGGCCTACATGTGACTCTAGACCCACAGCAATGTGGTTAACTTTTACATGCCCTCTGAAATGGCCTCGCAAGCCACTCAGTTGTACCTAACTGCTACGAAGTCAATAAAAAGGAATGAAACCGGAACGGAACCGGGCATCGACCTAGGCACTGGAAACGACGACGGCAAACCCAGCCCTGTCGACCCTGCAAAGTCCTCCTTACTAACATCTGGGGACTTGTGTCAAAGTTGGGAGAGCTGTCCCACAGACTAGTCAAGCAACAGCCTGACATAATCATACTCACGGAATCATACCTTACAGACAATGTCCCAGACACTGCAATCACTAACCCTAGGTATGTCCTGTCCCACTGGCAGGACAGACCCAGCAGTGGTGGCAGGACAGTGGTCTACAGTAGGGAGGGAGTTGCCCTGGGAGTCCTCAACATCAACTCCGGACCCCATGAAGTCTCATAGCATCAGGTCAAACATGAGCAAGGTAACCTCCTACTGATTACCACCTACTGCTTTCCTTCAGCTGATGAGTCAGTCCTCCATGTTGAACACCACTTGAAAGAAGCACTGAGGGTGGCAAGTGCACAAAATGTACTCTGGGCAGAAGACTTCAATGTCCATCACCAAAATTTGCTCTGCAGCACCAATGCAAGTTCTCCCTGTGATCGCGTGGGTTTTCGGTGGGTGCTCCGGTTTCCTCCCACAGCCAAAGACTTGCAGGTGGACCTCATGGACTGCAGCGGTTCAAGAAGGCAGCTCACTACCACCTTCTCAAGGGCAATTAGGGATGGGCAATAAATGCTGGCATAGCCAGTGACGCCCACATCCCATGAATGAATAAAAAAAACACTGGCATCTACCCAGCAATGTGGAAAATTGCCCAGGTATATCCTGTCCACAAAAAGCAGGATAAATCCAACCTGGCCAATTACTGTGCTATCAGTCTACTCTCAATCATCACTGTGTAAGGTCTTCCCACCATAGTGAACCAAGGGGCTGGAATCTGTGTAAAACCCCTCAGGCTGTATGCACCAAAATATGGTTTTGCTGTGTAATGCAAATGTACATTGAATGTAAAATGGAATGGAAGGGTTGTGAAGAAAAGTGCCGTCTTTTGCACTTTCTGGAATGTCAACTTTGAACTGTTTTCTAATGTATTTTTTACAGATTTTTATGAATAAAGTATATTTTTGGGAAAAAAAATCATTCAGTACATTTCAAAAGCAACGAATGTAAATAATTGAGATCCTATCTCTTCAGGCCACAGATACTGGTTTTAACCAATAAGCAGAAGTAGAAGCTACAATGCAAGCCATTATGTGTTGATATGTAAACCAGAGGTCAGTGATCAAGATAAGGGATAACTGCATCACAGTTTGCCGGAGCCTTCACCTCAGCTGCTCTCAGTGTGCATTCTCTGTAAAACTTGCTTTTGGATTACCTGCAACAAAAAACTGGTAAGAATCTACGGGCAACGAACATTAAACAAGCTGGATCGGAGAAAGTTGAACATGAAGAGTGTGTATATATCTTGACTGGATTTTATTATTCGTTTGTCTTTACTGCAGTGGATTTTCTTGGCACAAGTCATTCTGTATTACTCAACTCGCTTAAACTCAGCCAATCAGCTGTCTCTTGCTTAAAGGTCTGCTTAATCCAGTCCGTTACATCACCCTAGTAGGAAGGGGATGAGCACTATGGCAAAGAATTTAGCTACATAGCTTTAAAAGGACAGTGGCTGGTGCACATTCAGTGGTGGTTGGTTGTCTCTTAAACTAGCTCTGCTTTCTGTTATAACTTGTGCTTTTTTTCCCTCTTTTTATCAAGAGTTAAAATGGAACAAATGAAAAACTTTGAAGACGTTGAGGAAACCCAGGGAAGGTTAGATGATGATAGCCAAGACAGCAGTACAAATGTTGAACTGAGCTTGAACAAGGTGGAGTCTATTGCTCCTTTCCACAGCAGTGTGAAGCAGGGTGACGCAGAGCCTTCACTCCCTGAACATAGAGTGAAGTACCAGGAACAAGAGGCCAGCGAACAGCTTCTCACTGAGGAAATGGACAATGGGAATTCTGTTCGGAAACTGGATTCTACTGTCATAAAAAGTGAGAAGGATGTAGAAAATGCTAACTCAGAAGAGGAAGCTGATTCGATTCGAGCCAGAATGGAAGCAGAAACTAAAGATAAATGGAACAAGGAAAATGTGTGCATTGTTTCAACATACAGAAGAGTTGTGGAAACTGAGCCTGCTTGGCAACACCAGGAAGGTGAATGTCCAAGAGACCTACCATCAGCTATTCAACAGAATGAAAGTGGCTCAGAAAGTGTGAGCAACAATGCGATGGAGAAAGTCAAAGAACCAAACAGTGCAGTTCCAGAACCCAGAAAACAATTGTGTGAGGAGAAACCACTGAATGAGCAATGGCTACAGAAAGAAGGTGACTGCAAGACTGAGAACCTCAGTAGAGGACCACCTGGAGGGCAGAACACCCAAGAAGGTGAGATTGCCTCAAATCCTGTTGTAAATGAACAAATAGATACTGTAGAGATGGCAGGTGAAATGGATGAGGGTCCCTCTGAGTTGGCCATCAACCAGAATGCATCAGTGGAGAAGCACAATAAGAAGGAAGCAGGAAAACATAGTATCAAAGGAGAAGGAACTGAAGACACAACAGCAGATTCATGTAAGAATACCTTGGGGGAAAATTTAGGTGACCATACTGTCAACGATGAAGTAAAGATGTGTGAAAGTGAGCGAAGTCTAAAACGTTTTCTCTCTCAGACTGAGCTATACATCACCAAACCAGATCAACAACCTAGCCAACTCCAAGAAGCAAGTTACTCATCAGATCTGAGTGCAATATCTTGTGGAGATGTAGTTGTGTGCAACCTAATCTCACAAAGAGATCAATATGGTCCATCTGACTACAGAAAGCTAAGTCCAGAAGCTGGTGAATGGAATCAAACTGAACAAACCGATCATAAATTTGTGATGAAGAAAGCTGTGTTGGCTGAAGAGAATGGAGATGTTTCACAAGAAGATGACCCTGAGAGGAAGTCCAGCTCTTCCATCACTGGAGAGGAGACACAAATTGATAATAAAATGTGCAGTCACGCCATGGCCACTGAACAGGTCAATCAGTCAAACCAAACTTTGAAGACTGTTGCTAGTTGTAACTTCAGCCAGGCTGAGGAGACCAAACAGGGCTACAATTGGTTAAACCAAAGTGCACCATGCAGAGAGAGATACAGATTTAATGCCAAAGTACAACCCAACACATCTTGCCAAGTTGACTGGGTACAGAGTGGTGATCTGGAGCAGGCTGCGTGGCATGAGTATGTCAGCAAGTCTAATCAGGACGGAACAGGTGCCTCGCCTCACCAAGTTCTGGATAGTGTGGATCAGTCTGCATTGGACGATGTTGCACTGGTTAGGGAGGAAGTAAATGCAACCCAAACACACTCTAGTGGAGAAGCTAGCTTTGTCACAAATATCAAACAGCGCTGTCCATCTGGTAATACTGACAGCAGTGGACAGAACAATCTGTCCCAGCAAGCAGATCAACTCAATAAATCTGAGGAAATGGTACAGTGTGTACAGAGCAAGAAACTCAATGTAAAAGACGTCAACTCTTATGAGACTGAAGACAGCCAATTTGATCTCACTACACCTACCAAGAATGTACATGGCCACCAGGCTTGCAAAACAGATCAAACCCAGCAAGTTAGGGAAGTTGACAAAACTTCACAAGACAGTGAACTGTGCAAAACTCCCCCGAGCAGACCAGTCGATGGCCATGACCAAGCTGACATTGGTGGATCATCTACCCAAAACATTAGCAGAGAGGTTGAGTTTGGTCAAAACCTAAAGGGTGGACCAACTGGTGTACCTGAACTAGGCAAAAGAGCTACTGATTACAGTATCATGATGGTTGGGCAAGGAAAAGAGCATGTCTACCTACCAGGGGGTACAAGTCCACCAACTGGAATCAAAACTGCTGTTGATGCAGCTGCAATGCAACTGCCGCCAGAACACCATGTGGAGTCTGCAGCCACAAAAATACCAGAAATGCAGATGGCCAAGGTGGCAGAAATTTTGAGTGAGAGCAAGCCTGATACTGAGGAGGTCATTAACGTTTCAAATATTAAAAAAGCATTTGAGAACAAGGACCGGAAAAAGAAGATGCCAGATGTCCTGAAGAAACCTGGTAATTTTCTTTTTAAAATAGCTTGTTGCATCCATGCCTGGTACCAAGAAAGGATAAAAATGGAGTTTCTTAGCAGCATGGTGGCAATGTTGCTAGTCTCTTTCGAAATCAGGAATGGGAGAGATAACTGTTCACTGGGGACTCTTGTGACTATTGGCAATTTGTTTAGAGCAATGTTGCACAGGTCTGGAAGGAGCTCACCTGGCCACCCTTCTTACCACAATTGCAGCACAATCTGAAACCAAGCACGGGGTGTCTCTGAAAATAAAATGGTGGTGGGGGTGGCAGAGGAAAGAGTGTGGTAGCGGTGGCCTGGAGGGGGTGGATGTGAGGGGGCTGGTAGCCAGAGTGGGCCACATTCTTCGAATGTTCATTGAAGGCTATTCAAGTGAGGGATGGAATTGTAACACAAATGAGTCCAATCCTGTCGTTGTCCGACATTTTCATTCTTTCCTGCGGGGGTGGGGGGGTTGGCGGTGGTTGTGTTGTATTGGTGGCGGGAATGGGGAGTGATTAGGGATCAGGACAGGAAGAATGGAACAATTGATATCACCTCCCCACAACACACCCTCAGCATGGGAGGCCAATCGAGTGCCCCCATGAAATGCAATGTTTCTAACCAGTAAATTTAAAAATTCAAATGTTTATGGAGGTTGGGTTTGGGTATACAGGATGCAGCACTGTGAATAGGAGGGGATGAGTGACTGATATTTTTGATTAATTAGTAGGTTTACTGATAAATTTTAGATTATGAGCTAATGTGTCAGGAACATCAATTGGAAGTGTAATTACTAACTAAATGTTGGTACCACTGTACAAATAAGAACATACTGAAGTACTGAGACAGACATGCGCATGGGAACCATCCAAGTCCTACAAGTGGGGCACAGAAGCACCATCAGGCTACTCCCTATGGCCAGTGACTGTTAGCAGGAAATTAGAAAAACTCAGCCTCTTCAGCCCTGACGTTAGGCAAATGAGTGCAAATCTGTAAAAGAATGAGTAGAATATAAAAGGTTAATTCGGAACACTATTTTCAGTTAAATCTTGGCTGCAGAACAAGGTGACATTGGTAAAATCTAAGTCTAGGATTGATGTCAAGAAGTATCTATTCAAGCAAGGTCTGATTGATATTGGAATGGGGAGTAATAAGCAGAATCAAGCATTTAACCTTTAAAATCTGTGCTAAGTTGCATCAATGTGTTGCTTATCCATAGAGTTAGATAAAGTAACAGTAGCCTGCCCATGTTACTCACGTACTGGATTTTATACCGGAGCATATCACGCACAGTTTTTGTAATCTTTCTGGCTTTCTTGGTACTCTCAGGTTCTACTATATTGCTACTGTTTCCAGTTTAGAGACCTGCTGCTGTGGTTCTCATGTATCGGGTCACTTCTCTAAGAGAGCAAAACTATCAAGAGAAGGGGAAACAGTGATATTTATGATGTTCCAAAGGAACATTAAACCCCCAGGGAATTTTAAAAGCCATTAAAATGTCTAACAGTAAAAAGGAAGGTAGGGTAGGAGGGTCATGACTAGTTTGGCGTGATTGGTTAGAGGAGTGACATCAACACGCCCAAAAGCTCACAGCGAAAGTCTGTGACGGATTTTAACTGCCTCTTTTGAAGGGAATAGGATAGTCGCTCTCCAAAAAATGTGGCAGAGCATTTCCTTCCCTGTTCCAACAACAGACCATTTTGCTGGGGGGCATGAGGAGGACGGCCCAGACGTCTGTCAGAAGGAGGCAGAAACTTCATTTCACTATTTAAATCAGGGTCTTATGACGAAGTACATGGTTGTACAGGTCAGAATCAGCCATTCCAAGCACTTTTTAAAGGGACACTTACCTCCGAATACTCAGAACTATTGGAATCTGTTGGTTAAAAAAAGCCTTGGCTTGCTTCATATGGACATTGTTGACTTGGACATTTCTAGAATTTGTTTCAAAGCCAGGATGTTCAGGGAATTACTGATACTGCAGAACATGGGAGATGGTTTGGCCAATTAATTTTAGTTGGATGAAGAGGTATAGCAGCAGGTAGGGAAACTTGGGGGAGTTGCACTTGGAGCTGTTAGAAGTCCACATGGGGGAAGGAAAATAGACAGGTATCCTTACTCTGCCAAGAGAGTCAATGGGCCCAGTTTACTAAGGAGCTGTGCGTTAGGGGGCTGTGCTTAACCAGCAATGTAGTCACAGACATGTGCAGACTCTTACAGCAAAACCTGCAATACATTACCTCAGTTGGTAATGCATTGCCTGTGTGATGAAAAGTCACTGCAGCTTGCAATGTTTTATCCAAACATTGCCTGAGCCAATATGTTGCTGGGATGCAAGACATAGCCCTGCGTAACAGGGGGTTATTCTTGCTCCTGTTCTACACCCATAAACAGACAAACTGGATTCAATTTCCCCTGCAATGTAACTAGGAGGAACTGGAGAATATTTATATTGCAGTGGTGACACACTATTGCCGGAATGGTATTTTGAGAACCATCCTACTGGGTTGCCTCTGCTGGAATGTTCGTACTGCAGAGACACTATGTACTTGCTTAAACACTTACTGTTACTATTTCTTTATATTGTTTTCAACCTCTAACAGCAGCGCTCTATAATTCTATTCATTTCTCTTGCATGACACTCAGGGGTTGAAAGTGTACAGTACAATATTAGTTAAATAACACACTGATGTATTCATATTTTATTCGTTATCTGTTCTTTTAATAAAGGCACTAGGCTGGGTAATTTTAAACAGGGTAATAGCAGATAAAGGAATTTCATATGTCTTGTTGGTATCATTACTAACATTAACATAATGATTTCAACCCCCTTGCCATTCTTTAAAAATCTAACTATTTTGTTTGAATACTAGATTCTAGACCAGTCTACTCCGAGCTTTGTCTAAACACAATTATAACCTAGACACAGCACTGAATTAGCTGCTATCGACTGGAATGGCATCTGGGGGCACAATAACTGATCAGCATTTGTGGGTTAGGGAGAGTAACAGAGGGTATACCCAGGGTTTTAGAAAGATACCACACATGAAAATTTGATCAGTTGCATGGACAGAGCACAAACTTCAAAAGCTTTATTTAAAAAGAGGGGCTATGTGAGGGAATAAAATGATAGATTATTGATTACACAGCTGTAGCAGCTCTTGTTGGTTTTAAATTATAAATCTATAATCAATTTAGATTTGTTATGTATGTTGTCCACTCCTTATTTGGGCAACATCAATCTGTGACACACAGTCACCTTGCGGCAGCACACTTCTACCACAAGATGGAACTTGACCACGCCAATAACATCACTAAAGCACTTTGAGGAAAATTGACTCTGTCCAGGTAACAGAAAAGATATTAAGCTGCGAGAGACATACACAGCGGGCTGCATTTTATTCTTGCGACGGGGGTCCCGGCAGCGGGCTGGAACGCGGGTGGGAGACCCTGCCTTGGCCCTCTGTCGGACCCCTGAAGCCATTTAATGGCAGGGCGCGGGTTAGTGAGGATGGGGGGAGGGGGGTGTCAAAGACTGCCACTAGATGGGCACTCCGGGGGCCTGGATTGCACCCAAAGGAAGGACAACCCCCGACCCTGCTTGGTGGCTGCCATGCTTTACCTGGCGGCGTTGGTTCCCTCCACCTCCAGCAAAATTGATTGGTCTCTAATAATTGGCCACTTAAGGGCCTCAATTGGCCTGGGATGGGAAGGCTGTCCTCTGCTTTTACCCATCCCAGAGAAAAATGGCAGGGGGCCCGGGCAACATCGGGAACGGCATCCCCTATCATTTTGCTTGCTCCCCACCTCTGTGCCCACCTCCAAGGTCAGAATAAATTACTGCCCAGTGTGTCATTCCTCATCCTAATTGGAGTTAAATTTTTGAACACAAACAGAAAGCCTCTTTTTCTCTCAGCGGGAAATGGGCCGGACACGGTTGAGGGCCCTGTCAACCACAGTGGGGGGAATCCTCGGTTGAGGAAAAAGGAAGACAAAAGGAAGGTTGCATCATCAGAGCAGATGCATCAGAGATGGAGAAACTGGGAGAATGGAGTCCTTACAGGAATTAGGGTATGAAGACGTGTAGACGAGGTAGCTGTGAGAGTCGGTGGGCTTATAATGGATATTAGTAAACAGCCTATCCCCAGAGATGGAGACAGAGAAGTCGAGGAAGGGAAGGGAAGTGTCGGAGATGGACCATGTAAAGGTGAGAGAAGGGTGGAAATTAGAAGCAAAGTTGATAAAGTTTTCCAGTTCGGGGCAGGAGCAGGAAACGGCACCGATACAGTCATACCGATTCGGCACACTACAGCCTGCCGGACTGAACATTGAGTTCAATAATTTCAGAGCATGACTGGCTCCCCCATTTTACTTTTATTTTTAGTATTTTTTCTTTTTTTTTTGTTTGTTTTATTTTATTTCATCTTACTTTGTTTAGTTTGCTTACCCACTTTTTTTTTTCATGTTTGTACTTGCAGCTGTTCAATTTTCAGTCCGTTAACACCCTATCTGTACAAATGCTTTGTCTTTCAACACATTATTAACATATTGTTTACCTTTGCTCCATGATCTTTTGGTCAGCTATTCTGTGACTTTGTCCTATCTACACCTTCTCCTTTGTTATCTCTTGCCCCACCCCCACTTTACTTGCTTATAACCTTTCACATTTCTAATATTTGCCAGTTCTGAAGAAGGGTCACTGATCTGAAACATTAACTCTGCTTCTCTCCCCACAGATGCTGCCAGACCTGCTGAGTATTTCCAGCATTTCTTGTTTTTATTTAGGGCTTGACTGGGATGTGCAGCAATCAAATAGAACTATAGCGATGGTACATACTGTTTTGACCAACAGTTTTACTCATCCATTACTTGAAGGCATAGAAAATGGCAGCATCAACCTTTGATGCGGTCTTTATAATATGGTTCCCATTTATATTGGCATTTGAAAACTGGTGCATTGTTCAATTTCTTCAGCCTTTTAGTTTACAGTAAATAGTATAAACAGTAGAGACTGCCTATGGCACAGCTGTGATCATGGATGAATTCACTTCAGGTGGTTCGGCAACATGCACCTGAACCTAAAGTACATCATAAACTGGTAACGATTAATTGCAGATTAGTTGGTATTAAACTTGGTAATGGCTTAGGGGGTCGGTAAGTTCAGTTGGCAAGATGGCTAGCATGTGATACAAAAAGATGCCAACAGCGCGGGTTCGATCCCCGTACTGGCTGTGGTAGCTCATGGAAGCCTGCCTCTTCGCCTTGCCCTTTGCTTGTAGAGAGATAACCCTCAAACTATACATCACCAACTGTTTCTCTCGAATGGGAGAGATGTTTATGGTCCTTTGAGATTATGGCTACAACAACTTGGTATTTACCTGTAGGTGGTGCTGTGCTTTTAGAAAGGACTTGGAGCAGGACATTCGGGATTTTTTTTGGTATATTTTGTATTGTGTTTTTGATTTTACAGAATTTATGATGTTTTTACTGGCTGTTAAATTAATCACTACCCAAAACAAACAAGAGACTGTTTTAAAAATGCAAATCGGTGTCCCTACTCCTGTTGTAGTACCCCAATTGCAATTTTTATGGGGAAACGGGCAGCATGTGCATGCTGCATGCTAGTCTCACCTTCTCCAAGCATTGAATGGCTCAGCCAGTGGTGCTTAAAGGGAGGCCTCTCCAAAATGGTCAGTCTTTTGTTCTGCCATAGGAAACAGGCGAGCTGCTGACGACTGCCTGGTTGATCAGCTCAGTGGGAAAATGTTAATGGACTCGATCCTGAAAATGACCCTGACTGTCACATTCAAAGGACACAGTTTTAAAGTAATTGGCCAAAGAACCAGAGGAGAGATGGAGAGAAATCTTTTTGCTCAGCAAGTTGTAATGATTTGGAATGCGCAGCCTGAAAGGATGGTGGAAGCAGATTCAGTGCCTGAAGGGGGAAAATTGCACAGCTATGGGGGAAGAGTGGGACTAATTAGCTCTTTCAAAGAGCTGGCACAAGCACAATGACTGAATGGCCTCCTTGTGCTGTCTGTATGATTCTATAATGGAGGGGGGGTCGTTAACCCGTGGGTTCGCTGTGACTATCACACACATTTGCCACCCAAGCACCCAAGTATAAAATCTCACCAATTGTATTCATTGGTTTCAGCTCAACTATTCTGCACAACTATTTAGTAATTCTGCAAAATCTACAGAACTGGCTGACCTTGTCAGAGAGATGATGGTGGCATTGCGTCTCTGGTTACATTTAACTGGCCTAAAAATTAATTCAAAATGGGGCTGAGTCCTTTATTGGCACAGCAGGTAAATGACTCACACAGAGCAGAAATTCCTGCTGAGTGCTGAGTAAGTTGATGGTGGTGATAGTGGCACTACTGTTGCCCTCGGGGAAGTGGGGTGGCGGAACTGTGCTCTCCAGTAAATTTGATTGGGCACCAACAACAATTTGTATTTATATAGCGCCTTTACCATAGTGAAATATTCCAAGGTACTTCACAGAAACATTCTCAGACAAAATTTGACACTGAGCTACATAAGGAGACGCTAACACAGATGATCCAAAGCTTGCTCAAAAGAGCTAAGTTTTAAGGGGCATCTTAAAGGAGGAGAGAGAGGCAGAGAGGTTAAGTGAGGGAATTCCAGAGCTAAGGGCCTAGTCAGCTGCCATTAATTGAGCAAGAGACTAGAACTGGAGGAGTGTAGAGATCTCAGAGAGTTGTAGGGCTGGAACAGATTACAGAAATTGGGAGGGGCGAGGTCATGGAGGGATTTGAAAACGAGGAAACAAGAACAAGGCAAAGTAGTTGAGGGCAACCATTGCCTAGAAACAATATCCCAGCAATGAATCATAATTGGCAAGGCAAATATAAATGTGGAAGCCGAGAAGCTTGCTATGATGCATTCTTTCAATGAGCAGAAATTTCAGACCAGGCTGTAACATGTACTGGGTGTTTCCTGCAACATTCCCCCAAATGCCAAAATATGTGTCTCCAAATATTTCAGTAACTTTTATCTACTTATGTCAATTGGTTTAAACACTTTCCCTTCTGTTACAGGTGGTTGTTTAATCAAGCTGTCAGGCTTAAGAAATTCTGATTTGCTTTAGATGCTCAATTATTTTTGTAACATGCATGGGCCTGAGCGTGTTCATCTTTGGAAATTGTGCTCTGGCTGATAAAAAGGAAGGATTTGAGCACGTCGTAGGCTGTAGAAAATATAATGCATATTTACATATATTTTGTATAGGCATATAAAAAAACTGCAGATTTTCCTTCCTTTTTCCACCAATTTTATTCCTCCTCTACTGAAGGTGTTAAGTTCTTGATGCTTGCATATTCCACGGGCTCTAGCACCCATTCAATACCTTGCCCAAGAGATCATTCCTCATGTGTCAGACTTGACACTTGAATGTTGGTAAGTTATTTGGCTGTGGAAGGCTTCACATCCAAGCCCAATCCTGTTTTTCTGTTTTACCCTGCATCCACATACACATACTTTCTAGCGCTGATTAGTGACCAGGAGTTGCAACCCTGGCTGGTTTCCTCCCCTTCTTAACTCAAGGGTACTAATATGAATTGTATCATAGGGCAGCACAGTGTCGCAGTGGTTAGCAATGCAGCCTCACAGCTCCAGCGACCCAGGTTCGGATCTGGGTACTGCCTGTGCGGAGTTTGCAAGTTCTCCCTGTGACCGCGTGGGTTTCTGCCGGGTGCTCCAGTTTACTCCCACAGCCAAAGACTTGCAGGTTGATCGGTAAATTGGCCATTGTAAATTGCCCCTAGTGTAGGTAGGTAGTAGGAGAATTGAGGGAAGGTGAGGATGTGGTAGGAGACATGGGATTAATGTAGGATTAGTAAAAATGGGTGGTTGATGGTCGGCACAGACTCGGTGGTTTCAGTGCTGTATCTCTATGACTCTATCTCTACTGCCATCTGAGATCACAAATTCAGCACAGACCATAGACTGCACCTGGGACTTTGCTGTTCTGTAAGTGTGCTGCTGAGTCAGGTTTAATCAGGGAACCAAATCTGCAGCTTATATAATCTTACACAGATGTCTTTCATTCCTCTTACAATCTACACTTTTATAATCAAAGGTGTTATCCTCAGCTCAGTGCGAAAAGTGAGTCAGATCATCTTGAAGCCCTGCTGTCAGAGTTATTATCTTTCAGGTTAAGATGTTATCCTGAAGTCCCGTCTTCCCCCTCAGGTCACCATAAAAGGCATTATTTCAAGAAGAGCAGGGGAGTTCCCCTGGTGCCCTGGCCAGTCTCACTAGAACAGATTTATCTCATTGCTATCTGAAAATAAAAGCAAAATACTGTGGATGCTGGAAATCTGAAATAAAAGCAAGAAATGCTGGAAATACTCAGCAGGTCTGGCAGCATCTGTGGAGAGAGAAGCAGAGTTAACGTTTCGGGTCGGTGACCCTTCTTCGGAACTGTTCCAAGAAAGGTCACTGACCCGAAACGTTAGCTCTGCTTCTCTCTCCACAGATGCTGCCAGACCTGCTGAGTATTTCCAGTATTTCTTGTTATTATTATTATTTATCTCATTGCTGTTTGGGCAGGCTTGCTGTACTCAAATTGGCTGCTGCATTTCCCCAAATTACAACAATGACAGCACTTTAAAAGTATTTAATTGGCTGTTAAGCATTTTGGGATTTTAAGACGCTTTATCAATGCATGTTCTTTTATTCTTTCTTAAACTTGTTGCTGCAGAATCATTCCTTTCCTATTGGCTTGTCATCTCTCCTACTTTTTTCAATCAGAATGGAGATTTGGCACATTTTAGATTTCTCAATTTAAACACAACCCTGCAATGTTCTTCTTTTTAAACAGTGAGGTTTGACTTTTTGGCTATTTAGTTCCGCTCAGTCGGAAAGCATGACCCCGAGCTTCCGGTTGCTTGCCATTTCAACACTCCCCCCTGCTCTCATGCCAACATTTCTGTCTTTGGCCTGCTCCAGTGTTCCAGTGAACATCGAAACAAGCTCGAGGAGCAGCACCTGATCTTTTGATTAGGCACTCTCCAGCCTTGCTGACTGAACAATGAGTCAGAGCATCACTGGCCTTTTAAAAAATATTTTATTTTTTAACCATGTGCCTGCTTTTCATGTAGTCAGAACGGCTCATTATTCCACTATTAACACTCTCTCTGGACTAATGCTTTGTCTTTCACCACAAGTATTAACACATTCTTTGCCTTTGTCCCAGGAGAGCTTTGTTATTTAATCACCCTCTGCACTATCACACACCTTCCCCTTTGTTCTCTCCCCGACCCCCTCCCCTTCACTTGCTTAAAACCTAATTCTTTTCTAACCTTCGCCAGTTCTGATGAAAGGTCACTGACCTGAAACATTAACTTTGCTTCTATCTCCACAGATGCTGCCAGACCTGCTGAGTTTTTCCAGCACTTTTTGTTTTTACTTCAAGTTATTATTCAGATGAATAGCTGAGATTTGCAAGTGTCACTGCAGACCTCTGCCTACTAGTGGGAAACTGATATAATTAGCAATGATCTGTGAGAAACCTGACATACAAATATTTTTTTCCTTCCACTCTACTCTGTGACATTGTCCAATCAAATAACTGTCTAGCTGACTTGATCAAAGCCCTCTGTAAATCTTGCTCCATAGCCTGTGATTTTACCAGGAATCAGAAGTTTACTTGTGAGTAGAAGAAAAGAGAAAGTCCAAGTCAATACCTGCATCCAACCTTTGTGTGGCGCAGCAACTTTAGTACGTGATCAGATGCCTTTATCCCATGGTAAGGGTGACTAAAACTAGAGGGCATAGATTTATGGTGAGAGGGAGGAGGTTTAAAGGGGATCAAAGGGGTAAATTTTTCACACAAAGAATAGTGGGTATCTGCAATGAGCTGCCAGAGGAGGTGGTGGAGGCAGGAACAGTAGCAACATTTAAGAGGTATCTGGACAGGTACTTGAATGAGCAAGGCATAGAGGGATATGGAATTAATGCAGGCAGGTGGGATTAGTATAGATAGGCATTATGGTCGGCATGGACGCGGTGGGCTGAAGGGCCTGTTTCTATGCCGTATGACTCTATGACTCTATGATGTAATGAATGTTACATAAATGCAAATTATTGTGACATTTTGTATTTACATTGTGCATAAAAGCATCTCTGTTTAGAAGGGTGCTGTCAAGAGGCAAGGTTCACTCGTTAGTAAATGGAAAAACATAATGACTATGATAAGTTGGGTGGATACTGTTTTATCTATTAAAAAAATGAATAGGCTTTCCAACACTGTGCCACTATAAACTTTTTTTTTATTGCCCATTTTTCTGAAAAGCACTGACTCACATTAGGTGTGGTTCCAAAGCATCGAAAACCCTCCTGTACATCCCCCAAATGGACATTCTTATGATTGCAATAACTGTGAATGTTATCAGCATAATTCAACCTTGAGGATATTACAGCCCAATCTTGTCTGGTCCTTAACTGGCATTCACACACATATGAGGAATCAAGTATCGGATTTTCTGGCTCAGTTACATTACATTTGCTGACAGCTAAATCTACCCTTTTCGACAGAATACAAGATTAAAATAATACTGCAGGTGATGTATTTGGTGCTCAAAATGGCTCTGTAACAGCACAGTTTGTGAACTATAGCTGTTCCTGGAAACAAAGCTTCCTGAAATTTTCCAACTGAGATGCTTACTCATTGATGCATCTCTGGAATTTTTTTATATTTTACTGCCACAATCTGACACCATCAATCAACTAATCATTACATGCTGTGATTACATCACAGCAGTTCAAGAAGGCAGCTCACCACCACCTTCTCGCGGGCAATTAGGGATGGGCAACAAGTGCTGGCCTTGCCTGCGATGCCCACATCCCATGAAAGAATAAAAACTAGCTGCAGCCCAAAGTTCTACACAGCTGCAACAATGCTATATCGAATCCTATGGAATTCTTCAGAACATAGTCATATTGCCAACTAAGTGATGTTGATGTATTTGGAAGTTAATTTTCTTTGCATATAAAATTTAATATTCAGTTTTGACACTTTGGTTTCATTTGTTGTAGAGTATTTTGTTTGTGCCAACAGTAAAGCACTTTGGATAGAGTTTCACAAGGATTGATAGTGAAGTTTGCTTACTTACTTTGGAAGGGTTTATAAGGCCTACATGAGGGATACACAGTGCTGGGTAGGTAGATTCACTCTCTGGAAGACTTCCACTTTAAGCATGTTTTCTTCCTTGAAGTGAAAGTTTTTGGATTTGTTACTTGGCAAGTGAAAAACTAAAATGGCTCCCATCCAGCCTGAATTCCCATGACTGCTCTTGTCGAGGCTTGAATTTCTGCTGTCTCCTAACTAAAAGCTGCTGGATGTATTTATATTCCATCAATTCTCACTGATAACTGATCCATACCTCCATTTCCTCCAGGCACAATTTCAGTAACACTCTCCTGAACGGTTTCCCAGTCTACAAATCAATTCATCCCAAGCTGCACGAGGTCCTGCTTATCTGTTATTCCAGTCTTTGCTGGCTCTCTAGCCCCCAATACATTGAATTGGACATCTTTGTCCTCACTTACAAATCCCTCCAAGGGCTTGCCTGACCATACCTCTGCAATTTCAACCAACCTTATGTGCTAGACCACAACCTCTGTTGTCTCTCCACTGCATCATATTTCCCTGTGTTCTGCTATTGCTGGCATAGCTTTTAGCTGACTTCGTCCCATACTCTGGAAATCCCTATGTCCCTCAACTGTGCCTTCCTCCTCACCTTAAAAGGTCTTCTCAAAATATACCTCTTCAACGAATCCTTTGGTCACTTATACTCAATCTGCAACTGCTCAAATTCCATTCTTGCCTCTGGGAAGCACTTTGGAACATTTGATCTATTAATTTTGCTGTATGCCTTTGGTGTAGCTATTGCTGAATTATCTCGAGCCACAGAACATGCCTTGAACGTATATTATTGTCCAGTGGCACTTGCTATTTGATAAAATCTATCTTAATGGGAAATTACTGTACAAAAAGACGACTTTTTTGTTCAACTGAAATGTTTCGTTTGTGAACTAGCATTAGAGAGAAATTGTGGGATTAAATTAACCCGTGCATTTGTCATTGAGTTAGAAATGCAACAAAGTGTTCCAACCTCCATTTAACTAGGTAGAGCACACTGCAGAGAGGCAGTTCTGTTAGTTTTATTAGTTCTGCCATTTTTATCAATTGAGTTTATTTTTGTCAAGTTCTCCAAGACATTGGCAGCCCTCCTTTATTTGACCCAAATGATCATTCTTCATGAGTAAGCAATATCAGGGGCTTCACAGCTGACCTGACCTGATGTTCATATATGAGCATTTTCCAGCAGAAGTTATTGGGGCATGTTCAGATGTTGGAATCTTGGTTCATTCTCAATTGTAATGCACAAATTGCTGTCCAAGCTGGCATCAACTCAACACAGACAAAGAATCAAACTGATAGCCCTTCTGGTCTGTACAGCTTAGTGTTACATTGGGTGGTGCTTTTACTCACTAGGCCAGCTGACAGCCTGGGATGCTTTTTAAAAAAAATCTTTTTTCAGCTTCTGCTCAGCAAGTGCTCAATCACATGAATGAATGTTTTCCATGGCATCAACAACCCTCCAGTACTATTCCCAAGTGCAAATTCTTCATTCATATGTGCTTAAACATTAAGTGTTGACAGACTATTCACGAGGTGGAGGGCACATCGCAACCATGATGATCCTGCACTCATCTAACGCCCACATAAATGAACTCTTCATCAGTGTTGGCAGACAGCACTCAACAGTGGTAACTATGGTTGATTCCCTTACCCAGCCTAGAAGCATTGAGCCCAAGAGTAGGAACCTCCTACCTCTCCAATTAATTCATTACAGATTGGCAATTAAATCTGGGTCTTCCTGCTCTGTATGACTTCATTGTACACCTTGCCACCTTCCACCCATGCTCTCCTTTTTGAAATATTTTCAATAAATTCTGTTATCAGATGCTAACATTGTGATTTATGTTGCTCTTCAACTCCTTCTCTTGCATCACTCAGCGTAAGCTCTCGATCTAGGAACTCAAACTGTTCTGTATGCTTGAGCTATTCAGAGCAATGTTTGAGCCTATAATTGGACAATTGCTGTCATTCTTTTCTGTAATGGCTGATGTTTGTATGTTTGCTTAATCTTTCCATCCTCTAACCTTGTATTATTGATATCTTCAGTTACTATCATCACAATACTGATCATATTTATATTTTTGATAATTTGACAATAAACCTTTAATATGGATGTCCAGTCTTATGGATTGATTTATGAAATGGATCCCAAGGCTTTTCTGAGGCTGAATGGATCTCATGTACCAGAAGTGTGAGGTGATGGGGAGGTCAAATAAAGCAAAGGAATACACGATTAATATGATTAATGGGAAAATACTGAGAAGTATAGAGGAAGCGAGAGACCTTGGAGTGAATGTCCACAGATCCCTGAAGGTAGCAGGACAAGTCGATAAGGTGGTTAAGAAGGCATATGGAATCCTTTCCTTTATTAGACGAGGTATAGAATATAAAGAGCAGGGAGGTTATGCTGGAACTGCATAACTCATTAGGCCACAACTTGAGAACAGTGTGCAGTTCTGGTCACCTCATTACAGAAAGGATGTAATTGCACTAGAGAAGGTACAGAAGAGATTTATCAGGATGTTGCCAGGGCTGGAAAAATGCAGCTATGAGGAAAGATTGGCTAAGTTGGGGTTGTTCTCCTTGGAACAGAGAAGGCTGAGGGGAGATTTGATTAAAATGTACAAAATTTTGAGGGGCCCTGGACAGAATGGAAGTGAAGAACCTATTCACCTTAGCAGAGAGGTCAGTGACTGGCGGGGCACTGATTTAAAGCAATTGGTAGAAAAAATTAGAGGAGAGATGAGGAAAATTTTTTCCACTCAGAGGGTGGTGGGGATCTGGACCTATGCCTGAAAGGGTAGTTGAGGCAGAAACCCTCAACTCATTCAAAAGGAGTCTGCATATGCAGCTCAAGTGCTGTAATCTGCAGGGCTACGGACCAAATGCTGGAAGGTGGGATTAGTATGGGTGGATCGTTTTTCGACCGGCGCAGACACGATGGGCCAAGTGGCCTCTTTCTGTGCCTTAAACTTTCAATGATTCTATTCTATGATTCTACTACCCTTAAAAATGGTAGATATAAAGTAGACTTTCATACCATTGGACTGAATTACAGCTCAGGTCCCATAGCTGATAATAGCCCAGACTTTGCTGCCAAAATAAGAGTTTAATGGCACTCACTATTATTATTGTATAAATCATCCAGCAACTAGGGGCGAGGTAGAGATACCCCGTGAATTGCAGATTGCCACAAGTTGCTAGATGACTTAGCACCACTCCACTGTTAGCTTCACAAAAAAAGGGCAACACGCCCTCAACCTCAACTGTGATTTTCATGAAAATGATGATTTGTGCATTAGTTGCCAATTAAACCTGCCGTAGAAAGTTAGGGCTGCTACTTTATAGTGTAATTACCTTTTTTAATTTTAATTTTAGAGATACAGCACTGAAACAGGCCCTTCGGCCCACCGAGTCTGTGCCGACCAACAACCACCCGTTTATACTAATCCTACATTAATCCCATATTCCCTATCACATCCCACCACCTACCTACACTAGGGGAAATTTACAATGGCCAATTAACCTATCAACCTGCAAGTCTTTGGCTGTGGGAGGAAACCGGAGCACCCGGCGGAAACCCATGCAGTCACAAGGAGAACTTGCAAACTCCGCACAGGCAGTACCCAGAAGCGAACCCGGGTCACTGGAGCTGTGAGGCTGCGGTGCTAACCACTGCGCCACTGTCTGTAATGCCAATCAACCTCTCCTTACCAGAAAGGGAAGACTTTAAACTGTGGAGTCTCATTCCTACAGGTAGTAAATTACTGAGATTTTTAAATTTTGAGAATTATAAGTTTTTCTTACAACTTTTTGTCTTTTTTCTCCCTCTCTCTCTCAATTTGATCTTTCTTCCTGACTATTTCTCTTTCTGTACCTGATTTGACTCCAACTCACCCTATTTTCGTCTGTCATTTGTTTCTTTCTCAATCCTTAAATCTCTTGGGTTATGAAGATAGACTGTTGACTCTGTCATTCAATAAGGTCCCAGATGCCTTGTTGTCCTCTTCCTGCTGTTAACAGCTTGCACTTCCAGCGCCTTACAGGGTGAAGATTTTTCGAGGTGAAGGGTGAGGGAAAATTCGAACAGTGAGATGCCCCAGTCCAGCAAAATCTGGGTCACTGTCATAGAGTTATACAGCATGGAAACAGGCCCTTCGGCCCATCTTGCATGTGCCAGCCATCAAGCACCTAACTATTCTAGTCTCATTTTCCAGCAATTGGCACGTAGCCTTGTATGCTGTGGCGTTTCAAGTGCTCATCTAAATACATCTTAAATGTTGTGAGGGTTCCTGCCTCTACCACCCCTTCAGGCAGTGTATTCCAGACTCCAACCACCCTCTCGGTGAAAATATTTTTCCTCAAGTCCCTCTAAACCTCCTGCCCCTTACCTTAAATCTATGCCCCCTGGTTATTGACACCTCTGCTAAGGGAAAAAGTCTCTTCCTATCTAACCTATCAATGCCCCTCATAATTTTGTATACCTCAATCATGTCCCCCCTCATCCTTCTCTGTTCTAAGGAAAACAACCCTAGCCTTTTCAGTCTCTCTTCGTAGCTGAAATGCTCCAGCCCAGGCAACATCCTGGTGAATCTCCTCTGCACCCTCTTCAGTGCAATCACCTCCTTCCTATAGTGTGGTGCCCAGAACTGTACACAGTACTCCAGCTGTCACCTAACTAGAATTTTATACAGCTCCATCATAACCTCCCTGCTCTTATATTCTATGCCTTGGCTAATAAAGGCAAGTGTCCCATATGCCTTCCTAACCACCTTATCTACCTGTGCTGCTGCGTTCAGTGACCTATGGACAAGTACACCAAGGTCCCTCTGACCTTCCTGGAGTCCTACCATCCATTGTATATTCCCTAGCCACGTAAGTCCTCCCAAAATGCATCACATCACACTTCTCAGGATTAAATTCCATTTGCCACAGCTCCGCCCCATCTTACCAGCCCATCTATATCGTCCTGCAATCTAAGCCTTTCCTCCTCACTATTTACGACCACCAATTTTCGTGTCATCTGCAAACTTACTTATCATACCTCCTATATTCATGTCTAAATCATTAATGTACACTACAAACAGCAAGGGTCCAAGCACTGATCCCTGTGATACACCACTGGTCACAGGCTTCCACTCGCAAAAACAACCCTCGACCATTACCCTCTGTTTCCTGCCACTAAGCCAATTTTGGATCCAATTTGCCAAATTGCCCTGGATTCCATGGGCTCTTACCTTCTTAACCAATCTCCCATGCGGGACCTGATCAAAAGCCTTAGTGAAGTCCATGTAGACTACATCAACTGCTTTACCCTCATCTACACATCTAGTTACCTCCTCGAAAAATTCAATCAAGTTAGTTAGACACGATCTCCCCGACAAAGCCGTGCTGACTATCCCTAATTATTCCCTGCCTCTCCAAGTGGAGATTAATCCTGTCCCTCAGAATTTTTTCCAATAGTTTCCCAATCACTGATGTTAGAGCTAATCTATTGCACTGTTCAATCCATCAACGCTAATTCTGTTTTGTTATCAATAAACCCATCCCCTGCTTCCTGAACTGTAACCTCATTTTGGGCTGTAGCTCAAAATTAGGAAACCAATCTACTAATATAGCTCCCCACTTTGTCCAGATGTTATATTTGCCGATTGATACTGTACACTCTATAAGATCCCAGGTGCAGTTTCCTGATACATAGAGATAGTTGGTCTCCGTGGGTCACAGCAGGTAGTTAAGTTTGCTGTCCCTAGATTTGGGGAGCGGGTTATCAGCCAGAGTTACCATTCCTGTTTTCTGCTCAATGGCTAAAGTTGGAAAGTGTGTGTTGGTTGTTAAATGAGGTCAGAATTAAGCTTACTGTGATAACTTTCAGTCAAATAGCTAGGGTTGCCAATCTGCCATGAGTCTTCAGAAATCGAAGATTAATCTCCCAGACACTGCTGCAAGCAAGCCGAGAGAAAATACAGAAGTAGGTTTGCACCAAAATGCAGCCACTGATCCTCTGAATGACCTTTAACTTATACTGTTATCCTGTTGTCCAGCAACTGGCTGAAAAAGCTTTTTAAAACTATCCAACGAGACAGAGAAACCAAAGTCTCTCCGCCCCTTCATTGAAGACAATAACGTTTTTGTTAGTGGATTATAATTTGTTAGAACAGCTTGCCAATGGCAGCAAGTTTATATTTTAACTAGCTTCCTATAAGAGGTGGTTTTCCAGTCAGACATGGGAGCAAGTAGGTCCCAGACCGTCTGCTGGTATTTATTGACTATGTTGTATATCCAAGTGTCGAGAAAGTTGGATCTATGAGAAGCAAGAGGTTGAGGTTTGGGTTTTTATTGTATTTAATGTTTAAAGAGAGGTATGAACATAGTATAAGTTGCGGACACAGTATTTGCGAAAGAGTCTCTGATGAAGGTGCTGGGATTTATAGGGCTGTTTTGCACATACAAGATTTCTTGCTCCATTGGTTTGAATTTTTCCCTACCCCAGTTCAAATTAAGGTGCTGTCAGGCTGAAATTTCCATTACATGGGAATGGAAATAGGCCATTCAGCCCTTCGAGTCAGTTCTGCCATTCAATTTAATCATGATTGATCAGTATCTTAATTCCATCTACCTGCCTTAGTTTTGAAATCTTTAATAACCTTGTGTTACAAGTGCTTTGTTTTAAGACTGAGAAAAGGATTTCTCTGGGAACACTGAATGCTAAACTGGGTGGGGCAATTGCAAGGCAATCTTTTTTTTCCAAGCCACTCAGTGGAGAAAAATGACGGTTGCATGACTGGCTGCTGGGGAGCTTTTAGTTTCTCTTTTACAAGAAAAGACCAGTTTTGGCTGGAACTTATTCTTGAGACCAGAGAAAGAGAACTCTCTATGAAAGAAATTAAAAGAACAGTTTGCTGCTAGAAGAGGTAGGAAGACAGCCCAGAAACTCTTTCTCTTGAAAAATAATTCTTGTATCAAGGGAAATTCTAATCTCTTCATCAAGTTAAAAGAACTTTGAAGGAATTGCAAATCGAAGGTATGGGAGCTGTTTATGCCTGTAGAGAGAGAAAAGATCCAGGAAGAGGAGTTGCAATACTCTGTGGAGAATCACTGCTTTGGAGAAAGGCTCCTTTTACTGCAAGGAAGCCTGCATTGCTGAATGTAGACTCCAGTCTCTGAAAAATCTCTACCTCAAGTGTTGTATTTTTTAGAAGCTCCTGAAATCTCAAGCAAGTTTCTACTGTTGGACTGCTACTTAGAAATCCAAGTAGACCAGTTGCTAAACCTTTTGCTGGGAGATCTGTGTGATGCCCGCTGCAGATGAATTGCCTTGAATGCCTATCCAACACGGACTGTTCATTAATTTCCCTTGGAAACTGAGTGGCATCTGACTATTTGACTCTGGGACACCTCACCACTCCAGTAATATTCTACCAGAAGTTACAACCCAGTTATTTTATTATTCCTAAGAAACCAATCTTTTAAAACCAGTTAACCATTGGTTTTTGAATGTATGTGTGTGCATGAGGATTAGGAAGAATAAGAAGTTATAAAATCTGTTCGTATAGATCTATCTCATTATTGTTTAAAATTAGTTTATTAATAGTTAATTTGTTGTTGTTTGAAGAAAGTCCTGGTTTGGTGTGCTTTATTCGGGGGAATAAATACTTTGTTTAATTTAGCTAATTTTCAGGAGGTGGGAAACTTTATTTGATATGCTATGACCTGTGGAGTAGTGGGACTGAATTAACGGTGTATTACTCCCGCCTTGGTCGTAAGACTTGTCTAACAAAAATCTATCGATCTCAGTTTTGAGATTGGCCTAGCTGCAACAGCTTTTTCACAGGAAAGTTTCAGATTTCCACTAAATTGTGTATGAAGAAGTGCTTTCTGACATCACCCTGACCGACAGTCTAATTTTGTGGTTATACCCTTTGTTCTGGACTCCCCCACCAGAGGTACAGTTTTTCTTTACCTACCCTATCACATCCTTTAATCATAAACACCTCAATTAGATCACCCTTAATATCTGTACCCAAGCTTATTTAACCATTTTTGCCCTAGTATAATTCTGGTGCATCTGCGCTGCACTCCTTTCAAGGCCAATATCTCCTTCCTGAGGTGTGGTATCCAGAAGTGAATGTAGTACTCCTGATGGGGTTTAATCTGAGCTGTTGTTTGAAAGGTGTGTGATCACCTGGGCCCAGATATGTTTGATCATTGTGACTGTGACAATTACAAATCCAATTCACTGCAGCATATAGGGGCTGCGCAGTGGTTAGCACCGCAGCCTCACAGCTCCAGCGACACAGGTTCAATTCTGGGTACTGACTGTGTGGAGTTTGCAAGTTCTCCCTGTGTCTGCGTGGGTTTCCTCCGGGTGCTCCGGTTTCCTCCCACATGCCAAAGACTTGCAGGTTGAAAGGTAAATTGGCCATTAGCAATTGCCCCTAGTATAGGTAGATGGTAGGGAAAATATAGGGACAGGTGGGGGTGTGGTAGGAATATGGAATTAGTGTAGGATTAGTATAAATGTGTGGTTGATGGTCGGCACAGACACGGTGGGCCGAAGGGCCTGTTTCAGTGCTGTATCTCTAAACTAAACATATGGGGGTTGTCACTCTGGCTGGCTGCTTCCCTCCCAGACCTTCTCCCAGCCCAGGTGGCCCTGGGGAAGAACGTATCTACTGATACCTTGAGGCTGTCTGCACCACCACACCAGAAGGCTCATACTGGACACTAGTTGCAGTAATATTCATCAAATTTTACAAGTTCCCTTTGTTTAATGATTCAGTTGCAGCCTAGTTATGTAACCTTCTTTAAAATGGGCACATTGTGTTTGATAACACTAAGCAACCTAATGTCCCCTTATGGACAGCCAAATTCAGCTCACACGATGAATGGTTGAAGTAGGCGTCCATCATGGGTTGGTCCCGCCTCAGTCCACGCACTCACCGAAACGTACATTTAAATCACGACCTATCATCCAAGTAATCATGTGGAAAACCTTCATTTCTGGAACCAAACTTGCAGCGAGGCCCTTTTGGATACACAATGGCCGCGGAATATGTTACCAGCCCCACCTGTTCTTCACTCACTCCTCCATGCCAAGGGTCACTTGCCTCTTCCATATTAGGACTCCCGGATGCTGTTGGAGGGAGAGCCGTGATTGGTCACCTGGGCTGTCAATCGGGAGGGGGCGTTGCCACTCCCGGGGCGGGTGGAGCCGCGGCCACGCAGGCGCACTGAGCATAGGGCGTTGCTTCCGGTGGCAGTGTGAGTGAAGAGCGAAGCTGTCGGAGCCGGCTGTAGCACGAGAAAGAAAAAAAACAGGAGTTAAAATTCGAGGTAAACGGGAGCGCCAATTCGGGCAAGGGAGGCTAAAAATACTCAGGCTCTGGAGCTCGTTATGAAGGGAGATATTTGTGATTTTTGTAAACCTGGCGTTGGCACTTGATAGTTGGCATAGTTACTGTGGGGACCAGGAGAGCGATGCAGAGACACTGATGGGAATGAATGAGTGCCATCCAGGGGCTGCTCAGTTGGGGGTTCCTGCAATTAATCCTCTGTTTGCTTGAAGCCTTTTTTTTGTCTGTCTGTGTGTGTACTTTTTTTTTGGCAATTTAATGATCCAAAAATTGGTTTTCAGTTGGTGAGAACGTTAGGGAATGATTATAGGAATTACTGGGGTCAGGTTAGACTTTTTAGGACTAGGGTTTATAGTAATTAAAACAAAAATTTTAAGTTAAAAAGCTGTGATTGAGATGGGAGTACTTTTTGATGTATTGTATTCAGTGCTATCTAATTTTGGAGTTAATGTGCAGTTTGGGTATTAATGAATTGTACCTTGGTGGTGGGAAGCATAGATTCATCTACTTAAGAGTTGATGTACTTAGTGCAAATCATTATAAAATGTAATGCATTTTATCTTTTTTGATAAGTTATATTCAGTGTTAAGTCCTTGCTCTGTCTGAGTGTCGTTCATATCATTGATCCATTGCTTTGGAAAATAACCAGTTGTATAAATGTGCCTGTTTAGGTGGTATTTGCTTTATATTGTAAAAATTGGTTAATAACCTGTACCTAATGTACAGACTTTATTGAAAGAAAAGGGACAAATCTGGAGAGTGGGGAAGAGATGGAAAGCCTTTACAGAATTTGAAGGGTTTAGCAGTTTGTGACTACCTGGAGTATTTTTTCTGAACTGCAAGAGTTTGGTTCTGTAGTTGGCCCTCATTCTTATAGTTACATTAATAAAGGAAGCAACGATGTGCTTTGAGTTTCAGCAAACTTAATGCATTTTACAAGTCCATGTCCATGAGCTCTATTGTCACTACAGTAGTTCTCTAGACATGTAATTTGCCATGTCGTTAAATACGTGGGATGTCAACAAACCAGACCTATTTCTCCAAAATGCTATTGGATTAACATGGGATTGTTAGGTGCTCAACATCTGTGCCAACTGGTCTGATTTTTTTTCCCAATCAGGAATTATTCTCGTGTTGCCTACATGATATTTTGGGTGGCTGAATTGTTAATGTTTTAAGAAAGTTGCAAAAAGACTTAAATAGCATTGATGTATCCTTGAGAGTTCAAAGAATCTCTACCACTTTACAGAAATCAAGCCTGTAATAAATAGAGGGTAATAGCTTGGAGTGATCTTATTCAGGAGCTCAGATGACAGCAAACCTCTTGAGCTTTGCTCTTGTAGTTTTAGAACAGACATCTGAAGTGAGATATGTATATATGCGCACACTATAAATTGCCTATTTGTTTAAAATTTTAACTGGCAGCAGGTGTTGCAAATGGCCAAAGGCTATATGCTATGTACACATTGAAGGGTTGTGATAAAAAAGCTTCAGATTTAATCAACAGTTAATTACTGTGAAATCCAGTTGGTGAATTTTTCTCATTAGTGATGCCACTTTCATTTCTTGCACTAGAATGGAGGGGGTTGAGGAGGAAGAGAGATTGGCTTGGTGTTACTGAGCTTGAATGAAAGCTGAGTTAACATTTAGTCATTAACATTATTTAGTCATTAACATCGGGTGCTTCAGCAGTCTTGTCATAAACCTATAAACTCAGACCTATTACACTCTGTCTGCAGTGAAGGATCCTGTCTTAGCCATTTTTCTTGGCAACTTTTTTCTGCATTCCAAACCTCGTTCCCCACCATGTTGACTTGAAAATTCTTGCCCTAATTTTCAGTCCTTTCTGTGGCCTCGCTTTTCCCTCTGCATTCTTGTCTAACCCTGCCTCCCAGCAGGTACGTTATGCTCTGCTAGCTCCGCCCTATTGTGTATCATTTGTTTCATTAGTGGCAGAGCCCTCAGCAATTGTGCCGCTGCATTCTGAATTATTTTCCTAAATCCACTGCCTTGCTACCTATCTGCATCAAAAGCATTCTGAAAGTCTACATGTTTGTACTTCCAGCTACGTTTACTTATTTCTCAGGTCCCTCTTTCTTCTCACCCCTTTAAAGCTCCTTGGGATATTTCATTTGAGTTAAAGATGCTGAAAGTGCGAATTTTAATTTGATTCCTTGCTTGGAGACTGATGAATGCAAGCTGGTTATTTGACAGCGCAACAGAACCCAAAACTGTCTTCAATGCTGTACATGTATGTATGGTTTCATCAGTGGTTTGTGAATAACTGGAGGAAGAATCCTGGGGTGTTTTTCCAATGGATGAAGTCTACTCCAAGACTAGTAGCTTGAGGCCATGAACCTACTAATGTGTAGTTGAGCACCCAAGTTTCTGTTTCCAGTCCACCTGTTGTCGTCATAATACAATCTTCGCATCTCAATATTTTACATCAAAGTAACTGAGATGATGCCAGATACTTTCACATTCAGCTTGTGTGTGCCTCCCTCCCCGGAATCAGCGAACTCAACAGACCTGGGACCTTCTTGATCCACATCACTGCGTTCCATGCGAAGCAGTGTTCTTTACTAATTGAGATGTTAGAATTGCCAACAATTTCATTTTTAGTTATCCTAGCTGTATTAGTTACCAGCTAAACCTGTTCCAAATAGAAACTCAAATTGATCAAAGCCTCAAATATGAGTGACTCAGTCCTGTGAGTTACAAAATGGAGAAGAATATTTTCATTGTTTTCATTTTTAAAATGCTGCATTTGGTGATTGCTGCATAATGTGTGTACTGTTTTAAGCTGCCAAGACTGCCCAGTGCTTCCACTGGGTCTCCCCTTTCTTTACTGAGAGGAAGTCCTGGATTCTGAACTGAAAAGCCTAAAGCACTCTGCAGTCGTGATGACATGGACATAAACTGCTCCACATTAGCATAAGAATTGCCGTTTTCTGTTGTCCATTTAAAAAGTGGCTTTAATTTACCAGTTATGTATGACTGAGTCATAGACCCTTAGAATGAGCTTCATTGTTAGACTGCAGAAATGAGTGAATATTTTAATTAAATAAAATGCCATAAATATCCTTATTCACTGTGGTGAGGGATAGGTTATAACTTCCTGAATTTTGCCTCCATAGTGTCTCTTGCCACAGTCTCTGAAGTGTGTTTTTAATTTTACATTTTTGGATTAAAGTTGAGCAATTATATGTCTGCTTTCTAATATTTTTCTGAAAAAATGTAATTCAAGTTGTCTAAAATTTGAAATCAATATTTGCCGCTCTTTCTTTCTTCGTTTTAAATGCTGGTTCTATATGTCACAGGTGCCGATACTAATCCCTACTGTATGGTGTGATAATAGAATTACAAAGGGTGCTATTACCTCTGAGCCCCTCCAAATTGTCAGTGGCAATATAAGCAATGCTGCTGTCGGCATAACCATTTTTAATGACCACTCCAGAAGCCTTAACATTTGGTTTCCTTGGCCCAAAAAATAAAGTTGAACAACATAACTGTAAAATTCCTGTGATTGCACATTTTTTCTCTGCAGTTGCTGAAGAGTCTGCCCTTTAATAGCAGGATGAGATTCCATAGCCTTGGATGTTGGCAGATGTGATTTTACATATATAATTGTGTGGGTCTTAGTCAAAAATGTGATTGAGGACAGACAGCCCATCTTTCTTAAAGAAAGACTTGGATTTATGCAGCATCTTTTGTGATCTCAAGACATCCCCAAGTTCTTCACAACCAATGAAGTGTAGCCACTAAGAACCGTGGTAGCCAATTTGTACACAGCAAGGTCCCACAATCAGCAATGAAATAAATGACCAGATCATCTGTTCGGTTTTGGTTGAGGCATAAATGTTGATCAAGACACCAGGAAAACACCCCTGCTTTTCATTGAATAGTACCATGGGATCTTTTATATCCATGTGAGACAAAAAAAAAACCTTCAGGTCCCTGCCTTGCCTTTCTCTTCCCTCTCCTCCCCTCTCTTTTCCACCCCCCCCCCTCCCCCCCAAAAAAATTCATGTTGCAATAGTTGTTTCTAATGCTTTGCATTTACATGGCAAAATTGGCTTTCTTGTCAATTGTCAATGAACTAAGAGCAAATTTAGCAATGGAAATGTGAAGGGCTGCCCCCATACAACAACAACTTGCATTTATATAGTGCCTTTAAAGTAGCTAAACGCCCCAGTGCACTTCACAGCAGCGTTATTAAACTGAATTTGACACAGTCACAAGCTGATATTAGGTGACCTATCACTTGGTCATAGAGTAGTCCTGGTCATTTATGGCACAGAAGGAGGCCATTCGACCCATCGAGTCTATGCCAGCTCCACGAAGCAATCCAGTTACTTCTAGTCTCCCGTTCGATGCCCGTAGCCCTGTAAGTTTATTTCCTTCAAGTGGTCATCTGATCTTGTTTGGTAATATGGAGCTGCAACTAGAGGTAGGTTTTAAGGAGCATTTTAAAGGAGGAGAGAGGTTTAAAGAGGCAGTTCCAGAGCTTAAACAGCTGAATACACAGTGGACAGTGGTGGCACTGGGCTCGAGTAAGTTTGAAAGCACTGTTGAATTTTACCTAGAGGAATTCAATTTTAAAAAGGAATAAAACTGACTACTTTTTAGTAGGGACTGAAAACTGCAACAAGCTCATTAGAGAAAACCAGAGGGAGAAACTTTTTAATATCAACAGAAAATGCTGGAAATACTTTGGTCAGGTAGTATAAGTAGAGGAAAACGGAGTTAATATTTTCAGGTCGATGCCGTTTCAGCAGATCAGGGAAAAAGTTGGGGACTTAACACTTTGTAAGTGGAGCAGTGTAGGAGGCCAGGGTCAGAGTGGGATTGAGACAGAGAATTAAAATGGCAAGCAACCGGAAGCTCAGGGTCACGCTTGCTGACTGAAGAGAGGTCTTCAGAAAAGTGATCACAAGAACAACTTGTTGAGCTGGCTCATTTATACTACCAGTATCTTGCCCTGGGCTAGCTGGAGAGGGGCATATGCGTTTTCTTCAATTTGAGGCATTTTGTTTTCAGTGATTATGCAGTACAGGGCCAGAATGAGAGATTAAAAATTGTTGGCACTGATCCCATCCATTCTTTTCCACAAAAGGCTCAAAATACAGGATGTTCAGCAGAATTTGCATTCTGCTTTTAAACTGTTTGAATGACATGTCTTCCCTGTAGCAAGTCTAGATCTGCTTTGGAGCTCCATATTCTTCCAGAGGTATTCAAGACTGAAAATATTGGAATGACCAGGTTCGGACCTCAGTTGTGAGTTTGATTTAATGTTTACAGTCCCTTTTCAGTACTGTTTGCATCACAGTACCAGTCCAATTCAGCTGTGACCTCAGTTGCAGCAACTAACGATGGCACTGGTGTCTGTAGTAGTACAGATACTGCAGGCTACTCTTTTGTATCCTCTCTAATTCCGTTTTCAGTCAGCCTAACACTATAGGGAAGATCCATGCTCTGAAATATGGTTAGGGGAACGTGACTTGAAAGTATTTTCTTCAGTATTGCTGCCGATGACTTCATTGCATCCAGTGGAAGTGATTCAGTAACAGAAGCACAACACAGTGTAAGTGCTTCTTTAGGAGCTTTATAGAACATGGGGTGGAGAATGCATTATCTAAGATAAAATTAACGTCCTACTTCTCCCATTACTGAATAGCCCTGTGCGTATGTTGCTCTTATTTGACTTAGTTCATGTCATTATGTTCATGTGCACGGCAAGTTGTTCTATAAGTAACCTGCCAAATTATGGTTGTGTTTTTAAAATCATATTTCTTTTGTAAAGTAAGTATCTGAGCAATTGCTTTAAAAGTGAACACCAAACATGGAAAAGAAGGAAATTTTTAATTGGGGGTTGAAGGTGCGCTCAAAAAAGAAAGTAAAGACAGTGATTTTCGAGAGAATTCTAAAAGGTGAGAGCCTAGTGACTGCGATGTTGGTGGAGTGATATACACCAGCAATCCAGAGTGAGTGGTTTGTGTGTATAAGTGACTAAGATGAGGCCAAGAATCGTGGAGCTGGGCTTGAATGGGGACACGGGGAGCCAGTGGATCTTAAGGGTGAACATGATGAGCGTGCTGGACTTTGAGTGTCAGCCTTGCCTTGTCCAAGTGGTTTTAGGTTCAAGTCCCACCCCAGAGATTTGAGCACAAAATGAGGCTGATATTCCAGTGCTTTACTGAGATGCAATCTTTCAGATTAAATCGAGGCCCAACCTGCCCATTCGGGTAAATGTAAAAGGTCCCATGTTGCAGTTCACAGAAGAGCAGGGGAGTTCTCTTGGTGTCCTGACCAATATTTATTCTTCAACTGATTATCAATAAAACAGATTATCTGGTGATGTACCTTAATGTTTCGGGAGCTTTCTGTGCACAAATTGGTTGTATGTTTCCCTATATTACAGCTGTGACTACACTTGAAATGTACTTAATTGGTTGTAAAGCACTTTTAAATGTCCTCTGGTCATGAAAGGTGTTATGTAAACCCCAAGACTTTTTCTTCCTTTTTCTTGTACGGAGAGAATTTAGTGACACAAAGTTCTGAATAGGTTGAAGTTTCTAAAAGGTGTACGACAATAGCTTACATTTGTATGGTGCCTTTAACATAATGAAACATTCCAAGACACTTCACAGGTATGTAATAATCAAAAAATTGATGCCAAGCCAAAGAAGAAGACATTGGGGGTGATGTAAGCAAATACACTAGAGCTTTCATTGCATGATTTCTGAAAGCCTTGTACGTATATGTGTGTGTGTGTGTATGTTTATCTTAGAGCACCCATGCAATTTTATGGATACATCTCTGGCAACTCCTATCAGACTTTGATCATCTGTACACCTTTTAACAGCTTGAGCTGGCAGTGGGTGTGAAAGTCTGCTGGTTCAGATTTTAGCATCAAATCAAAGGTTTAATGAGAAAACCGTGCAGCACCAGGTTAAGTTACTCAATATCAGGAGAAGGAAATATTGTGCATCTCAGATTTAAAATACTGTATTTGTGCAGTTGATCGAATCCCAGCAGAACAGCTAGAACCTGTAGAACTGCGACTATGTGAAGACTGAAACCTTTGCCCTTCACAAGGCAATGAACCAAGGTCCTTGCCCAGTCGACGTTGCAGAGCACAAGGATCAGGGAGTTTGCCCTATGTCCTCATTTAGTGAATAGCAGTTAACGTACTGGTTAATTGGCTGTCAATCTGTTGGTTAGCACCGCAGCCTCACAGCTCCAGGGACCCGGGTTCGATTCTGGGTACTGCCTGTGTGGAGTTTACAAGTTCTGTGACCGCGTGGGTTTTTGACGGGTGCTCCGGTTTCCTCCCACAGCCAAAGACTTGCATGTGATGGGTAAATTGGCCATTGTAAATTGCCCCTAGTGTAGGTAGGTGGTAGGGAATATGGGATTACTGTAGGGTTAGTATAAATGGGTGGTTGTTGGTCGGCACAGACTTGGTGGGCCAAAGGGCTTGTTTCAGTGCTGTATCTCTAAATAAATAAAAATAAAATTACTGTTGAGTGACTACCACAATTGTTTACACAAGTGTGGCACCACAAATATTACAGTTCATCTCCTATTTTGCTTAAGATTTTCCTGCAGTGATGGTGCAAAGTTCCTTTCCTGATCTAAAAACTGAAAGTGCCAGGAATACTCAGGTCTGGCAGCATCTGTGGAGAGAGAAACAGTGTTAACATTTCAGATCGATGACCTTTCTTCAGAACTGGCAAAGCTTAGAAAATGTAATAGGTTTTGAGCAAGTGAAAGGGGAATGGGGGAAGAACAACAAAAGGGAAGGTCTGTGGTAGGGCGGAGGGCAGGAGGGAGTAAAGGACAGGGATGTCATGGAACAAAAGGCAAAGGGATTGGTAATAGTTGTAGGAAAAGACAAAGCATTGATCCAGACAGTGTTAATGGCAGAATAATGAATAGCTCTGTCCGAAAGCAAAAATGTGAAAAACCAGTTTAAAACCGGCACATGATTTAAAAAACCAAGTAACTCCTGACAATGCAGCGGCCCGCTGACATCATCAGAGCACATGCACAAATGGTCTCCTGCGCTCTGTGATGTTGTGCATGCGCAGCCTACAACTTGCCAGGACAAACTGGTGCGTGCGCAGGAAAACGCTCTCAGCCCCTCCCCTTGCCCACTCACTTCAGGCTGCTCGTTCCCTGCTTCTCTTTTTTCCCCCCACCCCACCAACCCTCCGGATGCGAGCTCTAGGCCGCGCCGCTTCCCTCCTCTCGGCCACTCACTCCAACGTCCGATAGTTCCTCACCACGCCGCCCAAAGAAGCGAGGCGGGCTGTGATGGACGGTGTAGGAGCGAGTGGCCGAGATAAAGGAAGCGGTGTGGCCCATGGCCTAGAGCTAGCGTCTGGAGGGCTGGGGAGGTGGAGGTAGGGAGCGAGCGGTCAGAGTGGGATTGGGGGGAGGGGGGGGAAGCGAGGGCTGGAGAGCGGGATGGGGTGTGGGGGAAGCGGGGAGCAAGTGGCCAGAGAGCAGGATGGGGGGTTGGGAGTGAACAGCCTGAGAGTGGGATTGCACTGAAACCTCACTGAATTACGGAGGGTGTGCAGCACTGTCAGAGGTGCTGTCCTTCTGATGAGACTTTAAACAGCACAACGTTCTCCGAGCATCAACCAAAACATGTCCATTGCGCGCTGCCACATTTGCTTATGAAATGACAGTCACTGCTCCTAAAGTAATTCACTTAGGTGAATTAAGATGACTAGGTACTATATAACTGACATGTGCGCGAGAGGGGGCGGGGGACTCTTGGGAGTGGGATGGAGGCGGCGATGGAAACGTTTGAGGGGATTTTTGGGTTGAAGTTTGTTTTTCTGTGATAAATTGAGCAGCGCCATCTTTATTCCTGGCAGCCGCCTGAACGTCGCAGACTGTAACATTTCAGTGGAACGGACTGCATTTGCGCATGTGCTTGTACAGCGCCACTTAGTGGTTGCGTTGTCAGCAAATGCAGCCTTTTCTTAAAAAAAAAACAATCAAACTGGGAGTCATGGTCTGAAATTGTTGAACTCTATGCTGAGTCCAGAAGGCTGTCAAGTGTCTAATTGGAAGATGAGGTGCTGTTCTTCGAGCTTGCGTTGAGCACTGGTACACTGCAGCAGGCCAAGGACAGACATGTGGACCTGAAAACAAAATGGTGAATTAAAATAACAAGTAACAGGCAGCTGAGGGTCATGCTTGCGAACTGAGCGGAGGTATTCCGTATTGCTGTCATCCAATCTGCTTTTGGTCTCTCCATTGTACAGGACTTCCTTTCCTTATCTGTTGGACATTGCAACTGCAGACAAACTAATCAAGGATGATCATTTTAACCTTTACCTGGAATGAGTGATTAAAAATTTTCATTTTATTTGCTCTGATGCAGATGAAGTGCATCACAGAATCTTTTCACAGAACGACACCTTTATTTTTTCAAAGTTCTGATTTTAATTCAGTGCCACACAAGTGGTCTGGCTGTTGACCAGTATTTTTCATATAGTCCCCGCCCTAGTGAAGTCATAAGTACTAACTCTGTAAGCCAGTTGCGGAGTAGGTAATTGCTTGCTGAGGGCGTATTTTGAATCCGCTCGAGTAGAATGATAGTAGGCCCATATTTCAGATATAACTTTGGGGGGAGAAAACCTGCTTTCCTTAAAGGTGCTAATGTGCTGGATTGTGACCTCCTTTAGTATCTCACTCAACTAGGCATTCTTCATGTGGCATTGAATGTTAATGAGCTATTTCTCCCTAGGATGCCATCACTGAGTCTGATTCTATTCTCTGTGTACGAGTGCATTTTTTTATTGAAGTCACTGGATAGTAATCAGCAGCAAAAATCTTGGCTTATTTTCCTCTACTTCCCCACTGGTGAGGTCAATTGTAGCACTTGGCCTCAACTAAGATCAGCTAACCTACTGCAGACCAAAACTAAATCTGGGATCTCCACCCCACCCAGCCCTCTCTGTGTGACTTCAGTGCCATACTCTGCTATTAAGGTTTTGATTTGGGGCAGGATTAAAGTGAATCACCCTGTCAGAAGAGTGGAATTCGTTAAAATTGGCTCACCAGTGCAGTCAGGAAGATGTAAAGAGTATGATGATGGAAATTATCCTTCAGTTTCTGACCACCCATGATATAAACTATATGAGCAGAAAGGCACTGGATTCTGTTGTTGAGAAAGTGCTTTTCTGGCTTGATTGGGAAGCTTACATGCTTGTGTACTGGAATAGGATAATTTGGTTTGAAATGATCTTCAATGTTTATGCCACTTACAGTAGCTTTGTACTGAAATAGTTTATGCTCGGTGCTCTTGTGATCTGACATACTTGTTTAGAGGTTACGTGTTTTGTGCCAGTGAATGTTATTGTAGCTAGCCTCTAGCAGGTTTGCAGCAGGGAAAGCTGTGCTTGTATTTTTTCTTGCCTTCTCCTGCACCCCACCATGAATTATTGATGAGTTTGAATCTCTTCCACTATAATGGAAGACATCCTGTTCAATCTACAAGAAATGCCACACCTTAACTTCTTTACTTGCTTCACTATTCCAGCCTTTCATTTCTTGAGTGCTTGTTTATCACCAATCCACCATAGTGCTATGCCATTCTGTTTGACCTCCACCTGCTGCAGTAACCCTCAACCATGACTTCTGACATCTTCCAGAGTTAAATAGCCTGCTGTTTGCTCTCTTCAAACATGAACATCACTTGTGTGCTAGCTACCAAAGGGCTGTCTACACTGGTGTGCCATTTTCTGGCTCTCGACCTAACATAGAACACACGGACTGTTGCTGCTGATTACACAAAGAATTGAGGGAGATGACTGAAGGCGTGGTTGAACAAAGGTTTTACGAAGCCTTTTGAAAGTGAAGAGCGAAGCGAAGCAAGGTGGTTAAGGGGAAAGTTTCAATTTATTGCTGAGATGGCTGCTGGCAAGTAGGATTGTGGAGGTGGACGTGGGCAGTCTTAATGATTGGATATAGGTTTCAAGCTGGGCTGACATTCCAACAGGATGTTGAGGTTGACCATAGTTGGATTATGTCTGAGCACTGGGGGAAGAAGGTGGAATTGGGGTGGGCTGCTACGGGGCTGAGTTTGCAGCAAGAACTAGACAGGATAGCTTCTGTCTTGCTGCTGATATGACGTGGAAAGTTCTGATACATTCACATGGAATTGAGCAAGTTGGCAGTGAGGTAGATTTAGTGTACACATGGAAGCTGACACAGCATGTGGGCAAGGTATCAGAGGGTGCCTAGGATCATAGGAAATAAGAGCAGGAGTAGGCCATTCGGCCCATCAAGCCTGCTCCGCCATTCAAACAGATGATGGCTGAGCATCTGTCTACACCATTTTTCTCCACTATCCCCATATCCCTTGTTGTCATTAGTATCCAGAAATCTGTTGATTTCTGTCTTGAGCATGCTCGATGATGGAGCTTCCACAGGCCTCTGGGGTAGAGAACTCTGCAGATTCACCATCCTCTAAATTAAAAAAAAAATTCCTCTTCTTCATCTTAGTCTTGAAAGGCTTGCCCCTTATTCTGAGACTGCATCCGCTGGTTCTAGACTGACCAGCCAAAGGAAGCATCCTATCTACCCTGTCATGCCCTGTAAGAATTTTTAAAGTTTCAATGTGATCACCTCTCATTCATCGAAACTCTGGAGAATACAGGTCCAGTTTCTGCAGTCTCTCCTCATAAGACAATCACACCTTCCCAGGGATTAGTCTGGTAATCCTCTGTTGCACTCCCCCATGGTAAGTATATCCTTAAATAAGAGACCAAAACTGTACACAATACTCCAGGTGCGGTCTCACCAAGGCTTTATACAATTGCAGCAGGACATCTTTACTCTGGTACTCTCATCCCCTTGTAGTGAAGGCCAACGTACCATTTGCTACCTTAATTGCTTGCTGCACCTGCATACTAGCTTTTAGTGACTCATGAAAAAAGACACCCAGGTCTCTTTGGACATCCTCACTTCCCAGCCCCTCTCCATTTAAGAAATATTCTGCCTGCCTTTTTTTTTGTACCAAAGTGGATCACTTCACACTTATTCACATATTCCATCTGCCATGTTCTTGCCCATTCATTTAGCCTGTCCAAATCCCCTTGAAGCCTCCTTGCATCCTCCTCACAACATAGATTCCTTCCTAGTTTTGTCATCTGCAAATTTGGAAATATTGCATTTGGTCCCCAAATCCAAATGGTTTATATAGATTGTGAACAGCTGTGGCCCAAGCACTGATCCTTGCCGTACCCCACTAGTAACAGCTTGCTATCCTGAGAATGACCCATTTATTCCTACTCTCTGCTTTCTGTCTGTTAACCAATTCAGTCCATAGTGGTATATTTACCACCCCCCCCCCCCCCCCACCCCCATCCCATGTGCTCTAAATTTGCTTACTAACCTGTGTGGGACTTTATCGGAAGCCTTCTGAAAATCCAAATACACCACATCCACTGGTTCTCCTTTATCTATGATACAAATAACATACTCAAAAAAAAAAACTTCAACAGGTTTGTCAGACATGATTTCTTCACAAATCAGTGTTGTTTCTGCCCAATCTTTTTCCAAGAGTCCAGATATCTCATCCTTTTATAATTCTAATATTTTCCCTACTACTGACATCAAACTAACAGGTCTGTAGTTCTCCGTTTTCTCTCTCTCTCTCCTTTCTCAAATAGTGCAGTTACATTTGCTACTTTCCAGTCTGCTGGAACCCTTCCAAAATCTATAGAATTTTGAAAGATAACCAATGCATCCATTATCTCTATAGCCACTTCCTTCAGTACTCTGGAATGTAGCTCATCTGGTCCAGGAGATTTATCAGCTTTCAATCCAATTAATTTTGAGTTCTACTCTTTATTGATACTAATTATTTTCAGTTCCTCATTTTTACAAGTCCCTTGGTTCCCTAGTATTTCTGGGAGATTTTCTGTCTCTTCCTCTGTGAAGGCAGACACTAAGTAATTGATTATTCTCTCTGCCATTTCCTCATTCTCCACCACAAACTCTAGTGTCTCCACCTCTAATGGACCCACATTTGTCCTTGCTAATCGCTTCCTTTTCACATACCTCAAGAAGCTTTTACAGTCCACTTTCATGTTTCTAGCCAGCTTGCATTCATAATCTGTTTTCTCTTGTTTATCAGTTTCTTGGTCCTTTTTTGCTGCCAGTCCTCGGGCTTACCACTTTTTCTGGTGACCTGGAACATTACAGGCTACTGAGGTGACAGTGTAAGTGTGCAGGAAATGACAACACAGGAGGTTTGCAGACAAATGTAAAATGCTGCACATGGGAAGAAGAATTGGGAAACACACAATCCATGAATAATGAAGTCGCTGCAGATTAAGCCGGAAAGCACTGATGAATCATCTAATCTAAACATGTCCACCTAATTCAGAGTATCAATTGCTAACGGCAATAGAATGTTGAATTGCATAAGCAAGATTGTAGAATACAAGTCAGGGAGGTAGTATTCAAATCATATGATGCACTGGTTAGACTGCACCTTGTATATGGTGTTCAGTTGTAATCAGTGAGACAGTAGAGCGCTGAAGGCAGTGCAGAGCATGGCTGTGAAGCTTATCGCCAGGTTCAGGACCTGTGTTATGATCTAATATAGATGACACTTAGGTTTTTTTTAGCCAGGAATGGAGGTATCTGAGAAATATTGTCAAGATATACAAAATAGTTAAGGTCTCGAGTGTCCCGAAGTTTAATTGCTGTAACATTGACAGCCGTGGCATCAGCAGACTGGGTCCTATGCTCTGGAATTCCCTCCCTAAACCCCTCTTCCTTTAGGATGCTCCATAAAACCTACCTCTTTGATCAAGCTTTTTATCACCTGTTCTAATATCACCTTATGTGACTTGGTGTCAAATTTTGTTTGCTGTCCTGTGGGACATTTTACTATGTTAAAGTTGCTATATAATTGCAAGTCATTGAATGGAAAAAAATTAAGCTTGGAATGTCACTTGAATTTGAAAGTAGAACAAGCTGACTGCTTCAAACTAGTAAGAGGTAAATTTAGGACTGATAACGCGGAGTTGTTGTTTGTGTTACGACTGGGTAAGGAAGGGGTTTTGGGCTCCCCTCTTCACCTTTTCTGGTTTGGCCATAACAGGGTTTATCTTTTTTAAAGCAGCGTTTTTAGCTTATGACCTCAGTGAGTCCTTGCACACTGCTCTCTAATCGTAATTGCAAATGAACCAACCAGACAGGTTTTCTTAGATTTAAACAAGAAAGATGTAAGTTTATTAGTCTTATCACTGTAACTCGGTTAAAGTTACTAAAATACACGACACAATCATGCTAGCATGCATGCGAGAGAAGCACACACAGAGAGGGAGAAAGAATTATGGGGGGTGGGTTTGAAGTAGAATTGGCAACAAATGGAATATAGTTACTGTCTTTCAGTCTTTGATGTGAAGTCCTTGGTTGAAGTTGAGGTCTTGGAGTTCTTGCGGGGGCCCAGTGCACAATTTCAAGCTTGTTTCTATGGTACCAGAAAGCTGAAGAGGTGCTCTGTCTTGAGGCTTAAGCTGCTACTGTGGGTCCCTGGAACTTTGCTTGAGAGGGAGACCTTCTTCCTTGGTTCTCAACTTGCAGTCTGATTTCTGTGTGGCACAATTCAAAAGACCCCAGTCTGGCCAGCAGGTCGGTCATGTGACCATCTTTGTTTGAAACAGCAGCAGCTTGGGTGGGGTGGGTGTTGCTTTGCTGGACTTCAAAACGTTCTAGACACACTCCTCGGGGGGGTGCGGGGGTGGCGCCGGGTGGAGTTCTGGCTCTTATACAGACAAAATGTGGATCATCACTGTTGCCCAGACCAATCTTGTAAATTCAACTGTCTCTCAGAATGCAAATGTACAACCATGTCTTCAGCTCTGTTGCTCTTTTAAACAAGTTATGTGCAATGTCCAGTAAAAAAGGTTCAAGTAGTGTCCCATATGACAAAATTAATATGTTTCCATTTGGCAGGTGTGAATTCCATTGCAACTGTGGTCAATCTGTGGAATTGTGGAGGTGAAAACTCTGGAATTATTTAAAACAATTGGGTGCTGTAATGAGGAGATGCTGGAATATTTCAGATTGGTTCAATTAAGATTGATCAAATGGCCTTCCTTATTTAGGTTGCAATAGGTTGTGATTCTGGGGAGTGAGTTCTATACTTGCAGATCTGTTGCTAATTGTAAGTTTTTAAAAGTTGATACTGTAATATTAATCCTGGTAATTGGTTGAAAATCTCTTCAGTTAAGTCATTTAAAGAAAAACTTCTTTTGTGTATGTACCATTCACTCTTAGCTATCTTGTTCAAATGCAGTACTGTTAGAGTCATAGTTATACAGCACAGAAACAGGCCCTTCGGCCCAACACGCCTGCGCCAACCATCAAGCACCCATACAATCAAATCCATTTTCCAGCACTTGGCCCGTAGCCTTGTATGTTATGGCTGTTCCAGTTGAGACTAGCCATATACCCTCCAGTCTAAGGTGCTAGGTCAGAATGCATTTACCAAGATTTGAATTATGAAATGGATAGAGGGAGAACTATTCTGCTCCCCTCCTAAGCCCCAAAAAACTGGGGAGGAAGAAAGCAAGAAAGATGCTTGTATTTACATTGCAAAACCTTACCTGCTAGAAACAGCACCAGTACGTGAGCACCTGACACTGAATTTTGTCTTGTTTTTAGTATCTTCCAATGGCTGCAAATTTACAGACTGCCTCATTTGTAGGTGTGTTAATGCTTCGAAAGAAATGTGTCCAACAAATGGAGTAGTTGGTCTTTTATTGAAGGGCGTGTGTGGACATAAAATAATGTAAATTCGGGAGCAGGGAGACTTCGAGGCCTGCTACCCGACCTGAACCCGACGACTTGTGTTGGGGTCGGGTCGGGCCCATCTTCAGGGTATGGCTTTCGGGCTCGGGTCAGGTTGGGCCGGACACATACAGTAAGTGCTCTGCTGGTAAGTATTGAAATTAAAAAAACTTACCTGAGCCTGGAGTCTGTGACGAAACTGAGTCTGCGCAATGAGCAAGTGATGTCACTATGATGTCATCGCGCATGCGTTGCAGCTTCGTGGAGCTTCCCAGTCAGAAGGTAAGTGAAGGGATGGTCGGGGCGGGCTCTGGGCAAAATCGGAGGGGCTCTGGGCAAAATCGGAGGGACTCTGGCCGGGTCAGGCTTGGGCCCGCTGTAGTTCAGTCGGGTTCTTTTTTCATGACCTGAGCAGGCCTCTAGGGAGATTGGTGCCATGATAGTTATCGCTGAAGTATCAGACAGGTTGTCACTCCATGGCTGCTTTTTAATTGAGTGCTTCAGGTATCGTCTCAAATAGAGAGGTCAGAGCCTTTTCCCAGGCAGCTTCCCTTAAGGGATAGACGTGATTGGCTAACTGTCATCTTCCACAGTCCTCAGCATGCTTTTTTTTGGGTTGGGGTGAACCTCAACTGCTGATGTTTTGAAATGGTTGGTCTGGCTGAGATCAATGAATGACTCAACAGTTGACATTTTTCTGCTGTGTGTGTGTTTTGGGTGGGGATAGGGAAGCAACAATAAACTAAATGCCAGCAATAAGTTTAAAGCAGTCATTGAGCTTGCTTCTATCAATATCTCCTCAAGCTTTATTATTTTGAACATGCAGCTATTGATATTGTAGCTCCTCTTAATCCTATCTTGCAGTTTTGTGCAGTGCTTTATTTACGTAATGTTGCATCGATGTCATTCGTTGATTGGATGCAAAGGCGGTTGATTTTGTAATCGATTATATTCGAATACCAAAAACCTTCCTTCACGTTGAAGCTCTGGAGGATTGTGGAAATCAACTGCTCCATGTGGGGATAATGGACTGGAGCATACTGCAATATTGTGAACTAGCTACACCCAGCTAAAGTCAGGAGGAGGGAGAGAAGGAAAGGGACTGGATGAACTTGACACTGTCAACATTGCCAGGCCTCGTTGCTTCTGTATCCTCATGTTTGTAGAGGCGTGACATCTGCGCGCTCCCATGGTTTTAAAAATGAGCACTGAACATGATGCCACAATCTGCGGAATGTAACTGTGTTTTTTGTCTCTAAGCTTTTCAGTTGCATGCAGCAGTGATCCTAAAATGAGCCCTTTGCAGAGCAATTTTAAAATGAGACCCAGTATTTGTGTGCAATTTTTAACCCACTGCATTCTGGGTTTTTTTGACTGTGTGTATCTTGGCTGTGATGGCTGCACCTCAAATGTTGTTTCACAATGTCAAAAGGAATTGCCACATTTGAATATTTTGACTGGGCCGAGAGACCTCATTAGAGTTACTGGCTGGGAGGACTCCTGCAAGGAACTAAATTGACGCCAGCCACCCATGAACCTGAACTGCTTCAACTTAAATGTGTTCGTAAATATTGCTCTCCACGCATTCTGGCTTAGTAATGCTACAAGCTTTTCCTTTGGTACTGGTTATTTCAATTGTTAGACTGATGGCCCCATGTCCTCATTAGGGTTTCAGTAAGGTGAATGATGGGTGTCTAGATATCTATCCAATTTTTGATGAGTATTTTTGAGCTGTATATGACTCTTGTGTTAGGCTATGGTTCCAGCTCTTTGGTGTTAGGGTCTGAAATTCTGTTAATGGATGATAAATACCTGGTAATTCAAGATAATAAGGTGAACTGGTGTTGGGGTGGGGGGGGTGATGTTTGGAGAGCAGAAGTAAGCTCTGTGACAAGCAATAAACAATTACACCAAAACATCCTAGTCTGTGTCTTCACAAACAGGCTTGGAGATTTCTCTAACATTGGACGCAGAGAATGGTTGCCTGAAAGTGAAGATTGGAGACTAAGATTTGTTTTCAGACAAGAGATTAGAATTGGATTTTTTCTTTTTTTGAGAAGACTGTATTTGGGTTTTTTTTTTGAAGATGACTGAAACCAAGTGTTGGGATATGATTTTCCACTGTGTGAAGCCGAAACTTATGATCAATGGAAGAATGAAGTTGATATGTGGACACTGATTACGTCTTTACCTAAAAGAAAGCAAGGAATGGCCCTTGCACTTTCACTTCCTGCCAGAAGCAAGATCAGGGGCAAAGTGTTCTTGGAGCTAGAGGCTCACCATTTGTTTAGTTTAGAGATACAGCACTGAAACAGGCCCTTCGGCCCACCGAGTCTGTGCCGACCATCAACCACCCATTTATACTAATCCTACCCTAATTCCATATTCCTACTACATCTCCACCTGTCCCTATATTTCCCTACCACTTACCTATACTAGGAGTAATTTATAATGGCCAATTAACCTATCAATCTGCAAGTCTTTGGCATGTGGGAGGAAACCGGAGCACCCGGAGAAAACCCACGCAGACACAGGGAGAACTTGCAAACTCCACACAGGCAGTACCCTGAATTGAACCCAGGTCGCTGGAGCTGTGAGGCTGTGGTGCTAACCACTGCGCCACTGTGTTGCTCACTGGATGATGAGGAAGGTTTGGACAAACTCTTGAAATATATGGATAAAATTTTATATGAAAGATTACTTATTGAGTGCCAATGAGGTGTGCTCGGACTTTGATAAATTTAGAAAAATAGATGGTTCTTCCATAGTAGAATATATTATGGAGTTTAACCGACTATATGCAAGGTTGCAGCGATTCTGCTTGGAAATTCCTAGGTCAGTACTTACCTTCAGATTGTTGGATTATGCTAGGATATCGAACATGGATAGGCTCTTGGTATTAATCGGAGTTAGATTCAATGAAAAAGATACACTGTTTGATCAGATGTCTGACGCCCTGAAAATTATTTTGGGAAAATATTCATTTCCGGCCGCTTTCAAGGCACAGAAGGGCTCTTTAGCGGTGATACCAAAGGTGGAGGATATAATGCCAGCTGCACTTCGAGACCATTCAAGTATGGGGCCCAGACATCAGCACGAAAGGGAAAACTCATGAGACGAATGAAGATAGAGACCCTTTTGGCAGCTATAACAAATGGCAGAAATTGGGTAATTATGCCAGAAGGATGAACCCCAGAATAACCAAGGGGTGGTCAACAGATGTTTCTGATATGACTCAAGGTATCAGTATGCGTTGCACTGTCCAAAAAGGAATAACCGGGTTTTTGAGATGACACATGTGGAAGGTGAGGATGACGCTACTGATCAATCACAAGGAATTGTACTGGTCATGAAAAGCTTCAGTCCGGTAATGAGTGTTCTAATTGCAGATTCGTTCAATTGCGCAGTACTAGACAGTGGGCGTACGTCCACAGTATGTGGAGTGGACTGGTTAAGGTGTTACATGGATTCGTGAAGTAAGAAAGACTGAAATAAGGTTGAAGAATATGACAGTTATACTTGTTTCAGGTTTGGGGCAACACATTGAAATCACTAAAAAGAGTGGTAATTCCGTGTAAAATAGGGGTAAACCATTTTATTGGTACGGATGTAGTATCCAATGATATACCTTTGCTGTTAAGTAAACAGTCTATGAAAAAGGATCGGATGAAATTGGATATGGAACATGATGCGGCGATTGTCTTTGGGAAATCTGTAGCTTTGCACAGTTGGGATGTTGTTGTATTCCTTTAGCGAGACCTAACATCTCTAAGCAGGATGGTAAAGAAATATTAATGGCATCCAGGGTAGGGATTTAAAGGAGAAAAGGCAAATTATTTCAAAACTACATCAACAGTTTGCACAGCTGTCTTGTCATAGGTTGAAGATTCTGTTAAAAGATGCAGGGTTACTAGATGATGACAACGCTAAACCTATTGAAGATACCAGTGGAAAAAGTGATATCTGTAAAAAGAAAATACAGGAGGACGTCATTGCAACCCACAGGGCGGCGCAGTGGTTAGCACTGCAGCTTCATAGCTCCAGCAACCCGGGTTCGATTCTGGGTACTGCCTGTGCGGAGTTTGCAAGTTCTCCCTGTGACCGCGTGGGTTTCCGCCGAGTGCTCCGGTTTCCTTCCATAGCTAAAGACACCATCCAGGACAAAGCGGCCCGCTTGATTGGCACCCCATCTACAAACATTCACTCCCTCCACCACCGATGCACAGTGGCAGCAGTGTGTACCATCTACAAGATGCACTGCAGCAATGCACCAAGGCTCCTTCGACAGCACATTCCAAACCCGCGACCTCTAACAACTAGAAGGACAAGGGCAGCAAATACATGGGAACACCACCACCTGCAAGTTCCCCTCCAAGTCACACACCACCCTGACTTGGAACTATATCGCCGTTCCTTCACTGTCGCTGGGTCAAAATCCTGGAACTCCCTTCCTAACAGCACTGTGGGTGTACCTACCCCACATGGACTGCAGTGGTTCAAGAAGGCAGCTCACCACCACCTTCTCGAGGGCAATTAGGGATGGGCAATAAATGCTGGCCTAGCCAGCGATGCCCACTTTCCGTGAATGAATAAAAAAAAAACTTGCAGGTTGGTTAGGTAAATTGGCCATTGTAAATTGCCCCTAGTGTAGGTAGGTGGTAGGAGAATTGAAGAAGGCGGGGATGTGGTAGGGATTATGGGATTAATGTAGTATTAGTATAAATGGGTGGTTGATGGTCGGCACAGACTCGGTGGGCCGAAGGGCCTGTTTCAGTGTTGTATCTCTCTATGACTGAGTCTCCCATTAGCAAGGGACTTTAATGAAACTGTAGCGATCGACTTGAAGGTATGGGATATAGAAAAAAATTTTTTTATTCTCCACTTTATAGACATGGCAACGAAATTCAGTCTGTTGACAATTTATAGTAAAGATAAAAAAGTAATAGTGGACAAGATAATAGGAAGGTGGATAGGAACAGGACTGGAAGCACTGGCCAGGTTTCTAACTGACAATGGAGGAAAATTTGCTAATGTTGAGATCAGGAGTATGTGTGAAAATGTGAACATTGTTGCCATGCACACAGCAGCAGAAAGTCCCTTAAGTAACGGGATTTATGAGAGAAATTATGCTGTGATTAATGAAATGCTGTGAAATGTTTTAGCAGACCAGCCAAATTGTAAATTGACTACTGCTGTGGTGTGGCCAGTACATGCGAAAAACACACTTCAAATGGTTGGGGGCTACAGCCCATATCAATTAGTTCACGGCAGGAATCTGAAAATACCTTTGGTAATGTGGGACTACAATTAGTTCAATTTTTGCCGAACATCTGAATGCCAGGCATGCAGGAAGAAGAGCATTTATTAAGGCGGAGGTTTCAGAAAAAATCAGGAGAGCTTTGAGGTATCTGATGAGAAAAGAATTTTGATTCTGGGGATATGGTGTATTATAAAAGAGAAGGGCAGAAAGAATGGAGAGGCCCAGGAAAATCATAGGCACTGATGGCAAAATGGTGATTTTGCAACATGGCAACCAAACTGTTAGGGTACGCTCCTTGTGGCTTATTGGCACTGATTATACTTTGACAGAATTTGAACAAATGATGCACCATGTACTTTGCATGGACATATGTCGGACCTTTGCAAGCAACAGATTGTGGCAGATAATAGGCTGACTGAGAGTGGACCCAAGTGATCGTGGAGATCCAGATAAGACCATTTATCCCAAAAGTCAACGACTGAAAGTTGGAACTAAAGTGGCATATATGCCAGAAGGGACTAATGATTGGAGAGAAGCAACCATTATCGGAAGGGCAGGAAAGGCCACAGGGAAATACAAACATTGGCTGAATGTGCAAGACAAGGGACAGGATATCAGACCTGGATTGGCAGAAGGAAGTGAAAATATGAAAGGCCAGAAAATGTAGTATAAGTTCAGACGGTGGATCTGAAGATTATCATAGTCCAAGGAAAAGGTCACAAACTTGTGAAAGGAAGTCTGGTTATAGGAGGGATAGGTCGAATAGTAGTAGTCCAGAAAGGAATTAGGAACTCTAGTAGGGGATGTGATTTCACTCGAATAAGGAACAGAGAGCAGGCGAGGGGTGCTGCAAGAAGTAGGAGGCCTTATGATCGAGAAGCTCAAGTGATTACGAACAAGTTAGATGGTAAATTGATAAAGGATGCCACGCAAAAAGAGCTTGACAGCTGGAGCGAGTTTGGTGTATACATGGAGGTGCCAGATAGAGGACAACCAACATTGTCCCATAGATGGATCTGTACAGAGAAAGTACTTTCCGAGGTACGTATAAAGCAAAGGCTAGACTTGTAGCTTGGGGAATTGAGGAACGACTAGGCGACGAGGCAGTTAGAATGGACTCCCCAACAGCAGGGAAAGCAAGTTTGACAATTTTCCTAGCCCTTTTAGCGGCACACTCATGGGAATGTAAGTCCATTGACATCAAAGCAGCATTTTTGCAAGCAGAGAAATTTCAAAGGGAAGTATTTTTAAAGCCACCAAAAGAAGCTGGAGATATAGAAGGGAAATTATGGAAGCTAAACAAGTGTTTATGGGCTAAATGATGCATCCAGGGTGTGGTATTTTTCAGTTAGGCCCATCCTACTAAAAGCTGGCTGTATTCAACTGAAGGCGGATCCAGCAATGTTTTTTTGATACTATGAAGGAAAACTAGCAGGCATTTTCTTGATGCATGTGGATGATTTTCTGTGGGGAGGATCTGAGCCATTTGAGAAATTTATGGTTGATAAAGTTCTGCAGGAATCTAAAATTGGAAGTTAGGCTTCCAGAGCTTTTAAATATATCGGGTTGAATATTTGGCAGACTAAGTTGGGGGTAACCTTTAAATCAAGTCTTACCTGGAGAATGTTTAATAGGATCCCAATAAATTGGGCCAGATTCTGTCAAAAGGAAGACTCTGCAACCAAGGAAGAAGTAGACCAGTTAAGGAGCTTAATCACTGTGCGCACAAACTAGGCCAGATGCTTGCTATGATGTATTAGCATTAAGCACCAAGCTGAAACATGCGACTTTTGGGGAAGTGCTGAAAGCAAATAAGACATTAGTTTTGATAAATGTCCACTCAAGTTTCCAGCATTGGGTGATCCAGTAGAGATGAAATTGGTCATTTTTAGTGTTGCCTCACACGCTAATCTTCCCGATGGCTGTTCGAGCACAGCAGGGTTCATTATATTTTTGGTGGGAAGAAATGATAAATGTTGTCGGTTAGCCTGGGAATCGAAGAAAATCAAGAGGATAGTTAAAAGCACCTTAGCTGCTGAGACACTTGCACTGATAGAAGCCATAGATATGGGTATGTATTATCGACTATTTTAAAGGAACTCTTGTTTTCCTATAGAATGCTATGTAGATAATCATTCTATCTGGGACAATGTCCATTCGACAAAAAGTGTCGCAGGAAAGAGTTTGTGGATTGATCTCTCGAGTATAAGTGAAATGTTGGAAAGAAAAGAAATTTCCAAAATAAACTGGGTTGACGCAAGTCGTCAGTTGTCGGATTGTTTTACTAAGAGGTGCTTGTTCGAAAAAGTTGTTGGATGTCCTTGAAGAGGGCTGTCTTGTTATGCTAAGTTTGGAAAACGTGGAGAATGATTTTTTACGATAAGATTGCTTTTTCTTTAAAGAAGTTTTTTAAAAGGGGGAATATACAGCATGTTAATGGCTAGTTCTGTTGAAAGTTAATGATTAGGAGAAGAAAAATGTGTGATTTTTTTTTCTTTGTGTATATACATATATTATTTAAAGAGAAAAGGGGGGAATCTGTTCGGGTCTAATCGGTGATAAATACGTGGTAGTTCAAGATAATAGGGTGAACAGGTGTTGGGTGGTTTGAGAGCAGAAGTAAGCTCTGACAAGCAATAAACAATCTACACCAAAGCATCCTAATCTCAGTGTCGTCTTCACAAACAGGCTTGGAGATTTCTCTAACATTTTGGATCAATTTTTCGTGATGTATTAAGACCAATAAGCATTTATTGAAATGTTGTCTTTATTCTCTTTTAACCTCACCCCCACCCCCTCCCAAAACCTCTAGTATGTTTGAATCAATATGCAGTAAGTCCAGTGCCAATGCTGGTAGCTTCTGAGGTGCAGTAACAACCTGTCCGATAGTTCAGTTGCAACAAACAGAACCAGTCTCTGGCGCCAGCTAGTTTGTCCTGTTTTTAAAAAGGTAATTGAGATATGACACAGCACAACCATCCCACATATAAACAAAGTGCTAGAAATACTCAGCAGATCTGCCAGGATCTGTGGAGCGAGAAACAGTTAATGTTTCAGGTCGGTGACCTTTCATCAGTTCTGAGTGCTGGGGGATGAGGGAGAGGAAAGTAACAGTGAAAAACAAATCCCTAAACCACTAGTACAGATCAAAAAATAACTATCCCAGCCAGAGCATGCCTCCTTGAGTTAGTTATACAGCACAGAAACAGGCCCTTCGGCCCATCGTGTCCGCACCAGCCATCAAGCACCTATCTATTCTAATCCCATTTTCCTGCACTTGGCCCATAGCCTTGTATGCTATGGCATTTCAAGTGCTCATCTGACAACTTCTTGAATGTTGAGGGTTTCTGCATCGACCACCCCCTCAAGCAGTGTGTTCCAGATTCCAACCACCCTCTGGGTGAAAACATTTTTCCTCAAATCTCCTCTAAATATCCTGTTCCTTTCCTTAAATCTGCGTCCCCTGGTTATTGACACCTCAGCTAAAGGAAAAAGTTGCTTCCTATCTATGCCCCATATAATTTTGTATACCTTAATCAGGTCCCCCCTCAGCCTTCTCTGCTCTAAGGAAAATAACCCTAGCCTATCCAGTCTCTCTTCATAGCTGAAATGCTCCAGCCCAGGCAACATCCTGGTGAATCTCCTCTGCACCCTCTCCAGTACAATCACATCCTTCCTATAGTGTAGCGACCAGAACTGTACACAGTACTCCAGCTGTGGCATAACTAGCATTTTATACAGTTCCATCATAACCTCCTTGCTCTTATATTCTGTGCCTCGGCTAATAAAGGCAAGTATCCCATATGCCTTTCTAACCACCTTATCTACTTGTGCTGCTGCCTTCAGTGACCTATTGACAGGTACACCAAGGTCCCTGTGACCCTCTATACTTCCTAGGGTCCCATCATCCATTGTATGTTCTCTTGCCTTGTTAGTCCTCCGAAAATGCATCACCTCACACTTCTCAGGATTAAATTCCATTTGCCAGTGCTCTGTCCATCTTACCAGCCCATCTATATCATCTTGTAATCTCAGGCTTTCCTCCTCACCATTTACAACACCACCAATTTTTGTGTCGTCTCCAGACTTACTGATCATACCTGCTATATTTTCGTCTAAATCATTAATGTACACTACAAACAGCAAGGGTCCCAGCACCGAACCCTGCGGTCACAGGCTTCCAATTGCAAAAACAACCCTCGGCCATTACCCTCTGCCCCCTGCCATTAAGCCAATTTTGGATCCAGTTTGCCAAATTGCCCTGGATCCCATGGGCACTTACCTCCTTAATCAACCTCCCATGCAGGACCTTATCAAAAGCCTTACTGAAATTCATGTAGACTACATCAACTGCTTTCCCCTCATCTACACATCTAGTCACCTCCTCTCAAAATTCAATCAAGTTCGTTAGACACTATCTCCCCCTGACAAAGCCACGCTGGCTATTCTTGATTAATCCCTGCCTCTACAAGTGGAGATTAATCCTGTCCCTCAGAATTTTTTCCAGTAATTTCCCTTCCACTGATGTTAGAACACACTGGCCTGTAATTACCTGGTTTATCCCTGCTACCCTTCTTGAATAATGGTACCACATATGCTGTCTTCCAGTCCTCTGGCACCTCTCGTGTCCAGAGAGGATTTGAAAATTTGTCAGTGTTCCTGCTATCTCCTCCCTTGCGTCACATAACAGCCTGGGATACATCTCATCTGGACCTGGGGATTTATCCACTTTTAAGCCCGCTAAAAACGCTAATACACCTCCCTTTCAATGTTAATTTGTTCAAGTATATCTCAATCGCCCTCCCTGATCTCTAGACCTACATCGTCCTTCATAGTAAACACAGATGAAAAGTAATCATTTAACACCTCACCTACGTCCTCCGGCTCCCCATACACATTGCCACTTTGGTCCCTAATGGGCCCTACTCTTTCCCTGGTTATTCTCTTGCCCTTAATATACTTGTAAAACACCTTGGGATTTTCCTTTATCTTGCCCACCAGTGTTTTTTCATGTCCCCTCTTTGCTCTCCTAATTACTTCTTTAAGTACCCCCCTACACTTTCTATACTCCTCTCGCACATCCACTGTTTTCAGCGCTCTGAATCTGCCATAAGCCTCCTTTTTTTTTTCCTTGTCCAATCCTCTATATTCCTTGACATCCAGGGTTCCCTGGACATGTTGGTCCTACCCTTCACCTTTACGGGAGCGTGTTGGCCCTGAACTCACTCATTCCTTTTTGAATGACTCCCACTGGTCTGATGTAGACTTTCCTACAAGTAGCTGCTTCCAGTCCACTTTGGCCAGATCCTGTTTTATCATTGAAATCGGCCTTCCCCCAATTCAGTACCTTAATTTCTGGTCCATCTTTGTCCTTTTCTATATTTACCTTAAATCTTAGAGTTAGGGTCACTATCCCCGAAATGCTCCCCCACTGACACTTCTACGACTTGTCCGGCTTCATTCCCTAGGATTAGGTCCAATACCGCCCCTTCTCTTGGACTTTCTACGTGCTGGCTCAAAAAGCTCTCCTGTATGCATTTTAAGAATTATGCCCCTTTTAAGCCTTTTGCACTAAGACTATCCCAGTTAATATTGGGGAAGTTAAAATCCCCTGCTGTTATTACCCTATTATTTTTACACCTCTGAGACTTGCCTACATTAGCTCCTCTATCTCTCCCTGACTATTTGGAGGCCTGTAGTACACTCCCAGCCAAGTGATGGCTCCCTTTTTGTTTTCAAGTTCTACCCATATGACCTCATTTGAGGAACCTTCTAAGATATCATCCCTTCTTACTGCAGTAATTGACTCTTTGATCAAATAGTGCAATGCCACCTCCTCTTTTAAACATCCACCCTATCACACCTGAAGATTCTATACCCTGGAATATTGAGCTGCCAGTCCTGCCTTTCCCTCAACCATGGCTCTATGATGGCTCTAATATCATATTCCCATGCGTTAATCAAGGCCTTCAATTCATCTACGTTACTTGTAGGACTCCTTAACAGGAGTTGATGTGTGTTATGCTCCACTATAGTATTGTACATTACTGAGGAAAGCAAAGTTGTAGCTATTTTACATAATCTCTAATTTGTCAGGTTGGGACATGCATATTTACTTGGCTGAGAGCAAGGGGACTAAAGGTTGTTTTCAGCAGTACTGACAAGTTAGAAAATGCAGTGCTCTTTGTGGCAATATGGCTGAACCAGCAAACTGCACGAATATTGAAGCTATGTCGCTCTCCTCACTCTGAAATTGCACCTTGGCTCTCCAGGTAGCACTGTTGGTGATCACCTTTCCTTTCTCAAGAGTTAGAAAGTTGATATGTTTTGTCTGAGTCACAATTTCTCACCTTGCTTGCTATTGGATGTTTTTGTGCACTCTTGCACTTTTGTTTGACTTTTAATTGAAAATCCGCACTGTTTCTTTGGCTTGGATATAGCGAAGTCCTGCAGTATTAACTAACATTTTATGATCTAAAGGAGCATTTGTGTCTGCTATACTAGCAAATCTTTGGCTTAATCCAGTGGGGAATTTCACTGATGTAAATGATTTCTCCGCCACCCCCTGCCCCCACCCCCTTCATTCCACATAATCTTTCCCCATCTTTTCCTAAAATAGCTCCCTGCTGAGATGGTTGTACTCTGGCACCTCATCTCTGACCTTTGGCAGCAGGTGTTGGCAGAGTATTCAGCTATGCTTATTGGAGTGCGGGGGTGCTATCACAGTTGAGCTCAGCCCCTCTCTTGACTATCTGCATTGTGCACTTCTGGCAGAAGAAACTGTACAAGATACTGAGATTTTGGCCCTTGCTAATGTGGCTCGACTCACCAGCAGGAGGTGTAGGAAAGTGCCAGACTTCTGCTCTCATATGGAGCAGCATCTCCTGTCAGGACACAATTAAGACAAGTAACTCATCATACAAGGACCACAAGTGTGAAACTGTATCCTTCTGCCCTTTCTTGCATTTGTGAGAAAACATTCTGATAATGCTGCCGTTTTACTTTTTCTTCCCCTGGCTTGTCGTGCACAGGCACTCCTGTTAAAACAAGACCACAGATGCCATGTAGTGCTTGCCACATCCTGACACCTAACCCACGTATGAAAAAAGGGCCTTTTGGATTCCACTTGTCTTTATTGCAAGTAGTATTTCGACATGATTTAAAACTGAGAATGGCATTCTCTATCTGCACCATGGATCTACCACCAGAAGTGGTTGTGGGTCAAAACATCCTCAGTTGGAACTTAAAAACTTTCAATTGCTTTTTCATGACCACTGACCTATGATTGGCATGGTATTGTAGTGCTGGAAAACATCTTTATACCAGTATAAGCAAATATTTAGAATACTCTGCAACTTTGGTGAATGGGGTTCTGTATCTTCAAGCTATGTGCTGTTTTTAAAAACTGATCGAAACTTCCTTTTGTACCTGGTTTTGTTTCTGTGCTGAGTGCCAGTGACCTCACTTATCACAAAACCTAACCAGTGTCAGCGTTGAATTAATAGATGTAGAAATTAACTCATTTTCTTTCTGTTCATTTTAATTCCAGTCCCTTCAGTGCCTGGCCCACTGGTTACTGAGAATATCACGAAAAGATCAGCCATGATCTTATTGAATGGCGGAGCAGGCTCGAGGGGCCGGACGGCCTACTCCTGCTCCTAGTTCTTATTGTCTTATTGTCTAATATACAGCAATGAAATGGGCCATTTGGCCCAACTGGTTTACATGCTGCACACAAACCTTCTCCCACCTCATTTAATCTGACCCGATCGGCATAACCTTTTAATTCCTTTCTATCTCGTGCTTATGTAGCTTCCCCTTTAAATGCATCTATTTGAATTTGCCTTAACCACTTATTCCACATTCTAACCACTCTTTTGGTAAATAAGCTTCTTGTGAATTTCTTGTTCAATTTATTAGTGACTATTTTATATTTATGGCCCCTAGTTTTGGTCTCCCCCACAAGTGGAAACTACTTCTCTAGCCTCACCCTGTCAAACCCCTTCCAAATTTTCAAGACCTCTATAAAGTCATCCCTCAGCCTCTTTTTTTCCTGGAGAGAAGAAGCCTGGCCTGTTCAGCTCTTAAAGTATATGCTGTCAGTTTTGGTATCATCCTTGTGAAAAAAAATTTTTATGCACCTTCTCCAGTGCCTCTATATCCTTTTTATATTGAGATCAGAATTATGCACAGTACTCTCAAGTGTGGTCTAACCAAAGTCTGATACAAGTTCAACATAACTTTCCCAAACTACATTTTTATCCTAGTGGCCTCACTGGCATTTACTATTAAAACAAATATTTAAAGGGTTAATTTGGTTATGAATTTGCAGCACTGCAGGAGTGCTTTCTGGAAAATAGTTGGCAAATCTATCATTTTATGCCTCTTATGAGCACTTCTTTAGCGTGGTGTGGATTGGAGGATTCATTCTTGAAGGGGCTTGCTTATGCTGGTTCCACAGCTGCCTAAAAGGTGATTCTTGAAGCCAGGTAGTGTCAGAGTGCTATAGGTAGGTAGGTGTTGGGGGCAGAGGTAATCAAAACCAAGTACTAGCTAAACACCCATGCCTGAATGGCCAACTCTGAGAAAGCAACTTCTCTTCAACAACCACAATTATCAATCACATCAGATCCCGGACATTGTTACAGGAGTTCCTGAGGGCAGTGTCCTCAGCCCAACCATCTTCAGCTGCTTCATCATTGACCTTCTTGCCATCATAAAGCTCAGAAGTGGGGATGTTCACTAATTGCACAACGTTCAGTTCCATTTGCAACTCTGCAAATAATAAAGCAGTCCATGCCTGCGTTCAGCAAAACCTAGGCAACCATTTGGACCTGAGCTGTTAAGTAGAAAATAACATTCATGCAACACAAGTGCCAGGCAATTACCATCTCCAACAAGAGAGAATCTAACCATCTCCTTGATATTCAACAGCATTACCATCACTGAATCCCCCATCATGAACACTTGGAGATGACCATTGATCAGAAACTTAACTGGACCAGCCACAAATACTGTGGCTACAAGAACAGCTCAGAGGCTGGGTATTCTGCAGTGAGTAACTCACATCCTGACTCTCAGCTTGTCCACCATCTACTAGGGACAAGTTTGTAGTGTAACTGAATACCTTCCACTTCCCTGGATGAGTATAACTCCAGTAACATTGAGGACGCTCAAATTCCATCTGGGACAAAGCAGCCTCCTTGATGAGCACCTCGTCCGCAACGTTAAGCATTCATTCCTTCCACCACTGACACACCATGGTTGGAGTGTGTACCTTCTACAAGAGGCAGTGCAGCTTGACAAGGCTTCTTTAACAGCATGTTCCAAACCCACGATTGCTGCTGCCCAGAAGAACAAGGACAACAGACACATAGTAACATCACTTGAAAACTCCTTTCCAAATCACATCATCCTGACTTGGAAATATATTGCCATTCCTTCATTGTTGGGTCAAAATCTTGGAACTCTGTAACTAACAACACTCTGGTTATGCCTGCACTGCATGAAAGTGGCTCACCACCCCTGAAGGACAATTAGGGATGGGTATTAACACCCATATCACATGGCCAAATCAAAAAACTTGCCTTTATATTCTCTCTCCATATGCATGCAGTCTTGAGTGCTTTCGAAGGAGAATGCCAATTTGAAGTGTAAAGACGAAAAAAAGCACTTGCATAGCTTTTCAAGAGGCTGTTGGAAAAAAAAAGGGCAAGTAGAAAAGCAAAGTGTTTTTGGAAGAGTTCCAAAGAGCAACGATGGAGTGATTGAAAGACAGGCCACATATGGAGCAGAAGTAATAGACTAGTAATAATCCAGAGTTAGGAGTTATAGCTAGAGAAGATTGCTCAAGTAAGGTGGAGAGATTTGAAAACCAGGGTACTCCTCTTGAAGTTTTGGCTCAGTGTAGACTGACCAGTCAGTAAATACTATATGATGCAGTTACTCAGAGTCCTTTGGGGAGCTGTACAGCTAATTTGTTCCATAGCCAAAGAGACGATGCAGTGCCATATGTCAAGGCAATACTAGAAGGTTTGGCTTTTGGAGGAAGTCGTGCTGCAGTAGCAGCTCGACTGTCTTAAACTCTGAATTTTAAGCTGTTTGTGTCTTATTTCCAGTGCTTTACCCAAAGTATTTAGAGATGCCAGCACTTCAAGAGAATTTTTAGAAGCCTGTGAATTTTGTAAATGAGCGGAACAGTGACAAACAACAGTAATTGTATTTTGTAAATTCATCACATTATCTTGTGACCCAGACTTGCGGTAAGCCTGTGCTTTAAGACGAGTGGAAAGATTTGATAAATAATTCATTGTAGTTGTGCAGGGATTGAAGATGGTGAGCTTTGTTCTACCTGCTTCTAGCGTGTATTTTCTCTATCCATGTCGTGCATAGCATCTTCATGCAATCTTTTATCTTCAGATAAGCCCCCTGGTTCCTAGAGCAACCAGATATCAGACACTTAGCATTTGATTTGTCATGGCCAGACTTGTGTGAAACTGGTTGTGCAATCATCTGTCAGTACATTAATCTATTTGCTATATCTCCTAGTAAATGGGCAGTTTTCAGTTCAGTTAAACCTGCTTTAGTCAATTCATGACATTGTAGATGGGGCAAATCCTCCATCAGCTCACTAGGAAAATTGTATTTGGCTACTGCCAAAATCTCTGCTCCCTTGCCACATTCCTCTCTATGGCCAATCGTTGAGGTTAAGCCAGACATGTGAAATCTCTGTGTCTTTATTAATCTTGAGCAGAGCTCTGAACCTCGCAGAATAATCATCAAGTTAGCCTATATACACCTCCACCACTTGAAACACTTATGCCATTGTCCCCATCCAGCCTCCATTTGCTTGAATGCTCATGCTGGCCTCCATCCCCAACCCCACTGGCACACATCAAATGCCAACTTATCCAATGCTCAGCTGTCTGTACTGTCCTGCACTAAGTCTTGCTCATCCATCACATACCTACATTGGCTTCCTGTACTCAACATACCACTTACATAAATTCTTGTCTCCGAAGTCCCCCATGGCCTCCGCCCATCCTATCTTTGCAATTCCCGGCTCATGTACACTCTGATTCTCTAGTCTTTGTGTGCATTTCACCACCTGCCACCCTGCTCCTGTCCCTCTGATAGACATTTTAGTTACCTTTAGCTCTCTCTAACACTCTCATTAAACTTCTTGCTGTCTCAACCTTTCTCACAACTTGTTTTTTAGCCTCCTCTCCCCATCTGGGCATCCATTTCCTCATTTCTCCCTCCTGAGTCCCAACGCCAACCAAAGTTGTGTTCTTTGGTTATCAGCCATCACCATCAAATCCTAGCCTGCAGAGTGTCTAATGTCACCAATCTGAGCTGCAGAGCTGTACATTATAACTTTGCTCAAAAGTAATCTGATCAGGCTGAGGCTCACCCTTTAGAGTTGGTGCAGGTTCGAGGCTTCAAGCTTACGTCCCAGTATATAATTCACAGAACACTGTTAACCCAAATGCTCCTTCAACTGATCATAAACCACCTGCAGTACTGTGTTCAGTTCAGGATACTGCATCTCAGGAAGGGTTGTATTCGCTTCAGTATGGAAGATTAAAGAAGTGATCTAATTGAGTTGTTTTAAGTTTAAACAATTTGGTAGGGTAGATAGAGTAACAATTGCCTCTCATTTGGGGGTGTAACAAGGGGGCATAACTTTCAAATCACAGCTAGGTCATTCAGGGGTGTAGCCAGAAAACACATCACAAAGGGTAGTGGAAATCTGGAACACTGTACCCACCCATCCCACCCCACAACTACTAAAATCACTTTGAGGCTAATGGTTCATTGAAAATTGCAAAACTGTGATTTTTGTTCTGCAAATGTAATTAAGGGTTAAGGAAAGGCAGGTAAATGGCTTTAAGATCCATTGTGATTTTATTTGAATGGCGGAACAGCATCAAGTGGCTGAATGGCCTACTTCTGTCCCTGTAGTAACTAATTTCAATGATCCTTAATTTTTTTAATGTAAATCTGCAATTTTCGCCACAGGCAATTTGCACACTTGATGCTGCCCTGGATTAGTTTGGGACTCCTTTCCCCACCCATCTTCGTGTTGGGAAGTTTGGTTCTCTGATCAACACCTCAACACAGATTTTTGTTAGATCCTCCAGCAATTTCGCTCTTGCTTCTCTCTTCTTCCTCGCTTGCACGTCTCCCTCCCTCTCACACCTCTGTCCCTCTGTGTGTACTTTCTACATGATACACTACAGCAACTCGCCAAGGCTGCTTCAACCAGCACTACCCAAGCCAGTAACCTTTACCACCTAGAAGGATAATGACGGCAGGCACATGGGATCACAACCACCTTGAGTATGAAATCAATGCTGGGAATCGCACCACCTCCAACTTCCCCTCCAAGTCACACACCATCCTCACTTGGCAATATATTAGCATTCCTTCGGCGTCGCTGGGTCTAAATCCTGCAACTCCCTTCCTAACTGCATTGTGAAAGCACCTTCACCATACAGACTGCAGCAATTCAAAGTGGCTTACCATCTTCTCGAGGGCAGTTAGGGATGGGCACCAAATGCAGGCCTTGCCATTGACGCCCATGTTCCAGGAATGAATTAAAAACAGACTGGATTGAGAGTGTGTGCGATGCAGTATTGTACTGGCCTTGTCATAGTAATGGTGCAATTAAACCTGTTGTAATGACCTTCAGAGTTGGGTTGTATTTTTAAATGCAAGCATATTAATACAACTTCAAATCTCTTATGTTTACAGAACTGAGTACTGATGGGTGTGCTATTTGAACAGTTTTTCAAACTGGTTTCACTGCAGGCACAAATTTTTTTCTTTCCTCTCTGTGTAGCAGTTGCATTATTAACTCCCTTAAGTAGCCACTCTTGGTCGAGCCTCAGCGCTCAGCATCAGACTGGCATTGGAGCCAAGCTCAATCTGGTCCTCTGCTGATGTCCACACACCCACACCTTTTAATAGAGGTGGGTGAAAAAATCCTTGGCACAGAAAGCAGCTGATAGTTGTTGCATGTTTTCTACCACAACTGAGGAATGTTATGGCCAAGTAAACTCTAACCACTGCTCCAGATTCTAACTTAGCACAGACTAGGAACCTGGGACTTCCTGCTTTCTGTGGCTTAGTTGGGGGGTATATATGCAGTTTTGAATCTGCTTAAGCTAGTAGTATCTCTGTTACAAAAGTTGCTATAAAATATTTAGTATTTTCATAATGCATAAATGCACCTGAGAGCATGCAGAGGAGCTGTTAATTTACAAGGGAGATTTCCATGCTCATTTTGTCTAAAATAACATGAAAATTTGCAGGCAGCTGTCCAGCCCCTCCCCACCCCTAACCCCTCTCTCTAACCCCACTAGGTTAGAAAGTTCAATAGAAGTTCACACCTCGATACTTTCCTATTCGTTTTGCTATGCAGAAGTATCACCAAACAAAATGGTGGATGGGATTTAACAGCAACTGGAGACAAATTCTGCTTTTCAGAGCAGAGTATTTTAGTAAATGATTTCCTTTGGAATCATGGAAATGACCATTCCAGGTGTTGTTGTGGTTTGGTTTATCATGGTATTTCTAATCTCTTTGGAAGGTGAGTAGGAGCAGATAGCTTTAATATCAGAGGTTGCCAGTTACTATGCTGTACTTGATTACTTGTAATTGGTTAGTGACTGCACCTAGCTATTTCTCCTGTTCTGATTCTGCCCACCCTGTGACTAATCAGCAGGCCTTGACTTGTGTTGGGATACATTTCAACAAGCACCCGTTGCTCTTTTGCATTCACATCCCCTAAGTATTGAGTCTACTGGGTGCTTGAAATGAACAGTACTCTTAACGTAAAATGCCCTGAGGCTACTGAGAGCATAAACTCTGCGCCCCTCAAACAGGGGAAGGAGGCAAAATTTGTAATGGCTTCTCCCAATCACCCAGTTTGTGTAGATGTTGGGCGAGGATCAGATTGGGTGATGCTCCTTGATTTTAAATAGTTGATCTTCATGAATTGTCACCTCGTGCAATGGATCAATAGATTTGAGTTCTCAACAGTGTTTTAATGTTTCCTAAAGCCTGGAACAAAATGAGAGGAGGTGGGTCTGAGTGGTTCCATTATAAGTTTAGATTTAATTTACCTTGTTTCGAGCTGTTTTTGGTTTTGAAACAGTGTGAGGTTGTTTGTGTTGGTAGCAATGTGAACAGATGCATAGAAATGTTGAGCATTCTTTTCATGTTATCTGCTAGCAGGGAATTCTCTTCTGTCTTGTCTGCCTGGGCAAGCTCTGCTTTAACGCTTGAAAGCTACAAAAATTTAAGGTTGCATGTGGTTTTTTGTGCTTGCCATGACTGGGGGGTGCTGTTAGGGAGTGGAGAGAGAAAGTTGAAATAGTTTGTCTGTCTTGCCTGAACTAGTCTGTTGCAAAATAACTTGACATTCAAGAATTTTTTTTAAAAAAGTACTGAGGGAGAAGTCATATCCTGAGAAGAGGACAAAGTGCTGAGTCTCCAACCTATTGATCCAATGTGTTCAGCTACATTTTGCAGTGGATTCATTGCCATGGGAGACTATATTCACCAAAGCATTAACTGAGCTTAGTGGGTGGTTAATTCCATACATTTACTACACTGGGAGAGGGAACCTAATTGCACCAGTCTTATTCAAGACTGGTCAATTCTGCGCACAGTTTTATTTGGTGTAAATGATACCAGAACTGAGAGGTTACACTGATCAGGGAAGATTGAACAGGTTGTGGCTCTCTTTAGAAGAGAGAAGACCGAGGGAAGGCCTGATGGAGATCTTCAAGATTATAAGAGGATTTGATAGGGTAGACAAAGATGTTTCCACTTGCAGGGAAGACCAGAGCTAGGGGCCATAAATATAAGTTAGTCACTAATAAATTCGAGTGTGGTTCAAATGTGGAACTTGCTACCACAGAGAGTAGTTGAGGTGAATGGCATAGGTGCATTTAAGCGATAGCTAGATGTACACATGAGGGAGAAAGGAATAGAAAGGATATGTTGATGGGGTTAGATGAAGAAGGGTAGGAGGAAGCTTATGTGGAGCATAAACACCGGCATGAACCAGCTGGGCTGAATGGCCTGTTTCTGTATTGGAAATATGTTTGAACCTGGTTAGTGGGCTGCAGGTTTTTTTTGTCAGCTGGGTGTCTTGACGTGTAGGAATGACTTGACATCCAAACCAAACTGAGAAATACATGAGTACATTATAGCCACCAGTGCTCCTAATGAGTATGTATTCAAATCCAAGAGTTGAGTCCTGCTTTCTGTTGACTGTTCTCCAGTTATCAATAGAATGAAAGTGAGTAACTTATAAAATATGAATATCAACTTGGGCACAAAATGCTTTAGATAAGTTGCAATGTTGTTGGGTGTGACAAGCATAGGAGCCCCTGAAAGTGGCAGCACTAAGTTTTTGGAGACTTGCTGATTCAAGTTAAACACACAATTGACTTTCTACAATTGGTTATGTAGTTGGAGATTCTGTTGAAAAAAAAATACTGTCTTGGTAATGAGGCAGAAGAAATGCCTTTTCAGTTAAAACCATTATCTTTGGATTATGGGGAGTATTAGATGACATTCTGTGCTGCTTCAATTTCATCCTTTCACTTGGGACCACTGCAGGGTAGCAACTGGGGACCGACTTGAATTTTTTTTTTACCACCAATGAGTGTGGAACTGTGAGCATGCAAAAAAAAAACCAGTTGGTCCGTCAAGCCTGTCCTGTCCACTATCTAACCCTCTTCTCCTTCCCATAACTATGAAACCTGATGACTTAAAACTGGACTGTGAGGTACTGACAACTCTAGATTCAGTCACTAGCCTGCACTGTGTTAGCTTATGTCAGTTGTGGGAGGAGGGGTGGGGTGTGCAATGGAAGTCTTACAATGGGCCTTGAGGATCTTGGGTTAATGAGACCACTTACTCTTTAAACCAGTTTGCATGTACTGTCAGTCCCTTGTGTCAGCAGACAGCTTTAATGACCTTTTTATAAGCTTTCTCATTGCCAATTTTTCTGTCTCCCCTCCTGTTCCTGCAGGCATTGACTCCTTGCTGAGAGATTAGATTAGAGATACAGCACTGAAACAGGCCCTTCAGCCCACCGAGTCTGTGCCGAACATCAACCACCCATTTATACTAATCCTACACTAATCCCATATTGCTACCAAACATCCCCACCTGTCCCTATATTTCCCTACCACCTACCTACACTGGTGACAATTTATAATGGCCAATTTACCTATCAACCTGTAAGTCTTTTGGCTTGTGGGAGGAAACCGGAGCACCCGGAGAAAACCCACGCAGACACAGGGAGAACTTGCAAACTCCACACAGGCAGTATCTGGAATCGAACCCGGGTCCCTGGAGCTGTGAGGCTGCGGTGCTAACCACTGCGCCACTGTGCCGCCCAATGTCCTGTGCCTCATCAACAGTTATTAGTGAGCATTAATTGAGTTTTGGCAGGCTATTTCACTGTATAGGACGTCACAAGTAGTCCAATCTAGTCCTCCCTAGATGTGTCATTCTGATAGGGATCCTGTCAGAGTAGGGACCACAGCCTTTACTACCTCCCACTGTCCTTGCCCTAATGCAGGATACAAAGGTCCAGCTGCATTGAAGTAACTCTTCACAGACTGGGGATGAAGTCTTGAGGCTTTCCTGATCTGCATAGCTTAGTTACTCATTGGATGAAGTCTCTAAATTCTTGCAGGAGCCCATATACCACTATATCTTGTAAAGTTCTGGTCTTCAGTAGAAGAGTAGAATGTGGAAACTGTTGCCTAAAAAACTAGCAGCAATGAAGTTCCAGTCAAATGTTTTGCAGCATGTGTGTATATATTATGTAACAACTTGCATTTAATGTTATTAAACATCCCAAGGTGCTTCATAGGAGCATTATCAAACAAAATTTGACACCAAGCCACATGAGGTATTAAGGCTGGCGACCAAAAGCTTGGTTAAAGAGGTAGGTTTGAAGGAGCATCTCAGAGGAAGAGAGCGTAAGCCTGGGGTGTTTAGGCAGGGAGTTCCAGAGCTTCGGGCCTAGGCAGCTAAGGCACAGCGGCCAATGGAGTGATAAAAAATCGGGGATGGGGAAGAGGCCAGAATTGTAGTGCAGGGAGGTGAGTTGCAGGAGCTGGGGATGTTGGAGACTGGGGAGGGTAGGGTCGTGATTTACAATTGACTTGCATAACCCAGTTTGTATTAGTGGTCTGCATGGCACTTGACCTAAATCAAGGAAACTTGGTTAGTGTTGCCAGCAGGACTTGTCTTACAATGTTAATTGGATGAATTCCAAGCACCATTGCACTTAACAATGGGAGAATTGCTTGCACTGGAAGCAGCAGAAATGAGACAAACTTCTATCATTTTTTGCTCTTTTACCTAATTCTTAGGATTGTTACTGGCCTCAGCATGCCTTCCACAGTAGATTAAATTTGGTAATGTATTACAAAAGCCAGAAAAACTGGCAGTGAATTGAAGCCAACAATTCAGGCTGGAGATTCTGTTGAGATTAATGACTTGAACTTTGCTTTTATGCTTTGATTTGAGCAGAACCCACTCCATTGTCTTGCTGCTTTCTCAGTATTCCATTTTAGACCTTTGGACTGAGAGGTTATTCATTATTGACTGTTGCAGGTGAACAGTTCTGCTATGGCTCACAAATTTATAGCCTGTGGCAGATGGTTTTCAGTGGGAAGCAGAAGGCACTGAAGCTGACTATTGCATGCTGCAAATATTCAACAGGTCTGGCAGCACCTGTGAAGAGAGAAACAGAGTTCGCATTTCAAGTCTGTCACTTTTCATCTGTTCTGATGAAGGGTCACAGATCTGAAACGTTAACGCTGTTTCTCTCTCCACAGATGCTGCTGGACCTGCTATTTCCAGCACTTTGTTTTTATTTGATTTCCAGCATCTGCAGTATTTTTCTTCTGTTTCCTGCTGCATATTGACCTTCATTATAAAGTGTACATAATTCTTTAACAGGCTATTTTTTGGTAAAATATCTCAGTAGCAATAGATGGAGAATGAGCATCACTTGGGATGATCCATTCGGAAGATGTAGAATTAGTAATTTTTATTCATGGGGTATGGGCATCGCAGGCTAAGCCAGCATTTATTGCCCATCCCTAATTGCCCTTGAGAAGGTGATGGTGAGCTGCTGCCTTCAGCTGCTGCAGTCCTTGGGATGTAGGTATGCCAACAGTGCTGTTCGGAAGCGAATTTCAGGATTTTGACCCAGCAATATTGAAGGAACGGCGATTATAGTTCCAAGTCAGGATGGTGTGTGGCTTGGAGGGGAACTTGCAGATGGTGGTGGTTCCATGCATCTGCTGCCCTTGGTTTTCTAAGTGGTATAAGTTGCGGGTTTGGAAGGAGCCTTGGTGAGTTGCTGCAGAGCATTTTGTAGATGGTACACACTGCTGCCACTGTGTCAATGGTGAAGGGAGTGAATGTTCAAGGTGGTTTATAGGGTGCCAATCAAGCTGGCTACTTTGTCCTATATGGTGTCAAGCTTCTTGAGTGTTGTTGGAGCTGCACCCATCCAGGCAAGAAGAGTGTGTTACATAACACTCCTGACTTGTGCCTTACAGATGGTGGACAGGCATTGGGGAATCAGGAGGTGAGTTACTCGCCACAGAATTCCCAGTCTCTGACCTGCACATGTAGCCTCAGTATTTATACGGCTGGTCCAGTACAGTTTCTGGTCAATGGTAAGCTCCAGGATGTTGGTTGGCGGGGGGGGAGGGGGGGGTGTTCAGCGATGATAATGCCATTGAACATCAAGGGGAGATGGTTAGATTCTCTCATGGGAGATGCTCATTGCCTGGCACTTGTGTGGCACGGATGTTACTTGCCACTTATCAGCCCAAGCCTGGATGTTGTCCAGGTCTTGCTGCATCTGGACACTGGCTGCTTCGCTATCTGAGTCGCAAATAGTGCTGAACATTGTGCAGTCATCAGCGAACATTCCCACTTCTGACATTATGATGGAGGGAAGGTCATTGAAGAAGCAGCTGAAGATGGTTGGGCCGAGGACATTACCCTGAGGAACTCCTGCAGTGATGTCTTGGGACTGAGATGATTGACCTCCAACAACAACCATCTTCCTTTGTGCTAGGTATGACTCCCATTGACTTCAGTTTTGCTGGGGCTCCTTGATGCCATACTCATCGACTGTCCTTGACATCAAGGTAGCATTTGACTGTCAAATCACCTCTGGAGTTCAGCTCTTTTGTCTATGTTTGGGCCAGGGCTGTAATGAGGTCAGGAGCTGAGTGGCCCTGGCGGAACCCAAACTGACATCAGTGAGCAGGTTATTGCCGAGCAAATGCCGTTTGGTAGCACTGTCGACAACCCCTTTCATCACTTTCCTGCTGATCGAGAGTAGACTAATAGGGTGGTAATTATCCTGCTTTTTGCGTACAGGACATACCTTGGCAATTTTCCATATTTCTGGGTAGATGCCAGTGTTGTAGCTGTACTGGAACAGCTTGGCTGGGGGTGCGGCTAGTTCTGGAGCACACGTTTTCAATTCTATTGCCAGAATGTTGTCAGGATCCATAACCTTTGCAGTATCCAGTGCCTTCATCCATTTCTTGATATCATGTGGAGCGAATCGGATTGTCTACAGACAAGCATCTGTGATGCTGGGGACGTCGGGCGGAGGCTGAGATGGATCATTCACTCAGCACTTTTTCCTGAAGATGAATGTAAATGCTTCAGCCTTGTCTTTTGCAATGATGTGCTGGGCTCCCCTATTGTTAAGGCAATTTGTGGAGCCTCCTTCTCCTGTTATTTATTTGTCTACTACCATTCAGGACTGCAGAGCTTGGAACTGACCCGTTGGTTGTGTGATTGCTTAGGCCAGTCTGTCACGTGCTGCTTCTGCTGTTTGGCATGCAAATAATCCTGTGTTGCAGCTTCACCAGGCTAATGCCTCATTCAGCTTTGTCTGGTGCTGCTGCTGGCACACCCTCCTATCTATGTTGAACGAGGGTTGGTCCCCTGGCTTGATGGTAATGCTAGAGTGCGGGACATGTTGGGCCATGAGGTTACAGATTGTGGTTGGTTGCTGTTGCTGATGGCCCATAGTGCCTCATGGATGTCCAGTTTTGAGTTGCTGGATCTGTTTGAAATCTATCTCATTTAGCACGGTGGTAGCACCACACAACATGATGGGCATCCTCAATGTCTCCACAAGGACTGTGCAGTGGGCACTCCTACTACCAATACTGTAATGGACAGATGCATCTGCGACGAGTAGATTGGTGAGGACAAGGTCAAGTAGGTTTTTCCCTCTTGGTTCCTCACCAACTGCTGCAGACCCAGTCTAGCAGCTGTGTCCTTTAGAACTAGACTGGCTCGATCAGTAGTGGTACTAACAAGCCATTCTTGGTGATGAAGTCTCCCACCCAAAGTACATACTGCGCCCTTTGCACCTTCATTGCTTCCTCCGTAGGAGCACTGATTCATTAGCTGGTGGGGGGGTGGGTGGCGCTGTGGTAGGTGGTGATCAGGAGATTTCCTTGCCCATGTTTGCCCTGATGCCATGAAACTTCATGGGGTGTGGAGTCAGTGTTGAGGATCCCAGGGCAACTCCCTCCGGACTATATACCACTGTGCTGCCACCTCTCGTGGTCTGTCCTGCCAGTGGGTCAGGACATACCCAGTGAGGGTGGTGTCTGGGGCATTGTATGTTATAATTCCGTGAGTATGGCTGTCAGGCTGTTGCTTGACTACTCTATGGGGCAGCTCTCCCAATTTTGGCACAAGCCTCCAGATGTTAGTGAGAAAGACTTTGCAGGGTCGACAAATGGCAAACAGCCCTGTCCATGCCGGGTAGTCCGTCCCTTTCTTCGTAGCGGTTTGATGCAACTGAATATCTTGCTAGGCCATTCAGGGGGCATTTAAGAGTCAACCACATTGCTGTGGGTCTGGAGTTGCATGTAGGCCTTACCGACCAGGTAAGGACAGCTACCGAGGACGTTAAGTGAACCAGATGGGTTTTTCCAACAATTGACAATGGTTTCATGGTCACCATTAGACTAGCTTTCAATTCCAGATGGATTTATTTAATTCAAATTTCACCATCTGTTGTGGAATTTGAATCCATATCCCCAGAGCATTAGCCTAGGCCCCTGGATTACTCCAGTGGCATTAACCCCGCCACCGCCTCATCATTATCCTCACCACCCTTCACTCCCAGTAAACTCGGGGCAGATTTTTAAAGATACCCTCTTGTGTTTTAGCTAATGTCTGATATCCCTTTAAATTAAGTTATTGGTTACTGTTAAATGTAATGACATTTAGAAGACCATTCACAAACAAATCTTAAAATATGGTAGGACAAGTTGAGGCATAAAAAAGCATATAGGATCCTTAGCTTTATAAATAGAAGCATTCAGTACAAAGGCGGAGAAGTTATGCTAAACTTTTATAAATCACTGGATGAGGAACTTCAGTTCAAAATCATGAAGGGTCTGGACAGACTAGATAGGGAGAAACTGTTCCCATTGGCCAAAGGGTCCAGAACCAGAGAACACTGATTTGTGATTGGCAAAAGAACCAGAGATGACATGAAAAACATTTTTACACAGCGAGTGGTTAGGATCTGGAATGCTGTGCCTGAGAGTGTGGTGGAGGCAGATTTAATCGAGGCCTTCAAAAGAGAATTGGACAATTATCTGAAGAGAAAAAAATTGTAGGGCTACAGGGAAAAGGCTGGGGAGTGGGACTAGGTCAGTTGCTCTCGCAAGAGCTGGCACAGACACAGTGGGCTGAATGGCCTCCTTCTGTTCATCATTCTATGGTTTAGAAAGAATAGAGATGGTGGGATTGTTCTCCTTACACCCATAAAGGTTAAGGGGAGACTTAAGAGGTTTTCAAAATTAGATAGAGTAAATGGGCGGCACAGTGGCGCAGTGGTTAGCACCGCAGCCTCACAGCTCCAGCGACCCGGGTTCAATTCTGGGTACTGCCTGTGTGGAGTTTGCAAGTTCTCCCTGTGTCTGCGTGGGTTTCCTCCGGGTGCTCCGGTTTCCTCCCACATGCCAAAGACTTGCTGGTTGGTAGGTTATTTGGCCATTGTAAATTGCCCCTAGTATAGGTAGGTGGTAGGGGAATATAGGGACAGGTGGGGATGTGGTAGGAATATGGAATTAGTGTAGGATTAGTATAAATGGGTGGTTGATGGTCGGCACAGATTCGTTGGGCCAAAGGGCCTGTTTCAGTGCTGTATTTCTAAACTAAACTAAAAAAGGTAATTGGCAAAAGAACCAGAGCAGAGGTGAGATTTCGTTAGACCCTGCACATTATGATCTGGAATGCACTGTTGCAAGGGTAGTAGAAGCAGATTCAGTAGTAACTTTCAAAAGAGAATTGAATGTATATTTGGGAAATAAATATTTGCAGGGCTGTTTGGAAAGAGCATGAAGGTGGGACTGTTTCAAAGACTCACTGGGTTAATGACCTCTATGATTCATTGATTCTGTTGTGTTTTTAAGCAGGCTGGATGCTGCAAACCACTGTAGCATTCCATGCTACTGTATATTTTGAAATCATTTATCACAACAGCAACAATTTGCGTCTAGTGCTTTTAATGTAACAACATCCAAAAGTACTTCACAGGAGTTTTATTGAAAAAAAAGACAGAGCTTCATAGAGATGTTAGTACAAGTGACCAAAAGCTTGGTCAGAGAGGTAGGTTTTGAGAAGTGTTTTAGGGAGAGAGGAGGAGAGGACACAACTGAAGTGTTCGTGCATGAATACAATATAACAGATATGGGTTCGTTTGATAACATCATGCAAGTGTGCAATATCCATTCCTGAGATTGAAAAGTTTTATATGGATTAGGTTGCAGGTACTGCTATACATGTAAAAGATTAAAGATTTCAGTTGCCATTTTTGTTTTGAATTCTTTTAATTCCACACGTCCCCTTTCTGGATTGTTTTTGTCCTGGGCTGTAGTCAGACCTGGAAAAAATTAAAAACTGTGCCATGAGGTGAGTTCAGTAAGAAAACTTTGAGTTAAAGGAAGCTTAAAACAATTAACTGATTTAGATCTGGCTAGAGCAAACGGCTGCATTCAGATCCTGTCTGTCTTGCACTAGTCAGCCAATAACATTAACCATTAAGTATTCTAAAGTTTTCTCTCTTTTTTTAATTCCTATCTTCCTACTTTTGTCAATCCATCAGAAGGTTCAGTTTGAGCAGTGTGACGAGGCACCTGTATTATCTCCCGCTACGCAAAATGGGCAGATAAGGTGGAACAATTATATTCTTAAAGCTGAATGACAAGTAGTATTTCAACATGTCAGTTTAATGCTCTTCTGTTGTAAATGCAGGGATTTGCTTTCATGAGCCTTTGAAACATGTTTTTCAGTAATTTTTAACAAGTAGACATACTTCATATTCTCTGTATGCTTATTATGGTGCATCACTAAAAATATTCAGTTGTGGAAATGAAACTAAATGGCTTTTTAACTGGAGACACCTGTTGGATTTAGATACATAGAAAACTTTTGCAACCAGGGGCCACTTCAGTTTAAGGAACTAAGATTTTGCCAATAAAATGTAGAGATTATAAAGGCCCCTGAAAATGCAATCAAAAATTTTGGTTTAGCAATATCCAGAGGGCAACGAACCAGAATGATCTGATCTCAAATTCTGAAGTTCTGTTTTCAGTCTTGTACCCAATGCAACCTTACAGTACTGCTAGAGAGATTTAGATTGTAACATCACTAATAATTTGTAGCAGCAATTGGCATGGTTGCTCACTATAACGTCATGTAAATAAGGCAGGATCTCAAACCCTCCGTAAGCATTTTGGGTAAATGTTCTTGGAGTACATGGCTTTTTATTCTTCACCAATCTTCTCTCCTGAAGGTGGTGCTGGAATAGGGTTCCAAGAATTATCCCACTTTAAGCCAAATAACCATTCATAGATAAGCCTTGTGGGTGAGTGTTGGCAGGTCATTTGGCCAGGGGCAGAGGATAGGGTATTGGAGCCAAGTCTGATCTTACCCTGCCTGGATGTTTGCCTGTAGATTTGGGTTGTGCCTAGTTTTTCTGTCCGTCACTCTGATGTGCATCTATCTGTATTTCCTGGATGCCTTTTTGTGTCCCTTGATTTTTCTATCCTGTTCCTGTTGAGATCATCCGCCTCAATATAGACCAGGGATCAAATCTGGGACTTGTGTAATTGTACGAGTCCACTATTCTCTCGTAAAAACCTGTTGGTTTTAAGTTGAATTTGTGGAAATGCCGCAGTGGTCTCAAGAACACAAGAAATAGCAACAGGAGTAGACCATATGGCCCATTGAGCCTGCCCTGACATTCAAAACGATCATGGCTGATCTTAGAATTCAGCGCCACTTTCCCGCTGACTTGCCAAATCCCTTGATTCCCTGAGAGACCAAAAGTCTTTCTATCATATCCTTAAATGTATTCGATAATGGAGCATCCACAAACCTCTGGGGTAGAGAATTCCAAAGATTCACAAACCTTTGAGTGAAGTAATTTCTCATCTCAGTCCTAAATGATCGACCCCTTATCCTGAGATTGTGCCCGTGTTTGAGATTCCCTGACCAGTGGAAACTTTTATTTATTTTTTTTTAATTTTAGTTATACAGCACTGAAACAGGCCCTTCGGCCCACCGAGTCTGTGCCAACCAACAACCACCCATTTATACTAATCCTACAGTAATCCCATATTCCCTACCATTCTCCTACCACTTACCTACACTAGGGGCAATTTACAATGGCCAATTTACCTATCAACCTGCAAGTCTTTGGCTGTGGGAGGAAACCGGAGCACCTGGCGGAAACCCACGCAGTCACGGAGAACTTGCAAACACCACACAGGCAGCACCCAGAACTGAACCCAGGTTGCTGGAGCTGTGAGGCTGCGGTGCTAACCACTGCGCCGCCCAAATAATCTGTGTGTAACCTGTGTAGCCCCTTTAGAATCTTATGTTTCAATGAGATCAGCTCTCATTCTTCTAAACTCCAGAGAATACAGGCCCACTTTACTTAGCCTCTCATCATAGGACACCCTCATCCCAGGGACAAATCTAGTGAACCTTCGGTGTACCACCTCCAATGCAAGTATATCCTTTCTTAAATGGAGAGACCAAAACGGCACACAGTATTCCAGATGTGGTCTCGCTGAAACCTTGTACAATTGTAGAAATGCTTCCTTCCTTCTGTACTCCAATCCACTTGCAATAAAAGCCAACATGCCATTTGCCTTCCTAATTGCTTGCTGTACCGAAATGTTAACTTGCTGTGTTTCTTGTACAAGCATACCAAGTCTCTCTGAACATCAACACTTACAAGTTTCACGCCTTATAAAAAATATTTAGAGGCTCTTCCTGGATTATGGGGAGGGTGCATGACCGGTTTAGGGATTGTTTCTTTAGTCTTGTCATTAGTTGGGAAGTATTGGATAGTTGGCGACCTTTTTTTGAGCAAAATGTTAGAAAAGAGTTTTAAAGTAAAGCATATTTGCACACCTTCTTTTTTTTTAAAAAAAAGGCTAAGGTCGTTAAAATGCTAATTTCTCCGTCTCTAATTACTTAAGCACCTCACGCACTTGGCTTTAGGGTGTTTTTGATCCCCTGTGCTCAACAGTAGTTGTCGGGCAGGCTTTCTCCTGGTTTCAAGCAGAAATTTGAGATGCTCAACTATGAACAGTTTCAGACGTTTGAAGGAGGGAGGGTAGTCATCAAGTCAAGTCAAGTAAGATGACCAATTGATATGAGGAAGCCTAGCATATACTTTTTTTTTTGCAGAAGTGCCCTGATTTTGATTAAGTTCAATTATAATGGTTAATTATCAGCAAGTGAACAGATTATCAAAATTATAAGTGTACAGAATTCGAGGAAATCTATAATATAAGTTAGCAATTGGTTGGGAGGTGGGAAACAGCGTAGGGATAAAATTAATGTTCTCTGGGATGTGACCCTTGGTGTTCTGGGGCTTCACCTTTTCACCATATTAGAATTAGAGCATTACAGCGCAGTACAGGCCCTTCAGCCCTCGATGTTGCGCCGACCTGTGAAACCATCTGACCTACACTATTCCATTTTCATCCATATGTCAATCCAATGACCACTTAAATGCCCTTAAAGTTGGCGAGTCGACTACTGCTGCAGGCAGGGCGTTCCACGCCCCTACTACTCTCTGAGTAAAGAAACTACCTTTGACATCTGTCCTATATCTATCACCCCTCAACTTAAAGCTATGTCCCCTCGTGTTTGCCATCACCATCCGAGGAAAAAGACTCTCACTATCCACCCTATCTAACCCTCTGATTATCTTATATGTCTCTATTAAGTCACCTCTCCTCCTCCTTCTCTCCAACGAAAACAACCTCAAGTCCCTCAGCCTTTCCTCGTAAGACCTTCCCTCCATACCAGGCAACATCCTAGTAAATCTCCTCTGCACCCTTTCCAAAGCTTCCACATCCTTCCTATAATGCGGTGACCAGAACTGCACGCAATACTCCAGGTGCGACCTCACCAGAGTTTTGTTGTAATGACTTGGATAAAGAAATAGAGAACTGCTGTTTGCAGATGACGCTGTCAGACACAGGTAGTTGTGCAGCTGGGAGAAAATTACAAAGGGACATAGATAAGTGGGCAAAGCTGTAGCAAATGGATTTCCGTGTGGGAAGTGAGAGATCATCCACTTTCGATCTGAGACAAATCAGAATTTCTTTTGTAATAGAGAGACTGAGCGCTGTGGAGGAACAAAGGAATTTGGGTTTTAATGTATATAAATCACAAAACTAGTGCACAACTATGAAGTAACCAAAAAGGCAAATACCATGTTGGACTTGTCTCAAAGGGAGCTGGGATTCAACATTGAGGAAGTTTTCCTTCAGTTAAACAGAGCATGAATGTGGCTTGTATTCCCTTGAGTTTAGAAGGTAGATTTTAATTAAGATCTTTAAAATGATAAAAGGATTCAATAGAATAGTTACAGAAACTGTTTCCTCTGAGAATCCAGAACAAGGGGACACAATCTTGATTAGAGGTAGGCCAGTCGGGAGCGAAATCAGGAAGCATTTTTTTCACACACAAGGTAATAGAAATCAGGAGCACTCCCACAAAAGGCTGTGGATGCTTGGTCAATTCAAATGTACAAAGCTGAGTGATAGATTTTTGCTGGATAGAAGTACCAAGGGATATGGAGCCAAGATCTGATTGGCTGGCTGAACACTTGATGAGCTGAGTGGCCTATTGGTGTTCCTATGTTCCTATTCCTATGTAAATAAAGTAGCTTAAAGAATTTGTGTGTCTGGTACTTTCGCAGCCCGCCTTCGAAATGATTGCACTGCGTGGGATTCTTACTGTTCAGTTTTTCTTTTTGAAGAGTGCTATGAACAATTCAAAACAAAAAAAAATCCAGATTCCAACTTTCAACTATGGAGATATATTTTCAGATGTGTTCCATATAAACTTTATTTTTCCATTTCCAACCCTATCCACGACTGCCTGATCTTCAGCACTCTACAACTGTAGCACATGCTGCACCTCTCCGTTGTTCAGGACCTCCAAATGCTTCCATGTGAGACAGCAGTTGACATTCTCCACTACCCCCCCCCCCCACCCTGGCCCCATGTAGTGCGTGACATTTGCTGCTTGAAGTGCCATTTACTGTACAATGGGAAGATCAAAGACAGACAGGACAATCTCATTGCTGGCTACCTCCATTCTGTCTGCAGGTTCTGATTGCATGATCCACCTGTGAAACCTTAAATTGTCCTACCACATCACATGAAATAATCACATGTCCAGAATTTTTATTTCTTATTTCCAGCATCCACAGTTTTGTTCTGATGAAGCTCTACACCTGAAGTGTTAACCCATCTCTAACATTTCAATTTCTTGCCACTGTATGTAGGTAGTTAGAAGTGGAGTTTGCTTGGCATAGAAATAATACTTTGTAGTGTCAGATGTAAAGCTGCTGTTAGTCTCCAGCATGCCCAATGGCCAGAAGTTATGTTTCATCTTTTCAGTTCCAAATAATATTGTTAGAGAGAGCCTGAACTTTTGCATTTAACAGGTGTGAACATGACCCACCTGCAGATCATTCGGTCTGGAAATGGTTCTGTCGGAGAAAATATTTCTCTTTTTGGATGTTTCCGCTTGATGACATTCTGTCAGGGTTCTAATGAAACATTAACTGTTTCTCTCTACTGATGCTGCCAGACCTGATGATTATTTCCAGCATTTTCTGTTTTTATTTCAGGTTTCCAGCATCTGTACTATTTTGCTTTTGTATTACTTATTAATATTTTGCTTCTTAATTTACAAGACAATACCTGAATCATTTTTGTTATGGTTGATTGTCCCTTTACCTGTAGTTGCAGGATCTCACCAGACTGTTTTGTCTCTAGAGCATGATGGAATAATGACATGCTCTATCACTTTTTTTCTTGGAGAAATACTGGGTTTCAAATTTGTGAGTGGGGGAAAAAAAACAAAAATTGCTTCAACCAGACATTCTTCCCAGAGGAAGTCATTTCTGAACAAAATAACTTGAATCCTGCTCTGCAAGCGCACACACTGCCGGCTTGAACAATTCAGTAAATTGGACTCTTCCTGTATTTAATCCCAGGCAGGATATGTTTCCTTTGGAAGGAGGGGCTTCTGAGCTTTAGTTCAGCACTACAGTTGTTGTCTTAAAATAGTTCTTGGGTGTGGGGGGAGGGGTAGGGGGTGAAAGGAGATGACATTAGCTCTTAACTGGAAGAGAGCTGGTTTTGATGCAGATGAATCACTGGAGACCAGGGCACTGTGCTATGTCAAATCCATTCTTTATTGCATGGCATTTTACTTTTGGATACTGTGTTCTGCAATTTGTAATTGGATCACTTGATGTTTAACAATTGAATAAGCAAAATCTTTTTTATTACAAATTTTTTCTGTATTTTTAGCACTGTTCCCTGCTGTCCTGTCTGCTGTCTATCCCTCAATCAAGTTTCATCGTTTATCTTTGCTGTTTTCGGGAACCTATCTTGTCTAAGTTGGCTGCAATGTTTCCTTATATTACAGCAGTGACAACCTAAAAGTATTTGGCTGTAAAGTGCTTTGGGATGTCCTGAGGTTGTAAATGGCACTAAAATAATTTTCATTCCATAAACCCCACTACCCTCACTTCCAGTTTGCACAAGAAGCTCATGGACTTCCCTGTCATAGCAACCAGAGCAGGTCATTCAGCCACTTGAACTAGTTATGCCATTCAGTTAGTTTATGGGTGCTCTGTACATCAATGCCATTTATCTGGCTTCGATCCATACCCATTAGAACCCTTACCTAACAAAAGATCTGTCAATCTCGGTCTTGAAAGTTTGAATTGACCCTCTATCCAAGGACTTTTGGGAGGGAGTTCCAGATTTCTACTATCCTTGGTGTGAAAAAATGCATCATGATTTCACTCCTGAATAACCTGCCTTTTTAATTTTATGGTTGTGCCCCCTTGTTCTGAATTCCCCTACAAGAGAAAATAGTTTCTCTGTGTCTACTCCATCAAATCTTTTAACGAGTTTAAACCCCTCGATTAGATCACTCCTCAATCTTCTTAACTCAAGTAGAATGCAAGCCAAATTTATGCAACCTCAAAATTTAACTCTTTAAGCCCCAGTATCAAACCAAAACGTCTGCTCAGGTTCCCTTGTGGCCTACTCTCTCCCTCCTTCCTAATCCTCTCTCCGGGCTCACCTTGTCCTTGAGAACCTACCTTTTTTGCTCCCTTTACCCCATTCTTACTAAACTGCTGGCCAACTCCCATGCCAGCTGACATTGTAAATGTTTGTCAGATACTGGCCCCTCCCTTTCAAAACTATCATCATGACTCTGACTCTACCCCTCCTTATGAAAAGAAATGAGCTTTGACCCCTCTGCTGTTGTAAACTACCACTACTTATCTCTCTCTTCTCAAGTCCTTGGTTGCCTCCACACTTGCCTCTGGAGTCACACCAAAATTTATCCTTGGCTCCTCCTTCCTGATCTACCCACTGCCTCTTGGAGAAACAATCAGCAGACATGGGGGGTCAGCTGTCAAGTATGCGATTAACACCCAGCTCTACTTCTACCACCTCATTGTCGATATTCGTTATTCGGCAAGTCCCAATTTCCTCCAACATAACATTGGGAAAATCAAAGCCAACGTCTTTAGCCCCAACCACAAGCCATGTAACCATACCATTGATTTCATCTCCCTCCCCAGCCATTGTCACAAGTTGAAGCAATTTCAGTATCCTACTCAACCCCCAAGTTGGATTCCTCACCCCATATTCTCTCTACTGCAAACACTGTTTCCACCGTCATTAACATTGTATGCTTCAACCCCTACCACAGCCCATCTGCAGAAAACTATATCTGCCACTTACAGACTCGACTGTGGCAATGCTTTCATCCTCCTCTTCAAATCCCTTTATACCCTTGTCTTTCACTTCCAGCACTACAACCTGCAACCTCCTATCCTGGCCCCAGTGCTATGTTGCTTCAGTTTTGACCTGATATGAATCTTCCCCATCCTTCATACTACCATTGACTGGTTTTCCTTCAGCTACCTGGTCCCCCTGTTGGCATTCTCTCCTTAAGCCCCTTACCTCTTCATCTCACTCTCTTACTTTTAAGACCCTTCTTAAAACCCACTTATGACTAAGCTTTTGGTTACTACTTTTCATATCTTTCTTTGGCTTGGCATCCATGTTTGTTCTGCTTCTGTGTAGAGCTTTGAAGTTTTTCTACCCCACATAAATGCTACTCCCTTTCACTAGTTTGTTTCTCTCCCCTTTTCTCTGAGTCATCTGTAAGTTTTTCTTCAGCCAGGAGAAACAGGACTAAGTACCTTAATGGCTTCTTGTGTATATCCTGGATTTGATTTTCTGAGGCTATTGGGGTCTTATCACTAAGAATTGTTCTATCTATGGTCCTTCATAGATTGTTGGGTGTGATCACAGATTTATGTCAAGTCATGGTTGAACTTTGTATTGAATTCATGTAACCTGTTTGTGCAGTATGGATTGATGATTTTTTTTTGATTCGATTTGTAAATGGTCTTGGGTGTGTCTAATTGTGCAATGCCATCCAGAGCGCAACAGGGTCTTGGGCTCATGAATCTACTTATTCATTGACCGACTCTAGTCTCCATTTAACTATTGCTTCTTGGCCTTTTGTGGATGATTAGGTTTCTTTAAGATAGTTTAGCTTCAGGCTGCAGTTCTAAACCAGTGGATTATCAAGTGTTGCTGGGGAGCAAAGTGAGTTTTTTAAAAATTTTATGTGATGTGGACATCACTGACATTTGTTGCCCATCCCTAATTCCCTTGACAACTGAGTAGTTTGTTTAAGGCAGTTAAGGGTCAGCCACATTGCTGTGACTCTGGAGTCACATGTAAGCCAGACCAGGTAAGGAAAGCAGGTTTCCTTCCCGAAAGGACAGTAATGAACCCAATGGGTTTTTAGAGCAATTGATTGTTTCATGGCACCATTACTGAGACATGCTTTCAATTCCAGATTTTTATTAATTAATTGAATTTAAATTCCACCAGCTGTCATGGGATTTGAACCTGTGTCCCCAGGATATTAGCCAATGCCTCTGGATTACTAGTCCAGTGACATTACCAAAATGCCACCATCTCCCCCTCTAAATGAGTTTAAAAGCTGATTTCTAGTCCACTCAAAGGGAAATCCATATGTTTGTTCAAGGCAAGGAATGTGGGAGGGCAATGTTTAATAAACATACAATGCTGCTTATTAATTGGTTATCTTCTTTTTGGGGAAAAGAGGTTAATTTTATGGGGTTGAGATGCTAATGGACCTGCTGTGTTTCCAGCATTTTGTGTGCATTGTTTTAAAAGGTAAAAGAAAAGAATCAAAGTGTAGCGGAATCTAATGAGCCCATCCAATAAATCCCCAACAGGTTAAGCTACAGCAGGAGCAAATTTAATATTAGAAAACTATATCTACATTGGTACATGTGAGACATTAAAGCCAGAGTGTTTAACTTGTACTGGTCAGGGTTAATTGTGAAGAAAAAACCGAGATACTGCTAGTATTTTTGCTGGAGAAGCGAAGGAAGGTTAGTGGATTTTAGAGGTTTTTGAAATTCAAGGGATTATAGTGGTGAATAGAGAGATGCACTTTATTCTGGGTGGGCAGTCAATTCGACAAGGCCATCCACTTCAAATTATTACATAGGTTTATTTGCATAGAGAATTACAGCATGACGTTCTTTGCCAGAGGACTGGTTGAATCATGCACCATTGCATCCCTTAAGGGAAAATTGTGCAGTTCTACATAAGGCAGAAATGTAAAACCAGGAGTGAGGAAGTATTAATGAAAAAGAGCAGGAACCAGCTATGTTAATGATGCAATGCCTCCTATACGAAGTGTAGCACATAGTTTACTGCCTCACTACCAGACCCAGCCCAGTACAAAGGTGGCCCCAATAGTCAGTTGAGAATCTAGTAGTTCATCGCCTCAATTTTAAAATACTCATTGTTTTCAAGTCCCTCCCATAGCCTTGCCTCTCCCTGTCTCTAACCTCCAGCCCTACAATCTACAGCCCTTCGCGATCTCTGCTCTGAGCTCTTGTGCATCCCTAATTATCATCACTCCCATCATTGGCGGCCATGCCTTGAGCCTGCCTAGGCCCTAAGTTCTGGGATTCCCTTCTTAAACCTTTCCACCTCTTAACCTGTTATCCCTCCTGTAAGACTCTCTTTAAAACCTACCTCTTTGTTCAATCTTTTGATTACCTGTTCTGATATCTCCTTATTTGGCTTGGTGTCTCTTTTTTGTTAGATCAATAATTGTATTATAGCACCTTTAACATAGTCACCCACCAGAACGCTTCACAGGAGAATCATAAAGCAAAATTTGATACGGAGCTGCATAAGGCGATATTAGTGAGGATGGCCAAAAGCTTCGTCCAAGAGGTGGATTTTAAGGAGTGTCTTGTTGGAAGGCGGAGAGGTTTTCGGAGGAAATTCCAGTGTGTAGGACTGAGGCAGCGGAAAGCATAGCTGCAAACAGTGGAGCAATTAAAATTGGGGATGCTCAAGAGGCCAGAATTAGAGGAGAGCAGCTATCTCAAGGTTATAGGATAGGAGTAGATTACAGAGTTAGGGAGGGGCAAAGCCAAGGATGGATTTGAAAATGGGTATGAGAATTTAAAAATTGAAACGTTGCTTAATCAAGAGCCAAGGTAGGTTAGTAAGCACAGGGGCGATCGGTGAACAGGACTAGGTGTGAGTAAGAATGAGCGTAGCAGGGATTTGGATTAACCTTAAGTTTAGGGAAGGTAGAATATGGGAGACCTGCCAGGAGTTCGTTGGAATAGTCAACACTAGAGGGAATAAATGTGTTGATGAGATTTTCAGCAACAGATGAGCCTGAGATAGGTTAATCGCTCCTGTGAAGTATTTTGGCATTTTGCTACATTGAAGACACTATTAAGTTGTAGGTAGAATTGCCTGAGCCCACATTACAATAATACACAAATGTTTATAACCACACTCAAAGGAACATGTCCTGAAAGAACTTGATTTCTCTGCACCCACCTTTTTGGCCAGGTGTCCCTGGCCTTGCACAGCGGACCTTTATTACCCATCTCCAGAATTGTCCATCTAGCCTGTTAGCCCCTCTAGATCTTCTCATTAGGAACTGCAGTCTCATGATATTGGCCATATCACTTTCTCTGCTCCCTTCACTCACTCTAACCTTTTTTCCTCTGAACTTGCAGTACTCTGTTCTCTTAGGTCCAATCCTAACATTCTCATTAAACCTGCTGACAAGAGTGGTGCTGTTGTCTGGTGTCATGACCCTTCATGAGCAGAGCCTGAAAGGCAACGCTCTGACACTTTCTTCTACCTCCCCCAGACCATGACTCTCTCACCAAGCATCGTCATCATTACCAGGACTGTTACTGACCTCATCTCTGGAGATATTCCCTCCATGGCTCCAACCTCATACCTCCCCAACCCCAAACAGCCTGCTTTTACCTCCTTTCCAAGATCCGCAAACATGACTGCCCTGGTAGACACATTGATTTCAGCCTGTTCCTGCCCCACTCCTATCTTGACTGTTTTTCTCCCTATCCAGTCTCTTCCCACCTCAATCCATGACTCTTCCAATGTTCTCCATCATTTTAATGGAGTTTTTCCTGACAGCGCAGAGCCTGCGCAGAGCGATAGCCGACGTCATCAGCGTGTCTGACCGCTTGCCAGTATGTATCCATGCATGCGCGCATCACGTCATTGCCTAATGACATCCCAGTGTTACCTCACCCCTCAATGCTGCGATCGCCGCTTCCGTCCCCTCCAACGGTGCCCTGCTCCCCACCGTCTCAATTGCTGCTTCTCCGCTGCTTCTCTCCGCTCCGTCCTGCAATCACCGCCTCAATCGTCACTTCAGAATGCTTGCCAGGTAGGGAGAGAATGGCGGAATACATGAAGCGGCAGGAGGGAGCAGGGAGAAGATGGGAGCGGGGAAGCGAAGCAGAAGTCGTGGGACGGAGCAGCAAACCGAATGCAGCAATCGCAGGAGGGAGCGGGATACTGTTGGGGGGTGGTGGGAGTGGGGACGTGGCGATAGCTGCCATTGAGGGGTGAGGAGGTTTGGGTTCAATTTTTGTGTTAGATTGAGCAGCGCCCTTTTTATTACAAAAATGATTCCTGACAACGCAGTCGGCCACTGACGTCATCAGGCTGCACCAAGGGACGCACATGCGCAGACGGTATCCTGCTTTCTGCGCGTGTTGCATTCCGACTTGCCAGGACTGATTAGCGCATGCGCTTTGAGTACAGCAATGCAACGCTAACCCATGCGTCAAGCTCCGCTGCTGTTTCCGGCCGCTCCGTTCTCTCTTTTCTCTCCCCCCCCCCCCCCCCCCCCACCCATCTCTCGCTGCTCTCTCCGGCCGCCCCACTGTTTGGCCCACTCCACTCCGCACCCGCCCCGGCCCGCTGGCTTGCTCGCTCTCTCCTTCCGGCCTTTGTGTGCTGCCATGTGTTTAGGTTAGGTTGCCTTCGTGTGATTATTTGAGCAGCACCATCTTTAGTCCTTGCAGCTGCCTGAAGTCTCGGACGGTGACGTTTTCGTGGCACGTGCTGCATTTGCGCATGTGCCACTGCAGCGCCACCTAGTGATAGCATTGTCAGCAAATGCAGCCTTTTATTACTGGCAGTTGCCTGAGATGTTGCAGACAATGACATTTCTGTCAGTTAGGCTGCATTTGTGCATGTGTTAGTACCACGCCACCAAGTGGCTGCGATGTCCGCAAACGCAGCCTCACTTTAAAGTTTCCTGTCCCAGTCTCCTTTTCACCATGGATATCCAATCTCTCGACACCTCCATCCCCACCAAGACAGTCTAAGAGCTCCCTGCTTATTCCTTGACGCCCAACCAGTCCCCATCCACCACCATTTTCTTTTGCATTTGTGCTGGAGGAAACCCTATGAAATGTATTGCTAAGATTTGTGAAAGGTATTTACATTTATCTTTAACTTTTTGTTACTTGCTGTCGTCTTGTTTTGAAGCAGAGCCTTATGGCTAGAGTGGGATTTCACAGGTAGTTCGCGGCCTTCCCATTGTTGGGCTACACCATTGTGGGAAGAATCACAATTGCGCTTGATCCTGTCTGTGTGAATGCATTCCAGTTAGGTCACTGAGTAGTGATCAGGCAGTGGTGACTCACACTGGTAACCTCTAACTTGGCCTAAAGCAGTAGGAGGGAAAATTTGATGTGTACTCTTAATGTTTATGCCAATACGCTGGTAAGTGGGAGGTGCTAGTTTTGCACAACGGCATCAAACCTGAGACTTTCTCTTGGCACCTCCTCAGTTGGTAGCGGTCTTGTTTACCAGCTTGTGGGTTCAATAGAAACTGTAAAGTAGAACCAGCTAAACTTAATGTCATCGAAGAAGAGGACAGTGATGTCACTCCTGAAAGATGTGGGATTTTACAGCACCTTGTCTGAAGACTTGTCTGAACACATCTGTGGGAAGTTTCTCCAAGCTCGAAATCTCAATCTGAGAAGGAGAGGGGATACAGTTCAAACATGTCAGGGAGGGACAGTAGGTTTTGGTGGGAGGTTTTGAGGGTATGAAAGAAAAGAAAGGCCTGCATAGTCATAATGTCCCAATGTGTTTTACAGCCAAAAAGTACTTTTGATGTGTTTTCATGCAGGAAAGTGCAACAGGCATCTTGTACACAAACAAGCTTCCACAACCACAAATGAAGTCAATTACCAGATCATCTGTATTTGCTGTTGGTTGAGGGATAAATGTTGACCAAAATGCTGGAAAGAACTCCCCTGTTGCTCTTTGAATACTGCTGTAGGATAATCTACATCCACCTTAGGGGGCATACGAGGCCTTGGTTTAATGACTCACCTGAAAGATGGTACCTCAGGCAGTGCTGCCGTCCCTCAGTTTTGCACAGAAGTGTCAGTCATGATTTATGTGCTTAATTCTCAGGAATGGGGCTTGACTCCACAACCTTCTGACTCAGGCGACAGCCCTACCATGAGCCACAGCCTCACTTCAGTAATGGTCGTGACACCAGCGAGAGGTGGGCAGCAAGGAGTGTAGGAGGAAAGAACATAAGAAATAGGAGCAGGAGTCATACGGCCCATTGCACCTGCTCTGCCATTCAATAAGATCATAGCTGAACATCTAAATCAACTCCACTTTCCCACACTATCCCATATTCGTTGATTGCCTTAGTACCCAAAAATCTATCTCAATCTTGAGTATATTCAGACTGAGCATCCACAGCCCTCTGGGGTAGAGAATTCCAAAGATTCGCAACCCTGTGGGTGAAAAACATTTCTTCTCATCTCAGTCCTAAATGACTGACCCCTAGTTCTAGACACTCCAACCAGGGATAAAGCATCTCAACGTCGACCCTATTAGCCCCTTAAGAATTTTATGCGCATCAGTGAGATAATCCAGAGGATATAGGCCCAATCTGCTCAGTCTTTCTGCCATCTTATCCCAGCAATCTATTGAAATAAAAGCAAAATACTGCAGATGCTGGTAATCTGAAATAAAAACAAAAAATGCTGGAAATACTCAGCAGATCTGGCAGCATCTGTGGAGAGAGAAGCAGAGTTGACATTTCAGGTCAGTGACCTTTCATCAGAACTCAATCTATTGAACCTTCATTGCATCCCCACTAAGGCAAGCATATCCTTCCTTGGGTAAGGAAACCAAAACTATATGCAGTACTCCAGGTGTGGACTCGCCAAAGCCCTATATAATTGCAGCATAGCTTCCTGACTCCAACCCCTTTGCAATAAAGGTTAACATACCATTTGACTTTCTAACTGCTTGCTGTACCCACATGTTAACTGTGATTTCCCCCAAATGTCTCTGAATACCAACATTTACTACTCTACCTTTTAAAATATATTTTGCTTTTCTGTTCTTCCTACTGTAAGCATGAGTGCTTGCTCCATTACCCAAAAACACCTCGAGAGTCAGATGTCTTGTCCAAACAAGCATTACGAGCATGCAAGGAGAAGTCCTACTCTCTCAAATGATCATAAGGATTCTACTAGTAGAATGTTTGAGCAGTCATTTTATACAGTTTACAGGAGGTTTACTTGACAAGCTGTTTCTTTAATTACATCATCTCCCATCTATTGTCTTCCCTAATCTCCTTCTGCCTTGATTATATTATTCTTCTAGTCAACCTCTCGATTAGGTTATTCATGTGATTCGGGTGTCTCACAGGCAAGCTTTTCTCAAGTTTCAAGGACCCAAGTTATGCCAAGTATCCCATGATTCCCTAAGCCAGTCGCCCCTACACTACCAAAGTGGATAATTACATACTTCACCATATTATATTCCATCTGCCACCTTCTTAACATCACCTTCATCAGTCTATATACCTTTGCAACCTCTTTGTGCCTCGCGGCTTACTTTCCTACCTAGTTTTGCATTATCTATTACACTCGGTCCCTTCATCTAACCCATTGATCTAGATTGTAAATAGCTGAGGCCCAAGCACTGATCCTTGTGGCACTCCACGACTTATACCCTGTCATCCTGGAAATGACCCATTTATTCCTACTGTTTTCTGTCCATTAACCAGTTCCTAATCCATGCTAGTATATGGTCCCATCCCATGAGTCCTTATTTTGTGTAACAACCTCCTGTGTGGCCCCTTATCGAATGCCTTCTGAAAATCCAAATATACTACTTCCACTGCTTCCCTCTTATCGACCCTCAAATAAAAAAAAATCCAATAGATTTGTTGAACATGATTTCCCTTTCATAAAGCCATGTGGCCTCTACCTAATCATATTATGATTTTTCTAAATGCCCTATTATCATGTCCTTAATAGATTCCAGCATTTCCCCGACTTCTGTCAGACTAACTGGCCTCTAGTTTCCTGTTTTCTCTCCCCCTACTTTCTTGAATTCAATTCAGAGGGAGCGTTCTGGAATCGAGGGTATTGTGGAAGATCAAAACCAATGCTCCACTATCTCTACAGCCACCTCTTTTTAAAAACCCTAGGGCGGGGGTCTGTAAACTGTGGCTCTTGAACATCTTACTTGCGGCTCCCAACCTTTTCCAGTTGGATTGCATTAACATGAAAAAAGCTTTAAAAAAATTAAGACAGGAAAAGTAAGCTGTGTTTTTATTGTGGGGATAAAAGGCTAATCATTATGCTGCATTTTACAATGTCAAATGATTATTTTAATGAAAAACCGTAATGCTCTAAATAAACCTGTTCGAGTGCTATAGCTTACATCATTATAAATAATGCCTTTGATTTGAGGAACAGGTTGTTTGTTTCTAATATGGTTGAGACGACAAATTATTCTGAATATGCTATAGAAGCTATTTTTTGTAAAAATCAATAACTGAAAAAGTTGTCTTAATTCTATGCATCTTTTTGATTGTTTTAAAGACTTCACTGACAAAATTATAAGAAAGTCATAAAAAATGATAATTCAGGGATGGGTTGATTTTAATTTTGATCTTTTTTTCTGTTGGTACATAAATCCAACATGTATTTTGTTATATGCAAACTATGCATTCTACCAGAATTTGCCAAGCATTTGGTTTAGAAATGCCAAATGTTCGTCTTGTGGCTCCCAATAGTTAGGCAGATCTTTTTGAAAAGTTGTTTCAGGTTTTAACAAAAAAAACCCTGACCTAGGATGTGGACTATCTGGTCTAGGGATTTGTCAGCTTTTAGTCCCATTTATTTTTCCTTTACTTTCTCACTCTCAGACAATTTGCAATATGTTTGTTGTGTCCTCCACTGTGAAGGCAGACACAATATTTAACTTCGCTACCATTTACTTATTCCCCATTTAGAATTCCATCTGTTTCTGCCTCTAATGGACCCACATTTACTTTTATTCTCTTCCTTTTTACCTACTTGTAAAGTTCTTATCTGTTTTATATTTCTTGCTAGTTTACTATCTTTTTAAAAAATTTCTTGGTCATCCTTTGCTGAGTCCTAAAACCCTCCCAATCCTCAGGCTTACTACTCTTCTAACAACATTGTACGCTTTTAATCTAATACTACCCTTAATTTCTCTAGTTAGCTTGACACTACCACATGTCCACTGGAGTTTTAATTCCTCAAGGGAATGTATATTGAGAATTATGAATTTATTTCTATAAATGTTTGTGCTCTCATCTACTGTTATTTTTTAAATGTATTTCCCAATTTTCTTCATCCCTTATACCTCCGTAACTGGCTTTGTTTAAATTTAGAACCCTAGTTTAAGACTATCTGGGCATAGAAAGAATGGATAGAACAGGAGTATCCAGAGGACCTGGTGTCCTCAAACTGAGTTTGAAGCTGTAGATTCTGTGGGGAAAAAGATGACCTTGGAAAGGACCATCAAATCTAAATGACACCAACAAACAAGATGGCTTGGGAAGGCGGGGAGAGGATTAACAACACCGATAGAAATTTAGTAGTGGTGGGGTGTTCAGTAATTAGAAGGGCTGATATTGTAGGTGTTAATCTCCGCATTGTTTCCCCAGCAAAGTGCTGGAATACGGAAGGTTAGGGAAATCAGTGCATGGCTAAAGGTGTGGTGTTAGGAGGGATTTCCACTTTGGGCATTGCTACCATTTCTGGGAGAAGTGGGAGTTATCCCAAAAGGAAATACAACATCTCAACAGGCAAAATGCTTAATGTACTGGCAAAAGAGTTAAATCAGGAAGTGATGGGGTATTTAAACTAGCTGGGTCCACAAGGATCAGGTAATAGAGAAAGGAAAAAATAGATAATTGTTCAGAAAATAATTTAGCAAGAGGAAAATGGATTGGAGGAATAGGATCAAAAGAACCAATTATAGCATGGGGAACAGACTGAAGTATAGTTAAGGGGTAGTTTGGAGAAAAAGTTATGGGAAAGGGTCTTGTGTTTCTAAATAAGCAACAAAAATAGAGGTTAAACTGCAACTATTGCAATGTGCAGAGTGTTACGACCGAGGCGGGAGTAATGCACTGTTAATTCAGTCCAATTACTCCACAGCATATTAAAGTTTCCCACCTGCCGGAAATTAGCCAAATTAAACACTTTTATTAACCCCCAGGATAAAACCCACCAAACCAGGTATCTTTAAACAACAACAAATTAACTGTTAAATCCTAAACAATACTGAGATAAATCTATGTCAGAAAAGACTTTATAACTTCTTATTCCTCCTAACCCTCATGCGCAGACACATACATTCAAAAACCAACGGTTAACCGATTTTGAAAATGTTTTAAATTAGAGCGGTTTTTTTTTTTTAGGAATAACCAAACAACTGGGTTGTAAGTCCTGGTTGGAAACTTTCCCGGATCAGTGAGGTGTCCCAGAGTTGAATAGTCAGATGCCACTTGAAGTCTCCAGGCAAGTTGATGAACAGTCTGTAATGGATAGGTGTTCAAGGCACTTTGGCTGCAGAAGGTGTCACACAGAAATTTCAACAAGGAGTATATTATTTTTTATTTTTTTTATTTAGTGATACAGCACTGAAACAGGCCCTTCGGCCCACCGAGTCTGTGCTGACCAGCAACCATTTATACTAACCCTGCACTAATCCCATATTCCCTACCTCCTACCTACACTAGGGGCAATTTACAATGGCCAATTTACCTATCACCTGCAAGTCTCTGGCTGTGGGAGGAAACCGGCGCAACCCCACGCGGTCACAGGGAGAACTTGCAAACTCCGCACAGGCAGTACCCAGAATCGAACCCGGGTCCCTGGAACTGAGGCTGCGGTGCTAACCACTGCGCCACTATGCTGCCCTAAGCCTACTGCACCTGGTATTCCCAGGCAGTCTCCCAACCAAGTACTAACCAGGCCTGAGTCTGCTTAACTTCCGAAATCAGACGAGTTCGGGCGTTTTCAGACTAGTATGACTGTAGGACTGTTTAGATTTTGAATTAGCAGTCTATCAGTAGAAATTTTACTGAGTTTCCTGAAATCCCAGAAACACAAAAGGCAACAGAGAGTCACTCCTGAGGCAGAGACTTCTCGGAATGGAAGTAAAAAGGAATTTGCTACCTCCAACAATGCAAAGATTCCTTTCCAGGGGTCTTTTCCTCTTTAGGCAAAACACAGCCTGTAGGCCAATGCAGATTTGCTGCTGAGAGAGACACAACTCCTTCCTTCAAGGAGAGCACTCTTCGCTAGTTCTAGCCAGACTTTACACACAGTCAAACTGATACAATACGGCATGTGACTTCTCTCTTGCCTAGGAAACAGGCTTGCAGCTCACATGCATTGTTCCCAGAGAATATAAATACTGCTCCCAGTCTTAAAGGCACATAGACACCCTTAATCTTTAAACAGAGTAGAAAAAAACACTTACATGACAAGAGTGTGAGAACTGACAGCAATTATTTTACAGGAAAATCTTCATTTAATTAAATGAACAGAAACCTGGCTGCAAAGTGGACAAGAAAGGAAAAGAAACATTTTTGAATATGTTCAGGAAGGATAAAAAAAGATGAGAGGTGAAGTGGCAACATTAGTAAAAGGGTAAATCGTGCTTGAGAGAAGGGTGATGGAGACAAGGAAGGGGTGCAAAGTCAATATGGCTGTTGTGCAAAGGTAAAGAAGCTTGTTGCATTAGATTGGGGTATATTAAAAAAATACAAAAATTGTGGAGAGGAAATGAAAGAAGAAATCTGCACCCAGAGTCGAGATTCTGGGAGATTTCAGTTGTTTGTTTATTAATTGGAACAGAGAGGGATTCGATGAAGATGAAAGAATGAAATTCCTAAAATGTATGCAGGACTCCTTCCTAAAGTAGTATGTTGGGCCTAGAAGGGTTGGAGTTATTGTTGGTTCTGGTAATGAGAAATGAAATAGATCAGGTAGTGAACTAAATGTGGGAGAGCACCTTGGGATACTGACAATAATATAAGGCTTAAGATCCAACTCAAAGAAAAAAGTACAAAAATTAAAACATCAAATTAGATTAGGACAGTTTTTAGGAAGACGAATGAGCTAACTGAGGTGGATGGAGAAATTGCCACATGGGACTGTAGTGTTAGTGAGATTTTTAGAAAAATAGAGTTGCATAAGTACAGAAGAATATTGCTTTAAAGAAGGAAATGACTTGTTCTGGATGGCTATAGTTTAAATAGAGGGAACCAATGAGAACCAATTTGGATTAAAAGAACAGTGGTACAAAAATAGAATACAATGGAATAAGAGGTCGAGCAGAATCGATAAACTAGCATAAGGAAAACATTTCTAAAACATAAAAGTCAAATATTTTGCAGATATTAACAAAAAATTAATTGTTCAAAGCCAAGTGGGACCTGAGTGGAGAGGATTCTCAATTTTGTAGAGAATGACATAGAATTTATATCTCAAAAATGGGCCATTCAGCCCCACAGATCTATGCTCCATGTGAGCCTCCTCCCAACCTATTTTATGTAACTCTCACAGCATATCCTTCTGTTCCTTTCTCTTCCATGTACTTAACAAACTTTCCCTTAAATGCATTTATGCTATTTGTCTCAACTATTACATGTGGCAGCAAGTTCCACATTCTAATCACTCTCTGTGTAAACACATTTCTCTTGCATTCTTCATTGGATTTATTAGTGACACTCTTATATGTGTGACACTCTTATATGTATGACCCTAGTTTTGGTCTGCCCAACAACTGAAAGCATCTTCTTTATACCCTATCGAACCCTTTTCATGTAAGGACCTCCAGTGGATTGTGTTTCCCCAAGAAAAAGTGGAAAAGACCATAATCTTTTTGAAGATATTGCCCTTTTAAAAAAAAAATAAACTTCGCGTTTACATGAAAGAGGATTTTTCTCTCCCACAGGTGAAACAATGTTCAGAATTTGCTGATCAAAAAATGGCCTCGGTATTTAATACTTTGCATCGGTGTTTATTAAAAGGATGGATGTTGGAGAGGAGATGTATACTGGATGGTCGAGCACGGGATGAGCAATATTATGGATAAGCTCAAGAAATGCAAAGCACCTGGGGCATGACGGGATGCATTCTGAGAGAGATGAGGGAGAAAATTGCAGTGCTCCTGGGAATTATATTTGAGGGCTCCATAGAATGTGGATGTGTGCCAGAGATCTGGAGAACGGCCAAGCTGCTATCCATATTTAAGAAAGGAGATGTTTAATTGTGGTAATTACCAGTCAATAGACTTAATTTCTGTGGCAGGGTAAACTTTAGAGCCTTTCAATGAAATTACCACATATGGGCAACGTAGTTTACTGTTGCCAGCATGGATCCAGAAGAGACAATTGTGTTTTAACAAGCCTCATCAAAACCTTTTGAGGTGTTAGACATGGTAGCTGATGGGAAACAAAGTGGATATATTGTGTTGAACTTTAGAAATGCCTTTGACAAAATGCCAGACGGGAGATTACTGGTGAAGGTCAGTTGGAAAGAAGAAATTGAAATAGGGCCTTTTTTTTTAAGTTATTGGAAGTGGATTTAGTTTTGGGGCCATTTCTGTTCATAGTGTTTATCAATGATATGGATTTATGGCCTGGAAGGAGATGTGCTAAAGTTTGTGTATGATTCCAAATTCGAAGATGCATAATTCCTCAGACTGAGGGATACGATGCAACCCAACTCGACTTTGGATGGACAGAATCTACACGGCTGCATGTTTGTGGTTCAATTGAGCAGAGTGCAAACATTTCACATGCCCATTATAATTTACTGGAATCCTAATTTGAGGCAGGTAGAGGGAGAAGCCACAGTGTGTCGGCGTCAAAATTTCACATGATGCCACTAAAAGCCACTGACAATGTTGCATCTGTTCTAGATTGGGCGTTTCTGTTGACTGCATGGTATTAACACGTCTTTTTAAAAATATCTTTCCAGAGATGCAACAGCGGAGGGTTGTACGACAGAGCAAGTTTCGGCACGTCTTCGGACAGGCTCTGAAAAATGACCAGTGTTATGACGACATCCGAGTTTCCAGGGTTACCTGGGATAGTTCATTCTGTGCTGTAAATCCCAAATTTGTGGCAGTAATTGTAGATGCAAGTGGCGGTGGAGCATTCATGGTACTTCCTTTGCAGAAGGTAGGTGTAATAGTTGCTACATTAAAAGGTTTGGCGCGATCCTTTAGAGTTGGTAATCTCCTCAGTTTATTTGGGGTAACTTGAACAGTAATGCTATACCTAATTTCCTCCTCCCTGGTTCATAAACTGGGAGAATTCAACAAAGATGAAGCATGTATTTGGCCAATAGTATTCGCATTACTAAAACTTGGAATTTGATGTGACTCTACTGCTTCTCCAGGTGGGGATTCATGTCCACCTCACCATACTGCAACTGTGGACAAAAACTTAAAGGTATTTCTATAAATATAAGACTAAATAGCCCGAGGCACATCATAAAAGTGTAATTGGGGTTATGGGTGACTGGTGCAGGTGCGGAGGAGAGATATGGATGTCGAGCCGAAGAACAAGATATTAGGATGACCCAAAGCTTTGTCAGATGATGAAGGAACCTCTTGGAGAAGTGAGAGATAGAGGGGTTGTGCAGGAAACTTGAATTTGGGGCCTAGTCGGATGAAGGCATGTTTGTTATTGTTTGGAATGTTTTGAGGAAGAAAAAAAAAATGGCAGATTTGGAAGGCAGTGGGACAGTACCAGAGGAGAAGGAACCATTTACAATGTTGGGTAGCATAGTGGAAGGAAAGGAAGTTGGGTGGTCAGTTCAGTAAGATTGGGGTCAAGTATCAGTAGGTAGGTCACAATGGACAAGATGGAGAAGGCATGAAGGTATATGAGGGCGAAACTGCAGAAAGACAATGCCAGGGGGGGTGGAGAGGGGACAAGAATTTGGTTTGGAAGGAAAGTGAAGGAGCGGAGTTGCTGAACAGATGGCGTCAATCCTTAAACAATATTCATTAGATCCTCATGCTTTATTGGGGGCAGAGAATATGGGGTTTAAGGACACCTTTGGTAGTGAGAAAAAGAAGCTGGGGGTTAGCTTCACTCCCCTGGATGTCTTTGGAGTAGTGGGTGGTTTTGGCAGAGGTAGGTGAATGTCAGTAGCAGTTGATCTGGTGGTTGGCTAAACCAAGTAATGTGCCAGCTGTACTCAAGTTTGCATACTTGGGCTTGAGAAAGCAAAGGTAAAGGTTATACCCAGATGCTTGATGAGAGTGGGAGGGATTAGAATTAAGCTGGGGACAAGGGCAATTGAAGTTGAGGGAGTCGTTTAGCAAATTAACAGTTGCAGAAGTGATGACTTGAGGGCCAAATGCTAGGCAGTTGGAGGTTGAAAGTACAATTCTAAATGGCTTAGCTTGGAATGTTCTCCCCCCTCTCCACAACCAGTGCAGACAGAAGGAAGTGAGATTAGAAGGATGTACAAGGATATGAATGGTGAAAGATACCAGAAATTAGTCTTGTCAGTAATTGAGAACATGAGTCGGGTGGAATCAAGGTGAAGTGTTCGAAGGTATCCAAGGAGTATGGGGAGAGGATATGGTGTGACATGACATAATCATGTGGGCTGGGCTGATGGTAGAAAAATGAGTTGTCACCACCCATGATGCAAGTTTCAATCGAAGCTATCAAAGCAATGCAATCATCCATCTTCACGTTGTGCTCACGTGGGAGACCCAGTATGAAGGCTGTGAATTTGAACTTATTTCCACACTTCCAGCATGATGATGGTCCTGGTAAACTTGTTAATCAGCTAGGAATCCTTTTAATATCAAATTAAAACTTTTTTTTTAAAGCTTAGACAAAAACAAGACATCTCTAGGAAAAGAGAACAGGTTACTAGTATTTCAGAATAACATGGTTACAAATGTCTGGATTTTAACAATGCACTAAATGGTTTTTAAAAAGAAAATTCCACTTTCTCCCTAATGTAGTATGATTCAAAAGATAGTAACAGGCTTGTACACACATACCCATTCGCTCCCTGAGGCTAGGTACAGGCCACGTTTTAATCAGTTGATCGTGTTGTAAGTAACTGAAATGTGCACCTCTGTTGTACATTTTAAGGAAGTTTCCCCAGCCATCGTCCCTTGGTTTTTCTTCACTCTACTCCTTCACAAAAGAGAATGGGTATTTTTCCTCCGTTTAGATCTATGTTTTTTGTTAATTGGTACACCAGAAAGTGTTGCTCCACTGCAGTGTTGAACTTTTTCTATCCATGTTGAACTGTAATTCAGGTAGCTGTTAAAGCTGGAGAGTTAAATGTGAAATGGAAGGGTTGTGAAGCAACTCTTAATTGTATTGAAGGAAACTGATCTCCCTTGCAATGTTAGTATTTTTTTGGTGATGTTTTGAAGCTGTTTGGCAATGTATTTTTTTACAGATTTCTATGAAAGTATATTTTGGAAATAAAAAAAAACAAGTCTCCAGTCAAGTGCTTAAAGCTCAAGTCCTCCCACATTGTTATCCCTAGTGGATGCCAGATTTAAACATTTTAGTCACTTCATGTTGCCCCAAGCAAATTGCAGCAGTTTCTAAAGCCATCTGTTAAAACTTGTAGTTGAGTTTCTCTGTGTTCCAGCCGATAAATGAATAACACGCTCTCCAAGGCAAAAACCAAGTCCTTTGTGTTTTGGGTAACTTGATGGTTGAACGCTGTACTGGAACATATCAGCAGTTTCTACATGTATTCATTTTCTCTGCTGTATTGACGGTAATTTGAGGTTGGATTTCAGTGTCTTTTGGAGAACTTTTTAATTTGGTTTATGTATAAATGCAGCAAAATGTTATTGCAACAGGGTAAGAAAAATTGGCTATTGGTAGTGATAGCAGTAAAAATATACGAATTAGGAGAACAAATTGGATTCCAGTAATGGAAAGCATCACCGGTACCTGGAATTGGAAAAGGAAATGGAGCTCGACTTGCAGTAACCTTTTGACTGCAGCAATGTGATCTAATTGGATCAGACTATTTGTACTGTACTGATGGATTAGTAAACGATGTTATTGCAATTAAGAATGTCCCAGTTGGATGATCTCTCCTTGGCGGGGAAGTTCTTTTGCAGGAGCTTTTGAGAGTCCCTTAATATAAGAAACTCTACCTTGTATCGAGCATTAGATCATGCAGCAAATCCAGATGTTTGTGAGGCAAAGTTTTCTTCACAAAGAGCAAAAGAAAGCAGATGTTCATCCCCCATCACTCACTCCACCGCAGGTTCAAATATTCAAAGACTGCCTTTGAAGATAATGCCCTTCAGCAATGTGTTTTGCCCTAGATCTGCTTGTGTTTAGGTAGCCTTGTTGTAAAGATGGTATACAGTGCCCAAATGCTGCAGTGGTTTCAGAATGAATGATTCCAAGAGTCAGGCTGCTGCTCTGCAAAATTAAATGTCTTCTACAGTCATTAAGGGCCTTAACTTTTTTTAATATTGTCTCTTAATTCATTTAAGCCCCTCACATGAGGGGCTGAGATAGAGTAGACAGGAAGGACCTGTTTCCCCTAGCTGAGAGGTCAGTTACCAGGGGACCCAGATTTAAGGTGATTGGTAGAAGGATTAAAGGGGTCATGAGGAAAAGCCTTTTCACCCAGAAGGTGGTGGGTGTCTGGAATTCACTGCGAGAAACTGTGGTGGAGGCAGAAACCCTCAATTCTTTCAAAAGGTACCTGAACATGCACCTTACTGCTGTAACCAGCAAGGCTATGGACCAGGTGTTGGAAGGTGGGGATTAGATTGGGCGGCTAGTTTTTTTTCGGCCGGCATGGACGCGACGGACTGAATGGACTCCTATGCCATAATTTTTCTATGCTTCTATTTGCTTATTATTTCATTTTCTTGTGTAATCTTCATTTAAATTTATTCAGGTGGGGCTGGGGGGCAGTGGCGGTGGGGGAAGGAGAGAAATTCAAGCTAATTTTTCTGTTTCACATTTCTTTGCCTTTCTCCCCTTCAAATTCTTCGTGCACCATTTCTTTCTGTGCTCAATTCTCAATCAGTGCTTTTTTAATGTATCCTTTACATTGCTCTTTTCCATACAGTTGTCTATGTTGGATATTGAATTTGTTATTAAAGTGGTAATGCCAATCTAGAGTGGGGGCTTCTGCAGGGCGGCACAGTGGTTAGCACCGCAGCCTCACCACTCCAGGGACCCGGGTTCGAATCTGGGTACTGCCTGTGCGGAGTTTGCAAGTTCTCCCTGTGACCGCGTGGGTTTTCGCCGGGTGCTCCGGTTTCCTCCCACAGCCAAAGACTTGCAGGTGATGGGTAAATTGGCCATTGTAAATTGCCCCTAGTGTAGGTAGGTGGTAGGGAATATGGGATTACTGTAGGGTTAGTATAAATGGGTGGTTATTGGTCGGCACAGACTCGGTGGGCCAAAGGGCCTGTTTCAGTGCTGTATCTCGTTTAAAAAAAAAATAAAGCTAGGCAGAAAAGTTCTGTCCTTGTCTGTTCTGCCTTGCTGTCGTGGCCTCAACTTGAAAATGGTGCCTTTAGCATAATGTATACTTTGCAAACTAAGGGGGGCTTGATCACCACCTAGTAAGAATTCCTGCTCCCCTGCTGAACTTTTCATTATTAACAATTAACCTCTTAACCCAGACCAAAATTCCCAAGAAGGAAGGCCATCTATGGTGCATTCACACTACAACTATGGTGTTGGTTCCATGGTATTTTTCTCCAAATCCAAAGTCTGAGTCCTAACCTGACCAAACAAGTGCTCTCCCACCCCAGAGGAAGCGATGTCATTCCACTCCGCTTTGTTTGAGTCCACCTGAGCCCAGATGACATTTTGAACCTTGTTTAGCATCTCTATGAAGCTTAAAAAAAAAAGCTTTGCACTAATATGAATCGTGACTGTCGAAACACTTCAGGGGCTGATGTGCTATAACCTTGGCAGTAGATGGTGGAATTTCTAGCGAAAGCGTAAATGGCTGAACATTGCCATTGTCTGAGGGTTGTGTTGAAATTAGTGCAGACAGTCATGAGTAGGTGAAGTTAATATGCCAGGTTGAGCAAGAAATGAAGCAGACAATGAAGCGAATTTCATTCATGGTAATAAAAGCTGGCCTTTTCTTTCACCTCAGTTTATGGGTGGACAATGACTTATTTGACTAGTTAACTGAGGTTCTCTAGGGCTACAATAAGTAAAATTTACTGAATCTGCATTTATTTAGGTTTTCTATTGTGTACATCGGCCACCTCTTGTATCTAATGGAAAAGGGAACAGTTGATAAACGCAGTGTTATGGCTGAGGTGGGAGGAGTGCACTGTTTTTTCCAGTTCCACTCCTCCACAAGTCACAGCATATATTTAAATGTTTACCCAGTTATCAATACCATCAATCATAGACTCTGTCTGTATCCCAGAATAAAATGCAGCAACCAGGTTTCTTTAATAAACAACAAAAGTGTCAGTTTATTATAGATCAAGACATAACCAGTAACGAAACAAAGCATTAACACAGTGAGATATGAAGTTCTCTTTTTACCTTAGCCCCTCACACACACCAGTTAACTGGAAAAATAGAGGTTTTTTTCTTAGAGCTCTGTTAGAAAAAAGGCAGAAAGAGTACCTTGGCCAAATACTTGCTAATTCTTGAAGAAAAAAGTCAGTTGTCCTTTTTTTTGGTTTGGGGTCCCAAATACACATGGATGGTTGTCACTGGGATCTTTCTAGAACAGTGCTTTCAGGCGACGTTGAAGATCAGTTTGACAGGTTTTCCAAAGTAATGGAAAAGCTGGCAGACTTTTCAGGAGAAATGCAGCACCAGTTTTCTCTATTTCTTACACTTGATTCTCAGGACGTTCTCAGAGATGGCAGAGGATGCTGATGAGGACTGCTCTCTTGGCTGGTTTTCTCCAGCTCCTTCAAAACAGTTCACACTCCAGCACACGGTCCAAAACAAAACCAAAAACCATATCTCGAGTCAAGCCTCCTGATCCCTATAAATCTTGACCTGTCACTTCTCTGTAAACATCTTCTCCAAGTGAAAAAGCCCCTTCTGGGTATTTATCTGAAGGCAGGTGACTTCCAGTAAGGGTTGTTTACAAAGCAAGACCTCTCCATGTTCTGACCCCAGTGGAAAAAAATCTATGGAATCCTTTTCAGCTTTCCCAAATAAAACACAAGTCTTCAAAATTTAACAAAAAATTGAAGTACTTGTGCAACACCTCCACTCTTGGAGGAATGAAATGCCATTTTCAAATGTGTTTCATTATGAAGTATGGAAAAAAACGCAGATGAAAATATATTAAAACACACTTACGAACTCGTATTCATTAACTCTTTACCTGTAGCAATACTGTTCTACTTTGTACCATCTTTGCACTCCGATAACTCAAAGTTAAATCCTAGACAAAGCATCCGCAATTACATTATTTTTTCCCCGCAATGTGGATAATCTTTAAGTGATAAGGCTGCATAGTAAACTCCATCAGAACAGTCAGGCATTCTGGTTTTTGAGTTTTTCCACAAAGACTAGGGAGGTTATGATCAGTATATACCAGTGTCTTTGTAGTCATGGCAGACATAGACCTCAAAAGGCTTAACAGCTAGTAATAAGACTAGGGTTTCTTTTTCCACTGTTGAATATCTTTTTTTAGTGTCTATTTAGCTTTTTGGAAAAGTATCCCACTGGCCTTTCTATGCCTTGTAACAGGACTGCACCGATCCCCAGGTCACTAGCATCAGTTGTAACCTTGAAGGGCTTAGTGAAATCTTTAATCAAAATGGCTTTCAGCCTTTCAAAGGATGCATGGCACTCCCCTGATCATACTACCTTAGTTCTCTTTTTTTTGTTGTAAATCTGTCAGTGGAGCAGCTCCTCTTCTTTGGCCTCCTTGTCTCGAGAGACAATGGGTAAGCATCTAGAGGTGGTCAGTGGTTTGTGAAGCAGCACTTGGAGCGGCTATAAAGTCCAATTCTACAGTGACAGACTCTTCCACAGGCGCGCCACTCTTTATCCCCGCCTTTATGGCTGTCCGCCAGCTCTGGCGATCACTGGCAACTGACTCCCACGACTTGTGGTCATTGTCACAGGACTTCATGTCGCGTTTGCAGACGTCTTTAAAGCAGAGACATGGACGGCCGGTGGGTCTGATACCAGTGAAGAGCTCGCTGTACAATGCGTCCTTGGGGATCCTGTCATCTTCCATGCGGCTCACATGGCCAAGCCGTCTCAAGCGCCGCTGGCTCAGTAGGGTGTATATGCTGGGGATGTTGGCTGCTTCGAGGACTTCTTCGTTGGAGATACGGTCCTGCCACCTGATGCCAAGGATTCTACGGCGAAGATGGAATGAGTTGAGACGTCGCTGTTGGCTGACATATGTTGTCCAGGCCTCGCTGCCGTAGAGCAAGGTACTGAGGAGACAAGCTTCAGACGCTCGGATTTAGTATAATTTGCAGTAGAAACCACACATCCCCAAGAACCTCATGATATCTCGCTTAGTCTTGGGGATGGGGAACTCTACCAATGCTTGTACTTTCGCTGTTGTTGGCAACACTTGTCCTTGCCCTACTATGCTTCCAGGGTAGGTTACTGCTGCTTTTGCAAATTCATTTTTGGCGAGGTTTATCACTAAATCATTTGATTGCAATTTTCTAAGCAGAGCTTCTAGTTGTTCAAGTGGTCCTTCCAAGTGTCACTGTCTACCAGCACATCGTCGAGGTAAACCACACCATTAGGGACGCTGGCTACCACTTGGTTCTGAAAAGTGGCTGGGGCGTTTTTTTTTTTTAGCCTGATTGGCATCATTCAGCATTGGAAAAGACCGTCTGTGACCAAGGCCGTTATTTCTTTAGCTTGGGATGTTAAAGAAACATGCCAGTATCCCTTTAATAGATCAATTTTTGTAAGAAACATGGCACTGCCCACTCTGTCAGTACAGTCTTCCAAGCGAGGAATTGAATAGGAGTTTGCTGCATTAACCTTTCTGTACTCTATGCTGAATCTAGTTGAACCATCAGGTTTAGGCACTAAACTGGCGAACTCCAGCTGCTTTGACTGGGTTCAATTAGATGGTTTTCCAACATAGTCATAGAGCGATACAGCACTGAAACAGGCCCTTCGGCCCACCGAGTCTGTGCTGACCAACAATCATCCATTTATAGTAATCCTACATTAATCCCACATTCCCTACCACTCACCTACACTAGGGGCAATTTACAATGGCCAATTTACCTATCAACCTGCAAGTCTTTGGCTGTGGGAGGAAACCGGAGCACCCGGCGGAAACCCACACTGTCACAGGGAGAACTTGCAAACTCCACACAGGCAGTACCCAGAACTGAACCCTGGTCGCTGGAGCTGTGAGGCTGTTCTGCTAACCACTGCACCACTGTGCGACCCTGTATTAGTTTAGTTTAGAGATACAGCACCGAAACAGGCCCTTCGGCCCACCAAGTCTGTGCCGACCATCAACCACCCACCCATACTAATCCTACACTAATCCCATATTCCTACCACATCCCCACCTGTCCCTATATTTTCCCTACCACCTACCTACACTAGGGGCAATTTCTAATGGCCAATTTACCTATCAACCTGCAAGTCTTTGGCATGTGGGAGGAAACCGGAGCACCCGGAGGAAACCCACGCAGACACGGGGAGAACTTGCAAACTCCACACAGGCAGTACCCGGAATTGAACCCAGGTCACTGGAGCTGTGAGGCTGCGGTGCTAACCACTGCGCCTGGGCCTGTTTCTCTGGACTTGAGCGATAAGGGTGCTGCTTTATAGGAAAGGATTCCCCTACATCCACATTATGTATGGTTAAGGTTGTATATCCTGGCTTGTCCCTACAGACTCTCTTAAATGCTGTGAATAGCCTTATTAGGTTTTCACATTGTTCTGCATCTAAATATGAAAGCATAGTGTCCAATCTCCCTATCAATTCAGTATTAGCTGACCAGATAGTAGGAGGTTCAATTTGAGAATTGTCTGGGCATCTTTCTGCCTCAAATTCACTATCCCTTTCATCCTTCACTGTCCCTACTTCCTGACATACCTGCACTTGCTTATCCTGCTCCAGGTGATATTGTTTCAATATATTGATATATGACACAGCCGTTTGTTTTTCTGGTGGTCTGGAGTGTCAATCAAATAATTTACTTTACCAGTTCTTTTGACTGCTTTATATGGACCACTGAACTGTGCTTTCAGTGGTTCACCCTGTAAAGCCAGTAATGCTAACAGCTCAACCCCTGATTGAAATATTCGGGTCTTGGCATGGTTGTCCGCCCATTTCTTGGTTGTTTGGGAAACTTTCAGGTGCTCCTGAGCCACTTTGCAGGCTGTCGTGAGCTGCTTCTGGAACACTGATACGTAATCTAACAAAGATGATTTGTCTCTGTTCTAAAAACCTTTCTTTAATTAGTTTGAGGACCTCTTGCCTCATGTCCATAAACTAATTCAAAGGGACAAAAACTGGTCGACTCATTAGGTCAATCACTAGCGGCAAATAAAGGAAATTCTAGCCCTTTATCCCAGTCATGGGGATATTCATGACAGTATGCCATGATCATTGTTTTAAGGGTCTGATGGTACCTTTCTAAAGTCCCTTGTTGTCGATGGGTGGTATGCTGAAGACTTTAACTGTTATGCCCAAATTATTCATAACTTCTTGGAAACATCTGTACATAAAATTGGAACCTTGATCTGACTGAATCTCAATTGGTAATCTATATCTAGTGAAGGTCTGGGTTAATTTCTCTACCACTACCGTAGCAGAAATTGTTCTCAAGGGAATGGTCTCTGGGAACCTAGTAGCCATATCCATGATAGTGAGTAAATATTGGTGTTCCACTTTTGTTTTCAGTAAAGGTCCTACATCGTCTATCAACGCCCTACTAAATGGTTCCCCAAGAACTGGTATCGGTATTAAAGGTACTGATGTTATGACAGGTTGTGATTTTTCCACAATCTGGCATGTATGGCACATTTTACAAAACTGTACCACGTCCTTGGAAAGACTTGGCCATTAAAAATGTCAACTTATACTTCATTGGGTCTTCTGGATCCCCATATGTCCCGCTATAGGAATTTCATACGCTATCCTTAATATTTCCCAGCGATGCTTGGCTACACTGTTTGGCGAACAACTGTCCATTCATCGTCCGCAGGTCTGTGAGCAGGTCTCACTTCCTCACCAGGATCCCATTTTTAATATAGCAGCCTTCCGGAACTCCCTTTGCCTGAGCTTCAATTTAAAGCCGATTGTGCCACATTATTTAGCTCTGGATTGGCTTGCTCAGTCTTTTCTTTTTTTTATTCACTGATGGGATGTGGGTGCCGCTGGCCAGGCCAGCATTTATTGCCCATCCCTAATTACCCTTGAGAAGGTGGTGGTGAGCTGCCTTCTTGAACCGCTGCAGACCTTGTGGGGTAGTTATACCAACAGTGCTGTTAGGAAGAGAGTTCCAGGATTTTGACCCAGTGAAGGAACGGCAGTATAGTTCCAAGTCAGGATGGCGTGTGACCTGGAGGGGAACTTGCAGGTGGTGGTGTTCCCATGCATTTGCTGCGCTTGTCCTTCTAGTTGGTAGAGGTCGCGGGTTTGGAAGGTGCTGTCGAAGGAGCCTTGGTGCATTGCTGCAGTACATCTTGTAGATGGTACACACTGCTGCCCACTGTGCGTCGGTGGTGGAGGGAGTGAATGTTTGTGGATGGGGTGCCAAACAAGTGGGCTGCTTTGTCCTGGATGATGTCGAGCTTCTTGAGTGCTGTTGGAGCTGCACCCATCCAGGCAAGTGGAGAGTATTCCATCACACTCCTGACTTGTGCCTTGTAGATGGTGGACAGGCTTTGGGTAGTCAGGTGGTGAGTTACTCGCCTCAAGATTCCTAGCCTCTGACCTGCTCTTGTAGCCACGGTATTTATATGACTACTCCAGTTCAGTTTCTGGTCAATGGTAGCCCCTAGGATGTTATTGGTGCGGGATTCAGCGATCGTAATGCCATTGAATATCAAGGGGAGATGGTTAGATTCTCTCTTGTTGGAGATGGTCATTGCCCGGCACTTGTGTGGCGCGAATGTTACTTGCCACTTATCAGCCCGAGCCTGATATTGTCCAAGTCTTGCTGCATTTCTACACAGACTGCTTTAGTATCTGAGGAGTCACGAATGGTGCTGAACATTGTGCAATCATCAGCGAACATCCCCACTTCTGACCTTATGATTGAAGGAAGGTCATTGATGAAGCAGCTGAAGATGGTTGGGCCTAGGACACTACCTGAGGTACTCCTGCAGTGATGTCCTGGAGCTCAGATAATTGACCTCCAACAACCACAACCATCTTCCTTTGCGCTAGGTATGACTCCAACCAGCAGAGGGTTTTCCCCCTGATTGCCATTGACCTCAGTTTTGCTAGGGCCCCTTGATGGCATACTCTGTCAAATGCTGCCTTGATGTCAAGGGCAGTCACTCTCACCTCACCTTGATCAGAGAAGACTTACTGAACATTTCTTTCGGATTACCCAAATCCCCAAAGGATTCAACTGTTGTGACTATGGTGCCAATTCTACCTCCGACAATGGAACTTGTTTAGCCATTGTTCAGGTCACGACTCATGAGGGAAAAGTTCCTGAAACCTTTTCCTGCAACTGTTCTGTCTCTTTAACGTCCCTTGGTTTTTCCATGACTACTGAAGAAGTTACTACCTTCTCCAGCCAAATCATTCCCCAGGTGTAGGTCAACTCCATCTACAGGCAAACTATGGGCAAATTGTACAGTTATGGTTCCAGACAGTAGGTCACTCTCCAGGTGCACCTGATACAAAGTTATGGGTATATACTCCCTGTCAATACCATTCACTAAAACCTTGGCATTTAGTACACTCTCTGGTGAAAAAGTTATGCCTTCCCCCAGCAAAAGAGTTTGGGTGGCTCCTCTGTCCATAAGTATAACTATAGGTATACCTGCCTCACTTGAGGGATAAGAAACTACTTTTCCTTTTGACAATTCCCTATAACTCTCCGTATCATCTTCACGTCCCCTGCGCACTCAGCGGATTTAGTACTTGGCCTTCTAGCTACAGTTAGAGCTACAGTCTGATTTGTCATACTCTCGTTCAGGGTCCCTTTCTCGACATTGGCTTTGCGTACCCCAATAAGTCCCATAGGTTTACCCCGCAACTTCCAGCATTCTCACAAGGTGTCTCACCTTGTGACAATGCTAACGCCTAAACTTGCGGACCTCATTTCCACCCTCAGCATCTTCCTTTCTGGCTTGGGGAGGAGATCCTGGGGCCCTCGCAGCTGTCCCTCGCCCCAGGCTACTTGCCTTCCTTTCACCTTCCCACCTTCTATCCTTCTCGGTTTTGTCGGGGTGACAGCCAAAGGGTTTGGGCTTACAAACATGCTTCTAATCATCAGTGATTTCCGTTGCCTGTCTGGCTGTTGAAACTTTCTGATTCTCTACATAGGTTCTTAATAAAGGAGGGAGTGAATTTTTAAATTCTTCAAGGAGAATTAAGGTTCTCATGCATGGCATTCAACAATCCAAATTAATTTCCTTTATCCTCTCAAATTCTATATGTCTGTCCAGACTGTCTCCAAACGTTCCAAAATTTTGCCTGTATGCTTTAGGGACCAACTCGTAAGCAGCAAGAATAACCTTTTTAGCCACCTCATAATCTGCAGCAGCCTCATCACAAAGCATGGCATAAACTTCATGAGCTGTGCCTATCCACCTGCTTTGCATAAGCAGTGTGCAGCTGTCCTTCGGCCACTTCATCTGTCTAGCTATCTTTGCAGAAGGAATGAAAAATGCCTCTACTTCCCTTTCCTCCAATTTCAAGAGGACTTATACAAATTTAAACTCTCCTGAGTCCTGGGCTGGAGTCAGATCTTTCCCCACCAAAATTTTCACAGGAGTCCAGACCACCCCTTCGCCTTAGTTCCATCCTTTTATAATTCAGATTCCCTTCCTTCTCTTTCACTTTGGCTTTGAAATTCAAGCTTAAGTTTTTCCAATTCTATTGCTTTTTCTTTTGCTTTGTCAAGTTCAAGCTGCCTCATCTGCAACTGGATTTTAGCTAATTCAACTGTACTACCATGTGATTTGCCGCCCCTTTTCTAATTGCAAATGCTGTGCTATTAACGCAATTATGTCCGCTTTCTTAGCTCCTGGTTTTAACTTTACCACCAACAATTCTGCCAAATCCTTTAGCCCAGCCTTGGTAAAGTTTCTCAAATCACTCAGGGATACATTCTCCTTCCCCAGAAATGTTTCAACAGCTGACGCAGCCATTCCAAAAGTGTAGACTTTATTCTAATGCACAAGAAACCCGTTTTCTTTTCCGCTTTTCAATAATTATTATCCCACTTACAATTGTACATCGATGGCATTGGGTTAGATTAATGACTTGGATGAAGAAATCCAATACAAAGTAGCAAATTTCCAGATGAGACCAACTCTGTTACAACCACAGAGTATGATATCCAGTTCTGGTCACCTAGACACAATGGAGTCAGTTGAACACTGGTGGGAGTGCAGACATTAACCACAAGGCTTATCCACAGTGTAAAGTTCTGATCTTTCATCTGCATCTCATTCAGAGCTGTTTGTGTATCTGGATATCACAATAGTTTAATGAACATGCTTAAGATAAAAACAGAAAATACTGGAAATATTCAGCAGGTTGGACAGCATCTGTGGAGAGAGAAAAAGGTCTGTGACTTTTTTCATTAGAAGGTGAACAGAGGTTGTCTGTTGCCTTTTGACATTTGAGCATTTGATAGAAAAATTCCGCACATGGTAGGTTGTTATCGTGTATGTCATGAAGCTGAGGTGAATGGCAGAATTTGAGTACATTGCTACCAAGAGAAAATCAGAGGGTGAATTTTGCTTGTACACCTCCTAATGTATTCAGAAATAACATTGGCAGAAACTTGGAGGAAGTCAATTGGCAGCCGCCAAGAAAAAGACTTGCATTTATATAGCACCTTTCATGACGCGGACATCCCAAAGTGCTTTACAGCCAACCAAATACTTTTGAAGTGTAGTCCCTTGTAATATAGGAACACGTTGATGGGGTGTGAAGAAGTAAGATGGGAGGAGACTACTGTGGAGTATAAAGACAGACATAAACATGTTGAGCCAAATGGCCTGTTTCAGTGCTGTAAAATTCTATGCATTTGAGCATAATTCTCTTCAAAAGTGCTTGGAAGGTCTCTTGTTCCCTTGAGAGAATTTTTTCTTTGAAACTATTCAATTAACTCCTTAGTAGTTAGACCTTCAATACTGACAGAATCTAGTTAGCCTGAGTGCTGGTGAATTGGAATAATTTTTTCTGGAGCCTTCAACTTGCACATCAACCTCCTTTTGATTAGGATCAGCTTTGAAAATGGAGAGAGTCAGGGAGCCTAGGTCTAACATGCACATCTAATTTCTAGCATCCGCATGCTTGTTTGCTATCGGACAACATCTCCCAATCCAGGTCCCCAGTTGAGGTTTGTGCCCCACCTTCCAGAGAATGCCTCTTTCAGAGATTAATGTCTGAAATATTAGATCTTTCGTTCATGCATCTGTATTGTACCACGACCCAAAAAAATCTTTTTGCAGTTCAAAAAACCTAGAGTATCAACTGAAATATACAATTATCCTTTTCAAATGTTGGGTTGGCTCTGACCTCACAGCACCATTGAGGGATGTATGCTCACATGATTGAGTTCCCAATCTTATTTGTACAGGTGGCCTACAAATAAGGTGCTGTTAGCGGAGTCCATCGCAGTTACACTTTCGTGGGGTTGTACAACAGAGATTCTTGTTTGCAAGTTCCTGTTTTGGGGAGGTAACTCTGCCTTGAGGGAAAATTACATTGTTAACAAAGTTGTACCATTGTTGTACATTTTCTAATTGCTGATTATAGCATTGTTGGCAAAGACCAGGCAACAGTTTGCTTCACTTAATTTAGAGTAGGTGTGATTGTTGGGCCTGTACAACCTGTACAGTTGCATTGGGCCCTGAGCAGATCCACTCCCCATGCTTCCCCTGCCTTAGGAGAAGGGTGAGGGTGATGGCGAGACACTACATAAATCTGAAAATCAGTTTTTGTTTTCAAGCTTTCTCAAACTGGTACAAATCAGAAGTTCTGATGTGACAAGTTTGGTTTATAGAATTCCCTGAATTGTGATTGTAAAATGTAAAGGATGGTTATTGCAAAGAAGGTGGTGATAACCAATGTAAAGGAGATGCCTTTGATGTGAGTTGGAACACCAGTGTATGCTTTGTGTAGTTGACTCGAAAGGTGACTTAGAGTTTCATATGAAGAAGCTGGAATAGTAGGGTCTCAGTCATTATAGTTCCTTGTCTTGTGAACTACCACTGTGCGAAGTAGTATTTTGGCTCTTTGTTGCAGTTAATAGAATCTGATTAGTTGTGCTGATGCAAAGTGATCTGGAATTTATATTTTCCACCTTCCAAAATGATATGAAATGTAGTTAGATGCTTTGTGTACTCTTCAGTAAGTAATTTATTTTGCATGAGATATGTCTTAGGAGACATCCCAATCCATGATCGTCTGGCCATGGTAGACTGTGATCTACTTAGGGAAGTTCAGTAGATATTGGATGTGAACTTAAATTGAATATAACTTGCTTTTGGGAACCTTTGTTTCATTGAACAATTGGAAGGATTTCAAAGCAGAGGTTTATGATCACTATACATTTTATTTCCAACTTTCTGCTTTCTCGGTCTTTATCGGGAGGTGGAAATAGTGAGCTTTCTCAGCTTTTGTGCCAGTGGTGAATTCATGCAACTCGTCAGTAATAACCCAACCTCCTGTGAAGAGAAGACTGGAATCTGGACAGGATTAATAGCCTTTCTCGTGAACTTGAATGGCATTTGAAAATGAACTTAAATTTTTCAATGAGCAGTTCTCTTTTGGTTCATTTCTTGGCACGGTTTATTTTGTATAGAACTTGTCTAGAATTATTTCTACTGCCACCGACAGATTTTTAGATTTTTTTAAGATTTAGAGATACAGCACTGAAACAGGCCCTTCGGCCCACCGAGTCTGTGCCGACCATTAACCACCCATATTATACTAATCCTACACTAATCCCATATTCCTACCACATCCTCACCTGTACCTATATTCCCCTACCACCTACCTGTACTAGTGGCAATTTATAATGGCCAATTCACCTATCAACCTGCACGTCTTTTGGCTGTGGGAGGAAACCGGAGCACCCGGAGGAAACCCACATAGACACAGGGAGAACTTGCAGTACCCAGAATTGAACCCGGGTCGCTGGAGCTGTGAGGCTGCGGTGCTAACCACTGCACCACTGAAGAGAGTAAATGTTAAACCCATGAAACAGGTGTATTTGGTTCAGATGAAAGGTTAAAATGTTAATTTAAAACAGGAACCCAGCAGTTACGAAACCACCCCAATCTTGGGCTGCAACATTTTTCTTCCTTGCCTGATGAGCAGCCAAGCCTGTCAATCAGGCTGATTTCTGGGTGTGGGATCGTTTTTTTAAAAACAAAACACGCGTGCTGTGAAATTAAGACTCCTTGGCATTCAGGAGAGCACACCCTTCTGGGTTTCCTGTCCATATCTCCTCCCCTCTGCAAAACCCTGCCCCAGTGAATGTCCAGGTTTAATAATGCAGTTTTATCGCTGTGATTTATGTGAAATGTGTTGGGTGTCTGAAATTTTCAAACTATTTTCACCATTCAGGTGGATGAACACCCAGCTGTACAATTATAGCTGTCCTTCCAAGTTTGAGTTGTCTCTAGAGAGCATTTTGAGCTGTATAATACCCCAAGTTAAAGTAGTGGTGGTTACTGATCTATTGCTGGTAATGGTTTCAGTTTGATGTGACAAAGGATTACATATTGACGCATATTGTCTCAAATGCAGCATACCTGTACAGTAACACACTTGGCAACAAATTTTGTGAGCACCAATTTTTTTTGTCTCCTGTCGACATGACCAGTTTTGTCTTCCTATAGATTAGAATTGGTTCCTGGTAAACATGCTAATTTTTGGCCATAATTATCGCATGCAACAGATGGTTCCTTCAGCCACTTCAATCTTTTAGTCCACTTTGAATTTTTGTTAAGTGGCTGTTTATCCCACTGAAACTAAGTGGCTCCTGGGGGTGCATCTGCGTTAATCTTTGAAGGTGGCAGGACATACTGAGAGTGGTTAGTAAAGCATATGGGATCTTGGGATTCATAAATAGAGGCATTGAGTACAAAAGCAGGGATGTTATGCTGAACCTTTTATAAAGCTCTGGTTAGGCCCCAGCTGGAGTATTGCATCCAGTTCTGGTCACTGCACTTAACGAAGGATATGAAGGTTCTCGAGGGTGCAGAGGAGATTTACCAGAATGGTGCTAGGGTTGCAGAATTTTAGTGACAAGGTTCGGTTTTAAAAGCTGGATTTATTCTCCTTTTAACAAAGAAGATTGAGGAAAGATTTAATATAAGTGTGCAAGATTATGATAGGCTTAGGTAGGTTAGACAAGGAAAAACTGTTCAAGTTAACAAATGGTATTAGGACTAGGGGACTTGGATTGAAAGTTTTGGGCAAACGATGTAGGGGGAATACGAGGAAGCACTTTTTTACAGAGCGGGTGGTAATGACCTGGAACTTGCTACCCACAAGGGTGGTGGAAGCAAAGATGATCAATGACTTCAAGAGGCAGTTGAATGAGAGAAATAGACTTACAGGGCTACTGGTATTGAGCTGGGGAGTGGGACTGACAGCAGTTTTGTGGAGAGCCAGAATGGACTCGATGGACCGAATGGCAGCATCCTGTGCTGTATATGACTCTACATAATTTCAAAACCTATCCATCAGATCCTCTCATTGTCCACACTGGTTTTACTAAAATCCACTTTTTGGAAGGGTGGGGAAGCTTCTGAAGTCAAAATAATACAGTATGCAGTCAACGACTACTGAAGGGAGATTAGTCTTGGCAGGTTGCTTAAACATCCACCACTCAAACTGACATCTTGCATTGTGGACACATCAGGAAATTAGACATTCTAGGAATTCTCATTCCTCTTCCTCTCCCTCCTTTGAAGGTTTGTCCATTGTGGAGTAGATATACAGTTGGAAGGACAGCTGTCAACAACTTTTTTCTTCAGTACATTGCACTGTGCATGATTTAAAATATCTTCAATGCTAGCAGTGACCTGCAAAACATTTGCAGTCAAATTGGTATCCTTTATTGCAATAGCACATCCTTAATGACAGGATTTCTAGTTCTTTCACTAAAGAGTTTAACAATCAAAACTTCTCATTGGAAAAAGCTATGTATAGCTGTCATTTGTAAAAACAGGCTGAGGAATATAAATACAAATTTTGTCGAGTCTGGCCAACTGACATGTTTATAGTTATAGAACATGAAAGTCTGATTGGGAACTGTTCTCCCAAGTTGAAAAGGCAGGTTTACTTCTGATGGGTTCAATATTATTCAAGGAATAAACATTCCATTTCCTTGAAGTCTATCATCAAAGAAAACCGCTTCCTAACTACTGAAGTCCTTGTTTAGGATTCGAGTTTTGTAGCAACATTATAACTGCTCTTGAGTCTTAGTTTGTGCAGTGGCATGCTCGTTGGAGTTAGACTATGCAGATACTCTGGAGGGTATAGACCAGAGTTTTCCAACCGTTTTAAGTGAATGACCACAGTACAATTTTTGTCTCACATAGGGGGCCAGTGAGACAATTTCAGAAAGATAAAGGTACTAACAAGCTTTTAATCAGAACAACAAATGTGCATTTGTGTGGAGAAGCTTTAAATGAGAAGATTAATTTATTGACTTACTTCCCCATCACTATGTTGGACACTGTCTTAGTGAGGAACCTGGCATTTTTTACTTCTGCAAGAAGACTGTTTGCCCGCACACTTGCAGTGATGCGGAGTATTTCAGATAGACGTCAATCTGTCAGGAGTGATGTCGATCTCCTGCTTTCCGTCTCTGCCCCTCTCCTCGCCCCTCTATCCCCCCTCCTCCTGTTCTCTCTCCCCACCCCCCCCAATCAACTCCCCCTCACTCCCTTCCCCCCACCCTGCGCGCTCTCGCCCTCTCTCGCGCCACCCCTCCCCCCACTCTCCCACCTCTCTCTTCACCTAACACACTCTCTCCCCCCCCCCCCCCCCCCCCCCCAAATCATGTCACAGCCTTGCCTTCTATTCTTGTTGCTGCTTCCACCAACAATTGGCAGCTTCGTGCTCTAGTCCTGCATACACCCCACATGCCTCCGCGAGTCAGGCTCCACCCACCAACCTATCCAAGCAGTCCAGACAGACAGTATGATTCCTGAAGACTACACGCTCACATTTGACTAACCAGAAATTCACCTGAGTGTTTCATGGCAAGAGTACTGTTGGCCTCAGTATTACCAGCATTATCAGTTTTGAGGGATATGCAGGTGAAGAAATGGAGTTAAGTGTCAGTAACCAAATTTTCCATTTGGCTACATGATTTATTCTGGTTCTGGAGGGAAATTTTTTATTATTTCATGTGTGGTGAGCATTATTGGCAAGGCCAGCATTTGTTGCTCATCCTTAATTGCCTTTGAAGGTGCTGGTTAGCTGCTGCCTTGAACTGGTGTAGTACAACCACAGTGCTGTTAGGAAGGAACTTCCAGGTTTTTGACCCAGCGTCAGTGAAGAAATGGCATTCTAGTTCCAAGTTGGGATGCTGGTGGCTTGGTTGGGTACTTGCAGGTGGTGGTGGCCCCATGCATCTGTTGCCCTTGTCCTCCTTGGTGGTAGAGGTCGCAGGTTTGAAGGTGCTGTCAAAAGGAGGTTTGGTGAGTTGGTGCAGTGAATCTTGTAAATGGTACATATTGCTGCCACTGTGCGTTGGTGGAGGGCGTGAATGTTGAAGGTGATGGATGGGGTGAACTGCTTTGTCCTGGATGGTGTCGAGCTTCTTCAGTGTTGCTGGAGCTGCACTGATCCAGGCAAGTGGCGAATATTCCATCACACTCCTGGCTTGTGCCTTGTAGATGGTGGAGGTGAATACTTGCAGCAGAATTCTCAGCCTTTGACCTGCCCTTGTATTTTTGTGGCTGGTCCAGTTACATTTCTGGTCAATGGAAGAGTGGCAGTTGAACTAAGTTGGGGTACTTTAGAAGAGTTAGAGAGGAAAAAGGCAAAAATTGTTCATGGGTTTGAAAGACTTTTTGAGGGAGAATAGGCCCAGGAGCCCTGCTCCACTTCTATTACAGTGTCATGTGTGAGACCAATGGTATATTGATGCAATATACAGTACATGCATTCATTGAAGGCAGTGCCTCTTTAAAGGAAACACGTCCAAAAAACAAATGTCAGTAATTTGTTGACTTGCAGCAGTATCCGAAGTCCTAGCAGCAGCAATGATGTATTCAAAAGTTAAAATATTAGCAACTGTTTGGAGCTTCTGTTCGTGTCAACTACAAAGGCAAATAAACAAGCCATTTTTTGCCTTTTTATATCTGGAGGCCAGAGATGTTGGAGAAACAACAGTAATGATCTATAGAATTTTGGTCTTTTTTAAAAGCTGATTGGTGTGAGCATTATCAGTGGCTGTCAAGGTCATCACCACACTCCATGTCTATATCCCTGGTTCTTTCCAGGGACATATTATGGGTCTCTTGGTCGGCTGCGCATAAATACATAAGGCGGGTGACGGGTAGACGTTTTGCCAGGGCTGGAAGTTATTTGATCTTCCCGTGTGATGACAATAGCAAGAATGATTGGGCTCTCTGATTCTCCTCTCTCACTATATTCCTTCAGGCAGAGGATGCCATCGACAGCAACACATGACAATCCGAGCACCGTCACAGCAGCCAGGAGGTTTTATGAACAGTTATTCCATCAATGTGCATAAAGGGGAACCCAAAAATCTTCTACCAGCATGTAAATAGTAAACTGGTAGTAAGAGATGGAATGGGGCCTATTAGGAATAGAGAGGGTAATATATGCCTAGAGGCGCAGGGCAAGGCTAATATACTTAATTAGTACTTGGTATCAAGTGTTCACTGAGGAAGTGGAATCTGACAAAATATCAGTAGAAGCAATAGAATGCACTTCCAGATCCTCCTTCCGCTTCACTTTCGTCTGACCCCACCCCTTCTGATCTGACCCTTGCCGTGTATTCACTATATCCTCTGACCTCCCCCTCTCTGGTGCTGAAAGTTCTGTACTCAGCAAAGGTCTCAGTTTTATCCCCTTACGCCCCCACCTCAATGAATTTCGCGCTCAGCATGACGTTGAGCTCCTCTTCCGTCGCCACCGCCTCCGGGCTCACCTCTTTGACCAGGAGTCCTCCCCCCGACCAGCGGACCCATTCACCCGCCTCCAGCATTCTCCCTCTACCTGGAACCCTCCCCCTAGCCACTTACCCGCTCTTGATCTCTTCATTGAAAACTGTCGGCGAGACATTGGTCATCTCAATTTCTGTGCCCCCCTCACTCATTCTAACCTGACCCCCTCTGAACTTGAGGCACTCTGTTCTCTCAGGTCTAACCCCGACACGGTCATCAAACCTGCAGGCAAGGGTCTGTTGTATGTTGTATGGCGTACCGACCTCTACCTTGCAGAAGCTCAACACCAACTCACAGACACTTCTTCCTACCTCCCTCTGGACCATGACCTCTCCACCGAACATCTGGCCACCGTCCAAAGGGCTGTCAATGACTGTCACTGCGGCACAGTGGCGCAGTGGTTAGCACCGCAGCCTCACAGCTCCAGCAACCTGGGTTCAATTCCGGTTACTGCCTGTGTGGAGTTTGCAAGTTCTCCCTGTGTCTGCGTGGGTTTCCTCCCACATGCCAAAGACTTGCAGGTTGATAGATAAATTGTCCATTATAAATTGCTCCTAGTATAGGTCGGTGGTAGGGAAATATAGGGACAGGTGGGGATGTGGTAGGAATATGGGATTAGTGCTTTCTTCTTTGGCCTCCTTGTCTCGAGAGACAATGGATAAGCGCCTGGAGGTGGTCAGTGATTTGTGAAGCAGCGCCTGGAGTGGCTATAAAGGCCAATTCTAGAGTGACAGGCTCTTCCACAGGTGCTGCAGAGAAATTTGTTTGTCGGGGCTGTTCCACAGTTGGCTCTCCTCTCTTTTTTCCTGCCAACTATTAAGTCTCTTCGACTCGAGCCCAGGATTAGTATAAATGGGTGGTTGATGGTCGGCACAGACTCGGTGGGCCGAAGGGCCTGTTTCAGTGCTTTATCTCTAAATAAATAAATAAATAAAATCTCCTCAGGAGATCTTCCCCCTACAGCAACCCCGGACAGCCCGCTTCTACCTCCTTCCCCAAATCCACAAATGGGACTATCCCGGCAGACCCCTTGTGTCAGCCTGCACCTGCCCCACTGAACCTATTTCTTCCTATCTTGATTCTATCTTTTCTCCGCTGGTCCAGTCTCTTCCCACCTACATCCGTGACTCTTCTGATGCCCTATGTCATTTTGACAATTTGCTGTTTCCTGGTCCCAACCGCCGCCTCTTCACTATGGACGCCCAATCGCTCTACACCTCCATCCCCCACCAGGATGGTTTGAGGGCTCTCCGCTTCTTCCTGGAACAGAGGCCCAACCAGTCCCCATCCACCACCGCCCTCCTCTGCCTGGCTGAACTTGTTCTCACATTGAACAACTTCTCCTTCAACTCCACGCACTTCCTTCAAGTAAAACGTGTCGCTGTGGGTACCCTCATGGGTCCTAGTAATGCCTGTCGTCTTGTGGGATATGTCGAGCATTCTTTGTTCCAGTCCTACTCAGGCCCCCTCTCCCAACTCTTTTTCCGGTACATTGATGACTCTATCGATGCCGTTTCCTGCTCCTGCCCCAAACTGGAAAACTTTATCAACTTTGCTTCCAATTTCCACCCTTCTCTCACCTTTACATGGTCCATCTCCGACACTTCCCTTCCCTTCCTCGACTTCTTTGTCTCCATCTCTGGTGATAGCTTGTCTACTAATATCCATTATAAGCCCACCGACTCCCATAGCTACCTCGACTACACTTCTTCACACCCTACCTCCTGTAAGGACTCCATTCCATTCTCCCAGTTTTTCCGTCTCCGACGCATCTGCTCTGATGATGTAACCTTCCATGGCGGTGCTTCTGGTATGACCTCCTTTTTCCCCCCACTGTTGTTGACAGGGCCCTCAACCGTGTCTGGCCCATTTCCCGTACCTCTGGCCTCAACACTTCCCCTCCCTCCCAGAACCGTGACAGGGTTCCCCTTGTCCTCACTTTCCACCCCATCAGCCTCCATATCCAAAGGATCATCCTCCGCCATTTCCGCCACCTCCAGCGTGATGCCACTACCAAACACACCTTCCCCTCCCTTCCCTGCCAGCATTCCGAAGAGATCGTTCCCTCCATGACACCCTGGTCCACTCCTCCATTACCCCCACCACCTCGTTCCCGTCCCATGGCACCTTCTCCTGCAATCGCAGGAGGTGTAATACCTGCCCATTTACCTCCTCTCTCCTCACTATCCCAGGCCCCAAACACTCCTTTCAGGTGAAGCAGCGATTTGCTTGCACTTTTACTGTAGTATACTGTATTCGCTGCTCACAATGTGGTCTCCTCTACGTTGGGGAGACCAAGCGCAGACTGGGTGACCGCTTTGCGGAGCACCTCCGCTCAGTCCGCAAGCAGGACCCTGAGCCTCCAGTTGCTTGCCATTTCAACACTCCCCCCTGCTCTCATGCTCACATCTCTGTCCTGGGATTGCTGCAGTGTTCCAGTGAACATCAACACAAGCTCGAGGAACAGCATCTCATCTACCGATTAGGCACACTACAGCCTGCCGGTCTGAACATTGAGTTCAATAATTTCAGAGCATGACAGCCCCCCATTTTACTTTCATTTTTAGTTGTTTTTCCTTTTTTTTTAACTTTTTTTTTACAACCTTTTTTTTTGCATTTATTTCATTTCATAGTTTGTTCAGTTTGCTTACCCGCTGTTTTTTTTCATGTTTGCACTTGCTGCTGTTCAATATTCAGTCTGTTAACACCTTATCTGTACTAATACTTTGTCTTTCAACACACCATTAACATATTGTTTGCCGTTGCTCCGTGACCTTTTGGTCAGCTGTCCAATCTACACCTCCTTTGTTATCTCATGCCCCACCCCCACCTCACTTGCTTCTAACCTGTGACATTTCTAATATTTGTCAGTTCCGAAGAAGGGTCACTGACCCGAAATGTTAACTCTGCTTCTCTTTCCACAGATGCTGCCAGACCTCCTGAGTGGTTCCAGCATTTCTTGTTTTTATTTCAGTAGAGGCAATGAATAGGGTCAAAATTGAGAGGGGGAGGTGCTATAAAGGCTGGGTATGCTTCGGGTAGATAAGTCACTTGGTCCGGGTGGCTTTCATCCCAGGTTGCTGAAGGAAGTGGGGATGGAGATAGCGGAAGGGCTTGCTATAAACTTCCAATCTTACATAGATATGGGGGAGGTGCCATGAGTTTCGAGTGGCATATGTGATTTCCTTATTCAAGAAAGGGTGCAAGGACAGTCCTAGCAACTACAGGCCAGTTAGTTTAATATTCGTGGTGGGTAAGGTTTTAGCAACCATAAACGGGAAAAAAAATCAACACAAACTTGGAGAGGTTCGAGTTGATTAAGGAGAGCCAGCACAGATTTGTGAAATGCAGATTATGCTTGACTAATCTAATTGAATTTTTTTTATGATGTAACAGTGAAGGTTGATGAAGGGAATGTGGTGGATGTTGTTTCTATGGATTCTAAGAAAGCATTTGATAAGGTGCCACATAAAAGCCTAGTTAACAAAAATGAGGCTCATGGAATAGGAGAGTAAGTGTCCAATTGGATAAAATATTGGCTTAAGGACAGAAATCAGCGAGTCATAAGTAAATGGTTGTTTTTCAGACTGGAGTATGGTAGACAGTGGTGTTCCCCAAGGGTCAGTGCAGGGGCCACTGCTTTTCTTGTTATATATAAATTACTTGGGATCTTGGAATACAAAGTAGAATCAGAAAATGTTGCTGATGACACCAAAATTGGAGGTGTGGCAAACAGTGAGGATGATGTTAACTGCCTGCAACAGGACATAAATAAGCTAGCAGAATGGACAAGGAGGTGCCAGATGGAATTTAATACTGACAAGTGTGAGATGCTGCATTTTGGCAGAAGGAATAGGTGGAGGCAATAGATAGTTAATGGTACAGTTCTAAATTGTGTGCAGGAACGGAGGGACCTGGGGATACATGTGCATCGATCTTTGAAGGTGGCAGGACATATTTTTAGTAAAGCATATGGGATCTTGGGCTTTATAATCAGAGGCATTGAGTAAAGAAAGTGAGGAAGTTATACTGAACCTTTATAAAGCTCTGCTTAGGCCCCCAACTGGAGTCTTGTGTCCAGTTACCACACTTCAGGAAGGATGTGAGGGTCCTTGAGAGAGTGCCAGAGGAGATTAACCAGAATGGTCCAGGGATGGGGGATTTTAGTTACAAGGTTAGGTTGGAAAAACTGCTTTGTTCTCCTTAAAGGAGATTGAGGGGAGATTTAATAGAGGTGTACAGGGAAAAGCCATTTGCATTAACTAATGCTACAAGGACTAGGGGAAAAAGATAGAAAGTTTTGGGCAAGAGACGCAGGGGAAATATGAGGAAGCACTTTTTTATGCAGTGGGTGGTAATGACCTGGAACTTGCTGCCCACAAGGGTGGTGGAAGCGCAGATGACTTCAAAAGGAAATTGGGTGGCCACCTGAGAGAAATGGATTTGCCGGGCTACGTGGATTGAGCAGGGGAGTGGAACTGACTGAATAGCTCCGTGAAGAGCCAGCATGGACTCAATGGACCCAATGGCTGCCTCCTGTGCCATAAATGACTATGACTCTCTAATGCTGCCATTTTTTTTTAAATGGGGTGTGAATTGCCCTTTGACCTACTTCTTTAAAGGAATACCATCCAAGTGCTTGACCAACTTTGTCTGCGAGTACGTGATGTAGGTTATACAGATACACTATTGTCTGCAAGACATTGTCACATGAATCCTAGCAGTTTAGTTATATTTTCACTTTTTGCCAGGATGCATTTTAAGGGCCATCGATCTGAAATATTATCCCTCACTTCCCCCCACAGCTGCTGCCAGACCTGCTGAGTATTTCCAGCACTTTCTGTTTTTATTTCAGATTTCCAGCATGCGCAGTATTTTGCTTTTATATTTTCCCAATGTTTGCCCATCTTCCTTCCTTCCTCTCCTGAAGATGATAACTTGTACTACAGTGTGTTTCAGTGAATTTGAGCAATCCTTAATAGCCATCCAAACTCTTTATGCAACTGCAAAGTTGGGCTTTTCGACCATAGGGAGTATCGGGGTTTCTGAGAGCTTCTAGTCTGTGTGGCTCAACGCCTATGATAAAGATGTAAGCCTTGTTGCAGTCAGCTGGTTACTATGTGTGCAGTTTTGGATTTTGCTGGAATGCAGACAGTAGATGTAAAATCATCAGTGTTTAATTCAGAACTTTCCCTTGGTTTTTGGCATTTAAATTGTAGCAGATGTCTTTTTTTCCTACGGTGCTGCAATTTCAGACCTTTAATAAAGCAGCATGGACATTTTGTGGCCTTTCTAATCAAGGCTGTTTAATTGACCACTTGTGTCCAATGATTTTTCTACATTGCTCTTTTCTTTGGGTACTGGTGTCTGAGACGGCACAAGCTCCTTACTCCTCTCCAAAGGAGAGGAAACACTAATACTGTGACAAAACTGGAAAACTGTTTTTGTTCTCCAAATGCCTATTTTGTGCACTCTCAGGTCAGGTGTGATGCAGCTTAGAAGAAGAAAAACCTTAACCTTGAGCTCAGTAGAACTGCTCAATTTGATTGTACTTTCATCTTCCACACTAGTTGACCATGTGACCTCAGATTGTTGAATAAGTAGAGGATTGGTCAGTTTTGAGTTGTATGTGAAGTGAGTTGCCACTGCCCCCAATCCACTTAAGTTTGCCAGAAGAGTACTCCGTCTGGGCTGGATTTGAACCTGGGTCCTGAAGAGGAAAAGGGAGTACTGCATTACACAATTCTTTTGTCTTTTCCAAATGGCGTCTACAATAATTGTGCTGGACAGCAGGACTACAAGTTTCCTGGTTACGTTTAATTTGGTTTCAATTGCTGTCCTAAATTTGAATATTTCAATATTTTACAAAAGTATTGAGCTTTCCATCCAAGTTGGCTGTGTGTCTAGTGCAGCAGAACAGTGTTTTTCCAGACCTGTTATATGGCCTGGTGATTATGCTGCTTATAAGTTATACTGCAGTCACTTGCAGCACTGTTCTGCTGTGCAATCCTGATGTGACCCCCCTCCTACAGGTATGAAGGGGTCCTTTTAGCTCTGAGGCAGAAATTTTTGTTTCAGTGTTTAACAAAGTAATTTGGGGATTTCTTGATGAAAAATGATTTGAATTGTTAATTGGTACAATTTAATAGTTATTGAAGACTTGTTTTCTGTAATGTGATCTTGCTCTGAGCCACTTGTTCTAACCCTATCATTTGAATATTTTGTGCACATTTATGAAAAGCTTAAAGGTCTTCATTCAGTACAATGTTATGCTAGGCCCCCACCTGCCAAGAATAAAGCACATTAATTTTGTTATGAACTTTGATTTTAAACTGTTACTGGAGTGAGGGGAGGACTTGTTGGCCAGATCAGTCATGGCTGGAAAAGATATTTGCATATTAACAGACTGTGTTTGGAAGGACAAAGCAGCCGTTCCCTGACATTCAACCCACAATGGACTTTTGATCACCAGACGTTGAAGATGGGGGAGCTCGCATTCCTGGTTGACTGCTAAGATGGCCGAATACACAAACGGACATGGTTAAACCAGCTAGTCACATGACTAACCTGGGCAATTTGAATTTGTACAAACAGTTTGGGCAGAGTGTCTGTTTGCTCCTGGACTGAGAAGATCTCTCTCCTGTCAGCTCCCATCTCTTTCTCTCAAGCCTCTGAATACACTGAAGACACATGAACTGTAAGAGAGAAAAGTTTCCTACAGTAAACAAGGTTTAAGAAGAATACTGGGTCCCAACAAAAAGCAAGATCTATCTACAATCAAGGACTCTACAGTGTACTCGAAGAACCGTAACAAAAACTTTTCAGATATTGCCTCAAACTTTTCCACTTTTTTTTTTCTCTATTCTGTCTCTATTTGCATGTGCGTATCGCGTATGCATGCTAACGTGGGCGTGTCGTATCCATTGGCGTTACTGAATTAGAGTTTAAGTTTAATAAATTTCAACTTTTCTTTTCTTAAACTGAAGAAAGCTTGTTTGTGCTGGTTTCTTTGCCGTAATTGGACAGCGGGATTCACCAAGGGGGAGTTAAAAACATGGTGTGTTTAAAATTAAACCTTGTTATAGTAAGACCAGGTGAAGGCTGAAAGGGAACCCTAGACCTCTTTCTCACCTGGTCGTAACATAGTTCAACTGTTCGTTGCTTCTCTTTCCCCAACACAATCAATGCACCTGCGCCACCCCATCCCCCACTTTTCTTAGAATGCAACAGAGGGAGAGGGTTCCACACCTGTTAGGAGTCTTGTAATGCTGTTTCATTCTGAGCCCAGAGGGTATCTGCAGGGTAGTTAACCATGTGGAGCATCACGGTTGACGTAAAACCTATCTGCATATGTGTACTTTTTGCCTCCTGTTCTACGTTTTTCTGCATTTGATAGTTTTTTGTTTACTCTATTGTGTGTTACCAGCGGAGGGAAAATTGTGTATCTGCCATTGTTTGCATTGCCCTGGTATAAAAGCATCTAGTAAGCTGCTGGGGACTCTTCTCATTAGAGTTTAGAAGAAAGAGAGGTGGTCTTATTGAAAGATGTAAGATTCTGAGGGTGCTTGACTATGTAGGTGCTGAGAGGATGTTTCCCCTCATGGGGGAATCTAAAACTAGGGGCACAGTTTCAGAATAAAGGGTTGCCCATTTGAGAAGATGAATTTCTTCTGAGGATCGTGAATCTTCGGAATTCTCTATCCAGAGAGCTGTGAAAGCTGAGTCATTGAGTATATTCAAGGCTGAGATACAGATATTTGAACTGTAGAGGAGTCGAGCATTATGGAGAACAGGCGGGAAAGTGGAGTTGAGGCCAAGATCATATCAGCCATGATCTTACTAACTGGCAGAGCAGGCTCAAGGGTCCATATGGCCTACTCCTATTTCTTATGTTATGACTCTATCATACACAGTCATGATATCTGACCTTAAGTAATGCATTGATGCCTATTGATCCATAGGATAAATTACCTTTGGATCAATATACTTCAAGGCTATGGAATATATCGCTGTTATGGTCTTAAACTTATCTCAATTTGCTGTAATGCATTCTCATTACCATCAGTACATCATACTAGCATGATAAATTTTCAACTGTTTCTCCAGACACTTAGCCCTAAGTTTGAGATGACAGATCTATAATTATGCTTTATAGAACACCATTTTTCCATAGTTCAAACAGTTGCAAAAAATTTGCACTCGTTGAAAACCTAATGGTGACATTGCTACAAATGGAATGCACAAGTATATGTTCAGTTTTGGTAGCTGACACTTGGGTAGCAGCTGAGTAGAAAAATGGTTAATTTGACTGATGACTGCAGTCATTTTATTTGTTTCTAGTTATTCACAAGCGTCATTAAACTTCCGCTTGCCTTTTATTTTGCCAGCTGGCCGATAGTAATGGCAGATATTAGATATGGAAAGAACTGTAATCTGACTACCATTTATCAAAAATGTGTAGAGTCTGATTGAAGTAGCATTTCATTTTACTATTTAAATAAAAAGCCTTGTTCCCTGTGTGTAGAACATTTCTGACTTCATATTTTGATATTTCCACTGAAACGCTAACTGTTAAAGCACCTCCTGCTTGACTGCAGTTTTCACACCTTGTACAATCAAACAACTTCCATTCAAATGATGAAGGCCTCTTGGTCCTAGACTACTTGTCTCCTACCAAAATTGTTAATTTTGTGCATTTGCGTGATGAGTAGCAGACAAAATACTGTGTGAATGTTCTTATTGTAAAGTGAAGGAGTAACCCGAAGTCAAGTTTGGGAGGACTCTGCAAGGTTTATTCACCATCCAAGTGTCTAGCATTTTTCAGTTAAGAAATGTAGTGATGCAAGCGGCACTTGGTTAGATTTTATGCTTTCACTTTTCTTCCACCTTCAACCCCCATTTCAGAGTTATCAAAGGTTTCCTCTAATTGTATAGAATTCTTCATGGCAATTAAAGCAGATGAAAGTAACAGCCGTTCATGGCTTTAGATAGTTGGAAACAAAAGACATATTCATATAGAGCCTTTCATGACGTTGGGACTTTGCAAAGCTCTTCACAGCCGATGAAGGACTTTGGTCGCTGTTGCAGTGAAGGGAAATGCGACAGCTAATTTGTGCACAGCAAGGACTTATAAAGGGCTTTGAGATCAATGACCACTTTAAACTGTTGGAGAGCAATTATTGCCCTAGGCTGTCATGAAAAAAACTAACCAGTTACCTGTTTATCACCAGCCTTACACAGAAAGGCATCTGTAATTGTCCATAGGACTTGTCCTGAATGAACTACTAACAAAACAGAGCAAAGAGCATTTACAAATTTCTGTTAAACCAAAAATGTTCCCTACAGAATTTTTTTTAAATTTAAGGTAGAACTTTTTTTTTTAAATGCTTTTTATTGCTAGTCTCTAGGTTGTGATATCGAATGCAGAGACACTATTATTGAATGCAAATGCATTTTAATGGGACAAGTGGTCTTAACCTCATGGAAAATTTCTAGATCTGAATTTTTGTGGGTCTGCAGTGTTGATTCCATGCACAGTGAGTTTATACGAAGGAGGGAGAGCTGCATATCTGCTGTTGACTGTACTGCTTTAAAAAGGAACACCAAATCTTTCGTGAAACCTGTTATTCTTGGGCTGGTCATGCTGAAGGAACCCTGTATGTGGCAGAATGGTAGACACTGTTTTGAAAAACAGCAGCAAAACAAATTTTGACCTGTTCCCAAATTATAGTTTCCTGTGTGGATAGTTCAGATGTTGGTTAAATTGCATGCAGCCTTTTGACAATGTATTCAGGCTTGAACCCAGGTTCCATGTGTATGCTGATCACTGCCAACTCTCAACTCGCCTTCACTTCATAATCACCACTGCATCCTCACTACTTGTCTGAAATCACATCATGGATGAGGCTTATCTAACACTGTCACAGATGACATACTTCCTTCAGCTCATTATTAGTGAGTGAAACCATTCTGTTGGGCTCGCATTTAAAATTCTGCACCCAAGGCTCCATATTGCTGCTGCTCACTCCAACCTCAGCATCCTGTTTGTTCGTGATCTACGTTACAAGCCCCACACTCTGTACATTTCCAAGTCTGCCTATTACCAGCTTTGTAGCATCACCTGTCCCTGCCTTTACTTCCATGCACTGCTGAAACTTTCAACGTGGCCAAAGCTCTGCCACCCACATACTATCCCACTTGACTGTCCATCCTGTCTTCGCTTGCCTGTTGTCCAACATATCTCCCACAAACAAAGCTACTTCAAAGTCTTTTCCTTTGACAATGCCTTCGGTCACCACCTAACTCTTCAAATGTGTAGTACCTGCATTTATTGCCTTTAAGCCTTTTTATTTTAATGAAAATGCCCCTATGTAAGGTGGTTATGGATGGTTGGTTGTGGAATTGAGAATGATATCAGACAAGATTTTCAAAAAACCTTTCATTTTCAACAGAATGTCAGCGTGCCAGGCTTCCACTCTGTCCTATTATCAAGTCAGCCCAGCTGGAAATGCATGTGTGTTGATACCAGAAGACAACAGAACAGACACAAATGTGATGCCTATCTTAACATCAGATGACCCTTTGGTTCTCATTGTCCAGATTCTTGCTTAAAGAAAGGTTGCTTGAATGAGAAGTGTCATTTTCAGCTGCAGAATTATTGCTCGGTATGATTTTCCTTCAAGTGGGGAAGTCAAAAGGGAGATGAAGGAATTGGGGAAAGGAAATGACGTGAAAAAATCAGCTTTGTCTGACTGGAGGCATAGGTTTTTAATTTGTGCAGACTGGTCAATTGTTTAGTCCGGACATTAACGCCGTCACAGTCAAAGGTGATTCTCGCACTGCTTCCCGAATAATTCATAAAATGTTACATCACATATGCATAACTAATTTTTAAAAAAATCTTGCATAAACTCGTCCCTCTGTATAAGCAACCTTCTCCAGCTCTACAAACCTCCGTAATCTCTACACTTCAACTCTGGCTTCTTATGCATTTCCAATTGTCCGCCCCAGTGGTGGCCCTGCCTTCGGTCAAGGCCCTGGGCTCTAGAGCTCCCCCTGCCCGCCCCCTCAAAACCTTTCCACCCTTTTTTTTTATAAGATGCTCCTTAAAATCTACCTCTTCGATCAAGCTTTTGGTCACCTGTCCTGATAGCTCCTCATGTAACCTGGTGGCGAATTTTGTTTGGTCACTCCTGTTTTGCTGCAATAAAGGCACTACATAAATGTAAGTTGTCAGATTTGTTAACTGGTTGTGGGACCTGGAGGGTATTTTGTTGCGTTGGTGATGAAGTGCTCAAGTTGTACAGTTTCACTTAACTTTTAAATATTTTAGGATTCTCAAGAACATAGCTTGAAGATTTGGGACATAGATTATAATCCATGCTCGATTTGTCAGTCTCTTGTTGAACATTTGGTTCAACATATAGCAGTATTGTCGAGGCTTATTGCTCTTGTTCTGTCTTGTAAAATTCTTTCTTTGGGTGGGGGGCGGATAAAAAGCCAAGAAAAGGCTGCCTTCCCGAGGGCCATAGCTGCTGACACAGACTGGTACAGTACGCTCACAGATACAAGTTTTTTCCCCTGAGACATGCTGCTGGCTCCATTGTCCTTTCATTTTTTTCTCCTCTCCTCCTCCTGTTCCTTGGGTCTTGCCTCCTTCTGTGACTAACTGATATGAAAGGCTGCAGTCTCCACGCAAACTGCTGGCAGTAAGTTTTACCATATATGGTCATTCAGCTCCTAGTCTGAGAGGCATCCAGAATAATATCCTCCCTTTCTCCCTGATTGGGCAGTTAGGACAAGGACTTGAGCAGTTTCAAGGCACGAGTGCACTGTCGGGGAAAAAGTCAGTAATGAATTGAATATTAACCCTGTCAATGCAGCATTGCTGTGGGATTTCAGAGCTCCACGTTTGTCTTTCATTAGCTAAACCACCACGCAAAAATGCAGGTTTTCCAGTTTGCTCTTGTTTGTGGGAGAGCACCTCCCATTCAAAAGAATTGGTGCATTTTAATATGCTTTTAACACTTTTTGCTAATTTTATATCAAACAGAATAAGTACATGGTTTATGACAGTGCATAGTTTTACAGGAGGGCAGAGAACAGAGGAGACTTAAAGCTGCTGTTAAGTCCCTAAGTAATTTTGTTACACCTAGCATACATGGCACTGGAGTTTTAACCCTCCATTCTTAAATTGGAAGGTCTAGAAATGTAAAGGTTAAAAAATATTTAAATATGTTTGAAGTCCCCTCTTTCCACTTTGGATCTGTTTATTGCATTCCCCAGCTGAGACGGTGAACAGATTTTATTCCCGGGTTTCTGCCAGTGCTACTCCTAACTGTTATGCTGGAATGTACCAGGGAATGGCTCAACATTAGTCCTCTTGCCTCTGTTTTGTGTGTCTCCCTCTCCCAATCGGGTTGCGGGAAGAATATTTTCTTTGCCCTTTGCCCCAACATTTTGTCTTCAATCAGGAGCTTGCTGTGTGGGGCTGTTGTGGGCACAAGTCTCTTCGTCACTCTGTTGCAGGGGCTTGGAGCAAATTCACTGCAGAAAAAAGCAAACCTTAATCAAAGCAGCCAATGCGAATGTTGTGCAATTCCAACAACCCATATTCCTGTCTGGCAGATTGCTGACGCTTGCAGTGACCACAAAGCAAATGCTGCGATGTATTTTTAGTCTGTTAACCAGCCAGCTTGGTCTCATGGTGCAGGGATGGGCTGGGAGGGAGAGAAATGTGGATGAGCTGATGCTCTGTTGTGCTGAACTTTAACCCTTCATATTGCAAAGCATTAAATTGCTCATTTAGTTAGGAAAATGGGGCCTTTCTATGATTTGCTTGCAAATATTAAACTGTGTACTTCTACCACAACATTAAATTACAGTCAATCAGATTACAGCAAAATTGATACTCCTTTTTAAAGTCATAAACTGGATGTTTTTAATCTATTCATTCAACAGTACATGAACAAACACAAATGTTTAATAGCTGTTGCACACAAGTGTTGAGTCTTGTTCAACCCTTGTGTCTCGAGAGTTGAGTGTAACAGCACTTTGCACCTCCGCAAGCCTGACTTGATCAAACGGGCCTATTCATCTGGAGTTGGCTTCAAAAAGACAACCTGTTTGGCACAGATCTAACCGAATCATAAAAACAGCATTCAGGCCATGTTTCCCATCACAGTTGTTGTGGCACAGTCTGAGATGATCAATTCAGTGTGTGTGGATGTTGCTATGTTTCCTGTAGGCCCAGTCCCTCCCTGATTACAGCTGGTAGAAAGCGAAAGACCAAGAACAGGTGACTCTTCAACCTCGCAACAAGTAGTGTAACTGGGACGTTCAGATGGGGAATAGTGTGTGTTACTGTGGATCGGGGATGTAAGTGCCTGCTCGGGTCAGCAAAAAAAAAAAACCCGACCCGAGCCCAACAGAACCACATACGGCCCGAGTCATTCCATTTTTTCCCATGCCCGACCCAACCATCAGTTAATTTGCCTTTCGTTTTTCACTTCCTTGCTGATATGCACAAGGGTAAAATAATTGTTACAAAACCACTTTTCTGGTCCAAAAATTAAATTAACGGTGGAGCCACTTACCTGTGATGGAGCGTACCCGACCCGAACCCGCCACATGTTGTCTGGGTCGGGTAGCAGGCCTTTACAGGGATGGGGAAAAGAATTGGAGGTGAAAGGAGATTGAGAGGAAATGTATCTTGCAGGTTTCTCAGGTGGGTGTTGTTTTTGAAATAACCTCCAGCCAAATGTTTTTTTATTTTCCTCCCTCATTACTTAATAGATATTTTGCCTGAAGCTCAGTGATAGCACTCTTGCACACTTCCTCGAAGCTGTATAGATGCATGGCCGTGCAGCGGTCCAGAGCTTGCCCTGCGGGGGACGCAGCCCATGCACAAGAAGTGTCCTTTTGCAATGTGCACATGTGTGGCCACGCGACAGTCCTGAAGGGACTGCACAGTCCAACAAACGAGCATAGGGAAGAGATAAATTAGGAGGAATGTTGCTCTCTCCTCTGAGTCAGGAGGTTATAAGTCCCAAAGCAAAGATAAAATATAGATTGCAAAATTTGAGGGCGGATGGGTCCTCGATTTATCAACTCGGCCAAAAGATGGCACCTCTGACAGTCCATTGCAGCATTGAGGGAGTGCTGCATTATGAGCCTACATTTTGTGCTCAAGTCTCTGGACTAGGAATTGAACTCAACTTTCTGGCTCAGGCGAGAGTGCTCCCAACCGAGCCACAACTGATGCATGTCACCTTGTGTGTTCTTTGTTTTTCAAAAAAGGTAAAACATAGAAATCATACATGTGCTGCAAGGTATCCTTTCATCCCACAGCACTCTGCTTACTGGCCCATAGTTGGATGATTAAAAAATAATTATCTTGGGAACTGCATAGACAGTGCTTTGCACTGAACATTCAAGCCAGCACAATCTTTGCTAAACTCATACCTAAATCTGCTTTTATATTCTTCGACTGCTGATTCATATAACTAGGGTACCCGGCAGCCAGTTGAAGGTAAAATTGCTGGGTTTTGTTGGATTCACAGCCAGGAAAAGACATATTTTCATTGGTCCAACAGTCTAACTCCAACCATTAAATGCATTTTTACTGGCAGCAGCTCGATTGATATTTTTTTTCAAGGACTTTCAAAGCAGCGCTTGCAGACATCATAAAGTGGTTACTTTGGTTCGCAGCCAATTGGTTGAGGCGGCTCTGCACAGGTACATTACCCAGAATGCCATTTGCTGCCAGTTCAGAGGGAGACCACTGGCATGACTAGAGTTTAACTTCAGGGTTTTAGCATTCATGGGCCAAGACCTGGCAGGTGGTGTAAAAGGACCTTAAGGTGCTGTCTCCTGATCAGGGCTTCTAGCAGTACAGCTAAAGGGAAGGAAATATTGCAATACTTGTTATATGTTTGACGTGTTGCTCGTTTAAAATGAGATTGATTTGATGTGATACTGTACAAAGATACAAACAAAACTGCTTTTATGCAAAGGTGTTGATGTGGAACTAGTACAATGCTAATTCTCTGTGTAGTTTAAGAACAAAGAAAATTACAGCACAGGAACAGGCCCTTCGGCCCTCCAAGCCTGCGCTGATCCAGATCCTCTATCTAAACATGACGTCTATTTTCTAAGGGTCTGTATCTCTTTACTTCCTGCCCATTCATGTATCTGTCTAGATACATCTTAAAAGACGCTATCGTGCCCGCGTCTACCACCTCCGCTGGCAATGCGTTCCAGGCACCCACCACCCTCTGCATAAAGAACTTTATACGCATATCCCCCCCTAAACTTTTCCCCTTTCACTTTGAACTCGTGACCCCTAGTAATTGAATCCTCCATTCTGGGGGGAAAAAGCTTCTTGCTATCCAACCTGTCTATACCTCTCATGATTTTGTACACCTCAATCAGGTCCCCCCTCAACCTCCGTCTTTCTAATGAAAATAATCCTAATCTACTCAACCTCTCTTCATAGCTAGCGCCCTCCATACCAGGCAACATCCTGGTGAACCTCCTCTGCACCCTCTCCAAAGCATCCACATCCTTTTGGTAATGTGGCGACCAGAACTGCACGCAGTATTCCAAATGTGGCCGAACCCAAGTCCTATACAACTGTAACATGACCTGCCAACTCTTGTACTCAATACCCCGTCCGATGAAGGAAAGTATGCCGTATGCCTTCTTGACCACATGTAAGTGGGGAGGGCAGTGATCGGCATTGATATTGTGGTGCCACTTGAGTGTCATTTGGATCATACTTTGAAGTTTGTAGCCTGGTCAAACTAACTTGTATGTTTGGGTCACTATTTTCTATTCCATCTTAAATCCAGGGTAATTGACTACGGGTGTTTCAGAAAATCGGTTTGATTTGTTAGGCACTGGTCTCTAAGAGGCTTGAACAGTTGCCTGGACCCTGAAATTGGATTACAGTTCTGAGAATTAAAGAAATATTTTGCACTTGTCTTTGGCGGAGGGGGTGCGGGGTGGAGGTGTGGGGAGGGTAAATCAACTGGTCCCACGAATTTCATTCTATGTGATGATTAATTATGAATTGCAGACTTATTGTATGATTGAAAAGTGCAGTCGCATTTGGTCAGTACCTGTTATAAGACCCAGATTTGATCTTGGTGCTGTAAAGGCAGCCATTGTGCGTGAGCCATGACAGCAAGTGTTGCCAGACTATTTAACAATGGAGGGGCATCACAGCTGATCATGTACACATTCTTTCAAGCAGGGGTTGCTGGTGAGTATGACTTTTTTTTGGCTTCAGCATCTGGGAAATTTTTAATATTCCGATCACCACCACCCTAGCCTAGGTAGATGAAATGTATTTTAATTTTTAGATAATACCTCCTGACGTATGCACTTGTGATTTTTGTTCATTGTTGGTTCTTGTTTTTGGAAAAAGTAGTGTTTAATGAGTATTGGCTTTATCATCCTGGTCTTTTTGAACAATTACTTTCAAGGTAAACTTAAGGAATTGGGGGAGGGAGGAAAGAACAATGATGTGGCAATATAAAAGAACCCTGTGCAAACCTGTGACCAAAATATTCAAGTACAAGTGCCATGCAACTTTAACTGAAGTAAACCTGGGCAAGTCTCTGTTGGCTTAAGCGATGGTTGCAGGTAGCTGATCAGTGCTTGTGTAGTTCAATCAATATTTCAAATATCCCAATAGGCTGGCTTAACCCTCCGGGACTGTATGTGAAATAAATTGTACGAAGGAAACAGCTGGGGATGTAGAGAAATTGATAGTCTGCACAAAAGTGAATTAAGTGAGCCTCTTTTCAGTTCATATCATTAGTCCCATGGTGTCCTCGGGCAATGAAGGCCCTGGGCTGCAATGAATAACTCTTCACACACTAGCCTCTGTTTCTCACTAATCCAAATCAAATGCTTTTGTAGGAAGGGGTGCAGCTTTGGCCCAGAAGGAATGACTATAGTTTTCAATTAGAAAAGGTTCTGAGTAGCTCGACATATTTCCCTTTAATTTTGCATTATCTTTTCTCCAGCCATTTTCCATGGTTGCTCGATACTATATCCTACAGCTGAGAGGTTTGAAGGATCCTCTAATGGCACAGAGGGAGTGAGGTCACAGTTGAAGGAATGCAGAGTTATTGAAGGGAAGCAGGGCTGGGGATAGCGAGTAAGGCCATGAAGGGTTTGTAATAGATAGATGTGAATTTTAATTTGGAAGCATTGAGGTATGCAGCCAGTGTAGGCCAGTGAACGCAGACAATGGGTGAGCAAGACTTGGTGTGGTATAGGATACGTGCGACAGAGGTTTAGATGGACTATAGTTTGTGGAGGATGGGAGGCCAACCAGGAGTGCATTGGAACAGTCCAGTCTGGAGCGACAGGCATGGATGAAGCAGCAGATGGGCTAAGACAGGTGAAAATGGGGGATATTAAACGTGTAAGTAGGCAGTCTTTGTGATGGAGAGGAAATTGGGTCAGAAGCTCAGCTCTGGGTGAAACAGGATGCAGTCGGTCACAAGTTTGAGTACCAGCTTCCTCCGTGAATGACTGCTGTATGTGGTGTGATGTATGTTGTTCGCTGATCTCGGCCAAGCTGATGCAGCAATACAGCTGTTGTGTCCCCTTAGGTTAGGTAAAGGAATAGTCCAGCCAGGGTTCCCATTTCTGATCTTTATCTGGTTATCCTAGCTGGTGGTACATGTGTTTACCTCTGAGGGCGGACTCCAACTTCCCAACTCCCCTGCTACTGATCAACCAGCTTGCTGGTACTCACTGTCTAGTCTTACACAGAATATTGGCATCTTGTGTGAAATATGCAGGATTTCTAGTCCTTGTGGAAACCTAGATTAGGCTGCCATCTTTAGGAGTCAAGAAACAATGATCAAACTCAATTTTAAAAGCACGAAACCGTCACTGTTTCATTTGAACTACTTATGTTTATCTTTCATCCTCTGATGTCTTTCCCCAGTTAAAAGTTTGCATTCTGGGTTTTGCCCTTTCCCCAGATCAAATTTAAAGAAAGTAATTGACTTCAAAAATCCATATACTTGGTTTTGATCACATCTGTGAGCAATCTGCTCTCACTTTTTAAACTTCATATAGCAGGCATGCATTTTATCCAGTTCGTAACACACTTCATGGTGGGGGGAGGGGACAAGAAGGAACAAGTGAGAGAAAGTATACTAATTTGGATGCTGATTATTAAAATATAGGTGCCAATACTTTACAAACACAGGGAGTCAAGCTGCTTCTCTTTCAAGAACAGCCCCTGAATTAACTTGCCTGAAGGAAGATGGAGGGTTTCTAGCTGCAGTTTGCCACTGTCCCCAGGGATCAGTTTTTTCTTTTAAATTGTTCCTCCAGGATTGGCTGAAAACATTGTAGCCAGCTGAGCTATTTGACAGTCCCTCGTCATGGTCATGAGCATTAAATGGATCCAATTAACAGCTGTTATATTTCAAAATTATGGCTTTTGTCTGGCTTATTGGCCATCTGCTTAATGCAGTAGGAGTACAGAGTGGAGAGTGGAACCAGGCAAGGTGGTTTGTGATCATGTTTTGAGCTTTGGCTCATTTCTCCTCTGAGCCATTGTTTGTATTCAAATTCTAAAATGTTCCAGATTGCTTCCTGTTCAGTTTAACTCGTAGCTTTCAGGTGTCTGATCTCTCAAATTTCCCAAACCACTCATGCTCCTGAGCAGTCTGGTTAATAGGAATTGTCCTCTCTTCTGTGAGGCTTGCATCCCTTTAAGTGACATTCCAGAATGCCGGACATTAAACTAAATTACCACCTGCAACAAGTAAAAATGGCATAGGGGGCAAGAGTGTTTTAAATTTCAAATTTTTTTTTTATATGTTCATCAGGGTCCCGGATGAAGGTGTTACTGTGGAAAAGAATGCTCTTCCACTTTTTACATTCATTGTGCCCTCAATTGTATTTATTACATTAGATGTAGACTAAAGCAGCTGCTTTGCTGCAACAATGTTCCTCAACCCTGGCTTCAGAAATGCTTGTTTGCTCCATTCTCTATAAACTCACCTCATTCCCGATGTGATTGACAAGGGTGTCGGATGAAATACTCTTTACCTTTTGGCTACGCAAGATTGTAACCTGCATACAAATGGTGACGACCTTATGTTCATGTACTGCCCCAAAACAATTCCAACAGTCTTGTTGGTGAGACAGAAGGGGAGAGGGGTTCAAGGAGATGGTTGGTAATGGAGTACTCATTTTCTATTAGTGGAGTGCGCTGTAATGGATTCACATTTGTGCCACAGTGCAAGTGTACTTAAGTGCTGAACCCAACTTGGGGTGCACTTAGATGTTCCCTGACTATGGCATGTGTAGCACTACAGCTGGTTTAGCCAACCATCTGACTGGACCACATCAAATTCTGTTGGGCCTTGCTCTTCTGTCGATACTCCAGGATCATGCTGGAGAGCAAAGATAACTCGTAGCTTCTTTTTTCCACCACCGACCTTCTCCTTGATCCCATTTCCCCACCCCTTCCAGTCTCACCTCCAATAATAAGTGCTAGGACTTCACGGAGTTCTTACTAAGATTGAGACCATCTGTTCAGCTACCTTTTGTTGCTTTTCCCTTGAACATATGTATTTCCCTAATTTTTCTTCTACCTCTCTTCATTCCTGCTTCGACCCCATCTTATGCATGAGGCCTACCGTCTGCTCCTTTGACCCTATTCGCACTAAACTACTGACTACTCGGTTTTTCTTCCTAACCCCTGACGTTGTAAATGGTTCCCCCTCAGTTACACTCTCCCTGTCGAAACCACCATTGCCCACTCAATGCGTTATCTTTGCAGACTACCTTTTCAAATCCATGTCCATCTTTCTTGCAGCTCCGTTATATCTCTCCAACCAGGTTTCCAGAACTGAAACCCTCCTAATCAAAGTCACAAATGGCATCATCTGTGACTGACTGCAGTGCATTTTCTCCCCACGTCATCCTTAACCTTGCTGCAGCCTTTGAGGTTAACCTAACAGCTGCATCATTGCCTCTTCTGTTATCTAGCTCATTGGGCCTACTCTCGCTTGCTTCCCCTCTGACCTATTCAGTTGTAGCCATATAAACACACAAAATCAGATTGTGTGTCTGTTTTTGTGGTGTTGAAGGATAAATATGAGCCAGAACCAGGAGAACTCTCCTACTCTTCAATTAGAGAGGACAGACAGGGCATCAGTTTAATGTCTCATCTGAAAGACAGCACCTCCAACTGTTCAGCATGCACTCAGTACTGCACTGAAGTGTCAGCCTGGATTATATCCTTGAGCCTATGTCCTTCTGACTGAGGCAAGGGTACTACCTCTGAGTGAAGTCTGGTGCCTGTGCTCTAGAATTTTCTCCAACTCCCGTGTCTCTTCAATTCTCTATCTCCTCCTTTTAAGACCCTCCTTAAAATCCACTTGCCCTCCTAATGTCTTCCTCTTGGCTGATCATTTTGTTTGATCATACCACCTAAGTGCCTTGGGACATTTTTCTACCTTAATCTCACTACAAACCCACCTTATCGTAGAGAATTTGCTTCCATTTTTGGAAGACAAAAGCTGAACAATGTTGTGGGTCCATTTTAGCTCAGCTTGAACTGCTTGTAATTGATCCAGATGAAAGTACACCATTTACAAATACTGTCAATAAAGGGAGCCATGAGTCTGCTCTTCAGAGAGGTTGATGCTTACAGCAGTAATCAAAAGTTCATTTAGTTTTTTAACAAACTTGTTCAAATAGTGTTTACTGCTAAGGTCTTAGTCATCATGGACTCTTGACCTGTGATCCTTGTGTTCCTAATTGGTTATGTCTACTGTATTTTCTGTTATTTCCTGCTGTTGGTTGTATTGTTTGTGATCTCTGTTAATCTCTCGTACTTGTCAGTGTGGTGGTGGGGCCGGAGGTGGGTGGGGTGGCATCCCATTTCTGCTAAAGTTGAGAATGTTGTTTTATTCAAGGCTGTGTGGCTGTTGCATTGGACGAGGTTTATCTTGGACACTTAAGACACTGTTTTCAGGTTGCAAATTTATAAACCTGATCCGTACACCAGATTTTGCAGGGTATTCTATCTAATAACTTAAAGTAGACAAGGATATAATCTAATCGCAAGATTGGGAGGAATATAAACTGAGGCTTGCTCTTGAGTTATGACATCAGCGTCCTCTTCAATTGGATTACTGCCTCATAATTCAGCTTCCAAGTAATATGCTTTTAGTGGTATCATGTGAATCCAGAGATCAGATTACCACCTCAATCATTCATTTCCTCCTCCTGTCAGACATTTTTAATGGGTTTAATTATTTTCTCGTGTTCTGTATTTTTATGATAAACAGAATAGTGCAGTACAGTGAAGTATTAAACGTGTCTGTTTACTGCAGGAAATATTTGTGTATTAAAAAATCTGCCAGATAAAGCAGCATTGGCAGAAGCCTGGGCAAGGCCACATTTCCAGTTTGAGAGAGGGTGTGGTTTAGAAGAAAGGGAATGTCTGTGTTGAGCCAGGGGTTTGGAGGGAAGAGAGGCGTGGCACTGTTTGTAACCTAGAGGGTACAGCTCCTGTTGCCTGGCCAGATGGCGACAGGTTTGAGTCCATAGACAGGACCATCTCCAGAGTGCAGCTGTTAAAAATTTTCTCTACTTCTGTGTGGACTGTGTCTGCAATTTCTTCATCGATTGAGATGAAACAGCTTTTGAGAAATGCCTAGTATTTTTAAAAGCTTCACATGTAGTTTGGAACTCTACAGTGTTCCTTAGCTTGGGTGATCCATCAAAGGAATTGTTAGCTGTTGTGCATTTAAAAGCAATGAACTTTTGTTTTGTTGATTATGAATTTCCATGTAAATTGTGCTGGCGTAACGAAATGACAACTTCTGAGTTTTCACACAATAATACTGGCCTCATTCATACAAGAACTATTTCGCTTTATAAAAGTTCAGGCCACTAGAATAGTTGGGTGCCTGTAAAACGCATTGTGTTGGCAAGGAGTCATGAATTTGCCTCTAGCTCGCACTTTTGGGTGGAGTTCTGTGAATCATTTCAAAGTGACGCTGTGTTCTGAATAACATGCGATCACCTATTGAAGTTAGTAACTGTACAGTTAAAATCACACAACTTATAACGACTGAATTCTTCCGGAAGAGTTTCATTTTACCACAAAATTGCTGCCTCTGGAATGACACTTACATGGTTTCAGAATTGCTTACCTGTTATAAAATTCTTTGGCACACTTCAATTGGAGCAATTTGTTAAGAACAGTGGATTTCTATATGCTAAAGTGCAAATCATAATTAACCTGCTAACTACCACGTAGGTGGTCGTCTATTCTAAAGAGAAAACGGGGACTCAAATTTGCTAGAGTTAGGACTTTGCCAGGTATTTGCTTGCATCAGGTTTGCTTGTGCATTGTGCAGGACATTTGTATTTCTGCCTGGAGTGCACAAGTCATTTTATATATTTTTTAAAATTGGGTAATAGCTTATCAAGCTGAGGAATTATGCTCGCTGTCAATTGAGGTGCAGTACAAGCCAGAAGCAGAGCTGTACTTCCTGTACTCTGCCGCACAGATGTACTGAAGCAGCAACATAACAGCTTCACCTGACATTTCTCGCTAGTTATTGTGTGTCTGACATATCTATTGTAATGTTGAATTTTGAGTAGTTCTGCAGGGGTGGTTTTCAACTTGAGTGTCTGCATTGAGATTTGCCTTGACTCTTCATGTGGCAGTTTAACTATTGGAAATCGGTTCATGTCTTCTGAACTGGATGTGCAGCTGGACCCTAGAATGCATGATGTGCTTGGAGCTTATGAAAATTGTTAGCATGGCCGTTTAAACAAAATATTGATCTGTGCCATTCTCTGTTTACAGTCGGGCCGAATCGACAAGGCGTATCCAACAGTTTGTGGACACACAGCACCAGTGCTAGACATTGAGTGGTGTCCACACAATGACCACATTATCGCCAGTGGCTCAGAGGATTGCACAGTCATGGTAAGTTCTGCTGTTCACGTGCTTTATTTTTTAATGACCTCCAGAGAAGTGTATGGCAAGAATGGACTATGTAGCCTTTTGGGCTCATTCCTTTGCAGATAGTGGATTGTGTTTAATGCCCTTATAAGAGTGTTAACCGCAAGTTTCAAAGTTTCATCTTGTAAGTTTTTAAACTTTCTTTGTGATCCAAACGATAATTGAACAAATGGACTTTGCAAGAATTAAGCTTTCTTAATGAACAATTTATTGTCATTAAGCCATTTGCAATAGAAATAGATGGGGCTAGTTTGGCAATCTGAGCCAGGCAGGTTCCAGGGAATGGCTGATGGACTCTATGTAGATTCAATGCAGGACAGTATACATTGAGACAGGAAGCTTTAACCGATGTGGGGTTCTGAGCAATTAAAGTGGGAATGGCCTCTGGTGTGACTGTTAATCCACCAAAAGTTTCCAGTCAATGTGCAGCTATTGTCAAAACCAATCTAAGCAGTCAAATGCTTATTGAGGGTACTTTGCTAGACTGACAGGTTATTTCAGCTACACCAGATTTCTGGATAGGTTAAATTTAGAAATGGCATACAGTTTGGGCTCCCTACTATCAGATACTTCTGCGCTAGACCAGCTTCCAAGGAGCAACCAAGTGCACTCTGCTGTGGATCATGGGTCTGTATCCACAATGCTAAAGGTGTTTGGAGAGATGAGCTAATTCCACTTGTTATCCTGTGACCATGCAAAGCACTTGGGCAATTTAGTGGCAGAATGGTATCCAGGTCAAGTCATAGAGTTATACAGCACAGAAACAGGCCCTTCGGCCCAACGCGTCTGCACCGGCCATCAAGCAACCATCCAGTCTAACCCCATTTTCCCACACTTGGCCCGTAGCCTTGTATGCTATGGCGTTTCAAGTGCTCATTTAAATACTTGTTAAATGTTGAGGGTTCCTGCCTCTACCACCTCTTCAGATGCAGTGAATTGTCCTGATACTTTGAAGCCAAAGCTATTTTTTAGTTCAGAAATGGCATTGCCAAAGTAATATTTCCTTCCTGATTAATATCAAATTATTTTTGAATAATTGAATTCAGGTTTGAATCTTCAGCTAGCTGGGAGAAGTAATGTTGGGCAGTTTTAATTTGGAAAATTCTATTCAGTGCATCAACTTGCGTTTTATATAGCATCTTTTTAACATGGGAAAATGTCCCAAGTCGTTTCACAAAATTGTAATCAAAAATTGCCACTGAACCAAAAGTGGAGATATCGGGAGAAGTGGCTGAAAAGCTTGAACATAATTTTCCCATAATGCATATCGATGGTGAGGAGTGGAACACTTGTACACTTGAAGCACCAGTCTTGTAATCCTGCCAGATGTATGAGTTTAATGCAGAGTGAATGTCTTTATCCAAGCCTCGAGTTTCTAAACAAATGACTTGTATTTGTGCACAATGCCTGCCACTGCCACAAGCATTTATTGCTTTCCCTCTCTTGGTCTTTCCCTTCCCAACATCAATTTCTGCCATCAACACCTGAAATTAATGCCTTCTGCATGCTGTGCATTTATGTGTGTGTGCTGTTTACTAAATTGAATTATCAGGAAATTTGTGATCTTCCATTTTAGTATTAGGCATTCTTGAAATTATTTTCAGTGACATTACCAATTTGCCAGAAAGGAGCCATTCTGACTTTGGGCCAATGTCCAATTAGAGATGCAGTGCAACCGCCTAAACTAATTTCATATAGGGCAGGGATGTAAACAAGGCTTAAAGTAAAAGGAAAAAACTGCATATGCTGGAAATCTGAAATAAAATTCAAGTGCTGGAAATACTCAGGTCTCGCCGCATCTGTGGAGAGAGGAACAGAGTTAACTTTTTAGGTCTGTGACCGTTCTGATGAAAGATCACAGACCAAAAATGTTAACTCTGTTTCCCTCTGCATAGATGCTGCCAGACCTGCTGACTATTTCCAACACTTCCTGTTTTTATTTTTATACAAGCCTTTTTGGCTTTAAGGGTTGTACAGGTGTGCACTATTGATCTGCAAGGACCCCACACACAGGGTTGAATTTTATAAGCCTGCTGACAAAATGGCGGCCGGTCCAAGTAGGCCGCTGCCATTCCAAGCTCGGCTCATTTAAATAGCCGGGGCAGGTCGCCATCCCCCCCCCACCCCCAGATCACAAGGAGGGGAGGGCTGTCCATCCCTGGCAACGTCGGCTGCCTGTGCAAAGGCGTTGATGCCATTTTTAAAGGCTGTCAGCCCTACTGGGAACTTAAATCTTTAAAAGGAAATGGAATTAAAATAAATACATCCTTTGCCCCTCTCTCACCCCTGCCCAATAACAATTAAATTAATTATTTCCCCTCTTCTCCCCCTCCCTCTTCCCCCCCCCCCCCCCCAAAACGCTTAGCTTTACCATCTGACCAGTCTCACCCAAAACTGCACAGACTTTCAACTATAACCCTTCCCACCATCCCCTACCCCCATGACGCTAATTTGACCCCATTCTCACCACCCCCCTCCCCGCATTGGGCCCTGGGGCCCAAGATCACGGCGGGCCATCAAGAGGAGGCGTAAGTATCTTTAAATTAATTAAATTGATTTAAATATTCAATTTGTGGTCCCATTGCCCAGCAACAGGGAGGCCACCACAAGGCCTCGCCACCGCAGGCAATATTGGGCTGGGCCCTGCCGGCATCTAGGTCTGTTGCGGGTCTCATCTGGGGCCATCTTCAGCCCCCCACCCCGCCACGGATCGTGACGTTGAGGGCTCTTTAAAATCAGGCGCACAGTTTGCTTCCTTGTTCCCATTAATTTGTTCGTGTGTTTGCTGCTACTAACAGATCCTGGTGTGATTATTTAGGATTTATAAACCAATCAAATTTATAGCTTATTTATCTACTAATGAGGTAACAGCACTAAGCAGTCCTTTTCAAACCTCCAGGCCCACAAAATTCAGACAGGAAATGCCAGCAAATAAGAAATACAAGCACAAATAAGGCAGAGTTCCCTGTGTTTCACAGGCTACAGTTTGGATTCTATAACCAGCAGAGAGAGAGGATACCTGCATCACATCAGCCCTCTTTTCTTTTTCACCCTGTGCTCCAGATTGAAATGACTTATTTTCTCTGTTTATGCTCAATACCCCCCTGACCAAGGAGCATTAGTATTGACAGAAAAGTATGTTTGATTTTTAAATTCACTGCGCCACCTCATCTTTTGGCTTCTGTGCTTTAGTTTGTCCAGCAATATTAAGATTTTATTTGATGTTTGTGCAATCCTACTGTGTATAAACTGCTGCCACCTTTGACAACAAAACAGTCATTCCAATTTGAAATCTTTTGTGTGAAGATGTTTTATAAATGAGGTTTGTTCAGGAAGTGTTTTGCCGGGAATAGATTTAGTACAGGAAAAATAATAGGAGCCATGAAATGGAAATCCCTTTATGCTTTTAGACCAATCCACACTCCTGAGGGAATTTGTTGTACATTATCTGTTGCGGGCACAAGCACATAAGTGACCTCTAACACTTGAGCGCGGTCACTAGAGTTTCAGATAGAAGATTAAATGTAAGAGATTCTGAACAGTGACCACATGCAATTATTTTTATTTTGCCCACTTAAAACAGAATCACAGAATCATTACAGTGCAGAAGGAGGCTATTCGGTCCATTGTGTACGCACTGGCTCTCAAAGAGCAATTTATTCCCCCACCTTCTCCCCGTAACCCAGCACATTCTTCCTTTTCATATAACTGTCCAATTCCCTTTTGAATGCTGCAATTGAAGCTGCCTCCACCACGTTCTCAGACAGCGCATTCCAGACCTTAACCACTCACTGCGTGAAAAAGTTTTTCCTCCTGTCACTTCTCCTTCTCTTATCAAATACTTTAAATCTGTGCCCTCTCGTTCTTGATCCTTTCATGAGTGGGAACAGTTTCTCTCTCTCTACTCTATCCAGACTTCTCATGATTTTGAATACCTCTATCAAATCACCTCTCGGCCTTCTCTTCTCCAAGGAAAACAACCCTAACTTCTCCAATCTAACTTCATAAGTGAAGTTCCTCATCCCTGAAACCATTCTCGTGAACCTTTTCTGTTCTCTCTCCAATGCCCTCATGTCTTTCCTCAAATGCGGTACCCAGAACTGGATGCAAAACTCCAGCTGAGGCCAAACTAGTGTCTTATACAAGTTCAACATAACCCCCTTGCTCTTGTATTCGATGCCCCTATTAATAAAACCTAGGATACGTTATGCTTTATTAACCGCTCTCTCAACCTGTCCTGCCACCTTCAGTGACTTAGGCACATATACACCTAGGTCCCTCTGCTCCTGCACCCCCTTTAGAATTGTACCCTTTATTTTATGTTCTCTGTGTTCTTCCTACCAAAATGAATCACTTCACATTTCTGTGCATTGAACTTCATCTACCTATCTATCCATTCGCCTACTTGTCTATGTCCTTTTGAAGTTCTACACTATTCACATCACAGTTCATAACGCTTCCAAGTTTCATTTCATATCTGCAGACTTTGAAATTGTGCCCTGTACACCAAGGTCTAGGTCATTAATATATCAGAAAGAGCAAGGGTCCCAACACTGATCCCTGGGGAACTCCACTACAAACCTACCTCCAGCCCGAAAAACATCCATTAACCACTGCTCTTTGTTTCCTGTTGCTCAGCCAATTTTGTATCCATGTTGCTACTGTCCCTTTTATTCCATGAGTTACAAGATTGCTCACAAGTCTCTTGTGTGGCACTGTCTCAAACGTGTTTTGAAAGTCCATGTACACTACATCAATAGCTTTGCCCTCATCAACCCTCTCTGTTACCTCCTCAAAAAAAACTCCAACAAGTTAGTTAAACATGATTTTCCCTTAAGAAATCCGTGCTGGCTTTCCTTAATTAACTCACATTTGTCCATGTGTCTATTGATTTTTGTCCCGAATTATTTTTTCTAGAAGTTTTCCCACCACTGAAGTTAAACTGTCTGATCTGTAGTTGCTGGGCTTATCTTTACACCCTTTTCTGAACAATGGTGTAACGTTTGTAATTCTCCAGTCCTCTGGCACCACCCGAGTCTAAGAAAGACTGAAAAATTATGGCCAGTGCCTCTGCGATTTCCACCCTCACTTCATTCAGTATCCTTGGATGCCTCTCATCCTGTCTTGTTTCCTTTATCCACTTTAAGTACAGACAGCCTATCTAATACTTCCTCGTTATCAATTTTAAACCCGTCTCGTGTCTGAATTACCTCCTCTTTCTACATTGCCTGGGTTGCATCTTCTTCCTTGGTAAAGATAGATGCAAAGTATTCATTTAACACCTCAGCTATGCCCTCTGCTTTCTGGTGCCTAATTGGCCCCACTCCTCCTTTTACCACCCTTTCACTATTTATATGCCTACAGAAAACTTTGGGATTTCCTTTAATGCTAGCTGCCAGTCTCTTTTCATGCTCTCTCTTTGCTTCTCTTATTTGCTTTTTCACTTCCCCTCTGGACCTTCTATATTCACCCTGGTTCTCAATAGTATTTTCTACCTGGCATCTGTCATAAGCGCACTTTTTCTTTATCTTAATTTCTACCTCTTTTGTCATCAAGGAAGCTCTAGATTTGTTTGTCCTGCTTTTTTCCTTTGTGGGAACATACCTTGACTGTACCCGAACTACCTTCTCTTTGAAGGTAGCCCATTGCTCATCTATCAGTTTTCTTGCCAGCTTTTGACTCCAATTTATTCGCCCAACCTCCATTCTTAGCCCATTGAAAAAATCCTCGCACTGCAATTATCAATTCTTTTCTTCCAAATCTGGGAGAGTTGAGGCTGTGGAATTCATACCTCGGGTTAGTGGTTGAGTCACAAACTGCCAACATTCAAGATCACATTGGATAGATGAATAAAGGGATATGGGAATAGGGTGAATAATGTGATCAGAACAGTTTGCTTGTGTGCAGAATAAAAGTTTCTGTGTTGTAATTTCTTTGTGCTTAATAGACTTGAATATGCCAATATCTATCTTGTGCAATGCTCTTAATTCCTTTCAGTTAATCCCGTGATATCACTGCCAGCACTTCACCTTAATACAATGCAAAATGCTCTTTAGTTATAGCCCCACTTTGACAGGAGGAGAAAGCATCTATTGCTGTACTAAATGGTTTTTCATTTGCGTGTGTAATGAAAGTTTCTCTCAGCCATCAACCATTACACTTTACTGACATCCTCACAACTAAAGTCGCATGGTGCACAAAGTCACTGAACGGTCTTGTTGTAGCGTCTGCTGTGTTGTAAGTGCATCTGGTGTCTGTCTATAATTAAATTAATTTGCGTTGGTAAATAGTAATCAACTGTTAATTTTACCTGTCTTTTCCTAGTTGGTACGACAAATATTCCTTGCAAATTTCATAATGGATTTTTTTTTTTTAGGTATTAAAAGCAATGTTGCAATCTTCTGTCAGCCAGATTCTCTAATGCTGTGCCTACACAAAGGAAACAGAAATGGCAATTGATTCATGTGCCATACATGCTAAAGGGGGTGGTGATCTGTTGACGCACTGGGTTGGTGTATCAGTTATACTCTGAGTGACGATTCCTCCCCCCTTGTCCTTGTGTATTTGTTTCTTGCACCTCTTTTCCCCAACCTCCCCTCCCCTCCCCCCCCCCCCCCTTGCTCCCAGCCACCAGTGTCCAATTCTGCACATTACTCATTCCCACAATAGGGAAGGTACCTCCATAGACAGGGACTGAAAGCATTTGCACCATGTTGTGGTTGTGTACTTGAACTACATTTATATTTCCCTAAACCTCTCTAGCTCTCTTTTTTTCCTTTTAAGGTGCTTCTTAAAACCTGTACTCTGTCACCCTGTTCTAATATCTCCTTAGGTGGCTTGGTGTGAAATTTTGTTTGATAATGCTCCTGTGAAGCACCTTGGGATGTTTTACTATGTTAAAGACACTATATAAATCCATGTTGTTCTATTGCAACTCTAGTCTTAGAAGTCATTGGTAACAAACTAAATTATTGTGCAGGAATTAAAATATCACCTGTATGGGTCACATAAGAGAAGCAGGGGATTTTAACACTTGAAACTCTTCTGTTGCACTGAAGTGAGAATCCAACATCAAACACTTCAGCTTGTCTTTCTCCCAGACTTGTGTTCCATTTATCTATCCAACTAGCCCAAGTTAGATGTCCAATTCAGGTACTAATCTGTAGTAAGCAGATTATTTTTTCTTTTGCTAAATTTCTGTTCCACACATACACTATGGTGAGAGGATGAATGGTTAATCAGCTTCTAGCTCTCTAATAATTTCTTGAAATCCGGACCATCAATCCATTGGAGTTTTCTGGATAAACCACCAAGAATTATACTGAGTAAACATATCATTCTCTCCCCACAGAATGTTTCACAATCACAAGACCTGGTATTTTTTTTCCATTTCATGGGATGTGGGCGTCACTGGCCAGGCAAGCATTTATTGCCCATGAGAAAGTGGTGGTGAGCTGCCTTCTTGAACCGCTGCAGTCCAAGTAGGGTAGGTGCACCCACAGTGCTGTTAGGGAGTCCTAGGATTTTGACCCAGCGACAGTGAAGGAGCAGCGATATAGTTCCAAGTCAGGATGGTGTGTTTGTATACATCACCTACTTTTTCAGTAGTGTGCAAATATAGTGCATTCCACAACCTCCCAACCTTCTGTGTATAACATTATGGCCAAGACCTGGTATAACTACTACTCCTCTTAGGCAGTTAACATTGCAGCCATGACTGGCAAATTAAAATGACAAGGGCCTCTGGGAGTCCATCCTGTGCACTTCTTGCCTCCCCTCAAAAAAAATAAATTCTTGACACTCTTGGTGGTTAGCGTTGAGCAGGATGACATTCCATCCTGCTTCACCATTTGGGTTTTTTCCTGGCTTGTCCTTATTTTTACCTTATACAGGCTCACTCCAGCTCTTGCACTGTCCACCATTAGATATTTTAAATTTTACCTTGTGCTGGCTTTTCTTGCATACAGATACTGAACAGAGCAGTTTTGTCAGACGACTCGACTGTGGTGAGCTTGAATCTGTTTTCCATTGTGCTTGAAGCCGGTTTCATCACTGGTTAGGAATTCCAATGTACTAAACACTAGCACATGTTCATAGTTTGATGTGTTCATTATATAGCCCTTAACACTTGGCTATCTGGGGTTTCAACTCTTTAATTTCACCCCTTGAATTTCAACAGTACATGTTCTTGGCTGAAAGCTGCATGAGAGTTCAGGAAACTGTTGGGAGAGTTTATTTTAGATGAATTGCTGTAAAACTGATTTGAACACAAGCTAAATTTTAGTCATCCTTACAAAGGATTACACGGGTTTGCTGCTCAGTTGAGAATTATCCATCTCCTTAATTTAGTTCCAGTTATTTTTGTTTGACATCTGCAGCATTGATGGCCCAAAGGATCTGTCAGGATATGAGTCATTACATTGTCTGTCTTCCCCTGTGAAATAAATAGATTGGAAAACCTGAATGGGACTTTTTGAAAGAGTGCAGCAAATAAAAAGTTAGGATTGTTTCCGAAACTTTGTTCCTCCTTCCCACTTATAGATGGTAACTCGACATTCAGATGAGTTGGCAGGACTCGTTTATATTTTAAGGTGTATCTCGCACTCCTGCTCTTGCCTGTGTCACTCATCCTGTAATGAAAAGAAACCCTTCCTGGCAAATGCAGTCTTTGCATTAAAAGGGAAAGTGTTGAACTTGAGATAGAAATATACAGCCCATTTCGCTAGATTGTTGTAATCTTATGGTGGAAAAATACCCTGTAAATTGCCTGAAATAATGTCCTCAAGATTGAGGTTTTATCTTTGAAATAGCCATACAAAGTGGTCAGTAGTTCAAATGAATGCTGGAAATTGAAACTAATTAAAACCACAGTTTCTTTAAACAGATATTTTTTTACTGTTGATGAGGCTAGCATCAAGGATTGCATTCAAGAATAACACAAAGTAGAATCATAGAATGGTTACAGCACAGAAGGAGGCCCTTCAGCCTGTCATGTTTGTGCCAGCTTACTGCAAGAGCAATTCAGCTGGTCTCACTACCCTGCCTTTTCCCTGTAGCCCTGCAAACTTTTTCTCTTCTCTTTGATCTTAGGATGTACAAAGGTGCTTGGCAGAGACTTTGCCTTTATTAGATTTTCTTCGATTAGCTTTTTGAGGTTCTTTTAGTGCTTTCTAGTCTTCTGCAGATATAGAAAGATACCTTTTCAAGTACATAATATATTCAGGACAGAAACCAAGAGGGTTACGTAAGTCAAATTGGCTCCACCAACCAGTTGCAGGCAAAGATGTCATTTATTTGTATAAATTGTCTGAGATCAAGAAAAGTGACTGTTAATCCAGCTAGTTTAGCTACTATCACTTGTCCATGAAGTGTATTCAGCTAGCACAGAGGATCAGAGCAGAAAAGATAAGCCCATCACTGAAGGGGCTCACTAACTTGTCATCTCAGAAGCAAACGTCACTGTCCAAGGGAGGAAGAAGTCAACTGAACCAAGCCATGCATAGGGACGTGGTTTATAAGCTCTGAACACAATGATCTGGCAGGTAGGTTTACTCAAACTATGGGGTCTTAACTGAGGGTTGGTAACCTTATATTCAGACCAAACTGGGTGATGCAAGACAGTTCAGTGAGCCAAGCTTGGCCATCATGCTGCCCTAGACATAAGCTTGGTGGTAAATGTCTATTGAGCCCTTGGTGTCAAATGAAGTGAGGGCTGGATGTTAAGGATTTGTCTGGTTTCTTGCCATATATTTATTGGGATACCAACGACTGTATTTTTGCTTATCCTCAATGTGAATGTACTATTTCCTACTAAGATGCCCACTATCCTTTGTTCAAATGTTCAAGTATTGTTCAAGTAAGAGAACATATTGCACACCTGGATAAGCAAATGTGTGGAGTGGTTGGCATTTGAGCTACAAGCATTGTTGCTGACACTGGGTTAATGCTGCAGAGCTGATGTCCAAGCTACAGCCCTTGGCCACGTGTGGCTTATGAGCATTGCCAATTCAGCTCATGAAGCCGAGGTGACTTTAATCTATTTGGACTTTTGGGAGAGGATCATTCTTTGTGCTGTTAAATCTTAAATTGAAAAACTAAGATCTGTTGGTATCCACACCTTGACATGGATGTAAGTTAACAAGAACATTGATCCAAAATTTTGTGGCCCACGAGGCTCCACTGGATGCAACCATACTAGCCACAAAGATGAGCTTGGACCCGCCTGCTGTGAAGTACAATGTTACTGGTTTAACGACATCACTGCCATCTGCTGTTGGAGGCCTTTATTACTTAGAAATTAAAACATACAAGCAGCTTGTTCATCCCAACAACTGTTGGTGTTCAATTTCCATGTGAGCTGTACTCCTAATCCCATGTGTTGATCCTTTTCCCATATTTATTCCTGTTTCATCCAACCACCAGTCCGTAACCTATTAAGATGTAGTTGATATGGTCTCTGCTTCAATAGTGCACAAAAATGGTGCATTCCACAACCTCCCAACCTTCTGTGTATAAAGAAAAAAGTTTATTCTCTCTGTCATAAATCTCTTGTATTTAATCCTTTGTCTGTTTCCTGAATAGACAGCAAATACTTGACCCCAATTCCACCCCTTCTGCTAAAAGTGCTGACCAACCATGGGATGCTGTTGCACAAATGCCATTAGCCCTTTGCTACTTGCTAAATGGCCATTCTTCCATATGGTCACATGAGCTGAGTGATCTTATAGCAGTGTATCAATAGTTAATGGAGTGGGAAAGGTAAATCCAGAACACTATTTAAAACTAAATTGAGTAGAGACGGTGTCTTATGTTTAGTTGCTTTATCAGTGGCCTTGTCTCCATCCTAAGGTCAGATTGGGGCTGTGTGCTGAGGAATAGTGTTCAGGTCCATTAACAATTTCTCAGTGCTGCTGACCATGTCTGCATGCAACAAGAGTTGGACAGCAACCAGGTTTCAGCTGAAAAGTGACAAGTAACATTCACTATGAATGCCAGGTTATGACCATCTCCAACAACAGAGCACCTAACCACCTCCCTTTGACAATCAATGGCATTGCCGCCATCAATATCTTGGGGGTTTGTCATTGACCAGAAACTCGACTGGACCAGCCACGTAAATGCTGTGGCTGCTAGAGTGTGGAGCAGGTTAGGAGCTGGTATCTGTAGTGAGTGACTCACCTCATGACTCCCCAAAGCCTTACCATCACCTACAAGGCAGGAGTATTATGGAATACCCTTGCCTTGGCAGGTGGAGCTGCAACAACAGTCTAGAAACTCGACACCATCCAGCACAAAATAGTCTGCTTGATTGGTACTTCACCCAGTGACCTAAACATCCACCTGTCCACCACTGGCACATTGTGACAGTAGTGTGAAGTGTTTTATGACCTAAACCCCTTATAGGGACTACACCAAATCCAGCGTACATTTCTATGAATCTCCTTTAAGTTCAAACCAGACAAATTCTTATCGACACTTATTTGGGCCCAAAGAATTGAACTAGCTTTCACACAAAGAAAGAAAACTAACAGTGAATATTAGCATCTTTCAGATAGCCTATTTTAAAATAATTATGGCTAAGTCATAAATATCCCAGATATTATAAGGGTCTGGGAAACTCTCTTCAATACGCATCTCTCCACGTAGAGACACAGACGGGGGTGGGGTTTGTAGTTGTGTACAGAATGCTGCGTAAAATGATTTATTAACTTTTATATATTAAAGAATTGAACATGCAATCTGATCAGAGCAGTGCACACGATCTGCAACAGCTGCACTCAGGCCCCACCCACTCATCTACATAACTAGATTGGTGTGCAAAAGGTCAATAGTTATTCTTTCTGTTGGATGTTATCAGTTTGTGGCTAGTTTTTATTTAAAAATATATTTGGGTTAAATTGGTCTTTCTCCAATATCTATGTTGATTGTCGGTGTGTCTGCTCAGTATGATAAAGAGCTAAGAGTGCAGTGGGTTGACAGTAGGGGGGGTTGTTCATTAGTTTGCTCTGGTTTCTGTTCAAATCGTATAAGTCTTTTGCCTTTTACTAAAGATTTCTGTGGAGAGGAACACTCATTTTTAAATAATTTTTTTGTGGGGCTTCCATTTAAAAGAATGAAAGTGAGAACTTTATGTACATTACTTAAGTTTGTCATCGGGAAATTGCTCAGTTGTGCCTTGTTTTGAGGTAGGATATATCTTTGTTTTCAAAATGGTTTCCCTAAATCAACAGGGCCAAATATTTTCACAGCCTGTTTCAAACTGTGCTGTGCTTAGATTTCCAGAAGGCATTTGATAAGATACCGCATCAAAGGCTATTGCCGAAAATAAAAGCTCATTTGGGGTGGCACAGTGGTTAGCACTGCAGCCTCACAGTTCCAGCAACCCGGGTTCGGTTCTGGGTACTGCCTGTGCGGAGCTTGCAAGTTCTCCCTGTGACCGCGTGGGTTTCCGCCGGGTGCTCCGGTTTCCTCCCACAGCCAAAGACTTGCAGGTTGATGGGTAAATTGGGCATTGTAAATTGCCCCTAGTGTAGGTAGGTGATAGGAGAATGGTGGGGATGTGGTTGGGAATATGGGATTAATGTAGGATTAGTATAAATGGGCGGTTGTTGGCCGGCACAGTCTCGGGCCGAAGGGCCTGTTTCAGTGCTGTATCTCTCTATAACTCTAATAAATCTTAAGTGGATAAGTATATTTCAGTATAAAATATTACCAAGAGATGTAACACACAATCTTATTTCTGAAATAGAATCCAAAAGTTCAACATTGATATTGTTACAGCAAAATACCTTAGAATAGCCATCAAAATTTAAAGTAAATTTTACCTTAAATTCCCCAGGTAAGCCATAGTTTGAGAAGCATTGATGAATTCAATACTTCTAGTTTTTGCTTCAAAAGCCCTCATGTTTATACTGTTTCTAAACTATCATCCGACCTTTTAGTATATAAGTGTTACCTTTCTGTGTGTGTTTTTCCTGCTTTTAAGATCCATATATGGTAATATCATTAACTAACCTCCACTTCATGTTTTGCTGGAATTCCCCTGCTCTTCAAGTTGTGAGCATTTATCTGGTCAAAATGTTTATATTTGACTTTACTTGGCATCTGTTTTTGTCAGTGCTCTTCCATCTAATTATTTTCTTTTATAATTGCTTTTATGGTAGCTTGAACCCTTCTTTTGAGTCAAGCTGTCTACTTGTTACCAAACACTATCAATTAATTAGGTTTGTAGCTACCTCTTACTGATGTCACACGGGATGTTTGTGTGTGTTTATCCTCCAATTCCCTGGCAACAGAAATTTTGAAATGGATTTTCCAACTTAAAAGGTGTTCCTGGTTCACAGTCTATTATAACAGAGACCTTGAAACTTTTAACTCTACCTTCTTAAAGGGGAATTTCAGTGAGTCTTGAAAACTAACCATTTATTCTACCTTGATTCTAAAATGTATAATATGTTAACTACATCCTAATTCTACCTAATTAAACCTATGTTTCATCACAAGTGTACTATCTACAGCAACTCAACTCTTGAGCCACAACTCCCAAATCTACAATCTGCACCATCCAGAAGGATAAGGGCAACAGGTACTTGGGAACAACATCCTCTCCAAGTTGCACACCATCCTGATTTGGACACATCAGCCATTCTTTTGTTGTCACTGTGCCAGATTCCTTGAACACCTTGCCTAACAACATTGAGGGAGCACAAACTGCAGAGTTCAAGAAGGCCCATCATCAACACTTCTAGGGCAATTAGAACTGGGCAGTAAATGTCAGCCTTGCCATGATGCCTACATCCTAAGAATGAATAATATAAAAACAAAATGGAACACTGAGGGCGCATTGAAGTTCTTTTCAAAGATCATGTAGAATAGACTTCCAGATGGTGTGAAAACTCTGGAATTAAGAACTATTGAACACTGCAATGGGATGACTTCATTATCTTTCTGAATGGGTGAATTAAGATGGACTGCATGACCTTTCTCATCCAACACTGGTCTAGACAATAAGTGCTGGCAGGCTGTTTGACTTTGTAGCATATCACACACCCACACACTATCCAACAGAGATCACGCGATTATCATAGGGCGTGGGAACCCTAACTGACTTTTTTTCCCCCTCTCCTTAGCTAAAGGAAAATGTAGCAACTTCTGGTTAACTGTGTAGCTAACATGCCACAGGATGGGGCACAAATCCAAAGTCTTCTGATCAGTATGGATGTTGACCACTAACCATCAGAGGAGCTAGGTGGAAAACAGACTTAACCAACTCCATTCAATGTTGCTGCTAGTTCAAGGCTAAAGGATAGACTCCCTTAATGAAAAAAAAAAATTTGAGAAGGTTTGGAATTATGAATTCTCCTCTGTTTTTATATTGAGCATATTCCAGGCAATGGTGTGAGGATTTATCCACAGAGCTGACTCAACTTTAGACCTTTCAGTAAAACTTTGACCTGTTGGAACAGGCTAACTTAATGCCTCATCTGTTTGCTGTACACACCAGAGATATGAAAAGTTTGATGTATTTTACAAGTTGTTGGAAAGATTGAGTCACCTGTGCAGGGAAACCACCTAAGGGACTGTTGCAATCAAAAGACTTGTCTGCAAGATATGAGGGTCTGATATAGCTGCTCTGGGTTCCCCTATAATAGATCAGGTGGCATGTAAGGTATGATAATGTGTACGAATTGAGGGGGATGTTTAGCTCAATGGTTGGCTCTCAATGATGTAAATAAGAGGTATCTGCACCCTTACCAGTATAGGTCAGTTGGCTGTTAAAGTTGACCAGCAGCTATTAAAGCTGAAAGCAGCTATTTTGTGCATTTTTTTTTAAACCTTTGCTTATCAGCAAGAGTCTTCATGCTTATCCTGCCAGGGAGAATTTCTAAACCGAGCCTGCCTCAAACCAGAAATTTTAATAGGGTGAAGTATGGCGAATTGTGACATTCAATCACCCTTGGAAAAGCTTGGGACGACTACCAGGAAATCCTTCTCGCAAGTGATTTAACACATGAAATGACCTTGTTAGGGTTGTGGAGACAGAAATCCTGAATTAATTGAACTAACAGTTGGCATTGTGGTGGAGGGAATTATAAAATGTTTCTTTTCCAGGTGGGTACGCCAGGCTGGCCTGAATGGTCTTCCTCACCCATATCTATCTATGGAACACTTCACGTGAATAAGTTCTCCTATAAAATGAACCAATAGCATATTTTTGTTGAGAGTCTTCTATTTTCCCTTGCATACATCCTATTTTACACTAATAATTTGCTTTGAGATTATTTACTCTCTGGTTATAGAGTTGTTACTGATACTTATTTCAAAACGGTTTGAAAACTTCTGACTTGGAAAACCTTTCATACGTTTTACATTGAATGGTCTTCTTGTATTACTAAACTGGTTCAGTAGTACCTTGGGCTCTGAATATAGTGAAATTATCTGTTGGGTAGAGTTCCACATTACTGCCAGCAACAGACAATTGAAAAATCTCAATTTTCAGCTTTATTTCTTCCAAAAGATTATTTTTCCCATGGCTGGGGAAGGTCCTCACAATCTAGTGGCAGTAAAACATCATTGTTGCCCTGTTTGGATTGTAATTGTTGGACAGGCTTATAAACTCTCAGAGGGAGATTAGGTTCAGTCTCTTTTAGATAGAATTACATAGCCTGTTTCTGTGCTGTAAGTTCTATTTGCTCCTTCTGCTCTTTGCTGGTGTTTATTCCACATGAGCCTCCTCCCACCCTGCTTCATTTAACCCTCATCAACATATCCTATTCCTCTTTCATGTCCTTACCTAGCTTCCTCTTAAAGGCATCTATGCTATTCAACTTAACCACTTTGTGGCATTGAGTTTCACATTCTCGACCGTCATTTTATGGCCCTATGTTTTGGCAAGTGGAAACATTTTCTCTACGTCCACCCAATCAAACTGCTTCATAATTTTGAAGATCTCTATTAGGTCACCCCTCAGCCTTTTGTTTGCTGGAGAAAAGAGCATTAGCTTATTCAGTTTTTGTTGATAATTATAACCTCCCAATCTAGCATCATTCTTGCAAATCTTTTTTTGCACCTTCAGTAACTTTTAAACTTGTGCACCCTGTTCAATCCATCTAATTTCTGCCGAGGTTCACTCTGGGTGCATCTGTATATGTGTAAACACAAGCTTGGCCCTTCGCTAATTATCTAAATTACTGCTCCCCTAACATTTCTCTCGTAATTCAATTACTGCATGAGTGGAATTTAAAAGGCAGCCTGTTGTGGCAGAAACAAATGTTTATGATGGCATCTGATGGTTTTGTCCCTGGAGCCATTGAAAAAAAGTGCAGTCGCAGCTCAGTAAATCTTTAATACCCCACGTGCTGGTTGTCATTCTACAGATTTAAATTTGGCCAGAATTAGAATTCCTGTGCAGTATGTTTTGAGGATGATGTCCTGAGCCTTCACTCGCCTCGTTTCAGTTTAATTTACCTTTTTGTTTTCCGACTAACAGGTCTGGCAGATCCCAGAGAATGGACTGACAGTTCCCATCTCGGATCCTGTAGTCATCTTGGAAGGGCATTCCAAGAGAGTTGGGATTGTATCTTGGCATCCAACTGCGCGCAATGTTCTCCTCAGTGCAGGTGAGGTAATCTTCGCTCCTCCCCCTCCCGCTCCTCCCCCCATGCTCCACTCCTTCCCCCCCCCCCCCCCCCCCCTTTCCCATTGTGCAGGTACAATTCAAGGAGGGATCTGGGCGTCTTTTTTAATCTCCAATCGGAGGAACAACTCCTGTAACATCATTTTTTCCTCTTTCCCTGAGTCCTAACTTGTCATGTTAGTAACTGAGTTTCCTTGTTAAAAATATTTATGCTTTAATATTAACAAGTGCCAGTACCCTTTTTTTCTGTTTTTGTGAACTTTAGCATTACCATGGGAGTATTTTAATATGCTTGGGATGGTAGAAATATTCTGGATCACAAAAGACTGTTGCAATCCATGTGCCAAATCCCAAAGATTTTAAAGATACTGTATATCCCTCAATCACTTCGGTTATCCAGCTCCATTTTGTATTTGTTATATCTGAGCATTCCAGTACAAATTCATCACCTTTTGTTTTTTAAAATCTAAACTATTCATCTCTCTCCCAGGATTGAATCTATGCATTTCATTATCAGCCCAATGTGTAGTAAAAGCTATGTCTTGCTTATCCTTTGTTTCTGTTTTAAAATACTTTATAATTCAATGGAATCCTTGGAGCAGCCACTTTCAGTTGCACTTCTTTTGACACTTGAGATTGTGAAAATTCTTTTAAGTTGTGTCCCCTTTAAATAACTTTGTTAAATTGACAAAATTCTGATGGTTCAGTTTTTGTGGGTACTAACGGTTGAGTTCCCTTTTATCAAAAAATAGCCTTTCACTAGATGTGAGAAAAACCCTACAGCTCATTAGATTTTTTTTAAAATAAAGCAGGCTTGGAATTGCCCATTAGTCTCATTCACTCATCTGTAAGTATTGATGTGAGACCCATTACTTTTACATTTCATTAAAAGTCTGGGAGTCCTCAAGTGATTTCCTCCGCATGTCTGGCTTTATTTCCAAAATGGAGGCTCTGACCTTAGTACACCAAAGAGTGCCACTGCAAGCTTTCACTAATGAAGCATTTGATGAGGCATCAATGACATCAAAGCATTCATGATTTATATAAAAGTCTATGAAGCTCATTAAAGGAGAGCTTTTTTAGATCAAGATTATAGTTCCTATAAATTGACAGTCTGATTTAAATCGCGTTGCACACCTTTCCTCCAAAAAGTTCATTTTCCAGAGATTTCTGTATGAAAGCTGTGCTCTTAAAAGACAGCAAGCCCTACCAAAAATGATTCATTCATCAGTTGCACCTTAATGATTGTTGATGTGTGCATTGCTGGAGTGTAGTGTTGAGGCATACAAACCAGGCAGATTCCAGGTTACATCAGTGATCTGTGCTGAATTAACTAATCTGACTCCAAGCTCTTGTAAAGGTAGTGTGCTTGAGGTCAGCGCCTTTTAGGTTACGGAGTGAATATTGTCCTGGTCTCAAATCTGACTGCACTGGGGCATGCACAAGTGTGGACATTGGTTATGGGCTAAATTGTGTGCTGTGACAGAGCTCTTCCACTGGGATGGGCTCCACTTAAGCTGGGCTGAGATTAGTGTCCTGGCAAATCATATAACTGGGGCTGTGGATAGGGCTTTCAACTAAAAACAGAGGGGTGGGGGGATGGGGTTGTTGTCAGCTGAAGGGAGATTTATAAATCTAAAGAGAAACATCAAGACAATAGAACAGTGTAATGATCTGGGTAGAATCATAGAAAGTTTAAGGCCCATTGTGTCTGTGCTGGCCAAAAACAAGCCACCCATTCTAATCGCACCTTCCAGCATTTGGTCCGAGCCTTGCAGATTGCAGCACTTGAGGTGCATAACCAGACTCCTTTTGAATGAGTTGAGGGTTTCTGCCTCGACTACCCTTTCAGGCAGTGAGATCCAGACCCCCACCACCCTCTGGGTGACTATGTTTTTCCTCATCTCCCCTCTAATTTTTCTACCAATCAATGTCCCCTAGTCACTGACCTCTCTGCTAAGGTGAATAGGTCCTTCACCACCACTCTATCCAGTCCCCTCAAAAAATTTTGTACGTTTCAATCAGATCTCCCCTCAGCCTTCTCTGTGTTCCAAGGAGAACAACAGAACAACCCCATCCTATCCAATCTTTCCTCACAGCTGTATTTTTCCAGTCCTGGCAACATCCTCGTAAACCACCTCTGTACCCTCTCTAGTGCAATTACATCCTTTCTGTTCTGTAATGAGGTGACCAGAACTGCACACAGTACTCCAGTTGTGGCCTAACCAATCAGTTATGCAGTTCCAGCATACGCTCCCTGCTGTTATATTCTATACCTCAGGAAAGGATTCCATATGCCGCCTTAACCACCTTATCGACCTGTCCTGCTGCCTTCAGGGATCTGTGGACATTCACTCCAAGGTCCGTCACTTCTTCTACACTTTTCAGTATTTTCCCATTAATTGTGTATGCCTTTGCCTTGTTTGACCTCCCCAAATGCATCACCTCCCACTTCTCCAAGTTGAATTCCATTTTCCACTTTTCTGCCCATCTGACCAGACCATCAATATCTTCCTGCAGCCTACAGCTATCCTCCTCACTATCTACCACACAGCCAATCTTGGTGTCATCTGCAAACCTCTTGATCATGCCCCCTACCTTTACGTCTAAATGGTTAATATATACTACAAAAGGTAGGGGACCCAGTACTGAGCCCTGCGGAACGCCACTGGAAACAGCCCTCCAGTCAAAAACACCCAAGCCGATTTTGTATCCACTTTGTTGCATTTCTCTGCATCCCATGGGATTTTATTTTTTTAAACCAGTCTGCCTTGAGAGACCTCCTCAAAAGATTTGTTAAAATCCATGTAGACCACATCAACTGCACTAGCCTCATCTATCTTCCTTGTTACTACTTCAAAAAATTTGATCAAGTTGGTCAAACAAGATCTTCCCTTAACAAATCCATGCTGACTATCCCTGATTAACCTGTGCCTTTCTATGTGACAGTTTATCCTGTCTCTCAGAATAATAATTTGCCCACTACTGAGGTTAGACTGACTGGACTGCAAATATTTGTCTATCCTTCACTCCTTTTTTAAACAGAGCTACAATGTTAGCAGTTCTCCATCCTCCGGCACCACACTTGTATCCAGTGGGGACTGGAAGATGATAGACCTTGTGCTATTTCCTCTCTTGCTTCTTTTAATAGCCTAGGGTACATTTCATTTGGCCCTGATGATTTATCAACTTTCAAGGATGCTAATCCCATTAATACTTACTCTCTCCTTATGTTGATCACAACCGATACTTCACACTCCTCCTCCTTAACTACAATATCTGCATCGTCCCCCTCTTTTGTGAAGGACGCAAAGTATTCATTAAAAACCATATCAACATCTTCCGCCCCTACACATGGGTTACCTTTTTGGTCTTTTATGGGCTCTATTCTCTCCTTAGTTATCTTCTTACTCTTCATATATTGATAAAACATCTTTGAATTCACCTTGATTTTGCTTGCTAATATTCTTTCTTGCCCTCTCTTTGCTTTCCTAATTTCCTTTTTGATTTCACCCCTCCACTTTCTATATTCCTCTCTGCTTTCTGTAGTATTGAGTTCTCAGTGTCAGACATAAGCTTTCCTTTTCTGCCTTATCTTCCCCTGTAAGCTCTTTGACATCCATGGGGCACTAGACTTGGCTGTCTCACCCTTTTTCTTTGTGGGAACATGTTTACTCGGAACCCCTTGAATCTCCCCTTTGCCTCCCACTGCTCTGACACTGATTTACCTTCAAGTAGCTATTTCCAGTCCACTTTCGCTAAATCACTCCTCTGTTTATTAAAATTGGCCTTGCCCCAATTGAGAACTCTAACTCCTGTCTGTCTCCCTCCTTTTCCATTATTATGTTAAAACTGACTAAATTATGATTGCTACCACCAAAATGCGCTCTCACTGCCCCTTCCACCGGCCCATCTTCATATCCTAAAACTAAGTCGAAAACTGCACCCTCTCTTGTTGGACTTGCTACATACTGGCCAAAAATGTTCTCCTGAATGCACCTCAAGAATTCTGCTCCCTCAATTCCTTTCACACTAAAACTATCCCAGTTAATATCGGGGTAGTTAAAATCCCCTACTATTACTGCCCTATTGTTCTTGCACTTCTTAGAGGTGGGTAAGCAGTGTGGGCCAGGAAGGGACAGAGTTTAACAGTAATAGTGCATCAGCGATTAAGGTCCATGCAAAGAATAGTTAAAAAAAAAAAATTAAAGGCCCTTTATCTTTGTGCGAAGCATTCACAAATTCAGATAGATGAACTAGTGACATAAATAGAGAGAAATGGTTTAGATCTAATTGCATTGCAGAGGTATGGTTACAAAGTGACCAAAATTGGGAAAAAAAATCTTGCAGGGTACACAACATTTTGAAAAGTCGGACAGAATGAAAAAGGAAGAGGAGTAGCCCTCAAAGTGAAGGATCGACATAAGGACAGTCATGAGAAAGGATCTTGGTTCATTAGATGAGGAAGTAGAATCAGTCTGGGTGGAGATTAGGAATGAAAAAGGTGGGAAAACACTGGTGGGAGTAGTTTATAGCATCTCCCCTAACAGTTGATATACAATTGGACAGAGCATTAAGTAAGAAATAATAGGAGCTTGTAACAAAGGCAATGTAATAATTGTGGGGGACTTTAATCTTTATATAGACTGGACAAACCAAATTGGCAAAGGTAGTCTGGAAGATGAATTTGTAGGATGCTTTCACATAGTTTCCTAGGGATAAAGCTATTTTAGATCTAGTATTGTGCAGTGAGGCAGGTTTAATTCGTAATCTCATCATAAAAGATCCTCTGGGTAAAACTGATGATAATACAATTAAATTCCATATTAAGTTTTCAAGTGCCATACTCCAGTCCCAAACAAGAATCTTAAACTTAAAGCCAATTCCATAGGTATGAAGAGAGAGTTGGCCGAGGTTAATTAGGTAAATGACTAAAAAGCATAGTGGTAAATAAACAGGAAGCATATATAAAGAAACAATTCAAAATTCCATTTTAAAAAAAACTCAGCAAGAAATATCTGTCGTGTCCTAGGGCAGTTAAGGATAGTATTAGATTGAAAGAAGAGGCTTATAATGCAAAGAATAGTAGTAAGCCTGAGGATTAGGAGTGTTTTAGAAACCAGCAAAGGGCAATCAAAAGGTTGTTGTTGGGGGGGAAAAAATAGAATGAGTAAACTAGCCAGGAGTATAACAATAGATTCTAAGAGTATTTACAAGTATATAAAAATGAGAGTAGTTAAAATAAATATTGCTCCCTTAGAGACAGAGACAGGAGAAATTATCATGGAGAACAAGACAATTGCGAAGACATTGAAGACGAAGTATTTGTTCATAATAGATACAAATTATATACCAGAAATAGAGGTTAACCAAAGCGCTAATAAGAGTGAGGAATTTAAGGTAATGAGTATCAGTAAAGAAAAGGTATTGGTGAAACTTCAGGGACTAAAAACCAACAAATCCTCAGGACTTGATGGCCTCTATCCTAGGGTTCTAAAAGAGGTAGCTGCAGAGCTAGTTGATCTGGTTATGATTTTTCAAAATTCTCTAGATTCTAGAACAGTCTCAGCAGATTGGAAGTTAGCAAATATAACACTGCTGAAATCTATTAAGGAAGTCTTAATGCACTTGGACAATCATCATATGATCAGACAAAGTCAACATGGTTTTACAAAAGGGAAATCGTTTTTAACATTTTAGAGTTTTTTGGAGATAAGATGTCACGCAAAAGGTTAATACATAAGATGAGGGCTTATGGAGTTGGGGATAATATATTAGCAAGGATAGAGGATTAATTAGCGAAAGGAAGCAGAGAGTGGGGATAAATGGGGCATTTTGAAATTGGCAGGCTGTCACTAGTGAACTGCCGCAAGAATCGGTGCTGGGCTTCAGCTATTTACAATCCATATGGATGAATAGACCGAGAGTAATGTATCTAACTTTGCTGACAATACAAAGCTAGGTGGGAATGTAAGCTATGAGGAGGGCACAGACGCTGCCAAGCGATATAGACAGGTTAAGTGAATGGGCAACAGATGGTGTATAATATGGGGAAGTGAGAGATTGTTCACTTTAGTAGTAAAAGAAAATAATTTTTTTTTAAGTTGTGTAGTTTCTAAATGTTGATCAGAGACATGGATGTACTCGTACAAGGAACACTAAGATAGCATGCAGATACTGCAAGCAATTAGGAAGACAAATGGCATGTTGCACTCCAATCAGTTTGCAATAAAGATCAAGAATAAAAAAGTCTTGCTACAATAGTTACAGGGCTTTGGTGAGACCACATCCGGGAGTCCTGTGAGCAGTTTTGATCTCTCTTTAAGGAAGGATATACTTGCCTTGGAGGTAGCGCAGAGAAGGCTGACTAGATTGGTTCCTGGGATGAGAAGGTTGTCCTGTGATGGAAGGCTGCGTAAATTGGGCCTATACTCTCTGGTGTTTAGAAGAATGAGAGGTGATCTCATTGAAGTATACAAGATTCTGAAGGGGCTTAACAGGGTCGACACTGAGAGGTTGTTTCCCTTACCTGGGGAATCTAGAACAAGGGGACACAGTCTCGAGTTAACAGTTCGATCATTGAGATGAGGAGAAATTTCTTCAATGAGTTGTGAATCTTTGAAATTCGCTACTCCTGAGGGTTGTGGATGCTCTATTAAGTATAGTTAAGGCTGGGATAGACAGATTTTTGGTGTCTTGGATTCTGAGGATATAGGGAGCAGGCAGGAAAGTGGAGTTGAGGCAGTAGATCAACCATGATCGTATTGAATGGCAGAGCAGGCTTGAGAGACCATATGGTCTACTCCTGCTCCTATTCCTTAAGTTCTTAAATTCACAGTTGAGCAACCTACCTGAAGCTCACCATCTAGGTTCACAAATGAAGCGTGGGCAATTCTGAGGTACCAGATGATGACTGATATGGTACCGTATCCCGGTATGCCTTGGAGTCCAGACGCTGCACGTTAAGAACCAAAACTGTTCTTTAAATGTACCAATGTTTCCAGCAGTGTCTAAAACTAATGCAGAAGAAATCTATACCAGAATAGCATGCCTCAATTCAGAAAGCATTGACTTAATTTGACCTGTTTGAACTGCTTATTTCATGGTTTAATACAACTAAGAGGATGTGGGAAGCCTGGCTTTTTAAATGACACTTAAATTGGACTATAACAATAAAAACTGCTTTTAGAATTCGCCGCCTTATTTCTGTTTTGCGAAATCTGATGTGATTAGCCCCATCCTGACTTCCAAAGGCTCAAGTGCAGTATCTTAGCAAATTGAGGGCGTGCTCTGCAAAGAATCATGCACTGAGGTAGGTCTGTATTTGCATCAACAAATTCACTACCATGTATGGAGGCATTCTTGTTTTCAAAGTTTCCTTTGAAGAGTAGCATTAGATCCCAACTCTGTTATGTGTCAAGACCTGCATTTATATAGCTGAGGGGCTGTGATAGTGGCCACGAATGCAATGAGGTTACATGGAGGTTAATTCAGCATCAGGGAAAAAAAGATATAGTTTGGTGGGATGTTGGAAAAAGAAGAAAAGTTTTTAATTTGCTTGTGCTGCCTCCGACAGACAAAATATTGTTTATTAGGCTCCTGTTATCGATCAAGCTTGGGGCACTGTCATTCGTTATTGACCTGCCTTTGGTTGGCCAGCATTGGCTATTGAAGTTTAATGGAGTGGTTTTCAGTGGCAGAATGTAAAAGTGCAAGGTGTTAAAGCCTGAATCAGTTCATAGGTCCTTCGGATCAGACCACTTCTTTCTTTACCTGTCTGATGCAGAGTTCCGAGCTGTGCTCTGCTAATGGGTATCCCTGGGTTACCTGCATATTGAGTTTTTTTTTTGATCTGGTCCTTTTATTGATCTCACCCTTGGCATTTTAATATACCGGGCACTTAAAGGAAATTTTGTCCTGCCTTGTTTCTTTATTTTGCTAAGGATGCAGAGAAACTGAGATGGTACCACAAGGGTGGTATAGCACTTTTCCCAACCTCCCTCCATCTGTAGCTCTGTGATGTATAAACCATCCTCTCAATGATGGCCTCTGCTAGAGGAGCTTCACATGTTGGTCTGAGTTGATTGAGTTACAGAAATGTGAGCACAAAGCTGGCTTGTGTACCAGCACAGGGATGATGGTATTAGGAACCTGAAGTGCACCAGTTGCTCCACTGATACAGAAATAAGAACAGAATCAAGTCTCGCAAAAAGAATGTTACAAGTGATCAAGACTGAGCTTTTGAGCATATACAAACCTCAAAGTTCTAATTAATGCTCTGACTGGAGTTGAAAGAGTGGGCATGGAGATAATTTTTCTAATGAAATCTCAAGATTTAAGTATGACTCCTAATGACTGCAATGCATTACCAAATAGGTGACGTGGCAACAAAAGGCCATGTTTGAACCCTGGGGTGTGTATAGTTCAACAGAATAATGGACAGTGATATGAACTTAATTCCCTTTCTGTTTGCTGTAGGCTTCAGGCCCTCCAGCACTGTTAGTACTTCCAATTCCCTTTTCTCAACCTGTCCAACCTTTACCTCTGCACCTCTTCTTCCCAACCCCACCCCCACTACCACCACTCACCCAATCCTGGAACCCAGAATCTATTCTGAACTTTGGGTACTCATTGCAATTGGGTAGAGCTGGAATGCAGGGGAAGCTAGAGGAATAAACTCACTTTGTTATCCTTGGCCTTTTCACGTTCTGCTCAATATCTCTGTTCTCATAACAGAACTGCTGTCATTGAGAGGAGATTTTGCACATGCTACTGTCAAATGAGATTTTTGCAGTCTTTCTCATTCTGTAGTGATGGATCTCGTCTTGACCTTTTTGAAACAGATTCCCTGCATCTGTCCGACTGCGAGAGAGTGCACTGTTGTATGTTGAACATGTTACCTTGAAATACTGGTTCTGTACTATATTCTTTTTCCCACACCACCTCTCAAAAGGGGGAGAGGCCAGTTTTGGCATCCCCACCTTGGCTGAGTACTAAGTCAATACATATCAAAGATCAAAACTGAAACCTTCCTGATTCCTGTGGCTCAATACTACACAACAATGCATTTACCCACTAACACACAGTGTTATGTTTCTGAAGTAATGTTTTATTATTCCAAACTTGGGTTCCACTTTGAGTAAGCAATTTTTTTTACATGGAATTTACAGAACAGAAGCAACCCATTCAGCCCAATTGGTCACTGCTGGTGTTGATGCTCCACACGAGTCTCCTCCGACCCCCTCTTTCATAATATCAGCATATCCTTCTATTCCTTTCTCATGTACTTACCTAGCTTTTCCTTTAAGCACAACAATTCAACCTCTTGTTGAGAGCGAAATGGTCATTCTTTTGGAAAACCATAAACAGACTATATTTTGCATCTGGGATTTCTGATCAACCTTTATTTGTTCCTCATTTTTTTGTAGGTCCGCTTTTTCATCTTACGGCAAGTTCTTTTTGAGCATACAGACAAACAAAGCAGTAACTCTCAATTCTCAATACTGCAGTTTAGTCTTTCTAGCAGAAACCTTTTGTCAACGACACCTGTTATTTCCAACTAAGGGTCTCCACCCATGATATTAACCCGAGAATTTTGGATGTCAGGCATCTTTAGTATTTTCTGTTTAGACTTTCCAGCATTTTATATTTCCATTTGCGCTAGATTGTTTAGTCCATTAAGAGCCTAAATTTTTTTCTTCTATGCTTCATGAGGAATCAGGCTGTCCAATTACTTTTCTTGTGAGCAGTGCATATGGTCGTTCCCATGAGCCAGATCCTTACTGCTTCTGAACAGGAGCATGAACTCATGCACAAACTGTATGATAATGTAGTGTGCCCAGGTTGAACAATAAATCCCTTATGCTGCAGATTAACTGCCTCATAATTCTGGTGTCTCCAACTGACAAATAACACTGATGCACCATATAATTTTGAGCCATAAAGTACATGTCGACTTTATTAGGTTATCAACTTAAACAAAAATGAGTAGAAAAGCAGATTATAGTAATTTCTCCTTGATTTCTTGTCTTACATAGGAACAGGTGTAGGCCATTCAGTCCCTCAAGCTTGCCATTCATTTGGATCATAGCTGATTTGTTGGGTAATTCCATCTTGCCTGCCTTAGTTCAATAACCCTTACTTTTTTTTTGTTAGGCAAGGATATTATCAGTCTGTTTTGAAATTTTCAATTGATCTCCCCAAGCATCAACAGCTTTATTGGGGGGTGGAGGTTGGGAAGGATGGGGAGGGAGAATGAGAGTTCCAGATTTTCCACTGCCCTTTGTGAAGAAGTGCTTTCTGACAACTGCCCTGAATGGCCTGACTCTAATTTTAAGGTTTTATCCCCTTATTCTGGACTCTCCCACCAGAGGGTATAGTTTCTCTCTGTCTACTCTATCAAATCCTTTATAGATCACCCCTTAATCTTCTATACCCAAGGGACTACAAGCTGAGTTTATGCAACCAGTCCTCATTTTTTAACCCTTTTAGTGCTGGTGTCATTCTAGTGAATCCAGTGCTACATCCACTTCAAGGCCATTATCACCTTCCTGAGGTGTGGTGCCCAGAACTGAATGCAATACTCCAGACAGGGCCTAACCAGAGCTCTGTACAGTTGTAACTTCTTTTCCAGCTCTTAAAACCAACGTTGCATTAGCCTTTTTAATTTTTTTTTGTACCTGTCCACTGGCTCTTAGTGGTTTCTGAACTTGGGCACTTAAATCTCTCTCTTCATAAACAGGTCCTAGTTTCTTGCCATTTTGAAAATACTCTGATTTATCTTTTGTGGAGCCAAAGTTGACCCCTCACTTACCCATATTGAACTCCCATCTGTCACATTTTTGCCTATTCAGTTAATCCATCAATGTCCCTTTGCAACTTCCGGCTCCCTCTATTTACTTGGCCACCTAACTTAATGTCGTCAGCAAACTTGGAATCATAGAATGGTTGCAGCACAGAAGGAAGCCATTCGGCCCATCATGTATGCTGGCTCTCTGCGAGAGAAGCTTCGCTAATTCCATTCGACTGCCTTTTCCCGTAGCCCTACAAATATTTTCTCTTCATCCAAGTCATTTATAAATAGTGAAAAACTGAAGCCTCAGAACAAGTCCCTGGGGACACCACTAATCCCATCCTGCCGATTTGAGTAAGTACCCATTACCCTTGCTCTGTCTCCTACCTCCTAACCAGTTCCCTATCCAAGCCAACAGGTTTCCTCCAATTCCTTGCATCCTCATTTTTAACCTTATCGCATGCCTTCTGAAGTCCATATAAATAACCTCCATAGACACTCCCTTATCTAACACATTTGTTATCACCTCAAAAAATTCAGCTAGGTTCGTTAGACAAGACTTGCCCATTACAAATCCATGCTGGCTGTCTCTGATCAGCTTATATTTCTCCAAACATTTAATCACCTTACCCCTAATATCAAGATTCTAGTAACTTCCCCACAACAAATGTTAGACTAATAAGTCTATAATTTCCTAGTCTATCTCTTCAAACCCATTTCTAAAATGAGAAATGTCTCTAAATGCCATGTGACTTCGGTATTCTCTAACTTGGAATACACATCCACAAAGGTTATATGTAAACTTGGTTATCCAGAAAGTCCCTTACTCTATCCTGCGGTAGCCTGACATGAACTGTCAGTGGACAATCCTAAAAACCTATGTCCTTTTTTGATCTACAAGCCATTTCCTTTAGCTAAGTCCTGGCAAACAATTTTATTGCAAACCGGTCAAATAAGGTGACCAGATTCCCTAGACAGTTGACTGTGAATAGATAGAAGCAAGAGTGCTCCAAGAATTAAACCACTTTAATCTGATAGCATACTTTAGAACATCTTGTTTCATCACACCAAGTCAAATCCAGTAGATTTTTTCAATGAATAATTCTGCTCGAGTATTTTTCATAAAGATTTTAGCTAAAAGCCATAGCAAAAGGAAAAAAAGTAATAAATTGTAGACAAAATACTCCCTCTTTATCACATTCTAGTCTGCAAAATTTTAAATATAGCTTGGCTTAAGATATTTCCCATGGAAAACAGACTTGCACCATTAACAATGAAATGACAGTTTATGGTGAAAGTGTAACAAATGCATTAAAAATCATGCATTGGATGAATATAATCTTGGCTGACCAGGGCCAAATCTGGGATCTACTTCCTTCATTGTTATATTTGAAACTGTCACATTCAATTGGCTGAAATGAAGCAGCCCGAAATCACATCTGGGCAGGAAGCAACCTACCAGTGCACAAATGGCAACCTTTTGAGGGGTGGATGGCTTTTTAGTGGAACAGAAACACACCTGCGCAATGGCAATTAATCCCTAATTGACTCCAGAACATGCCTATTATATTCTCCAGAAGGTGAGCAGATAGAATCCGATGTTTGCTCTGCTGCAGTTAGACTTTGTGGCGTTGAAGAAATAAGTAAGGTTAAACTTTGCCCCACCCTTTCTGCATTTGGGAAGAATCAAGACTTCCAACATGCCTTACTAGTACATCACAATATATAATGCTGCTGTCAATATAAATCACTTGTCCACTATATGGGAGATTTGCTTTTGTGTGGATGTCTGCATTTTCTTGAAGAAAGGTGGTGTCTGTATTCACTTCCTGTCAGTAAAACCTTACTTCATGTTTTGCCACACTTCTTTTGTCGACTTTTCCATGTAAATATGTCCATATTTACAATCAGAACTACCCATATAATCTGGTCTAAAAGCAAAATACTGCAGATACCTGAAATCTGAAATAAAAACAAGAAATGTTGGAAATGCCCAGCAGGTCTGGCAGCATCTGCGGAAAGAGAAGCAGAGTTAACGTTTCAGGTCAGTGACCCTTCATCAGAACTGGCAAATGTTAAAAATGTAATAGTTTTTAAGCAAATAAAGTGGGGGTGGAACAAGAGATAACAAAAGGCCAAGGTGTTGATAGGACAGAGGGTCGCAGAGAATAACTGATCAGAAGGTCATGGAGCAAAGGCAAATGGTATGTTAATGGTGTGCTGAAAGACAAAGTGTTAGTGCAGAGAGGGTGTTAATTGACCAAAAAATGAACAGCCCTGGCCCAAAGCACAAACATGAATAAAACAGTGGGTAGACACATGGTAAAAAAAAAAAGAATGATGAAACAAACTAAAATAAAATAAAAAAATAACACAAAATAAAGAGGGGCCCATCATGCTCCGAAATTATTCAACTCCATGTTCAGTCCGGCAGGCTGTAGCGGGCCTAATCAGTAAATGAGATCCTGTTCCTCGAGCTTGCGTTGATGTTCACTGGAACACTGCAGCAAGCTCAGGACAGATATGTGGGCATGAGAGCAGGGGGTTGTGTTGAAATGGCAAGCAACTGGAAGCTCAGGGTCCTGCTTGCGGACTGAGCTGACGTGTTCCGCAAAGCGGTCACCCAAACTGCATTTGGTCTCCCCACTGTAGAGGAGATCACATTGTGAGCAGCGAATACAGTATACTACGTTGAAAGAAGTACAAGTAAATTGCTGCTTCACCTGAAAGGAGTGTTTGGGACCTTGGATAGTGAGGGGAGAGGAGGTAAATGGGCAGGTGTTACACATCTTGCGATTGCAAGGGAAGGTGCTGTGGGAAGGGGACGAAGTGATGGGGGTAATGGCGGAGTGGACCAGGGTGTCGTGGAAGCGATGATCTCTTCGGCATGCTGCTGGGGAAGGGAGGGGAAGATGCGTTTGGTAATGGCATCATGCTGGATGTGGCGGAGAATGATTCTTTGGATGTGGAGGCTGGTGGGGTGGAAAGTGGGAACAAGGGGAACCCTGTCGCGGTTCTGGGAAGGAGGGGAAGGGCGGAGGGTAGAGGTGCGGGAAATGGGCCGGACACGGTCGAGGATCAACCACAGTGGGGCGGAAAAGGAAGACATATCAGAAGCGCTGTCGTGGAAGGTTTGAGCCTGTTCCTACCCGACTGAACTTATTTCTTCCTATCTTGACTCTAACTTTTGTCCCCTGGTCCAGTCTCTTCCCACCTACATCTGCGACTCTTCTGACTTCTAACGTTATTTTGACAATTTCCAGTTTCCTGACCCCAACCCCCGCCTCTTCACTATGGGCGTCCAATCTCTCTACACCTCCATCCCCCACCAGGAAGGTTTGAGGGCTCTCCGCTTCTTCCTTGAACAGAGGCCCAACCAGTCCCCATCCACCACCACCCTCCTCCATCTGACTGAACTTGTTCTCACATTGAACAACTTTTCTTTCAACTCCACTCACTTCCTTCAAGTAAAAAGTGTTGCTATGGGTACCCGCATGGGTGCTAATTATGCCTGTCTTTTTTTGTGGGATATGTCGAACATTCCTTATTCCAGTCCTACTCAGGCCCCCTCCCTCAACTGTTTTTCCGGTACATTGGTGACTGTATCGGTGCCGTTTCCTGCTCCCGCCCCGAACTGGAAAACTTTATCTACTTTGCTTCCAATTTCCATCATTCTCTCACCTTTTACGTGGTCCATCGCCAACACTTCCCTTCTCTTCCTCGACTTCTCTGTCTCCATCTCTGGAGTTAGGCTGTTTACTAATATTCATTATAAGCTCACTGACTCCCACAGCTACCTCCACTACACTTCTTCACACCCTGCCTCCTGTAAGGATCCCATTCTGTTTTTCCAGTTTCTCCGACTCCAACGCATCTGCTCTGATGATGCAACCTTCCACAACAGCGCTTCTGGTATGTCTTCTTTTTTCCTCAACTGAGGATTCCTCCCCCCCCCCGGCCCCGACCATGTCCGGCCCATTTCTCGCACCTCTACCCTCACCCCTTCCCACTCCCTCCCAGAACTGCGACAGAGTTCCCCTTGTCCTCACTTTCCACCCCACCAACCTCCACATCCAAAGGGTCATCCTCTGCCATTTCTGCCGCGTCCAGCGTGATGCCACTGCCTAATGCATCTTCCACCCACCCCCACCCCTGTCAGCATTCCAAAGGGATCGTTCCCTCCGTGACACCCTGATCCACTCCTCCATTACCCCCAACACCTCGTCCCTGTCCCGCGGCACCTTCCCATGCAATCGCAAGAGGTGTAACACCTGCCCTTTTACCTCCTCCTTCCTCACTATCCTAGGGCCCAAAAACTCCTTTCAGGTGAAGCAGCGATTTACTTGTACTTCTTTCAATTTAGTATACCGTATTCACTGTTCACAATGTGGTCGTCTCTACGTTGGGGAGACCGAACACCGATTGGGTGACCGCTTTGCGGAACAGCTCCACTCAGTCTGAAAGCATGACTCCAAGCTTCCAGTTGCTTGCCATTTCAACACACACCCCTGCTCTCATGCCCACATCTCTGTCCTGGGCTTGCTGCAGTGTTCCAGTGAACATCAACGCAAGCTCAAGAAACAGCATCTCCTATACCAATTAGGCACGCTACAGCCTGCAGGATTGAACATTGAGTTCAATAATTTCTGAGCATGACTGGCCCCTCTTTTTATTTGTAATTACTTTTTAAAAAATTTATTTTTGTTAGTTTGTTTCATCATTTTTTTTTTTACCATGTGTCTACCCACTTTTTTTTTTCATGTTTGTGCTTTGGGCCAGGGCTGTTCATTTTTCTGACCATTAATACCCTCTCTGCACTAACGCTTTGTCTTTCAGCACACCATTAACATACCATTTGCCTTTGCTCCATGACCTTCTGGTCAGTTATTCTCTGTGGTCCTCTGTCCTATCAACACCTTGCCTTTTGTTATCTCTTGCCCCACCCCCACTTTATTTGCTTAAAACCTTTGACATTTCTAACATTTGCCAGTTCTGATGAAGGGTCACTGACCTGAAACATTAACTCTGCTTTTTCTCCACAGATGCTGACAGACCTGCTGAGTATTTCCAACATCTCTTGTTTTTATTTTATATAAACTGATCACCCTGTAATTCTACTAGCCCGCCATAGTGGTGTCACACCTCAGTTTAGAGTTGCCCAACTTGGCCTGCACTGCAAATAAACTCCTACACTCTAATCCTCTCTGCTATCCAACTTGCTCTAAATTTTCCTATTTCTTCCTAAATAATTTAAAATTAAAAATAAGTACAGAAGGAGTTTAAAGTGGGGAGTGGATGATATTTGTTCATCCTGGTCCAGTTATCCGCCTTCCTCAAGACTCTTTGATCTTGACTCCCTATGTGTCACACCATAGAAGGCTGACTAATTTATATATCAGATCTATGATTGTGATTTGATTGTAAATGGTATGAAAATGAGACACAAACACACTTCATTTATAATTTTGCAAATTTCTGGTGACTATTGGGGGGGGGGGAAAGTATGACAAAATGCAGACTCAACTTAAAGTGCTTGATGTCTTCCTTGAGGATTTTGTGTTGGAGTTGTTTCGATCCTGAAACTGGGTTGCAGGGACTTTCTGACTTGCACAGGAACCTCTTAAGTGCTTTGGGATGTCCCAAGGTCGTGAAAGGCGCCATATAAATTGAAGTCTTTTTACTCATGTGATCTGTGTCCTTTACTGTTTAGGGTGTGACAACGTAATAATCATCTGGAATGTGGGAACAGGTGAGGCCATGATAACACTTGATGACATGCACCCAGATATGATCTTTAGTACATCTTGGAACCGTGATGGCAGCCTGCTTTGCACGACATGCAAGGACAAGAAACTGAGGGTGATCAATCCACGGAAAGAGGAAATTGTTGTTGTGAGTGCATTCATGTTCCCTATAGTAAAAGTCCTGTGGGGTCCATTGCTTGAGACAGCACAAGTTGAATCCAATAACTAAACTTCCATAGCACAAAATGCATTGAATTAAACTGCAGCTCTTCGTGTTTGGGAGGGAAAAAAAAATTATGGCTGATTAGTGCAGGACATTACCAAGGTTGAGGAAAAATATAAGACAAGACAAGACTAGATGAGCTTCTGACCACATATTCGCTCCATTGCCAAGACCACCTACTTCCGCTTCTATAGCATCATCCGACTCCACTCGCCTCAGCTCATCTGTTGCTGAAACCCTCATCCATGCCTTTGTTACCTCTAGACTAGACTATTCCATTGCACTCCTGGCCTCATTCCCATCTTTCATCCTCCATTAACTTAAACTCATCCAAAACTCTGCTGCCCATGTCCTAACTTGTGCCAAATTCCATTCACCACCACTCTTGCTTGCTAATCTACAAAGGCTCCCGGTTGAGCAATGCCTCAAGTTCTTGTAATTCCCATCCTTGTTTTCAAATCCCTCCATGGCCTGGTCCCTCCCTACATCAGTAACCTCCTCCAGCCCTGCATGAAATAGCAGCGATTAGGTGGTTTAAATGACAGAAGATTGGAAGTTGAATGGAAAATTGAGGGAGATGAGATTTTGTTGTTGTGAGGTCACGGTTTTGAGAATCCATAGTTTTGAGTGAGCTTGATGTATGACATGAGCTTTGATTTCAATGCAATGAGAATGTAAGGAGCAGAGAGGGCATGTAGGATGGAGTATTTAGAATGAGAAAATCCCAAGGGCCGCTGCTTGTTACCTAATTTCAGTAAAAATCAAGATTACAATCGGTGGAAAAGCATTAGGCAACAATTCTTAGATCAAGCCTCCAATCAGATGAGCCTTTTCTTGTACCCTGTCTAGGAGTGTGAAGCGCTAGAAGAACATCCCCAGATGTGAAGTCAATATTCAAGATGGATGCCCATGGGCTTTAAGAGTTAGAAATCTTTAGCATGAGAAAAAGCCACATTTTGAAGACTGCTTTGGTAATGGAGATGATATGGGAGTGCCATTAGAGGTTAGAGGAGATGGGCCGAGAACATCAATAAGTAAAGGACTCTTCAAAAATGCTAACTGGTAATCATTGAATAGACTTATAAGAGGCTTGAGTAAATACAAATTCATGTGAAGATAATTGGGGGAGGGTTGGGAAAGGAGAAAATTGTCTCCATCTGCAGCCACTGTGTATACAGATGGGCACAAAGATGCACTTGGTTGGGGGTGTGGCGGTGGCTGTGTATCCACAAGAGAAATCATTCCTCTTTATTACTCAATTTTGGAAGCCAAAGGCCACTATCCAAGATTTTTGATCAATGTACAGTTGAAGGAGTGTATATGAATTTTAAACACATGATGTAGTAAGGAATTCTTGGCTCTTATTTTCCATTGAAATGAAAAATCTTTTTAAATGCTCTTCCTTCCCTGAATGCTGAATGAATCTAGGAGAAGGATAAAGCTCATGAGGGATCACGGCCCACGAGAGTGGTGTTCTTGATGAATGGCAACATCTTTACCACTGGCTTCAGCCGCATGAGCGACCGCCAACTTGCGCTGTGGAATCCGGTGAGTCTGGGCATTTAACACCATTTAGGTTGAGGAAAAGAGGAGAGGAGTCCATTTGCTGTTGGTAAATAATTTTCAAATGTACTTTCCAGTTAAATTCTATTGGTTGCTGCATCCTACTTGAGTGAATGTTGGGTAAAAACTTGGCTTTTGCAGTAGTTTTGAAGCCAGTTATTATGTTGCATAGTTTGGCAAATGGAGAATGATTGCCAAACATTTTTACCCTCAAACACAAAACCCCTTTAACAGGATGTGCAGTCTAAACCCATGAATGAGATGATCTGAGCTTCACATACTTGCAGTTAATGTTAGCGTGACAGATTGAAGTCTGTTGTGCCTCAGTAGTTTGTTCCCGACTACAGCTGGATACTGTTGTCTTGGGACCTCTAACGGTAGAATTGTAATGCTGCAACACTGAACAGTTCAATATTGCCAGAGGACAAAGTGCTTGTTGCTCAGAGTGCTCCCTGTTAGAATATTTAAAAAATATGGTTTGGCTTATTGTAAAATGTCTGATTTAATTTTTTTTAAAGACTCTAAGTGAAGCCAACAGGTTGAATCATTTTGCATCTAGATCAGTCCAATGATGTTTGCGTATACTAGTGACTCCGTTGACCTTACCAGTGGCTAAATCGTGGCCCAATCTATTGTTACCTAAACTAGGGAGGGAAGCACCTTAGTTGATAGTTTTGTATAAAGGCTGATGTCACAGAACTTGACTTTTGATTTGAATGTAATTTTTCTTCATGCATTAAATCCTTGTCGGGTTGCTCAATCAACATTTTTTTCAGAACACTAATCTGCCTTATTGCAGACACAAAGGCAAAAGAAGACATTTGCAAAGAATGTTTCACCCAGGGCTATGCAGTGAATAAGTGTAAACTTTTCTTGATGCGTTTAAGCTATTTGTTTGACCAAGTAGCTTGTTTGTTTTACCTCTGCCTTTCACTGTGTGCCCATCACCACCACCACTGAAAAGGTCATACACTACTTCCAAGTCGAAACTGTAGACAGATGTGAGTGCACTCCAGGTCACAGTTCTGGAACCCCACCAGTGTTTTAAGGTTCTAATACAATCATGTATTTTATCTGAGAGATTGAAAGTTGACAAATGGGATTGTTTCCATTGAAACAGAAGGTTAAGGTGCGATTTAATGGTCTTGATAAGGAGAAGCGACATGAACATTTTTTTACACAGCAAGTCATGATCGGGAATGCACTGCCTGAAAGGGACGTGGAAGTAGATTCAATAGTAACATTTGAAAGAGAATTGGATAAATACTTTCGAACATACAAATAGGAGCAGGAGCAAGTCATTCAGCCCCTCGAGCATGCTGATCTGTTTGTGGACTCAACTCCACTTTCCTACCTACCCCCGATACCCTTTGACTCTCTTGTTTGTCAAGTATCTGCCTACCTCTGCCTTAAAAACATGCAATGACCTTGCCACCAGTGCTCTCCGGGGAAGAGAGTTCCACAGACTCCCAACCCTCAGAAAAGAAATTCTCCTCATCTGTCTTATTTTTAAACTCTGCTTCCTATTGTAGTCTCTCCCACAAGAGGAAACATCCTTTGAGCATCCACCCTGTCAAGTCCCCTGAGGATCTTGTATGCTTCAACAAGGTCACCTCTCGTCCTTCTAAACTCCAGTGAATACAGACCCAACCTGTTCAACCTTTCTTCGTAAGATAACCCTGTCATCCCAGGAATCAGTCAAGTGAACCTTCTCTGAACTGCTAGTGCAATAATATCCTTTAAGTAGGAGACCCAAACTGTACACGATACTCTAGATGTGGTCTCACCAATGCCCTGTACAACTGTAGCAAAGCATCTCTACTTTGATATTCCATTCCCCTTGTAGTAAACGACAACATTCCATTTTTGCCTTATTCGCTTGCTATACGTGCATACAAACTACTTGTGTTTTGTGTACTAGGACACCCAGATCCCTCTGCATCTGAGTTCTGCAAACACTCTCCATTTGAATATGTTGCTTTTCTATTTTTCCGGCCAAAGTCGACAAGTTCACACTTTCCCACATTATACTCCATCTGCCAAATCTTTGCCCACTCACTTAACCTATCTATAATCCCTGTGCAAACTCCTTATGTCCTCTTCACAACTTACTCTCTCATGTTTGTGTCATCAGCAAATTTAGCAACCATACATTGTCCCTTCATCCAAGTCATTGATATAGATTGTAAATAGTTGAGGCCCCAGCACTGATCCCTGTGGCACTCTACTGGTTACAACTTGCCAACCTGAAAACGGCCTATTTATGCCTACTGTTTCCTTTTTTTTTATTCATTCATGGGATGTGGACGTCGCTGGCCAGGCCAGCATTTATTGCGCATCCTTATTGCCCTTGAGAAGGTGGTGGTGAGCTGCCTTCTTGAACCGCTGCAGTCCATGTGGGGTAGGTACACCCACAGTGCTGTTAGGAAGGGAATTCAGGATTTTGACCCAGCGACAGTGAAGGAACAGTGATATAATTCCAAGTCAGGATGGTGTGTGACTTGGAGGGGAACTTGCAGGTGGTGGTGTTCCCATGCATTTGCTGCCCTTGTCCTTCTAGTTGGTAGCGGTCGTGGGTTTGAAAAAGCGCTGCCTAAGGAGCCTTGGTGCGTTGCTGCAGTGCATCTTGTAGATGGTACACACTGCTGCAACTGTGTGTCTGTGGAGGAGGGAGTGAATGTTTGTGAATGGGGTGCCAATCAAGCGGGCTCTTTGTCCTGAATGGTGTCGAGCTTCTTGCGTGTTGTTGGAGCTGCACCCATCCAGGCAAGTGGAGAGTATTCCATCACACTCCAGACTTGTGCCTTGTAGATGGTGGACAGGCTTTGGGGAGTCAGGAGGTGAGTTACTCGCCGCAGGATTCCTAGCTTCTGACCTGCCGTTGTAGCCACGGTATTTATATGGCTATTCCAGCTCAGTTTCTGGTCAATGGTAGCCCCTAGGATGTTGATAGTGGGGAATTCAGCGATGATATTGCCATTGAATGTCAAGGGGAGATGGTTAGATTCTCTCTTGTTGGAGATGGTCATTGCCCGGCACTTGTGTGGCGCGAATGTTACTTGCCACTTATCAGCCCGAGCCTGATATTGTCCAAGTCTTGCTGCATTTCTACACAGACTGCTTTAGTATCTGAGGAGTCACGAATGGTGCTGAACATTGTGCAATCATCAGCGAACATCCCCACTTCTGACCTTATGATTGAAGGAAGGTCATTGATGAAGCAGCTGAAGATGGTTGCGCCTAGGACACTACCCTGAGGAACTCCTGCTGTGATGTCCTGGAGCTCAGATAATTGACGTCCAACAACCACAACCATCTGCCTTTGCGCTAGGTATGACTCCAACCAGCGGAGGGTTTTCCCCCTGATTCCCATCAACCTCGGTTTTGCGAGGGCTGCTTGATGCCATACTCTGTCAAATGCTGCCTTGCTGTCAAGGGCAGACACTCATCTCGCCTCTTGAGTTCAGCTCTTTTGTCCATGTTTGAAACAAGGCCGTAATGAGGTCAGGAACTGAGTGGCCCTGGCAGAACCCAAACTGAGCATCACTGAGCAGGCTGTTGCTAAGCAAGTGCCGCTTGATGGCACTGTTGATGACACCTTCCATCACTTTACTGGTGATTGAGAGTAGGCTGATGGGGCAATAATTGGCCGGGTTGGACTTGTCCTGCTTTTTGTGTACAGGGCATACGTGGGCAATTGTCCACATTGCAGGGTAGATGCCAGCGTTGCAGCTGTACTGGAATAGCTTGGTTAGGGGCACAGCAAGTTCTGGAGCACAGGTCTTCAGTACTATTGCCGGAATGTTGTCAGGGCCCATAGCCTTTGCAGTATCCAGTGCTTTCACTCGTTTCTTGCTATCACGCGGAGTGAATCGAATTGGCTGAAGTCTGGCAACTGATGCTGGGGACTTCAGAAGGAGGCCGAGATGGATCATCAACTTGGCACTTCTGGCTGAAGATTGTTGCAAATGCTTCAGCCTTATCTTTCACACTGATGTGCTGGGCTCCCCCATCATTGACGATGGGGATATTTGTTGAGCCACCTCCTCCAGTTAGTTGTTGAATTGTCCACCACCATTCACGGCTGGGTGTGGCAGAGCTTAGATCTGATCCGTTGGTTATGGGATTGCTTAGCTCTGTCTATCGCATGCTGCTTGCGCAGTTTGGCACGCAGATAGACCTGTGTTGTAGCTTCACCAGGTTGACGCCTCATTTTGAGGTATGCTTGGTGCTGCTCCTGGCATGCTCTCTTGCACTCTTCATTGAATCGGGGTTGGTCTCCTGACTTGATGGTAATGGTAGCGTGGGGGAATATACCAGGCCATGAGGTTACAGATTGTGGTTGAGTACAATTCTGCTGCTGCTGATGGCCCACAGCGCCTCATGGATCCCCAGTTTTGCATTGCTAGATCTGTTCGAAATCTATCCCATTTAGCACGGTGGTAGTGCCACACAACACGAAGGAGGGTATCCTCAATGTGAAGGTGGGACTTAGTCTCCACACCGACAGTCGGAGTGACCACCACACAAATACTGTCATGGACAGATGCATTTGCGGCAGGCAGATTGGTGAGGGCGAGGTCAAGTATGTTTTCCCCTCTTGTTGGTTCCCTCACCACCTGCTGCATACCCAGTCTAGCAGACCTGTTAGCTCACCATATCCCTTTTCTTCCATCCACTTATCCAATCTGATCTCTAATGTTGACATGGTTTCTGCCTTAATCAGTCACCCTGGGATTGAATTCATGGTTCCACAATTTTGTCTGTAAAGAACGTTCTCTGTTTTAAATCCCTTGCACTTAGTTTTGATCCTATGGCCACTCGTTCTAGCCCTTCCGGTATCTGGAAACAGTCAGTGTCGGAGGTGCAACATCAGAGAGGCAAGAAGCGAGTTCCAATCACCCACCCCTGTGCTCTGTTTAACATGTCGCTGTGAGAGATGCTGAGCAGAGACCAGGAATTGACAGTTGGGAAAATCGTGAAACCATGTTGACGTTTCCATCAGGTCTGACCTTGAGACAGCCTTATGAGCTTTGGTAGTTAGGATGCAATAACCATTTTGTGTTGTAAACCTTTTATTTTGAATACCCTTAGGTGACCCATGTTGTAATTTTGCTTTAAGGAAAAGGCATCTACTTCAAAAAAAAAAAGTCACTGCTCAGTGGTAGCATTATCAATTACTGAGTTAGGTTGTGGGTTCAAGCTCCAGTCAAGGACTTGACCATATAATACGGACATACGAATTAAGAGCAGGAGTAGGCCACACGGCCCTTTGAGCCTGCTTCACCATTCAATAAGTTCATGGCTGAACTGATTACTCCACATTTTCATCTACCCCCGATAACCTTCCACTCCCTTGCTTATCATTGCAGTACTGCAAGAGTGCTACATTGATGAAAGATGCTGACTTTTTGAACAAGATGTTGAACCAAGGTTCCGAAGAAGGGTCACTGACCCGAAACGTTAACTCTGCTTCTCTTTCCACAGATGCTGCCAGACCTGCTGAGTGGTTCCAGCATTTCTTGTTTTTATTTCTGAGTGCCTTTGTGGTGGACATGAAAGATCCCACAGCATAATTCATAGAGCAGGGAATTTGTATGATACATAAATGCCAAGGTTTTTTTTTTGTTAATGTCTTAAGTGTTCTGTACCTCAATCCTGCTTGTTGCAGTACTGTTGCTAACCACCATGTGGCATGAATGCACCTTTTTGTAGCAACTCCTAGTTTTACATGGGTTGGTGAAGCCTTTGAACTGTGGCTGCGTTTGCTGACAGTGCAACCACTAGGTGGCGCAGTGCTAACACATGCACAAATGCAGCTTCATCCCACCCCCAACAGTACCCTGCTCTCTCCCGCCATTGTGTTTCTCATTGTTGCTCCCTTCTGTGCCCATCTTTTCACTGCTCGCTTCCCACCTCACCGCTTGCTCCAGACTGCGCTGCTTCCCTCCTCTTGGCCACTCACTCCCTGCCTTGTGCTTCAGAGGCTTGTTCCCCACCACTTCAGGCGACGCGTTGGGAACGTTCGGCTGAGGGGAGGGGGGAATGGGTGAGGCCGGGAGCGAGCGGTCAAGGTGGTGGTAGAGGGGGGAGAGAGAGAGCAGTGAGGCATGCAGCGAGTGGCTGAGGGAAGGCAACAAGGCATGGGGCGAATGGCCGAAGAGTGGAAGCAGCGAGGTAGGAATGAGTGGTTGAGTGGGGGAAGCAAGTGGCTGAGGGAAGGCAGCAGCAAGCGGGGGAAACGGCGATTGAAGCAGGGATGGTGGGAGGGAGCGGGGTACTGTTCGTGAGAATGGAGGCAGCTATTGGGTGAGGACGTCATTGCATGGTGAAACCATGCACGCACATCCGCGCTTTCATGCTGGCAAGCTGGCAAATGCTCACACGAGCTAATGTCCGCGATCGCTCAGAGCGTGCTCTGCTTTGTCAGGAGTCACTTTGTTGAACTATAGCCTTTATCCCACAGTCCCAAACATCTTCCTTAATATAACAAATAATTATAACTTTTATACTAGCTATTGCCATCATATTTCATATAGCTGCCAAAAATGCAATTGGGTGGCGCACATTCTTTTTGTTCAGAGATTTATAGGTCATAATTTGATAGTGAGCTAGTGCTTTGTGTGTTTATCCCAACTGTCGGAATATAATCTCCTTTTTCTGAGTTATTTTTAATGTGTTTGCAAGCCACCAAAATATTACCCTCCACTACCAATCATTGTTGGATTCAGTTCATAGTTGATGCTCAACCACCCTGGTCAGTCACAAATGACATCTCTATTTTGGTCTCCATCTTATTCATCATCAACAATCTTCTCTTTGGACATCCATAAGCACAGGGTCAGCTTCCGTTTTGTCATTTTATTGCTCTCTGTCATTGACTCCAAGTTCGATACCGTGGCTTAGAGGGTTCAATTACGAGGACAGGTTGCATAGTCTAGATTTATATTCCCTTGGGTATAAAGGGTTAAGGGGTGATTGAGTTGAGGTGTTTAAGATGATTGAAGGATTTGATAGGACAAGTAGAGAAATACTATTTGCTCTGGTGTGGGGGTCCGGAACAAGGTGGCATAACCTTAAAATTAGAGCTAGGCTGTTAATGGGTGATGGGAAGCCCCCCTTCGTGCAAAGGCTAGTGAAAATCTGGAAAACTCTTCCAAAAAGTTTTTGAGACTGGGGGTCAAGTGAAACTTTCAAAACCGAGAGATTTTTGTTAGGTTAAGGGATTTAGAACCAAAGCAGATAAATGAAATTAAGATACAGATTAGTCATGATCTAGTTGACTGGCAGCGTAGGCTTGAGGGGCTGAATTGCATCCTCCTATTCCTATGTTCCCATTGTTGCTACACTATCTGTACATCTGGTGTCCAGTTCAGGATCAATCCACAACTTCCTAAATTAACAAATTGGCAAAACTGAATTCTTTCTGCCTGTGTTCAGCTATGTGTTACAGCCTTAAGAGCAGGTTGCCGGCTGCCGCCTTGATTATGGTGCATTGCACTGGGAATGTCGAGCACCAAGGGAACTGTGGTTAGTGGAAGGGAGGGAGCAACAATTTGCAAATATATTTTTCACGTGTTTGCAGAACTCTTACTGATTCTGGATTCTCTTTCTAGCAAAACATGGATGAGCCCATAGCTCTGCACGAAATGGATACCAGCAATGGCGTGCTTTTACCGTTCTATGATGCAGACACAAACGTCATTTATTTGTGCGGAAAGGTAAAAACTTGCATCTTGGATACTCCAAGGATCCTTTTAATTTCCTTGTATGTATATCGAGCATCAAAACACTATATTTAAAGAAATCTCCAACAATTAACTTCTAATGGAGTTTTTTCCTTCGAATCACAGAACTGTTTTTTTAAACTGTTTTCACAATGCAATAGGGTTTCTTTGCATGTGGCTGGCTTCCCAGTTGTAGCAGTGGCTTGCATGTTTCCAGAACAGGCTCTGTGATCAGCACTGAATATATGCAGCTGCTGAGAGCATCAGTAAACTGCACTGGGCTTTTTTATTTAAAAAAAAATCTCAATTTTAATTCCCAAAGGACTATATTGAAATCTCTCTCATCGCGCTCTGTAGCAGAGATGCTCCACACAGACTGGAAAGCATGGGAGTGGAAATGAAAAGGGAGGAGAGAAGAGGGTGTTAGCTCCTAGGTCAGTGTTAACTGTTAGCTCCAGGCAACCCAGCCTTTCTGAAATGAGACGTTGGGTAATTTCAGTTGAGGCCATCATAAGGCTATGAATTCTTTGCTAAATTATATGTGCAAGACTGATTTTTTTTTTTCAGTGAAGAAAATGGGAAGTATTCCATTCTCAAACATGGGAATTAGTTAAGGCAGGTAAGTAACGGCTCACAAGCCTCTACCAGTGCTGTTCTCTTGTAACCAATGGGAAATGTAAGAGTGGCTCATCGGAGACACTGCTTCTAATTCGCTGCCTTGTATCAAAGCTTTTGTCCTTGCTTTGTGCCTTGCATATTGCATCCTGACTTGCATTGGACATTTAGTAATGGAATTGAAATTTATCTTCCCAACATCCCTCAGAGGTACTGGGAGGAGGAAACTATTCTGAGTTTCGTATAAATTTTGTGAAATGTGTTTTGATCATAAAGTTGCGATGTATACTGTTTCTCCACTAACTGGTTTTGGTCAATCCCCCAGCAGTGAGGCTTGTTAAATATCACATTGTGTGTAGCATGTTAGAGTTCCAGCTGGTGTGGCTCCTGAGCTGTTTTGTTTTGGTGCATTCTTTCACTGGAGTTTAGTACTGCAGCCCTTGTGTAGAAATAGTTAAATGACTCATTACAGACTTTATTTTACCAGAGCATGTGGTATGATTGATTGGTTTATCAGGAACTGAGTTGCCTAGGTTAGGATTTCTGTGAACTTCAGAACTTGAAAATAGACAATGAGCTGATCTTTGAACCATAGACAGATTTAATCAAGGGCGTGACAGAGATGGAGCTTAATATTGTGGAAGTTAGCAATACTTGATATTTGAAGTGTCTAATGCACAAAACACTACAATAGTTGTCTGCTTGCCCCTCCCCTTACAACAGAAACAGCTGTGTTTATACAGGTAGGTCATCTACAGATAAGCTTATATTGAATCTTTATCCAAGCCTGGAAACATGGGATCAGCCTTGCTGCCCCTCTCTGCACAATCCAAACATCAAGGAGGCAAAATCCTTGAAGGTGGTTTCACTATCTGTGCCATTTATTGACTCATCTGTGAAGCTGGCTTGGGAGTTGGTGTGAGGGAACTGAATGATGTGGAGGAACAGGAGCGGTTGATCCAGCTCCATCATTCTGCTGGTCTGTAATTCTTCTTGGCTTGTATAGCATCTACTGCAAAAAAAAACTGTTCGCAAAAAATGGCAACAGATTATTCCTTTATAATTGAGAAGTGTTAAAAGCTTCCATGCAGTGGTTAACACTATTCAATATTGAGATTTGCTAAAATTTCAGTGTAGATTGAGCAGCTGTTTCCTGCTGTTGATCCGTTCTGATAACATCATTCAAGATCTCCTGTAGGGTTGCATTTTGCCTCGTATAGACCCGACTGACCCTGCGGAGCTGCCTGAACTGGAACAGGTCCATTGTCCCATTGATGGCTGCAGCAATCTCCAAACCAGCACCAAGAAAACAAGCTGTGCTGAGCTCAGCAAGTTTTTCCAATGAGTAGGTGAACTGTGTGGGTCAGGACAATCCTTGGTTCAGTAAAGCCTATTCTGATTTTTGCCAATTTGATCTGGTTAGTGATGGGTGCCCAGTAATTAACCTCAGTGCCTGTGGGTTAAGAGAAGGGAAAATGGGACAAAACTGCTCTTGATTGCGATTCCCATAATTCCTGCAGTAAAGTATATGAGAGAGTCAGGTGAGGAAGGTATCTGGCCTGGCTGCAGTGTTGTCCGCAATAAATATCCTGTCCACAGTCACTTATTATAATTTACCTGTGAATAACAACCATACAGGCTGGGTATTAACTCAGTGATGCTTGTGGAACTGCCACCATCACTGAATCGATGCATTCAAAAGGGGAGAGGAAAAAAATTGGACTTTTCTGTGGAAATCCCTGCTAAAAGGTGGAAACTTGGCAAATAATTTTCCGAGGCTCAATTTTTAATTTGTGGCGTACCCTTTTTTAATGAAGATTTTCAAACTGTCTAATTTTTAATGTGATTTTGTCAAGAGAAACTGGTTGAATGATCCAGGGTTAACAACTAACATATGCACAGTTAAAATAACCGATTCATTCAAGCTCCTGGTAACCACAATACCGACTCGTTTCTCAATGTGATTCACATTAAAATTAGACAGTTTGAAATGCTCTCTATTTTAAAAAAAAAAATCCTCTCTATTAAAATGTTAAGAAAATTGAGCCTTGGAAAAGTATTCGCCAAAATTCCACCTTTTTAGCAGAGATTTTCACAAAATTCCAGTTTGTTCCTCTCCCCTTCTGAATACATCAATTCATTATTGGCTTTCAGTTCCACAAGCATCACTTTGACTATTGTTTGCCTCCTCAGCCATTTCCCCAGTGACACTAACAGGACTTTATTTAGACAACACATTAAAATGTTTGTTTATATACATGAAACATTTTTTATGGTGTTTGCTTGCGGTGTAAAGGGCGGCGCAGTGGTTTGCACCGCAGCCTCACGGCTCCAGGGACCCGGGTTCGATTCTGGGTACTACCTGTGCAGAGTTTGCAAGTTCTCCTTGTGTCTGCGTGGGTTTTCGCCAGGTGCTCCGGTTTCCTCCTACATCATAAGACTTGCAGGTGATAGGTTAATTGGCCATTATAAATTGCCCCTAGTGTAGGGAGGCAATGAAGAATATGGGATTACTGTAGGCTTAGTATAAATGGGTGGTTGTTGGTCGGCACAGACTCGGTGGGCCGAAGGGCCTGTTTCAGTGCTGTAATTCTAAATAAATAAATAAAACAGGCATTTTTCGTTCTCCATTTTATTGTGGGCTTTGCTTTCATTGGCAGCCTAGTTACGTCTGTCAATGCCCACTGGCTGACCAGGAGGCTCGAGTTAGCGATCTAGCAATATTACTACTTTCCCTCTTGATGTAGCTCAGTCTACTAGTGAACAGTAGGAATGATCTCCTGTTGAAAGTAACTAGTGTTTAAAATCCCTTTGCTCTTGGAGACTACTTCTCTCCTTGCATTGTATTAAAACACTGCTAAAGTTCCAAAATTAGAAGCCAGAAATACAAGACAGGTCCATGAGTATCTAAAAGGAGAGAAGACTTGTTAATATAAAAGCAAAATACTGCGGATGCTGGAAATCTGAAATAAAAACAAGAAATGCTGGAACCACTCAGCAGGTCTGGCAGCATCTGTGGAAAGAGAAGCAGAGTTAACGTTTCGGGTCAGTGACCCTTTGGAACTGACAAATATGTCAGACTTGTTAATATTTTGGGTGGATACGCCATCAAGATCATGTGGCTTCTGATGAAAAGACTGGGCCCAAACTGTTAGCCTGTCATTTTTATCTCCAGAACATTTTCATGTATGTTGCAGTGCAGGCTTGCTCCATGAGGTGGTGCTGTCTCGCCATTCGCTTCTTTTTATTTGTAGATGTGTAGAATCCGCAGCATACAACAGAGGCAATTCTGTCATATCACTTGTGCTGCTGCTAGCTCGTCTACTCTAATCTTTCACTGTCCTGTGTCTTTTTATATTCACAGTCATATAGCACGGGCAGGCCATTTGGCCCATCGTTCTTTGCCAACTCTAAGAGCCTATCGCATTAGCCCCACTCCCTCTTTCCCCATAGCCTTGTCAATCCCTCATTTTTTACATATCCTGTTCCCTTTTCAAAGTTACTGTTGAATCTGCTTCCATTACCAGAAATACTTATCCAGTTCCTGTTGAATAATAATATGGTCTCCGCCTCAATGGCCACTTGTGACACAGCACCCCAAGTTCTCAAACAACTGTATAAAAATATCCTAACACTTTCCCCATGTTCTTAAAAAAAAAAAATCAATGTCTATCAAATCCTCTAAGTAAATTTGGGTATCAATCCTTTTCTGCCCATATCCAAATTATATACATGCATCATCAACGAAGCTTACCAGAAGATAATCTCAAAACACCAGTAAACTTTAAGGCCTGTGTAATAGAATCTGTAAAACAGGGCCTCTAGTCATTGCAAACTCTATGTAGAGTGCATTAATGTGCTTTCCTTCTAGTGAGAGACACCGAGGTTTTCCATTGAACAATTAATCTAAAAACAAAGTTGAATTCTAGATGTAGGTAGTATTATTGTTGCATTAGTTTGAGATTCTGTACCTATTAACATAGCCTGTATATTTAAGTAAAATCGCTGGCTAAAGTTATAGTAATAAAAATAATTGAAGCTAACTTTAGGTGGTTGGCTCCATTTCAGCAAAAGATAGAATCATAGAATGATACATTACAGAAGGAGGCCATTTAGCCCATCATGCTTGTGGTGGCTCTTTGAAAGAGTTATCCAATTAGTTCCATTCCCCTGTCCTTTCCCCATAGCCCTGCAAATTGTTCCCCTTCAAATATTTATCCAGTTTCCTTTTCAAAGTTGTTACTAAATCTGTTTCCACCACAGGCAATACATTCCAGATCATAACTTGCTGCGTAAAAATAATTCTCCTCATCCCATCTTGGGTTTTTTTGCCGATAACTGTAAATCTGTGTCGTCTTATTCCTGACCCTTTGGCCACTGGAAACAATTTCTCCTTGCTGTTTTCAAAATCATTCATGATTTTTGAACACCTCTGTTAAATCGCCCCTTCTTCTCTGCTCTAAGGAGAACAATCCCAGCTTCTCCAGTCTCTCTACATAACTGGAGTTCCTCATCCCTAGTGCTATTCCAGTAAATCCCCTCTACACCCTCTTCTAAAGCCTTTACAATCTTAGTGTGATGCCCAAAATTGGACACACTACTCCATTATTTCATAAAAATTTAGCATACCTTCCTTACGTTTGTACTTTGCCTCTATAAATAAAGATAAGGATCCCATATGTTTTTATAACAGGCTTCTCAACTTGTCCTGCCACCTTTAAAGATTTGTGCACATGCACCCCCGGTCTGTCTCATCCTGCAATCTCCTCAAAATTGTACCATTTAGTTTATATTTGCCTCTCCTTTTTCCTATCAGAATGTATCACTTCACATTCCTCTGCATTTATTTGCATCTGCCATGCGTCTGCCCAGTCTATGTCCTACTGCCATTGGTACTATCCTCCTCGCTATACTACATTTGAGATGTGTCATCTGTGAACTTTGAAATCTTGCCCTGTATACCCTTCATGGAAATATGTCTAGTCTGTACCCGAGCTGTCTCCTCTTTAAAGGCCCTCCTGTTGCTCAGTTAGCGTTTTACTTGCCAATCGTTAGTTCCTATCCACCTTGGCCAGATCCCCTTTCAGCTGATTGGAAATAGCTTCTCTCCTTTACTGCCAACCCCACTGCGTCCCCTCCAGTTGATCTCTTCTTTGAAAGCCTCACACAGGCTGTTCTATTTGAGCCAGTTTCATTTCAAAGAGTTTTTCTCTTTGCTGCTAAAGAAAAGCCAAATTCGTGGCCTGATCAATCTGCTACAGTTGTGTTTCAGTGCAGTGTGCTGGCATGGAAGCTTGGATTGTCCAAGGTGTCTCACCACTGATTGAAAGGTGCTGTTGCTAAGTTTTGGGAGGTTACTGTGCTCATCCGACAGACACTAAGCAGTTTATCCACATAACCATGTTTTTTTTGAAGTCAGAAACTTGTAGAAAAGTGACAGTTCTTGAGGTATTTCAGGGCAGGGTTTAAACTGAGTTGTGCCAGCAAGAAAACATGGACCTTGACACACAAGGTCCAAACCTTGAGCATTGGATGGATTGCATTGCGATCAACCCAATGGATTTTGCCTTAAGACTATTAACCAGTTTTAATGCACTGTGTGGTATAGTGTATCTAATACATATCAATTGACTGTATTTTTTTCAAAAGTAAATATTTTGTTTTCCACTTTCTAAAATTGCCACTACACCATAGACTGTCTGGAGATTTTTTTTTTTGTAAATTCTCCACCAATTAAACCATTCAAACTTCTTCAATTCTACCTTTAGCTATTTAAGCATATATCCAATTCTACTTTGCATATTTGCTAAATAAAATGGTTAATATCTACTTTCAGCACGCTGGAGGAGAGATGGCTTTTGTATTGATGCATAAAGGTTGTAACCAGTGTTGACTGCAGAGTTGAGTGTGCTGCTTACATAAGGTGTGTAATGAAGTTTGTTGTGACTCTTGCACACACAGCCTGTGATGATGTACTTGAGTTGAGAGAGCAATACTCTCACTCGGCTTGTACTGGGGCTATTTCCCATCTCTGTTCCTCATTCTTCTTGGACTTCTGTTTTCAATGTGATTATTCACATTGTTTTTTGGTGGTAAAAATCCCCCAATGTAGCTTATATTTCTAACATTTTCTTCCTAATCAAATGGCTGGTGAATTTATAAAGAAAGATACTCTTGATGTGCTGAAGGACCAGCGTGTGGTGTGGAGACTCGTTGAAGGGGTCTGTCTAGATCTTGGATGCTAATCTGTATCTGGGGAGGGGATGCCATATGAAGCAGAAAGTCCTTTGCCTAAAGTCATGTAAAGTTGCTCACATTCACCATACATACCAACACCTCCTTTTAATACAAAGGCATTGTGAAGCACACCACAAAATATTCAAAACAAATCCTGTCACGGTTTTTTAAAAAACAGGAAATGCTAGAAATACTCAGCTTGGTCTGGTAGCATCTGTGGAGGTGGAAATAGAGTTAATGTTTCAGGTTTGTGACCTGTCACAGTTGAGCATGTGGGTTTGATGTAAAACTGCTTGTTTTTAGCTGCTAATGAGTTAAATTTATTCCATTGTCAGTTGTATCTATTATAAAAATGTACCAGTTACGTATTCACTCTCTAAATGTAATTTTGATTTCTTTTTGGACAAGTAGGAAACTGAGCCAAATAACTTAATATGTGAATATTCAGTACCACATAATTAGGAAAAGAATGAACTTCTATGTATACAGCACCTTTCGCACCGTTCGAACATCCAAAACCTCCACTGCCAATGGATTACTTTGAAGTGTCGTAACAGTTATTTCGTAGGCCATTTCACCATTGCTTTCCTCCATCAACATTGGTAGCACTGTAAATATTAATTTATTCCTTATTAAAGGGTAGTCTTCTCATTGTGCAATCATAAAATTTGAAGAATGAAAAATTACGATGTGTTTATTTTGATTTAAAACTGCAAGTACGGGAGCTTTGACCAGCTACTGTGCTGAGGGAATTAATATACACACCATAAAGGTGGTGCATATTAGGTTATTGATTGGCACTATATTGTTTGGCTTAACTTCTTTTCCCCACAGTGATGCCATGCATAGGTTTTAATTTTCAGTTCTTTGAGTATTTATGGTGCAACGATTTAACTCTGACTTTTTGTTTAAAACAGGGTGACAGCAGTATTCGCTACTTCGAGATCACAGATGAAGCGCCGTATGTCCATTACTTAAACACGTTTGCCAGCAAGGAGCCACAGCGAGGGATGGGATATATGCCAAAAAGGGGCCTTGATGTTACCAAATGTGAGATTGCCAGGTAAGGGGTACTGTGCTGCAGTTCGGGTGAACCTAGCCTTTTTGTAAGCAAAACGTTTCCTTTCCTGTAGGCTGTTTCTGTCCTTTAACTTACATCATTCTCTTCTGATGGGAGGAAGAGAGTTGAGAAATCTAAAAAATGTTGTTGATAATATCTCTTGCAAACTAGCTATTTGGTTGTGGTTAGCAAATTTCTGTTCAGCTGTGCCACTTGCCACTCATTCCTCAAGCAAGAAAGTGAGCAAGGTCCCTGATGTTGACCTGCTGCCCTGTACTAATACTGGGAAAGTTGATCAGTAAGCCATGAAAGGAATATTAATTAAAAGCTATTAGATGAATCTTTGATCTGGAATTGGGCCAGTGATTCACGATTCACAACTAAATTTTATAAATGCCTGAAACTTAACTCATCTCTGAAACGTGCAACGTTATCCAGTTCAAAATATCTAAATTGCAGAAACTAGTCAGAGCAAGAATGTTGTACAGTGCTGGTGATTACCAAAGCCGTCAAAGATGAAATAAAAACATGGAATTTTGGAAATACTCAGGTCAGGCAGCATCTGTGGAGAGTTAACAACTCAGAACGGTTCTGACTAAAAGGCATCTGCAGTATTTTGCTTTTCCATTGGATGAAGTTAGACACAGCTCTGTTGACTAATAGTGGCCTAGTTCGTAACACTCTAGCCTCTAGTTCAGAAGGTTGTGACTTTTTCCACTCTACAACCCCACTTCACAAACTTAAGCACAAAATCTAGAGACTGGCATTTCAGTGCAGTACTGCGGGAGTGAATATTGAGCTTCCAATTGCTTTCCACTTCATTCTTCCCAGTCCCACTCTGACCTCTTGTTGGCATTCTACACTGTTCAGATGAAGCTCAATGTAGGCCATTTGTAAGTAAAATAACATGAAAATTGCAAGATGTAAGAATGCTATTCTGGAGTGAATCAGAAATTTATGTTTATATAAATACACAAACTAGTTCTTGTGCATCCCTGTTTGTACTGTTGGCTTTGTGTAACCCTCCCTAGCTCATCTGTCATACCTGTGATAAATTGTAAGTAATATATAAAGAATAATGGTTACTCAGTAGCAGTTCCATTAAGGTCAAGTGATTTATAAGGCATCTGAAACTGGTGAGATTACAGCCTTGAAAGCTCCAGTCTCCACTTAGGTTCTTTGGTGAAGGTTTCAAGAGGTATTACTGGGCAGGGTTTGTTTACATACATATATAAATGCACTACTGGTTTGTTAAATCGACACTGAAAAATACTTTTCTGTTAGATTAGTAATATTTTATTCAAGTGAATTCTGTACTGACATCTTTTTTGCATGAATTTTGTTTTTAAAAATATTAATTTTGATCTGCAGGTTTTATAAGCTTCATGAAAGGAAGTGTGAGCCAATTATCATGACTGTGCCAAGAAAGGTGGGTGAAATTTTGGCTTGAAAGCAGAACTTCACTTCTCTATATAAAGGCAAAGATGGTATGACATTTGTGATTTGGTGTTGGTTCTACTGGTGACTAAGTGAATGAAGGAGTTACAAACTCTACCTATGGCCCAAGAAGGGATGGTGGTGCTAAGAGGCCTGAATGCAAGAACAGGCTAAATATTGTAATACCATGTGAGGTGGTAAGAATATTGAAGGGGCAGTGGTAAACTGTCCCAGATAGGATACAATTATGATACCTCACAGTACTGGATATGCTGTTGGGGTAACACACCGAGGTAAAGGCTTGGAACTTCCAAGAAAGAGGGCAAATCTCTGCCTACGCTACAGCTGTATCAGGTTGATTGCTGACAGTCTGGACTGAGTTATTTGCTTGTACTATGACAGAAAAGTAGTATTTGGAGGAGCGGAAGAGAAAGAGAGCAGAGGGGCATAAGAGTGGGAAATAAGTTATTGAAATTGAAGTCCACCCATCCACATGCACAAAGCAAGGACAATGCTATGCCATTGTATCAGTTATGTTCAATTAAAAAAAAAGAGTTTTGTGTTTTTTGCCCTGCCTGCAGTCCCTTGATTTGATTCCCTTGCTTTTGTAAAATTGCATATCACAGGGCAGCTGTCATTCAGTTGATGTAAAGGCTTCCTCCTTGTGGATGTGACATGAAATAATGAACAGATCACACAACGTAGAGAGGTGGTGGCGATGAGGTTCCCCAGAAGCATTCCTTTAACCAACTAAATACTTTGTAGTTAAAATTTACTGTATTAAAAAAGATAACCTAATTCTCTATCAGAATAGAAGCTGAGTGGTCATTATATCCCATATTTCACGACTTGGACTGCAACACTTCAAGGCAGCTCATCCCGACCATCCCGAGAATAACTGAGTGGGCAATAATTGCTGGCCTTGCTAGCAACACCTGTATTCCAAGAATTAATTGCAAAAAAAAAACCTCATGGCATTAACCATAACTCATCTGGTATTCTTTATTTCAGATTTCAAATATTTGCATTTTTCCTGAACTTGCACACTTTTTGCTGCTCCTGGTTCTAGGCTGAAGTATGCTCGTTTCTGTTTGTTTCTTTTTGACTTGTAAAATGATTTATCTTTTTTCTTATCTAGTCTGACCTTTATCAAGATGACTTATATCCTGAAACACCTGGACCAGAAGCAGCATTGGAAGCAGAAGAATGGTTTGAAGGGAAAAACAAGGACCCCATTCTCATCTCCCTGAAGCATGGCTATGTACCTGGGAAAAACCGAGAGCTTAAAGTCCAGAGGAACCGTTTAGACAAACCAGCACTGAACAAAAAAACTGAAAGTGGCAGTACTCCCATGATGGGTCCCACCCCCAATGCAGTAAGTGCATCAACCAGGCTGCTGTGTGTCTACTCCTTCTAAGCTCCAGATGCACATCCTAACAAACTGGTTTTTCCCGAGTATTAAAACCTAGGCTTACTTTAATGTCTCCTTTTACTCTGACTTTCTTTTTAAGAACCTCAAGTGAGGAAATTGTTCATTCAATCCAGTCTTCCCTACTTGGTACAGTCCATGGCCTTAACCCTAACTCTTGAATTACCTTGTTTTCTCTCATGCTATTTCCAACCTTGGTGTCATACACTGTGGGCAAAGAAACATAGGAAATTCCCAGCACATAAGGAGGCCATTCGGCCAGTCATGTCTGTGCTGGATGTCTGAAGGAGCAATTCACCCAGTGCCACTCCCCACCTTCTCCCCATAACCCTGCACATTCTTCCTTTTCAAATAATCCAATTTCCCTCTTGAATGCCTCGATTAAAAACCTACCTGCACCATGCTCTCAGACAGTGCATTCCAGATCCTAACTACTCACAGCGTGAAAATGTTTTCCTCATGTCGCCATTGTTAAATTCCACAAAGCTTGTTATGGAAGGATAATGCTGGAGCTTATGTTTACTCAGTTTCACATTTATTGTGCAGAATAAAAGGATTACAAGCATGCAGCTTCTCACTCAAAACCTCCACCAGTCTGAGTGTCTGCTTGTGAATGCTCAACTAAAACCCCAATTAACACCTTTCATCTGCATATAATCAAACCATTGACACGCAATTAACAACCATTGCTTCTTTGGTCAATTATCTTAAATCTATGCTCTCTGGTTCTTGATCCTTCCACCAATGGGAACAGTTTCTCTATCTACTCTGTCCAGACCCCTCTATGATTTTGAATGCCTCTGTCAAATCTCCTCTCAACCTTCTCTTAAGGAAAACAGCCCAGACTTCTCCAATCTATCCACGTAACTGAAGTTCCTCATCCCTGAAACTGTTCCTGTGAATCTTTTTTGCACTTTCTCTAACGCCTTCACATCCTTCCTAAAGTGTGGTGTCCAGAACTGGACACCATACTCCAGTTGAGGCCAAACCAGTGTTTTATGCAAGTTTAATGTAACTTCCTTGCTTTTGTGCTCTATGACCCTATTGATAAAGCCTAGGATGCTGTATACTTTATTAACCGCGCTGTCAACCGTCTGCCACTTTCAGTGACTTCTGCACATCTGCACCTAGGACCCTGTGCGCCTGCACCCCCTTTAGAATTGTACCCTTTATTTTATATTGTCTGTCCACATTCTTTCTGCCAAAATGAATCACTTTACACTTCCATGCATTAAATTTCATCTGCGACTTGTTCTCCCATTCCACCATCCTGTCTGTCCATTTTAAGTTCTACACTCTCCTTGCAGTTCCCAATACTTCCAAATTTTCTGTCAACTGCAAATTTTGAAACTGTGCCCTGTACAGCAATATATATCAGCAAGATCAAGGGTCCTAACACCAACCCCGACGGAGCTCCATTGTAAACCTTCCTCCAGTTGGAAAAGCAACCATTAACCACTACTCTGTTTCCTGTCTCTCAGCCAATTTTGTATCCATGTTGTTCCTTGAGCTCTAATTTTGCTCACAAGTCTGTTATGTAGCACTTTATCAAATGTCTTTTGGAAGTCCATGTACACCATGACTCTTATCAACTCTCTCTGTTAACTCATAAAAAGAATTCCAAGTCAGTTAAACACTATTTTCCCTGATCAAATCTATGCTGGTTTTCTTTAATTAACCCGCATTTGTCCAAGTGACTATTAATTTTGTCCCAAATTATCGTTTCTCGAAGCTTCCCCACCACCAAGTTTGAACTGACTGGCTTGCAGTTGCTGGGTCATCTTTGCACCCTTTTTGAACAAGGGTGAAACATTTGTAATTTTCCAGTCCTCTGGCACCACCACTGAGTCTAAAGAAGATTGGAAAATTATGGCCTGTATCTCCACAATTTCCAATCTCTCTTTCCTCGGTATCCTTGGAGGCATCTCATCCAGTCCTGGTGCCTTATTAACTTTAAATACAAACAGCCTATCCAATAATACCTCCTTATTCATTTTAAACCTTTCAAGTGTCTGAACTACCTCCCCTTTCACCATGACCTGTGCAGCAGCATCTTCCTTGGTAAAGGTTGATGCAATTTAATACCTCGGCCATGCCCACGGCCTCCATGTGTAAGTCCCCTTTTTGGTCCCTAATTGGCCCCACTCCTCCTTTGATCCTTTTACTATTAATATGCCTATAGAGGACTTTTGGGTTTCCTTTTATGTTAGTTGCCAGTCTGCTCTCATACCCTCTCTTTGCTTCGCTCATTTGTTTTTTCTATTCCCCTCTGAACCTTCTATATTCAGCCTGTTTCTCGGTTGTATTATCCACCTGACATCTGTCATTAGCACACTTTATTTAAAGTCCCCCATTATAATTACTCTATAATTCCTGCACCTCTCTAATTTCCTTGCACATTTGTTCCTCTACATCTTTCCCACGAGTTGGTGGCCTGTAGACTACACTGAGCAATGTAATTGAACCTTTTTTGTTCCTTAGCTCTTGCCAAATAGATTCTGTCCTTGACTGCTCTGGGGCAACCTGTCTCTCCAGCACTTTCCTATCTTTCCTGAACACCTTGTATCCAGGAATATTTAATACCCAGTCCTGCCCTCCTTTGAGCCAGGTCTCTGTTATAGCTACAACATCATACTTCCACATGGTTATCTGCGCCTGCAACTCACCAATCTTATTTACCACATGTTGTGCATTCACATACATGCACAGTAAAGTTAATTCAGACTTTATTACTTACCCCTTACTATTTCCTACTCTTTCATTGTGTCTGTGCCAGCTACAAAAGTGATCCAGCTACTAATCCCACTTTCTAGCTCTTGATCTGTAGCCCTGTAGATAACAGTACTTCATGGGCATGTCCACATTTTTAAATGCAGTGAGGGTTTCTGCCTCCACCATGTTTTCGGACAGTGAGTTCCAGACCGCCTCCACCCTCTGGGTGAAAAGATTTCTTCTCCATTCCCTCCAATCCTTCTGCCATTACTTTAAACCTATGCCCCCTGGTTATTGGCCTCTCTGCTAAGGGAAATAAGTCCTTCGTATCCACTGTAGGTCCTTCATAATTTTATACCTCTCAATTCAATCTCCCCTCAGCCTCCCCTGTTACAAGTAAAACAATCCCAGCTTATCCCATCTTTCCTCATAGCTCAAAGTCTCCATTCCTGGCAACAAACTGTGTAAATCTCTGTACGCTCTGTACTGCGATCACATCCTTCCTGTAATCCAGTGACCAGAACTGTACGCAGTACTCTAGCTGTGGCCTAACTAGTGCTTTATACAGTTCTAGCAAACCTTCCTGTTTTTATGTTCTGTGCCAAGGCTGATCAACAAAGGTATGGCTTATTAACCTCCTGATTTACCTGTCCTACCTTCAGGATTCTGTGGACATGCACTCCAAAAGTCCCTCTGTTCCTGTACACTTCAGTATCCTGCCATTTATTGAGTATGCCCTTGCCTTGTTCGCCCTCCCCAAATTCATTACCTCACATTACCCTGGATTGAATTTTCTGCCCACTTGACCAGTCCACTGATATCTTCCTTAAAGTCTACAGCTGTCTTCCTCACTATCATCCAGGCAACCATTTCTTTGTATCATCTGCAAGCTTCTCAATCATGCCCCCTACATTTAAGTCTAAATTATTAAATCATACTATGAAAAGCAAAGGACCTAGTATTGAGCCCTGTGGAGCTCCACTGGAAACAACCTTCCAGTAACAAAAACGCCTGTTGACCATCATCCTTTGCTTCCTGCCATTGAGTCAATTTTGGATCCAACTCGTCTCTTGCTCTTGGATCCCTTGAGCTTTTAAATTTCTAACCAGTCCGCTATCTGGGACCTTGTCAAAAGCCTTCCTAACATTCATGTAAACCACATCAAGCGTGCTAACTTCATCGATCCTCCTTGTTACCACCTCAAAAAAAATTTCAGTCAAGGTAGCCAGGCATGACCTTCCCTTAACAAATCCATGCTGGCTGACTGTCCTTGATTAATCTGTGCCTTTCTAATTGACTATTTATACTATCGCTCAGAATTTGTTCCAATAATTTGCCCTCCCCCAAGTTTAGGCTGATTGGCCTTTAATTAGTTGGTCTAGCCCTTCTTCCATTTTTAAACTTTGGGACAACATAACAGTCCTCCAGCATCATGCCTGTAGTCAGACAGGATTGGAAAATGATGGTCAGAGCCTCCCTTGCTTCTCTAAGTGGCCTGGGATCCATTTCGTCCAGGCCTGGCAATTTATCCACTTTCAAAAATGATAAACCCGTCAATGTTGTCTTTTTCTGTTTATCTTATCCAATATTTCACTCCCTCCTCCTTAACTACAATGTCTGCATCATCTCCCCCTCTTGTGAAGGCAGACACAAAGTGTTCAGAACCATGCCCATGTCTTCTACCTCCACACACGCAGGTTACCTTTTTAGTCTCTAATCGGCCCTACTCTTTTAGTTGTCTTTCTTTGGTTATCTTATGCATTTATAAAGTGTCTTTGGGCTTTCCTTGATTTTTCTTGACAATTTTTTTTTATTGTGCCCTCGCTTTGCTTTTCTGATTTCCTTTTTAATTTCACCCCTTCTATACTCTTCTCTGCTTTCTGCAGTATTGAGCTCTCAGTATCAGCCCAAGCTTCCCTTTTTTTATGCCTTATCCTACTCGTATGCTCTTGACTTCTGGGGTGGCGGTGGGGTGGGGGAAGCGCAGTCTGGATTTCAGAGGTCCACCCTTTGTGGGAACACTTTTGCTCTGAACGCCCTCTATCATCTCCTTGAATGTCTCCCACTGCTGTGACATTGATATACCTTCGAGTAGCTGTTTCCAGTTCAGTTTTGGCAAACCCTATCTCCGCTTTGTAAAATTAGCCTAGGAAAATTGGCCATTCCCAATTTTAAAACTTTTAATCTTGGTCTATCTTTGTCCTTTCCCATAACTCTGCCAAATCTAACTGAATTATAATAGTTACCACCAAAATGCTCTCCCACTAATATGCCTTCCACCTGCCCAGAAACTAATTCCAGAGCTGCTCTTTTCTCGGGCTTGCTACGTACTGGCTAAATAAATTCTCCTGAATGTATTTTAAGAATTCTGCACCCTCGATAACTTTACTTTGATTCTATCCCAGTTAGTATTGGAGTAGTTGAAATCCTCTAGAACTTCTGGCGGTTCACCCTCCTCAATGTTTTGCAGTTGCTCAGTAACATCGATGATCCTGGCACCAGGAAGTTTACCTATCATCATCCTGGAGTCAGATCTGCAACCACAAAAATACCTGTCTGTCCCCCACCACCATCTCCCCCCCCCCCCCCCAAAAAAAAATCTCTTGAGTCCGCTATCACTATTACTTTTCTGACCTTCCTTCTCCACACCGTCCTCTGTACAGCTGTGCCACCTGGACTTCGTTCTGGCTGTGCTCCCTAGAGGAACAATCGGTCTCCAGTATTCAGAACTGAATACCAATTAGAAAGCAAGATGCACTCGGGAGATTCCATAACCTGCCTGATCCTCCTCTGTCTAGCGGTCATCCATTCCCTCTCCCTGCACCTTTTAAGCTGTGGGGTGACCATCTCTTGAAACATGCTAGCCATATAGTTCTCAGCCTTGCGGATGCACTGCGCTGACACCAGCTGCTGCTCAGGCTCTGAAGCCCAGAGTTCCCGAATGGCACAGGATGTGCATTCAATGGGACTGAGGTGCCATGCCTCTCTTTATTAGACTGCAAATTAAATTTTAGTTTAACTCACTTATCTAACTTGGAGAGGAAACAAAGAACAGTAATGCTGACCAACCAATCACCTCCTTGCTGCCCTGTGACGTGGCACCTTGATAATTGTTTTTTTGTTTATGGATTTGCCAAATATTTGCCTGGGTCTTCTCTCCCATTCTACTGCCACCTCTGCTCAAGTCTGGGCCTTTGTTCTTTATCTGGCTTTGTCATTTAAAACAAATCTGGTGTTAAAGTTCAGTCATCACTCAATAGCAAGTTGTTAACTTGTTAGGAAGCTTTTTTGAAAATGGGAGGAATTAAAGCCACAGAGTTTGAAAATGGCAGGACAATTTGAGCATGCTGTTTTATTTAAAAAGAAACATATGGGATCCTTAGCGTTATTAATAGAGTCTTAGTGTACAAAAGCAAAGACGTTATACTAAATCCTAAATAAAAGCAAAATACTGCAGATGCTGGAAATCTGAAATAAAAACAAGAAATGCTGGAAATACTCAGCAGGTCTGGCAGCATCTGTGGAGAGAGAAGCAGAGTTAACGTTTCAGGTCAGTGACCCTTCAGAACTGGCAAATATTAGAAATGTGAAAGGTTATAAGCAAGTAAAGCGGGGGTGGGGCAAGAGTTAACAAAGGAGAAGGTGTAGATAGGACAAGGTCACAGAATAGCTGACCAGAAGGTCGTGGAGCAAAGGCAAATAATATGTTAATGATGTGTTGAAAGACAAAGCATTAGTACAGAGAGGGTGTTAACAGACTGAAAATTGAACAGCCGCAAGTACAAACATGAAAAAACAGTGGGTAAGCAAACTGAACAAACTAGGATGAAATAAAATAAAATAAACACAGAAAAAAGAAAAAATAACTCAAAGTAAAATGGGGGACCCGTCATACTCTGAAATGATTGAACTCAATGTTCAGTCCAGCAGGCTGTAGTGTGCCTAATCGGTAAATGAGATCCTGTTCCTCGAGCTTGCCTTGATGTTCACTGGAACACTGCAGCAATCCCAGGACAGAGATGTGAGCATGAGAGCAGGGGGGATTGTTGAAATGGCAAGCAACCGGAAGCTCGGGGTCCTGCTTGCGGACTGAGCGGAGGTGTTTCGCAAAGCGGTCACCCAGTCTGCATTTGGTCTCCCCAATGTAGAGGAGACCACATTGTGAGCAGCGAATACAGTATACTACATTGAAAGAAGTACAAGTAAATCGCTGCTTCACCTGAAAGGAGTGTTTGGGGCCTGGGATAGTGAGGAGAGAGGAGGTAAATGGGCAGGTATTACACCTCCTGCGATTGCAGGGGAAGGTGCCATGGGAAGGGGGCGAGGTGGTAGGGGTAATGGAGGAGTGGACCAGGGTGTCACAGAGGGAACGATCCCTTCGGAATGCTGACAGGGGAAGGGAGGGGAAGATGCGTTTGGTAGTGGCATCACACTGGAGGTGGCGGAAATGGCGTAGGATGATCCTTTGGATACGGAGGCTGATGAGGTGGAAAGTGAGGACCAGGGGAACCCTGTCGCGGTTCTGGGAGGGAGGGGAAGGGGTGAGGGTAGAGGTGCGGGGAAATGGGCTGGACAAGGTCGAGAGCCCTGTCAACCACAGTGGGGGGGAATCCTCGGTTGAGGAAAAAGGAAGACATATCAAAAGCGCTGTCATGGAAGGTAGCATCATCAGAGCAAATGCTTCAGAGATGGGGAACTGGGAGAATGGAATGGAGTCCTTACAGGAGGCACACCCCCACTGTTTTTTTTTCATGTTTGTTTTTTCAGTCCGTTAACACCCTGTCTGTACTACTGCTTTGTCTTTCAACACACCATTAACATATTGTTTGCCTTTGCTCCATGACCTTCTGGTCAGCTATTCTCTGTGACCTTGTCCTATCTACACCACCTCCTTTGTTATCCCTTGCCCCACCTCCGCTTTACTTACTTGTAACCTTTCACATTTCTAATATTTGCCAGTTCTGAAGAAGGGTCACTGACGTGAACGTTAATTCTGCTTCTCTCTCCACAGATGCTGCCAGACCTGCTGAGTATTTACAGCATTTCTTGTTTTGATACTAAATCTTCACTGCTTTGTCCTCAGCAGGAGGATTGTTCAGTTCTGAATATGGCACTTGTTCTCAAATAAGGCAGAAACTGTAACTCCAACTATAAATGTACTTTAAACCTAACTTCTGCCCAAACTATATAAGTGAAATAGGTGTTCTCAATTTAAGCTGTGCTTTGTTTCACTTCAGTGTACAGCCAGTAATGTAAAAACTGTAAGTTTCTCTTCTGATAAGCTTCCACCCTGCTTCTTAACCACAACTATCAGGAAACTCCCAGAATTTTGGGCCCCATACCGCAATGTTACTCCAGCTCTACAAATAAGTAAAACACTGCCTGCCCGCCAACCCATTGCTGCATTATTTAATAAAAGGAAATGCTGCCTACTTTATATTTCTGAATAAAACGCTGAGGGGGAAAAAGTGCTCCTCCAAAATTTGCTTCACGCGTAATGAGTTACCTTGTGACTGTTATGTAGGAAACTTGTCAACAATTTTGCACTAAGCAAGACCCCACAAACTGCCTTTAACCAGCTGATGAGTGGGCCATTTCCTGCAGTGCAGTCAGAAGCTTACTTGTACAGTAGCGACCCCATTCAATCATTTTGAAAAATGTCAAGCTTGTCACCACTAAATTTGAATTGTTTGTGTGAGATGGGACAGCTGATGTAAGAGCACAGGTAACAAGTGAGCCAAGTCTTGACTGATTGTATCCTCGGGTGAAGGAAAGTGGAAAGGAAAAGAAAAAAAGAGTGCATTTTTAGAATGATTAAAACTACAGCAATAGAAGGAAAGAAAGTGTGCATTTGTATAGTGCCTTTAACATCCTCTGGAATGCTAAGCACTTCAGCGAGTGATTTGCTTTGAAGCATATTCAGTGTTGTAATGTAGGCAGATGTGGCAGCCAGTCTGCACCCAGCAAGTTCCTGCATACAGCAATGAGATAAGTACCCATGTTATCTGAAACAAAAACAGAAAATGCTGGAATTACTCAGGTCAGGCAGCACCTATGGAGAGTGTGTTAACAGTTCAGATCTCTGTGACCTTGCATCAGAACTGGCAAAAGTTAGAAATGTAATAGGTTTTGAGCAAGTGAGAGGGGGTGCAAGGGATGAAGAACAACGAAAGGGAAGGTCTGCGATAGGGTGACAAGAAGTGGGGATTAAATGACAAAAGATATTGGGCACTTTACAACCTTCCGGACTCAAAATTGAGTTCAATAATTTTAGATCATAACCTCTGCCCCAATTTTTCCTCACCACTTGTTTGTTTCTTAATCCCTTTACTTGGTGTTCGAACAGCTGCTATCCTGTCATGTACACCTCATCCAGACACATCCTTTATTTCTGCCCTCGTTCCATTACTACCCACTTTTGGCTTTGCACCATGAAACGGTTTGCCCTCCACCCTATCACTTTTTTTTTTTCAGGTCCTTTTTGTTCAGGTTTAGTCTTAAACTTACTTTTCATGTTTTTGCTTTCGTACAGACCTGTTCATTATTCTGCCATTAGCACTCTCTGGTCTCGTGCTTTGTCTTTTGCGACAACTGTTTCGCACTCCATTTCCATTCTGTTGCTTGACATTTGTCATTTAACCTCTTCCCCTCCCCACCACCCCCTCCACCCTATCTGTCTTTCCTCCTTGTTCTTTCCCCCCCCCCCCCAACCCCCCACCCCACCCTTCACTTGCTCAAAGACTGTTACATTTCTAACTTTTGTCCATTCTGTTGAAGGGTCGCAGACCTGAAACGTTAACTCTCCACTGTTTCTTTCTCCACTGATGCTGCCAGATCTGAGTATTTCCAGCACTTTCTGATCTCATTTCAGAGTTCCAGTATCTGCAGTATTTTGCTCTTGCTTTTTGTTGTTCTTCCACACCACCACCCCCTCACTTTCACTTGCTCAAAACCTATAATATTTCTAACTTTTGCCAGTCTGATGAAAGGTCACACAGACCTGAAACATTAACAGTTTTTCACTCCACAGCTGCTGCCTCACTTGCTGAGTATTTCCAGTATTTTCTGTTTTTGTTTCAGATTTCCAGCATCCACTGTATTTTGCTTTTGTACCCAGGTAATCTGCTTTGGTGTTGATTGAGGGATCATCATTCACCAAGACACCAGGGGAACGCCCCTGCTACTTTTCAGATAGTGTCACAGAATCTTTTACAACCACCTGAATAGATGGGGCTTTGGGCTAACATAGTATCTGAATTATTTTTGAATATAAAAATTTGTTCATCCAATTAGTAATGCTTATAGTGAAAAACTGAGGACCCAGTACTGGGGATTATCACTTGTAACATCCTGCCAATCAGCGAACAAACTCAATTTTCCCAACTTTATCTCTTCCCAACACATTGCCAACCCATACGTCAAGCATACCTCCAATTCCTGCACTCTAATTTTGCTAATCTCCTGTGTTGAACCTTGCCAAATGCTTTCTGGAAATCCATAAAGACACGCACCTATTAGCCATTTTACTGACTTCCTCAGAAAAATTCAGCCAGATTAGTAAGTTATTACCTATCCTTCAAATCCATGTTGATTTTCTTTGAGCAGCTGATGTTTTTCCAAGCACTTAGTCACTTTCTCTGCTAGATTCCATTAACTGCCCCACAATTGATGTTTAACTACCAGGTCTATATTTACCTGGTTCCTCCCTCCCTCCCTTTTAAATATTGAAATTATGTTTGCAATTTTTGAATCCAAAGGTACAATTCCTGAATCTAGGGAGCTTTGGAAAATTGAGTAGTATCTACAATTTGCTCACCTATTTCTTTGAATATCATACGATGGAAACTAAAATTTTCTGGAGATCTATCCAACTTTGTTCTTTTACTTTCTCAATTCCCATTTTGTAACTTAAATCCATTAAGTTCCTCCCTTTGAATTATTTTGTATTTTGTCTACTTCCTCCACTGAAAATAGATTCAAAGTACTCATTTAACAAGTTAGCTATTTAATTCTTATCCATTATAATCTGGCCTGCGTCCACCTTGAAAGGTCCCACATTTTCCATTACCACATTCTCTTCATATATTTATCAAAACTTTTGCTGTTAGCTCAGATACCATTTGCAAGTTATTTTCATAGTCTGTTTTTTGCACCTCTTTACTTACCTCCACCAAATATACACTTTTGTCCTCTACCGCCTACCCCAGAACTGCAGAACTTGAATCTTCACTGAAAATGTGTAATAGCTGATTAAGAGTAGTTTTGGCAGTCATGTTTGATACCACTACTGCTTTTCCAAATGCAGTGCTTCAACATGAAAAAAGTTTTCTTGTGTCTGCATTGAGCCAATTCCAATACTGTACTGAAAAATGGAGATTAAATATTTTTTTCTCTTTTTAGAATTCTGAATCCAAATTGGATGAGTTGTTGCAAGAGGTTAAAACTCTGAAGGCCACCATCGCCAGCCAAGACGAGCGCATTGCCAACCTAGAGAATCAGATGGCTAAGATCGCTATCTGAAGCCTGTATTATGCTTAATTATGGGGGTACAATTGTCTGGTGTGGATTATCAGGAATCCTCCAGTCACCAAAACTCCGACTCTCACTACCCTGCCATTGGTGGAAGCACCCTTCAGCATTCCAGTATCAAATTGCCCTCCTTTTTCTCCTTTCTCACTGGACTAACTTTGTTACAATTTGGAAACACAGTTCACTTTTTTTTTTAAATAGAATTTATTTTCAGAATTTTTAACAAAGAGGAGACAAATGTCTTTTTTCTCCACGCTTTCCACATTCAACAATGAGTATTAATTTTTTTATTCCTAACTCAAGTCCTATGCATATATAAAGGTGTGCTCTACTCTAATACTAGAGTGATTTCCTGGTTATACGGGCTTGTCTGTCTCTTGTCTCAGATTCCGGTTTTTTAAAAGTGACTACACATTCCATGTACAAGCGTACCAGCACCATTGAAGAACACTTAATGGGTTCAGCTCTTATAGAGCAAAGAATGGTGATCTGTCATTAAATATACTTCCAGTTACAAAGATAAAACATTGATTATAAAATTACTCTGGTGTTTTGTCATTTTTTTCTAACTTTAAAAAAGGTAGAGGTACTGTTTCGAAAACACTTGCTCCTTCCATCTCTCTCCCAGATGCAGACTGTCCTATACCAGTATCTTGCCCAAGTGGAGGCTCTTCATGTGTAAATATGGTCACGTTGTGTCAGAATGCTATTTGGCAAACACTAGGAGATGTTGGAGCTGAGCTTGAAACTATCCTTGTTGCAAGTCCACACAAGCATTTTCCAGCACTGTGACCGGGAACCCTGGCTGATTTTTCCTTTTTCTGACAAAAGGGTGCTATGATCTATCAGTGTGCTCTTAGCAACTGTGGCTGAGATCAACTAACTCAATAGAAACCATGAGGTCTCCCTCAAGTCAATGGCTCAATGACACACTGGGTCATCAGAGATTCACCCTTTTTTTTTTAAAGCTAATTCCTTTGAAGACTAGTAAAAACAATATTATCACTAGTTTCCTTATCAAAACCTATTATAATCTTGTGCATCAATGCTAAATGGGGATGTAGTTAATTTGAAATTCATCTCTCAAGGTGCCCATTTATTTAGGCACCATTGGTTCAAGGACACTTTATTTTACCTGAATGGAGCAAATGAGTAGGATAAATGTTTTAGTTTTTAAACATGCAAATCATTGGACGTTTAATTTCAGCTTCCATATTTGCTTAATAGTACATCTTGTCATCAAATGCAACTTCAAATATTTAGTGCCTTTATTGCAACAGATGTCCTAAGATGTTTCATGGGAGTGGGCAATGAGAAGTGTTGGGGGACTGGCCAAAGACATAGTCCACAAGTAATTTTTGAGGAAGTTTTGAAGGTAGAGAACTAAGTTGTCAGGCAGAGGGGCTAGAAAGAGATCCAGAGTGCAGGGTCAATTTGATGGAAGTTTGACTCCAAAGGCAGGGAAGGAGACCACAGTAGATAAGTTTCTGAATAGTGAGGATGTGAACTGAAGTGTGGGACTGAAGGATGTTGGAGGTTGGATGGAGCAAGGCCATGGAGGAATTTGGAAGATGAGGATTTTGAAGCAAATATATTTGGGACAAGAGCCCATAAAGGTTGTTGAGGATAAAGAATGATGGGTGAATGTGACGAAAAGAATCAAATGTGGGAGGGTGGAGATTTTGATGAGAGACCAACAAGAAGAACTCAGGTGAAATTCACATTCAAGCTCAAAAGCTTTTGGGGTGAGGGTTTCAGCAGCAATGGCAATGAGATAAGGGAGTGGAAGGCAAGTGATGTTATGGAGATGGAAATAAGCACTCTTGGTGATGGTTATGATGCAATGTTTGAAGCTCAGCTCAGGCTCTCCATCTCATCCAACCTGACTGAGCAGCATGGGGTGCAATTTGGTCAGTTTCTGCTGGAGCTTGAGCCCAATGGTTAAAGTTTTGCTAATGTATTGGAAAAATTCCTGGTTTATCCATAAATATTTGTATTGCACTGTGGCCCTGGAGAGGTACAGCTAGGGAATTCACAGGCTAAGTAACTTCATGTTTAAGTAGATTATATCAGGTGTTAACATGTAGATGAAGATTGGGAGGGGATCAAGGATGGAACTTTGTAGTAATCTTGAGGTGACTATGCAGGAGAAAAAAACATTGCAGGAGATAAGCTTGTGGTAGATAGGAGTGAAACCATGCTAGCATAGCAGTGGACCATGACAGTAGTGATGAAGGATGGAACAATTAATTGTCGAAAGCTGTGGAGAGATATGGGAGGACAAGCAATGTTATGGTTGCAGTTTAGGATCTGGGATTGATTAGCGCCTCCTTGGTACTTGTAGGTATGGTGGAAATCAGCCCATCAGAGATATACAGGTAGAGGTGAGGATCAAGCTGAGTGAAAAGGAGTGGGAGGATAGTAAATGGGTGGTGGTTGAAGAGGAAGGTGGTGTCAGGTATGCTTTTTGAGGAGCAATGTGATGGCTATTTTAGAAGAGAGAAGGGAACGATTAACAATATCTGGGAAATTCTGGCCCAAGGAACTATAGTTGAGTCGTCAGGGGTTGGGTCCAGGCCATATATTTCATGGAGATGAGTCTGGTGAGGAATGTGGTGGGGTAGCAGGGGTAGACTATGGAGAAGCTAAAATGTGAGTGTGGATCCCAGTAGGAGAAAGTTTGGAGGTAGTGGAGTCAGAGGTGGCTCAGACTGCTGCATGGATGCCTTCAATTTGAAAGGCAGAATTCCAAGAGCTCCTCACGCAGAACATTTAAAGTGACCATTTGAAGGAGGAAGGTAGTCATGGGAAAGAACTCTCGTATTAGCCTTGCCTTGCAGGATTACTGTAGGGTAGTGAGAGGATGTAATTGCATAGAGAAACAACTTTTCTTAAGGTCAAATTAGATCTGGTGAATGACCAGGCGAGGTGTGCATTTTTGCAAGTTGGTAGCCCTCAGAGTTGACAGTGAATCTGATGATTATCAATAAGGATGGAAGATGGCTTTCTGGTGGGAATTGGTATCAAAGGTCAAAGTAAAAGAGCTATCATGCAGGTTGATGAAAGGAAGCGACGTTGTGATGGGAGAGTCAGCGGCGAGGAAAGTGGGATACATTTTTTTTTTGGTTGAGATGAGTATGTTGATAGAGACAAAAGTTTTTAGAGATAGCTGTCAGTGATTGCTGGATGAAAGATGTTTTTGGGGAGGGGTTGGGGAGTTGACATGCAGAATTAGGTTTTAATGGGGCTTTGAGGGCTGAGATGTTTGAGCAGAGGGGACAATGGGAAGTTGGAACACAAACAAATGCTGTAAATACTCAGCAGGTCTGGCAGCATCATGGAGAGAGAAGCAGAGTTAATGTTTCAGGTCAGTGACCCTTCATCAGAACTGGCAGATATTAGAAATGTAAAAGGTTTTAAGCAAGTAAAGTGGGGGTGGGGCAAGAGATAACAAAAGAGAAGGTGTTGAAAGGACAAGGTCACAGGGAATCACTGACCAGAAGGTCATGGAGCAAAGGCAAACGATATGTTAATGGTGTGGTGAAAGACAAAACATTAGTACAGAGAGGGTATTAATGGACTGAACTGTGCATTCTGGCCACAAGCACAAACATGAAAAAAAAACAGTGGGTAGGCACAGTAGAAACAAAATAAAATAAACACAAAAAATGGAAAAAATAACTAAAAAAGGGGGACCTGTCATGCTCTGAAATTATTGAACCCAAGTTCAGTCTGAACATTGAGTTCAATAATTTCAGGGCATGACGGGCCCCCTTGTTTTTTTTTTTTTTTTGTGTTTATTTTAGTTTGTTTCTACTGTGCCTACCCACTTTTTTCATGTTTGTGCTTGGGGCCAGGCTGCTCAGTTTTCAGTCCATTAACGCCCTCTCTGTACTAATGCTTTGTCTTTCAGCACGCCATTAACATATCGTTTGCCTTTGCTCCATGACCTGGTCAGTTATCCTCTGTGACCTTGTCCTATCAACACCTCTTTTGTTATCTCTTGCCCCACCCCTGCTTTACTTGCTTAAAACCTTTTACATTTCTAATATCTGCCAGTTCTGATGAAGGGTCACTGACCTGAAACGTTAACTCTGCTTCTCTCTCCACAGATGCTGCCAGACCTGCTGAGTATTTACAGCATTTCTCGTTTGTGTTTCAGATTTCCAGCATCCGCAGTATTTTGCTTTTATTTTAGTGGGAAGTTGGATGTAGGTTGAAATAGCTGAGAATGAGGGCGTCACTTGGTGCAAAGACTGAGGGAAATGAAAAGAGGAACTTGCTGTTAGATTTAGGAGGGTGGCAGAGAAATTTAATATAAGGATGAGTGTTGCACAGTTTAGATGTAGAGTAAAACTCAGTACTCTCCCTAATCATGCTTCATCCCCGATCTCTGAACTACACCATACTGGCATTTCCAACATAACCTTGTGTGTTACCCAGTCTCAAACTTTTTTAATCAACTCCATTAATAATCCTCTATAAAATGCATTATTTTTATCAGTAAAGATTGAGCATTTCTAAATTTGAAAGCATAGTAAAAATGACGAATAGATCACTTTAATCAACTGATCTACTGTGTCTTGCACTGCTCTTACACATTGTTCAACTACAGGCTAAAAACAGTGGACTCTGAGGAGGAAGTCCCAGTACGTTACAGGAAACCTGCACTTGAACAAGCAGTTAATTCAATGAGTCACTAATGCTGATCTCAACCCAGGTGGAAGTGGTCAAGAGTCTCTGTTCCAGATCTGTGAGCTGTGAAACGCACCAGTAGATAGTCCTGCCTGGTGCTCCTGGACTTTAGAATGACCTTTTGTTTTAGCTACTTGCTTTGTAATGTTCTGTAATCATGCTAGCAGAAGCTCTCCTTGCATTAAAGATGATTATGTAACTTCCCCTGCATTGTGACGTCCACCCTAGTCAAATCTTGAAGGACAGTCTGCATTAGTGTAGGTAGATGACAAAGGTGAAATATAGCACAGATCTCACCAATACCGACAGTGAATAATTAGAATTTAACTTTGGAGCTTGCTTTAATTTCTGTGTGTAGTAGCAGTATTGTAAGTGCATTCAAAAGGAATATGCTAACAGTGCTGTTGTAGAGATTGGAGCAGTTTTACTCCATATATTTTATTTCACTGCTTTTTACTTTAGCCATCCGGCAGTGGCACAGTGGTTAGCACCGCAGCCTCACAGCTCCAGGGACCCGGGTTCGATTCCGGGTACTGCCTGTGTGGAGTTTGCAAGTTCTCCCTGTGTCTGCGTGGGTTTTCTCCGGGTGCTCCGGTTTCCTCCCACAAGCCAAAAGACTTGCAGGTTGATAGGTAAATTGGCCATTATAAATTGTCACTAGTATAGGTAGGTGGTAGGGAAATATTGGGACAGGTGGGGATGTTTGGTAGGAATATGGGATTAGTGTAGGATTAGTATAAATGGGTGGTTGATGTTCGGCACAGACTCGGTGGGCCGAAGGGCCTGTTTCAGTGCTGTATCTCTAATCTAAACCTATGTACTGTTCTCATCTGAAAGATGAAGTGAATGAAACAAACCTGTCTGTGATTAGCATGTTAACCGTACTTAAATAAAAGATTGATGAATTTACCTATGCTCTTCTGAAGGGGTGGGAGAATGATAAAACTAGTAGTTTACTAAGCAACACTCAGAAATATATCAGCTCTTTCCCCACTGCACCTTTAGGATGATGGGTGATATCTGCCCCAGGGAAACTAAAGAGGTGTTTGCAAGGTATTGTAAAGAAATCACCAAACAGAGGGGCGGTGCCAGTATCTTGTAAACAAGCCAGAGGTGTTTGTATATTCATTAGCCTGACTTCTGTGTAAAATAACTGAACAGCGATGCAGTGGTTAGCACCGCAGCCTCACAGCTCCAGGAACCCGGGTTCAATTCCGGGTACTGCCTGTGTGGAGTTTGCAAGTTCTCCCTGTGACCGCGTGGGTTTTTGCCGGGTGCTCCGGTTGCCTCCCACAGCCAAAGACTTGCAGGTTGATAGGTAAATTGACCATTATAAATTGCCCCTAGCATAGGTAGGTGGTAGGGGAATATAGGGAAGGTGGGGATGTGGTAGGAATATGGGATTACTGTAGGATTAGTATAAATGGGTGGTTGATGGTCGGCACAGAGCAAGGTTGGCCGAAGGGCCTGTTTCAGTGCTGTATCTCTAAATAAATAAATAAAACTATCCGTATACCTGAAGATAACCTCCTAAACAATAGTCAACATGGGCTTAGAAGATTCTGAAGATCGTTCTGCTTGACTTCTTTGAGGAAATTTCACCCTTGAATTTCCAATCTTCCATGATAACGCAAGAGATAATCCAAAGAACTGCCAACTAAAAATACCTGTTCCAAGAAAGGTGCCTTTCGTGACCATAAAATGCCCAAGAGTGCTTTATTATTATTTCTGAAGTGTATTTGCTGTTGTAGGAACTGCAACAGCCAATTTATTCCCAGCAAATTCCCACAAACAGCAATGCGATAATGGTATTTAGCCACAATATTTATATGGCCACTCCAGTTTTTGGTCAATAGTAACCCCCAGGATGTTGATAGTGGGGGGCTTCAGTGATTGTAATGCCATTGAATGTCAAGGGGAGATGGTCATTGCCTGGCACTTGTGTGGCACAAATGTTACTTGCCATTTATCAGCCCAAGCCTGGATGTTGTCCAGGTCTTGTTGCATTTCTACATAGACTGCTTCAGTATCTGAGTCGCGAATGGTGCTGAACATTGTGCAATCATCAGCGAACATCCCCATTTCTGACTTTATGATTGAAGGAAGGTCATTGATGAAGCAGCTGAAGATGGTTGGGCCTAGGACACTACCCTGAGGAACTCCTGCAGTAATGTCCTGGGACTGAGATGATTGACCTCCAACAACCACAATCATCTTCCTTTGCGCTAGGTATGACTCTAACCCCTGTTTCCCATTGACTTTAGTTTTGCTAGGGTTCCTTGATGCCATACTCTGTCAAATGCTGCCTTGATGTCAAGGGCAGTCACTCTCGGCTCACCTCTTGAGTTCAGCTCTTTTGTCCATGTTTGAACCAAGGCTGTAATGAGGTCAGGAGCTGAGTGGCCCTGGCAGAACCCAAACTGAGCATCACTGAGCAGGTTATTGCTGTACAAGTGCCGCTTGATAGCACTGTTGATGACACCTTCCATCACTTTATTGATGATTGAGAGTAGACTGATGGGGCAGTAATTGGCCGGGTTGGACTTGTCCTGCTTTTTGTGTACAGGACATACCTGGGCAGTTTTCCGCATTGCCGGATAGATGCCAATGTTGTAGCTGTACTGGAACAGCTTGGCTAGGGGCGCGGCAAGTTCTGGAGCACAGGTCTTCAGTACTATTGCCGGAATATTGTCAATGCATTACAATGCAGGAGAACCCCAGGTTTGATCCCAGGTCTGTGCTGAGTCAACTGAGCTATCCAATCTGTTGACAGTGCCTCTGAGCTGAAGCAGGGAAAATCCAGCCAGATTTCTCTCCTGATCTTTATCCACAATCCAAAGAATCATAGCAGTTTACTGTACAAGGGTATTCATCCTATCATATCTTTGCTGGCTCTTTGCTGGAAGGTGACTAGAGAGGTAGTCAAAGTAAAAATACTTCTGAATTATGATAGCACTACACCGATGCAATATGATCTTTCACGTTTTCTCTTGCCAGTCCGCTGCTATGACATTACGTGTTTGGCATACGCTGCTCATGTATTTAATATCTATTTGTGCTTTTCATTACTTCAAAACTAAAAATCACCATAGCACAATGTAATTTACAGAGTATTTGGGTTTAAGCTTTCTCCCATATATGATTTTTTGGCAGAAACGAAAATGAATTATGTCGGTACTCTTGAATGGAGCATCCAATGCTAGTATGGAGCACTCCATCAGTTACAGCATATATTAATTCCAGATTAAAGCTCCCTCTACTTCAACTCGGCCTCAGAAGAGCATCCCTAACACACACCATATTTCCATTTTCCTCCTTTACCTTCTGGTTTCTCAGAGTAAGACCGATAATTTACTATCAATTACTAGTGCAGTATAACTTCATGGTGGACTCATGATGCCCATTTTTGAAATTGGTTGCGATTTTCCAGAGCCATTTCCAATAAGTCTCTTATAATCGGCAGCAAATGTTGACTTTCATCCTCAATCTAGGGTTGAATTTGGATCCAGGGTCACAGGGTGAAATGGCAGTGTCCAATCTCTTTTCAAGTGTGAAGGTGAGAGGGGGACCATTTTTCTATATTTTGCCCCATTTAAATGATTTTGCTCTGTCTCCTGAAAAATCCCTCAATTCATTACACACTGTTCCATTGCACAAGAGGATGGGCATAACTTCATCCTAATCTTCTGGTCTTGTCCTCTTGTGGAGGAAGTATCATTATTTCCTCTGCAACTTGTATTGATAGCAAGGCTAACAAACTCACTAGTGGTAGGATTTTGAAGCACTAACTGCATTGTTCATAATGCTGCTTTGTGAATGACTTCTTAACTCGTTGAGATTTAAGACTCCAGATGCAAATCAAGTGTCAATACTTGCACTGTAATTTTCCAATGAGCAGAACCAATTGAAGTTCCAATTAGAGTTCGGTACAGGACCATCTGTCCTACATGGAAGTTGTTTTTCAGATCCTAATCTTCCCAAAATGGTAAACAGTGTTTCAGCAGACGCTCTGAAATCAGCTGGAGATGGTAAGTGAGAGAGTGAGTGAAAAATTAGAAGAGCTGATTCTACGTCATCTCCTAGAACTTGGCTCCACAGTAACATTGGCAGAAGCCTATAGCCCCAAAGATTATGAGAGAGACCTTTGATAAGGTACTACATATTAGACTCATGTCAAAAGTCAGAGCATGTGGAATCAGTGAACTAGTAGCAGAATCGATACCAAGCAGGCTACAGAACAGAAAACAGAGAGTAGGGGTTAAAGGTAGTTACTCAGACTGGCGGAAGGTGGGAAGTGATATTCCACAGGGTACGCTGCTGGGACAACTGCGGCTCACCATTTACATAAACAAGTTGGGCTCATGAATCAGAGGCACAACCTCAAAATTTGCAGATGATAGCAAATTGTGCGGTATAGTTAATACTGAGGAAAACTGACAAAATACAAGATTTGGGATTGCGGGACTAAGTATGACTGCTCTTTTAAACAGCCAGCCCAGGGACGGTGGGCCGAATAGTCTCCTTCTGTGCTCTAAGTTTCTATGATTCTATGGTTCTAAGATGTTAATAAAGTTGTAGAATGGGTGTGTAAATAGCAAATTAATTTAACATATGTTAGCATGAGGTGGTGCATTTTGGTAGGGGAACTTAGGAGGCCCTATACTACTTGGAAATGAGAGTGTATATGTAGTAGAGGAGCAAGGGGTACAGATATACAAATCATTAAAAGTGGCAATGCAAGTTAATAAGGCCATAGAAAATGTGAACAAAATACTAGGGTTCATTTCTAGTGGAATATATTTGAAAAGCAGAGAAATTATTTTAGACTACTCTTAAAGTATTGTGCACAAGTCTGTGCTCCATATTACAAAAAGGACATAGAGGCACTGGAGAAGGTGAAAAAAAGATTTTCAAGGATGGTACCAGAACAGAGAAGATTTAACTATTGGGAAAGACTGAACAGACTGGGGCTCTTCTCGCTAGAAAAATATAGACTGAAGGATGATCTGATAGAGGTCTTCAAAATTATGAAGGACAGACATAGAGAAGAGGTTTCCATTTGGAATCCAATACTAGGGGCTATAATTATAAGATAGTCACCAATAAATCCAATATGGAATTCAGGAGGAATTTCTTTACCCAGAAAGAGAAATTTGAACTGAATAGCATAGATGCCTTTAAGAGGAAGCTAAATAAGCACATGAGGGAGAAAGGAATAGTGAGGGAGTGTATACAAGGTATCTCAATTGTGTGGGACAGGCTGGATGGACCAGTGCGTCTTTACCAGTTTGTCATTGTTCATATCTTATCTTGATAGGGTTAGATGAAATAGGATGAGAGTAGGCTCATGTGGAGCATAGACCAACAGGGTCAAATGGCCTACTTTGTGCTGTAAATTCTATGTAATTCTATGCAAAGAATGAGTAGCCGAGAATTTATGGGACATTGCCTGTTAGTGACTCATGAAACCTCAACTTCTCTTCCAACCCCATTCTGACACACTTCCTGCTGTTCTGTCGAGCAGGTCGTTTGAAAGTTAATGGCGCATGAAATCTTGTGGTAGCTTTTCGTGGTCACGTTTGGCTTCAAATGCTTTCAACTAAATCAATTTATTTTTAATAACCTATAAGAAAAATTATCAGCTGGAGCTATCACAGACCCGAGGCTAGATTATACGAGTTGTTCATTGCTGCATTGTGATCGGAAAGAGATTATAATCATCTCTACCAAAGCACGGTAAGTTCTCATATTTTTAATTACATTTTTTAATTTTTAATGTTTGAATAAATCAGAGCTTTCTAAGAAGCCACTGGTGCTGTAATATTGTAGTGTGAGCTTTCAAACAGTAGCTATGCTTGGTACTTCAAACAATAAACTTTTATTTTCACTATCAGACACGCATCCAAATCAAACTTAAAATGCTGACTTCTGACACAACTGAGAATTCATCAGTTCGCTGGAACAAAGAAAGAGAGAAAGATCTTGCATTTATAAGTAGGAGGCTTTCAGAGCAGATCGTCAATTTTCATTAATGTGTTTTATGTAACACACTTTACTGCTTGCCCTTCTTCCCTTTGCCTCGGTCTTGACACTTACAGATGGTTGGACGAAATTGTCTTGCAGTAAGTCAGCATGCATACTCATTAAGTTGCTTCATAACAATCTGGTAACCCTCTAGATAAATGGGTACTTGATTCCAGCATAGAATCCCAGTGGCTCAGCCCCTTCCCATTCATTTCATATATAAGATTCAATTCTGTGCTCCCACTGTGGGAGATGCTGTAGTAAACATTTAATGGGAGGCAGTGGGCAAATCTCTGTCTCTCAGAGCAGCACTGACTTCATGTAAAAGGATTTTAGAAACTTTCTCATTTAGGGAGGGCAAAAGCCCACATGAGAGTTTCAGCACAGTGGCTTCACATGCGTGATGTGATGCCTTATGTCATTATATCCCATTCTTAGAAATAAATAAGGAAAGGTTTCCATGTACTTTTCATGAAGATAGAGCTTCCTTAATAAATGTCTTTTTTAACATGGGGATGTGCTTTTGGACTCTTTCACCTCCAGGACGTGGGTTGAAAGTCTCCATTGGTTGCCAGCTGTAAGGATCCTGTGTGAAATGTCTTTAGGCAGCCTCAGTTTAGTCCCTTGCGGCCATGGGCCCACTGTACAAATCTGTCCTTAATTTAGCTCTAATTGGCAATCTCAGATAAACTGTGTATCTAACAGTGCGATACCTGTCCTGGGTATGCTTGAACGTGTCCTGTTCCCCAATGTAAGCATGTCGCACCTTAAACATAAACTTAAACATGGACTGTCAGGTGAAGTCTGACAATGCATTAAGTACTTGCAACAATAGTGACCTCAAATAATAATCAGAAAATGATGAAAGTTCACAGGATCCTTTAATTGATATTAACCAACATCAAGATAACATTGATTAGTAGACCTAGGCTAACAGACCTATTTGTATCTGAAAAAAGGTGCAGGCAAATTAACTTTCCAAAGTACCTGATATTGACACATTTAGACAGAGTTTTTAAATGAATCATTTTACACCAGTTTGTGTAGTACTTTGCAAACAAAACAATTTGTTTCATTATCACAGAATCACAGAATTGTTACAGCACAGAAGGAGACCATTCAGCCCATCATGTCTGTGCTGGCTCTCTGAACAAACAATTCACCTAGTGCCACTCCCCCGCCTTCTTTATCACATTTAGACACAGAAAAAAACATTTATTAAAGCAGGCTCATAGATTACAACACAGCACAGAAGGAGGCCATCATGCCTGTGCCAGTTATTTAAAAGAACTATCCGATAAAAGAACTTTTCCATATTTTTACTAGGAACACAAGAGCTGCTGCAGCATCATCTCAGCATTCGGCATTGATCAGCTCTGAATAGCAGCAGTGAAGCTTGTTGCACAGGCTCTCCCAGACAGTGCCATTAGCTGGAATTCTGCCTCTCGCATGTGGAGCTAATTGTTAAACACTAGACTATGGTTTGTTGGAACATCCTTTAGACAATGATGGTGCTCAGCGCAGTGCCCACCAGGGTTAACTTCATGTGACATCTGGACATCTGTCCTCGTCACGGATGCCTCCAGATGTAATCCAGTTGCACAAACTAACTCTTGCACAAGCAATGAAATTCAGCACAGCACTGAAAAAATATTGCTGCCACACGACTTCTTTTCAGGCCAACTGACTGAATAAAACCTAGGAGTATTGCAATTAAACAAGAGACTTAAGTTTGTTAATGTACAACTCAGTGTGTATATTTAGAATAGCAGAAGGTGGAAATGGGCTGTAATACCACTAAGGAGGCCAGAAAGGGCTGTCAAGTTTTAGCAATTCATGCCCACCCTTTGAGCACTGAGATTGGGTTACAGCCTTGAAGTGACTTCCTAGTCATGAAAGTAAATGGTGGCCCAATAAACTTAAAGGAATCCTTTTGAGGGTGTAACAGGAGAGGTGCAAGATGCTACCATAGGAGGCTGTCTTTCAGAAGATGTCTGATATTAAAGTTTCTCAAATTGTGGCTTGAAGTTCTTGGCCAAAGGAGGAAAAATAAATTGCTAAATGATCAGAATCGTCAGGCTGAATTTTATTCGGGCGCCATGCCCTGTGGCAGCACTCTTTGAACTCAGCGGGGTGCCCGCATTCAACGGCCACCACAGAGAGCTCCTGTGATATTTCGCGCGAGGCCTCATTTAAATAGTGGAGCCAGAGCCCTCGATGATGTGGAGGGGGCGGCCTCCGCGTCTCCGGCAACGGTGTCCTGCGCCATTTTAAAAAGGGATTTAAGCCCTTAGAATTTAAACAGGCAGCAGTATTACATTTTTATTAAACAATAAGAAAGATATGGATGGCCCTTCCCCAACCCCACAATGATCATTGCAATGCCCAAAATGACCAACACATTGCTTTTTCCCTACCCCAACTTTACCCCCTAAACCTATACCATTTGGCCTATAATCCCTTCCCACCATCCCCACATCCAATAAAAATTGATTTCTCCGCTCCTCCACCCCTCCCACCCTGAAATTTTTATTACTCCCCCCTTCCCACCGGGTTCTTGCCTCAGAACTCCATGCGGAGTTCCGAAGGTGTGCGAAGGCCGAACGGAGGCCGTAAAATCGGCATCGGACGGCAGGTAAGTTCATTTGAATATTATTACTGTCAACTTAAATATGCAGATGAAGGTCCCCCGCCGCTGGTAATATGCGGTGGGCCCTTCTCGACGTCGCAGGTTGAGGCGGACCTCTCCCCGCAACATTTTACCGGCCTCCGCGCTATGACCAGCGGTTTCGAGGGACCGGTAAAATTCAGTCCTTAGGGTGTGACCAAAATGGCAGTATCTCTAATTGGTTAATAGAAAACCACAAGTCAGGCTGGGCCTTTTGTTTTTCACAATATTTAGAACAGTTATAACTGACAAAAGTGTTAAAAGTAGAATCATCCACAAAAGATACCTTGTGTATAAAAGCAGAATTTTCTGAGCAAATGGTAAAAAAAGAACAGCACAATATGCAATGGCTTTGCATCAGGGCAGTGGTATGGCAGAAGTTAGTTTAAAGGGAAATATTATTGTGACAGAAGCAACCTCAAAGTAAACAATGGCCCTTAACTTTTAATCGATAATCTTTTTTACATGTTTCCTGATGTAAATTCATCCAGAGAGGCAATCACAATAAACACAGGGATTGTACACCATACAAATACCTTGAAAATGATCTGATGCTCTTGGGTACTTTCCATGAATCAATTGCAATGAATTATGAGTTTTGCTGGATTATTTTTGGAGTATTTACACAGATCAGGAGATTACACAGGGGGTAGAGTGTTAGTGTCCATGATGGGCTGAATTGTCCTCATGTTTAAATTCCTTCATGACCTCACCTGACCCTATCTCCGTTAATTCACCCAGATTTACAAATTTCTCGCCCCACCCGTCCTGTCCCCACCTGCAATGAACTCTCCTTTCCTCTTATTCTGGCACCTTGCACATCCCTGTTTTGACCACACACTCTGAACCACCCTAAACCTCTCAACATGCCATCACCGTCTCCTCCTTTAACGCCACTGCATTGATAAACTTTTGGTCAACCTTCATGATATCTACATCTTTGTCTCAGCATCCATTTTCATCCTAGCACTGCTGTGAATCACTTTGCAGCCATGTTCCATATTAAAGGCGTTTATATAAATGCAAGTTGTTGCTGAGAGGAAGTCACCCAAAAAAACCCAGAAGTGTTCAAAACTAAATTGAAGTGAAATCAAGGCTGCTTGAAAAATTCCAAGAGCAAACGTTGATGTTCTTTAAGAGGTCTTTGGAGAAAGATGTAACTCACTGTACTCACTCTGTCATGTGCTAACTGTGGTTTAAGTTGACTAAACAGGAAGTCTTGCAATAACCAGTAAAATCCAAGCTTGTTACTGGCTCCAACTAAAATTCATCCTGAATTATGTCAATGATGTTACAAAGAAGAACAAGATTTATTTGGAGTCTTAATGGGATAATCGATGAGGAAAAATAAGGGAAACTCTGGTTAATGAGCAGGTGATAACATGGGACCTCACGGATAAATACAAGATAAGGTACATTTCAAATAGGACAAAAAGGGGGACATAAATTTAATTTAGTGAAAAGTACATTTTAAGCACAGATAGAATGAACATATGGAATGATCTGCGAGGTGAGGTTACAGCTAAAAGGCCCAGGTCTCCAAGAATTGATAACCTAACTCTGAGTAAGGGATTAAAGAACAGTACATCCTCAGGAGCAATGCCTGAGGGCATATTATAGATACATATGCATTAATGATCGACTCTTCTCAATCTCCCAGTAATGTGGAGAGGGACCATTGAAGGGAGATTTGCGAGGCAATGGGTTTCAGATGATTTTCAAATCACTGCATGTTCAATTGTCTTCCCTTCATGTTATTTCTGTCTGGCACCTGATGCATGAAACTGGCAGAGGTAGATCATCTATCATCGTTTCCAGTGAAAGAAGTCAAATCTTCTCGTCGCCCCCTCACCCCCCAGCCCTCCCACCCCATAGTGTAATTCAGAACTTCAATGGAAATTGCAGTCACTATAATAAGAAAAAGTAATAATGTGCACAAATGGAAGATACAAGCACATGAGCAAAAAATAGGCATGCTCATTAAGGACTTTTTTTCTCTCCCCTCGCCCTCAAAAAGTAATTTATAAGCAAAAAAAAACAGGAAATATGCAGAAAAAATGAAGAGTATTTCTACAGACATTGATAAACCATCTTCATCTTTACTCTTGTAGTTTTGGCTGCATTGTGTCACCCTCCTAATTGTCCTGCATTCTCCGTATAATATGTACAGTGAAAATACTGACAACATCCCATGGAATACTTTTCCTCCCTGTCACCTAATGCTGTATCAACACAACTATTTTCATCTCATTATATTGGCCTTGAGAACATACAAACATATGAATTAGGAGCAGGAGTAGGCCACTTGACCCTTCGAGCCTGCTTTGCCATTCAATGACTTCATGGCTGAACTGATTACTCCACATTTCCATCTACCCCCAATAACCTTTCACCCCCTTGCTTATCAAGAATCTATCTACCTCGGCCTTAAAAATATTCAAAGACTCAGCTCCCACTGCCTTTTGAGGAAGAGAATTCCAAAGAATCATGACCTTCTGAGAGAAATAATTTCTCCTCATCTCTGTCTTAAATGGGCGACCCCTTATTTTTAAACAGTGACCCCTAGTTCTAGATTCTCCCACAAGGGGAAACATCCTTTCCACATCCACCCTGTCAAAACCCCTCAGGATCTTATATGTTTCAATCAAATCACCTCTTACTCTTCTAAATTCCAGCGGATACAGGCCTAGTCTTTCTTTCCTCGTAAGACAGGCCACCCATTCCAGGTATTAGTCTAGTAAACCTTCTCTGTACTGCCTCCAACGCATTTACATCCTTCCTTAAATAAGGAGACCAGTACTGTACACAGTACTCCTGAGATGAGTAACCAGATCATTCCCGGTATCTGGAATCTAACATGAGGAACAGTTAAGGAAGTTGGACTCGTTCCCTTTAGGAAAGAGAAGACTTTCAAGTTTCTTAATGCAAATTTTCAATGCCTCCAAATCACCCTGTGTGATGTTAGCACATTGACCGTAACTGCATTAGTGCCTTGAACAAAGAACAGTACAGCACAGGAACAGGCCATTCGGCCCTCCAAGCCTGCTCCGATCTTGATGCCTGCCGAAACTAACACCTTCTGCACTTCCGGGGCCCATATCCCTCAATTCCCTTCCTATTCATATATTTGTCAAGATGTCTCTTAAACGTTGCTATCGTATCTGCTTCCACCACCTCCCCTGGCAGCAAGCTCCAGGCACTCACCACCCTCTGTGTAAAAAACTTGCCTCGCACATCCCCTCTAAACTTTGCCCCTCGCACCTTAAACCTATGTCCCCTAGTAACTGACTCTTCCACCCTGGGAAAAAGCTTCTGACTATCCACTCTGTCCATGCTGCTCATAACTTTGTAAACCTCTATCATGTCGCCCCTCCACCTCCGTCGTTCCAGTGAAAACAAAGAACAAAGAACAGTGCAGCACAGGAACAGGCCATTCGGCCCTCCAAGCCTGCGCCGATCTTGATGCCTGCCGAAACCAACACCTTCTGCATTTCCGGGGCCCAGATCCCTCTATTCCCTTCCTATTCATATATTTATCAAGATGTCTCTTAAACGTCGCTATCGTATCTGCTTCCACCACCTCCCCTGGCAGCAAGTTCCAGGCATTCACCACCCTCTGTGTAAAAAACTTGCCTCGCACATCCCCTCTAAACTTTGCCCCTCGCACCTTAAACCTATGTCCCCTAGTAACTGACTCTTCCACCCTGGGAAAAAGCTTCTGACTATCCACTCTGTCCATGCCGCTCATAACTTTGTAAACCTCTATCATGTCGTCCCTCCACCTCCATCGTTCCAGTGAAAACAATCCGAGTTTTTCCAACCTCTCCTCATAGCTAATGCCCTCCAGACCAGGCAACATCCTGGTAAACCTCCTCTGTACCCTCTCCAAAGCCTCCACGTCCTTCTGGTAGTGTGGCGACCAGAATTGCACGCAATATTCTAAGTGTGGCCTAACTAAGGTTCTGTACAGCTGCAACATGACTTGCCAATTTTTATACTCTATGCCCCGACCGATGAAGGCAAGCATGCCGTATGCTTTCTTGACTACCTTATCCGCCTGCGTTGCCACTTTCAGTGACCTGTGGACCTGTACGCCCAGATCTCTCTGCCTGTCAATACTCCTAAGGATTCTGCCATTTACTGTATACCTCCCACCTGCATTAGACCTTCCAAAATGCATTACCTCACATTTGTCCGGATTAAACTCCATCTGCCATTTCTCCGCCCAAGTCTCCAACCGATCTATATCCTGCTGTATCCTCTGACAATCCTCATCATTATCCGCAACTCCACCAACCTTTGTGTCGTCCGCAAACTTACTAATCAGACCAGCTACATTTTCCTCCAAATCATTTATATATACTACAAACAGCAAAGGTCCCAGCACTGATCCCTGCGGAACACTAGTCACATCCCTCCATTCAGAAAAACACCCATCCACTGTTACCTCTGTCTTCTGTGACCGAGCCAGTTCTGTATCCATCTTGCCAGCTCACCTCTGATCCCGTGTGACTTCACCTTTTGTACCAGTCTGCCATGCGGGACCTTGTCAAAGGCTTTACTAAAGTCCATATAGACAACATCCACCGCCCTTCCCTCATCAATCATCTTCGTCACTTCCTCAAAAAACTCAATCAAATTAGTAAGACACAAAACCATGCTGTCTCTCGCTAATAAGTTTGTTTGTTCCAAATGGGAGTAAATCCTGTCTTGAAGAATCCTCTCTAATAATTTCCCTACCACTGACGTAAGGCTCACCGGCTTATAATTTCCTGGATTATCCTTACCACCCTTCTTAAACAAAGGAACAACATTGGCTATTCTCCAGTCCTCTGGGACCTCACCTGTAGCCAATGAGGATGCAAAGATTTCTGTCAAGGCCCCAGCAATTTCTTCCCTTGCCTCCCTCAGTATTCTAGGGTAGATCCCATCAGGCCCTGGGGACTTATCTACCTTAATGCTTTGCAAGACACCCAACACCTCCTCCTTTTTGATAATGAGATGACTGAGACTATCTGCACTCCCTTCCCTAGGCTCATCATCCACCAAGTCCTTCTCCTTGGTGAATACTGATGCAAAGTACTCATTTAGTACCTCGCCCATTTCCTCTGGCTCCACGCATAGATTCCCATCTCTGTCCTTGAGTGGGCCAACCCTTTCCCTGGTTACCCTCTTGCTCTTTATATATGTATAAAAGGCCTTGGGATTTTCCTTAATCCTGTTTGCCAATGACTTTTCATGACCCCTTTTAGCCCTCCTAACTCCTTGCTTAAATTCCTTCCTACTGTCTTGATATTCCTCAAGTGCTTCATCTGTTCCTAGCCTTCCAGCCCTTACAAATGCTTCCTTTTTCTTTTTGACTAGGCTCACAATATCCCGTGTTATCCAAGCTTCCCGAAACTTGCCAAATTTGTCTTTCTTCCTCACAGGAACATGCTGGTCCTGGATTCTAATCAGCTGACGTTTGAAAGACTCCCACATGTCAGATGTTGATTTACCCTCAAACAGCCGCCCCCAATCTAAATTCTTCAGTTCCTGCCTAATATTGTTATAATTAGCCTTCCCCCAATTTAGCACCTTCACCCGAGGACTACTCTTATCCTTATCCACAAGTACCTTAAAACTTATGGAATTATGGTCAGTGCTCCCGAAATGCTCCCCCACTGAAACCTCGACCACCTGGCCGGGCTCATTCCCCAATACCAGGTCCAGAATGGCCCCATCCCTAGTTGGACTATCTACATACTGTTTCAAGAAGCCCTCCTGGATGCTCCTTTCAAATTCTGCCCCATCGAAGCCCCTAGCACTAAGTGAGTCTCAGTCAATATTGGGGAAGTTAAAATCACCCACCACTACAACCCTGTTACCTTTACATCTTTTCAAAATCTGTCTACATATCTGCTCCTCTACCTCCCGCTGGCTGTTGGGAGGCCCGTAGTAAACCCCCAACATCGTGACTGCACCCTTCCTATTCCTGAGCTCCACCCATATTGCCTCGCTGCATGGCCCCTCTGAGGTGTCCTCCCGCAGTACAGCTGTGATATTCTCCTTAACCAGTAATGCAACTCCCCCACCCCTTTTACATCCCCCTCTATCCCGCCTGAAGCTTCTAAAGCCTGGGCCATTTAGCTGCCAATCCTGCCCTTCCCTCAACCAAGTCTCTGTAATAGCAACAACATCATATTTCCAAGTACTAATCCAAGCTCTAAGTTCATCTGCCTTACCTGTTATGCTTCTCGCATTGAAACAAATGCACTTCAGACCACCAGTCCTGCTGTGCTCAGCAACATCTCCCTGCCTGCTCTTCCTCTTAGTCCTACTGGCCTTATTTACTATGTCCTCCTCATTTACTTCACTAGCTGTCCTACTGCTCTGGTTCCCACTCCCCTGCCACACTAGTTTAAACCCTCCTGAGTGACGCTAGCAAATCTTGCAGCCAGGATATTAGTGCCCTTCCAGTTTAGATGCAACCCGTCCTCCTTGTACAGGTCCCATCTGTCCCTGAAGAGAGCCCAATGGTCCAGATATCTGAAACCCTCCCTTCTACACCAGCTGCTTAGCCACATGTTTAGCTGCACTATCTTCCTATTTCTAGCCTCACTGGCACGTGGCACAGGGAGTAATCCAGAGATTACAACCCTAGAGGTCCTGTTTTTTAACTTACTACCTAACTCCCTAAACTCCCCCTGCAGGACCTCATCACTCTTCCTGCCTATGTCATTGGTACCGATGTGTACCACAACCTCTGGCTGTTCACCCTCCCCCTTCAGAATTCCCGCTGTCCGTTCAGAGACATTCTTGACCCTGGCACCAGGGAGGCAACATACCTTCCTGGAGTCTCTTTCACGTCCACAGAAGCGCCTATCTGTGCCCCTGACTATAGAGTCCCCTATAACTATTGCTCTTCTGCGCTTTGTCCCTCCCTGCTGAACAACAGTGCCAGCCATGGTGCCAGTGCTCTGGCTGCTGCTGTTTTCCCCTGATGGGCCATCCCCCCCAACAGTATCCAAAACGGTATACTTGTTAGAGAGGGGGATAGCCACAGGGGATTCCTGCACTGACTGCCTGCCCCTTCTAGCCGTCACCCATCTATCTGCCTGCACTTTGGGTGGAACCACTTCTCTAAAACTCCTGTTTATGACGATTTCCGCCACTTGCATGCTTCTAAGTGCATCCAGTTGCTGCTCCAACCGATCCATGCGGTCTGTGAGGAGCTGCAACTGGGTACACTTCCTGCAGATGTAGTCGTCCGGAACGCTGGAAGCGTCACGGACCTCCCACATCTCACAGGTGAAGCACTTCACCCCTTTAACTGTAATTTCTATCACTAATTAGTTAATTGATATAAAATAAATAAATACTTATTAAATCCTTACTAAATTATGATACACTTCACTATGTGGTCCCTAGTGCTAGATTTCTACAATAAATATTAAATGCTGTCTAAATACAGTAATCTCCTCCCTCTGGTTTAGTTACTCTCCTTATTAATTAGTTAATTAGTGTTTTAATCAATTTTTATCAGTTTTATTTTCAAATTCGGTATAGATTCCCTACCAGCCAATCAGGTCACAGCTTTCCTGTGATGTCACTTTTTCAGGTTTTTTTTTGAAGCAGAGGAGTTTCACACAAACAACTTCATTATGGATATCATAAAATTCAGGTACAAGGCACAAGGTTATGAAGGAGATTAGGACAGTTGATCAAGAAAAATTGTCCACTATTGTCAAGGATTCAAGTTCCAAAAGACACAAATTAAACAGTAGGAAGTTAGAGTAAGAAAGGGAGTTCACTAGCACTCTTTATGAGGGAGAATGTATTTGAGGAACAAACTGGAAAGGCCATGAAAGCAAAATTTAAGAGATTATTAAGAGAGAGAAGGAAGTCAGGGATATCATAAAGCAATGGATGGGGTTAAGATCAATCAAGCAATTAACTTGCTGAGCCCAATGATCTGTGTTATAATTTTTGTCGTATCAGGTACTTAAACACGGTCACTATGAAAGTGGATCTAACAGTGGGAAAATGAATCAAGGGCCATGTTATCTGGAATACAAGGTGACTGGGAGTGTGCTTAAAGTGCTGAGCACCATATTGGATTCCAATTTACAAGTTGTTTGGGCTTTCCCTCTCGGAGGCTTTTCTGTCGTACAATCACCATTTCACTCGTTTTCTTTTTAATACAGAAACCTGTGAGACAATATTAATAACTTTGAAAACAATGTAGATAGTGGTATTGTAACAATTTTTATGTTCTATTTTAAAATTTAGGCAGTTATTTATCACATTAATGGATGATAATGCAACTACTGTCCATATGATAAATACCTGCTGTGTATGCAGTAAAACAACTGTGCGTGTGCTAATGCTGTAGATTTGACTTTGATGTACTGAACAAATTCTAAATATACATATTTTTAGCTTCTTGCAGACATGCAGCTGATGTGGTACAGCCTTCCTGTATTTCTTGCTGTTGTAGCTGGTACAGTTGTGATGGGACAGACCACAAGGGAAACATTGGAGACATCTGATTCAGCAGAACCAACTTCCGTTGGAGTGACCCAGAATCCTAGCAAGTCCTCTGAAAACACCACTGAGAGTCCAGCAGCTCTCCCACCTCTCTATCTGACAAGCACACCTCTTACTGATGCATTGGGAAACCTGACCCAACTAACTTCCACAACTGGCACTCCATTGACAAGTACCTTAGTTTATTCCACAACAGGGTATCTGTCTCCCACAACTCAAGATTTCAATGCTTCTCGACAAGCCACTACTGATCTGATGGAATTGCCCACTTCTCCGGGTCTTGAAACAAAGGCTGATGTCAGCCAAGACACACCTTCCACTAATGGATCTGAGTATTGGACAACCGATGAACCTGGAACTGGAACAGGCATGCCTGAAGTCACATCGGCCTCGACTGCAGTCACCAACACTTCAGAGATTGGTGGACATGTCTATCCAGATGTACAGGTGAAAACCCAATCTCCTCCAACCAGCACTTTGCCTTCTACAAAGGTGCAAACTACCAGCTTCTATCCAATGATCACTCCTGTCCCAACTATAACAAAAATAACAAAAGCTAATGAATCAATCCCCTTAAAGCCAACCATTTCCTTTGTCAACAAAATCATCAATGCAACCACCAGAAGTTACACTAGGCTTTCAACTGCTCAGGTTACAGCCAAGAAAATTGGCCTAGTTGCTCAGTGCCTCATAGCCATTGCTATTCTAGCAGGAGTCTGTACCATCTTTGTCATATGCACCATAGTCCTGTGTACCAAGCTCTCTAGCCAAAGACAGAACTACAGGGTTAACCGGACAAATGGCACTGAGCTTATCTGCATTTCTGCTCTGCTGCCCGAAGAAGAAAGAAAGTTGAGGAAAAAAATGAAGCCAAAACGGTTAAGGGAGGTCAAAGAGACCACAGCTGGACAAAGCAGTGACAGCGATGATGATGATCTTACCCTCCACAGCTTTGTAACTGAACACTAGACCTTTCCATTAACCTCCAGATTCAGAGCTCTACTCCTGGTTTCTACATGATTAATATTTGGGTAATTTGATAGCTGGCAAATTGAGTCTCACGTTTTGATTGATGTTAATGTAACTTTGGGAACTTTCCAAGATGGAGATCTGGCGAGTATTGATGAACTCATGGTTTACTCTTCATTGCATATTTAGGATCTCCCAATCTACTGAGCTTCCTCTGCTCTTGTAAAACTTTGGCCATGAGCAGTCTTGATTCCATTTGGTTGTCACCTGTAAAGGGTGCGGAGTTCAGGTTGCTATACAAAACTTTTATACATATGTTAAAAAGATTACACATTTTTAATACTTTGTACAGATACTTTTTATTAACTTGGTAATGTAGACTTGCTTTGTGTGCTGTACATTGAAGGGCAAGGTAGTTGGGTGCTGAATATTGCTGAGTTCACAAACAAAGGGACAGCATTGGAAAAAGAAAGTTCTTAAAGTCTGCTCACAGGAATTTGCTGAATTGGAGAGTTAACATCAGAAACATTGATTTCTCTCAGCTGGGACATTGCCCAATCCAATGACCAATGGGATTGATTCTTTAACAAGACAGCTCATTGCTATGTGACACTGTGCCATTAATAGAGGCTTTTAAAATTAAGAAAAGTTTTGGTAAGGTGCAAAGGGAAAAATTATTTACTCTAATTGTAGAGTCAATAATGAGGGGTCATTGATTTAAAATGATAAATGATCACCGAGAGTTATCGGAGAGCTTAGCAGATGTTGCTTGCTCTAGTTGTGGCAGAGACTGTTGCACATTCCAAGAGAGAATATTTGATGCAAAGGAAGATAAGGACCATGGGGAGAGACCATGGTAATGGGATTAGTTTTGGATTGCACTAACAAAGAGCTGCCACCGATATGATGGAATGAATGGCCTCCTTCTATGGTTTAATGAATAAACAAGTATAGACTGGGATGAAGTTACTGAGGACCATCAAGGAAGGAAGTGTTCTGTGGAATGCAACAGTCACTTTCTCCTGCAGTAGAATGGTCAACTATAAAAAATATTGCACCAAGTTTGCAATCCTGTGATTCTGCCCACTGGTGCCCTTCAGCACTGATGCTACCAGAGTTTGAAAGGTCAGTGAGAGGGCATTGCATTAGCATTGGATAGCTCTTTGAAGGATCCAGCACAGGCAAGACAGGCTGAGTGGCCTCCCTTCTGTGCTGAAAGATTCTATGGTTCTGTGAAATTGGCTGAAAAGATAAATTCAGAATTAAGAAGAAAGGTCCTGTCTTCAGTCTCAAATATGCATGCTGGGAATCTGTAGAAACATACATGTAGGCCTCTGTGTACCTGAATGTGTGCGATTTCAAAGTGGGGCTTTTAGCACTATCTGCAAGGGGCTGATACCTAACTGGGATGGGGAGGAGGCTGATGATTAAACACAGCTTTTGCTCCAATGAAGGACACAATACAGTAAAAGTTTCAGTGAACTGCAAACTGGCCTCTGGTGGCCCCATTGGAACAGACAGGTTTTCAGCTGCTTTACAAGTTCAGACTGCACTGAAAAGTTTAGCAAATTATCAGTAAAGTGTACTGCATTGGAACAGTGGAATTCACAACAATTTCTAAATAAAATAAGAGGGTATCCGAGTTTGTTTTGTGAGAGATGTTTATTTCAGTCGTTGTCAAAAGCAGTTGTGCGATTTCCAATTCCCAGTTGGTCTGATTTCCACTCAGTTTGGAACAAGCAGCGAAATCCCAGAGTCTGTTTTAATAGTTCACCTGAATTAACTTTAAGAGAGGCCAAAGAACAACACCCTACATGCACGACGAAACTGACACATTCATCAGCTCTGTGCTGCCACCCTCTCTCCATCATGCGGCTGGTGTTATCTTTTCTTTGACCGTTATTGTACTTCAGTGGATCAGATACATCCGTCGGATGGAAGACGGTCTCATACCCGAGGACCTTCTATATGGTGAGGTGGCCAGGGTCAGATGACCAGTGAGGCACCCAAAGCTCCGCTTCAAGGATGCTTGCAAGCATGACATGAAGGCCCTAAATGTCGACTATTGCACCTGGGAGTCCGTGAAAGAGAGAAATGGCAACACATCCTGTGGACTGGTGTGCACTATCATGACAACCAGTGGCTACAGCAGCTGGGCAACAGGCGCCAATGTCAAAAACAGCAACTCACAGTGTCACTTGGCAGCTTCACGTGCAGCACTTGTGGCAGAACCTGCCTCTTGAGGATTGGCCTTCACAGCCATCAGCAAAGCTGCATGAAGACACCCAACCTAAATGGATTGTTTGCTGCATGTTCATCATCTTTCGAAGAATTCCATTCAATCAACCATTGTACTGCCATGCACTGGGACGTTTACAAGTGCTGAGACAAAGCGGTGAGATACATTTTGAGCAGATCGAGCTCCCAATTTCAGCTGTGCCATTGTGAGCAGAGACTGGGTACTTGCTGCCCATCAGCTCAACCACAGAAGCGGGCACCAAAACGCCTCTACCCTCATGTGTCCTCACACAACCCCGGTAAGTTCCACATCAGCAGTGCTGCCAGGGTGTAGGTCATCCATCTGGGAAATGATAGGGAGCAAAGGACTTTGTGTTGAGTGGGTCCACCGAGTGGGAACAGTACAGAGCTGTTGAGATTTCTCTGTGACACTCTGTGACACTCACTGTTTTAATGTGGTGAATGGTAATGCAGGTTCTCCAATTGGACCTGGACCTGAAATGTTAAATCTGTTTCTCCCTCCGCAGATTATTGCCTGACCAGCATTTTCAGTTTTTATTTCAGATTTCCAGAAACTGCAGTATTTTGCTTCTGTTTTAATGCAGGAGTTTCCTTTGCATTTTTATTGCAAGGGGTCTAATCTGGCACTCTCCCGATGGCCAGGAATCCCTGTGTATGGGAAAATGGAGCTCGGCACATGCTGTAGATTGCACAGAGACAGCAGCCTCACAACTGCTCCCTGCTGGTCAGTCCTCTCTTGGCAGATGTGAACACTCCAATGTGGGAGCAATGCCTCTCTGTATGTGATACTGTCTGCAGTGTTTTTATAACATAATTAGCTGTGTAAAGTAACTAATTGCAGAAATATGCAGTATAAAGTTAGATTTTTTTTATTCTTTCATGGGATGTGGTCATTGCTCTCAAGGCCAGCATTTGTTGCCCCTCCCCTTGAGTGGCTTGCTAGACCATTTCAGAGTCAACCATATTGTTCTGTGTCTGGAGTGACACGTAGGCCAAACTGGATAAGGCCAGCAGATTTCCTTCCCTAAAGGACATTAGTGAACCTGATGGATTTTTACTACAATCAATGATAGTTTCATGGCACCATTACTGAGACTAACTTTCAATTCCAGATTTGTATTAATTGTATTTATTTATTACATTTAAATTCCACCACCTATCTTGGTGGGATTTGAACCCATGTCCCCAGGTCATTAACCTGGGCTGGTGGATTACTAGATCAGTGACATTATCACTACACCACCATCTCCCCTAATAGCACAACTACAATGTTTTTATTTCTGACACTCCACAGGCAAATGTTCGAATTTACATCAAGTCAAGTATACTTGGATCGAGGAGCTGGGGGACTGGCTGATCTTTACTATTTGCTTTGCAAGTGCGGAATGTTGGAGATGCTGAAACATGAAAATTTGTGGACTTTTAAAAATAATCCGAGATGCCTTAAAATAGGTCCGACGAGGAAAGGCGCTGGTTCGATCCCTTATCTGTGCTGCGTGAGCTAATCTCAGCCGGGGAATGGAGGAGGGGCAAGGACGGAGGCGGCAGGGAACTCACTGAATCAGCATAATTCAATGAAGTTCCTCACGCGAGGCTGTTACTGAAACAGAGAGCAGTGGCATTGCGGGGAGAACCTGCATGTGGACCAGGAATTGGCTGTTGGCAAGAAGGCAGCAAGTCCTTGTTTATGAGAGCGATGTGGTGCAGGTCATTACCGAATACAGGGCCATGAGGATCAGTGCTTGGGGCCAACCTGTTTCTAATCTACACAAAGGATTCAGGATCCAATGCAAACTAGACATATTTGCAGTTAATAAGAAGATTGGGAAGTCGGTGAGAGGGTTGGGGGGTTGGCGGTTGGTGAAGGCAGTTGAGCTGAAAGAAGCAGAAGGATAGCACTTAATAGGCAGAGCAGTGGCCAATGATAGTCAGTACAGATAAATATAAGGTGATGCCAGGCTCTATATGTTCAATATGAGCATGCAATTCTTCCAGTGTTGATTGGGTGGGAAGCAGTGGAAACTACAGGCTACAGTTGAACAAGGGAGATGATCTAATAGAATGGTGGAACTGGCATGTGGAGCTGAATGGCCCACTTCTGCTACTATGTAGAATGGAGTTAAGCCTGACAACACTTGAGGATCAGGGAGTGTGTATGCAGATCTGTGCCCCTGCTGGATGTGTGAAGAAGAATCCATTTTAGAGTGGGAGATACACGGTCTGTATAATAAGCCAGCTCTCCTTTTCTTCTTTGTGTTTTTGATGTTCTTCTAAGATATTGCAAAGAGATGTGTTCTCACCCCTTCAGAAGCACTGAAGGGGAAGTGAGCAAAGTGCAAAGTGAGAGCCTGCACTGTGTGGTTGCTATGACACCACTACATTTCCTGTGCCAGTTGTTATCTTATTCTGAATATCACCGAGAAGGTATTATAGGGGAAAAAGTGATGGGCGAGTGAAAACAATGAAAATAGAAATGATCTATTCTTTGTGGATTTTTGCCCACGAGTCACCACCAGGTTCCAACACGCAATCATTCTGATGTATCAAAACTGGTTTATTTGAGCAGAAGATGTACCTTACGTTTCAGGAATGTGGGTGGAGCTCATAAAATCATACAGCACAGAATGAGGCTATTCTGCCCATCATATCTGTGCTGGCTCCTTGAAAGAGCTATCCAATCAGTCTCACTCCCCTGCTCTTTCCTCACAGTGCTGCAATATTTTTTCCCTTCAAGTATTTATCCAACTCCCTTTATAAGGTTATTATTAAATCTGCTTCCTCCACCCTGTCAGGCAGTGCATTCTAGATCATAACAACTCACTGCATTAAAAAAAAAATCTGCTCATCTTGCCTCTGGTTCTTTTGCTGATTATCTTAAATATGTGTTCTCTGGTTACTTACCCTTCTGCCAGTGGAGACGGTTTCTCCATATTTTCTGTATCAAAACCTTTCATAATTTTGAACATCTCTATTCAATCTTCCCTTAACCTTCTCTGCTGTAAGGAGAACAATCCCAGCTACTCTAGTCTCGCCACAGAGATGAACTGGAGGAAAGAATTTTCCCCTCGGTTTTCTCCCCATTTCTCCTGAAGGCTTCAGCCTGAATTTCCATGGGCCACTATCCTGGCATTTATGTCGGGCGTCAGCTCTGAACCCACTGGAGAATGTCGGCATGAGTTGGCAGGTGCCTGTGCTACTGGGGTGTACCTCAGGCACCTAACTGCCCCATGCTGCATTAAATCCAGCCTTGTTGCTAGGTCCAAGATTGAGGAAGTATTGGCGGGTTGCTACGGAACATAGATCATCCCCTAAAATAGAAGCAAAATACTGCAGATGCTGAAAATCTGAAATGAAAACAAGAAATGCTGGAACAACTCAGCAGGTCTAGCAGCATCTGTGCAGAGAGAAGCAGAGTTAACGTTTCAGGTCAGTGACCCTTCATCAGATCATCCCCTGGTGGGCTGCTTTGTAAGGCAGCCTCAGTAAAAATTCACCTTCCATCACTGGAGGGGTTTAGGCTTCAATTCTGACCTAAACCACCAAACAGTGTGGCCCATTTTATCCTTCTGAAAGCCTTGAGGATTGTTAACAGGCTGATTGACACTTAAATTGCCTGTGTGCGCTCATTAAAGAGGCTACACAGCATTTTGGTGCCCAGCACTTGAACTAATACCCACTCCAACAGCGACCAGCTGAATCAGAGTAAATGAGCAATTGCTGAGGACTTCAAGTGCTACTCACCTTTCATTAGAGTCATAGAGTTATACAGCACAGAAACAGGCCCTTCGGCCCATCGTTTCTGTGCTGGCCATACAGCACCCAACTATTCTAATCCCATATTCCTGCACTTGGCCCGTAGCCCTGTATGCTATGGCGTTTCAAGTGCTCATCTAAATACTTCTTAAATGTTGTGAGGGTTCCTGCCTCCACCACCTCTTCAGGCAGTGTGTTCCAGATTCCAACCACCCTCTGGGTGAAGACATGTTTCCTCAAATCTCCCCTAAACCTCCTGCCCCTGACCCAAAATCAATGCCCTCTGGTTCTTGACCCCTCTGCTAAGGGAAAATGTTTCCTCCTATCTAACCTATCAATACCCCTCATAATCTTGTACACCTCAATCATGTCCCCCCTCAGCCTTCTCTGCTCCAAGGAAAACAACCCTAGCCTTTTCAGTCTCTCTTCATAGCTGAAATGCTCCAGCCCAGGCAACATCCTGGTGAATTTCCTCTGCACCCTCTCCAGTGCAATCACATCCTTCCTATAGTGTAGTGACCAGAACTGTACACAGTACTCCAGCTGTGGCCTAACTAGCATTTTACATAGCTCCATCATAACCTCCCTGCTTTTATATTCTATGCCTCGGCTAATAAAGGTAAGTATCCCATATACCTTCCTAACCACCTTATCTATCTTCAGTGATCTATGGACAAGTACACCAAGTCCTTCTGACTTTCTGTACTTCCCAGGGCCCTACCATCCATTGTGTATTCCCTTGCCTTGTTAGTCCTCCCAAAATGCATTACCTCACACTTTTCAGGATTAAATTCCATTTGCCACTGCTCCGCCCATCTATATCGTCCTGTAATCTAAGGCTTTCCTCCTCACTATTTACAACACCACCAATTTTCATGTCATCTGCAATCTTACTGATCATACCTCCTATATTCACGTCTAAATCATTAATGTACACTACAAACAGCAAGGGTCCCAGCACCAATCCCTGTGGTACACCACTGGTCACAGGCTTCCAATCGCAAAAACAGCCCTCGACCATTACCCTCTGCCTCCTGCCACTAAGCCAATTTTGGATCTAGTTTGCCAAATTGCCCTGGATCCCATGGGCTCTTACCTTCTTAACTAATCTCCCATGTGAGACCTTATCAAAAGCCTTACTGAAATCCATGTATACTACATCTACTGCTTTACCCTCATCGACACATCTAGTCACCTCCTCGAAAAATTCAATCAAGTTAGACATAATCTCCTCCTGACAAAGCCATGCTGACAATCCTTGATTATTCCCTGCCTCTCCAAGTGGAGATTAATCCTCTCCCTCAGAATTTTTTCCAATATTTTCCCAACCACTGATGTTAGACTCACTGGCCTGTAATTACCTGGTTTATCCCTACTACCCTTCTTGAATAATGGTACCACATTCGCTGTCCTCCAGTCCTCTGGTACCTCTCCTGTGGCCAGAGAGGATTTGAAAATTTGTGTCAAAGCCCCTGCTATCTCCTCCCTTGCCTCACAACATAACAGCCTGGGATATATCTCATTTGGGCCTGAGGATTTATCCACTTTTAAGCCCGCTAAAACAGCTAATATTTCCTCCCTTTCAATGCTAATATGTTCAAGTATATCACAATCCCCCTCCCTGATCACTACACCTACATCGTCCTTCTCCATAGTGAACACCGATGAAAAGTAATCATTGAAAACCTCACCTGTGTCCTGTGGCAAGGATTGCCACATTGATCCCTAAAGGGCCCTACTCTTTCTCTGGTTATCCTCTTTCCCTTAATATACTTATAAAGCGCCTTGGGATTTTCCTTTATCTTGCCTGCCAATGTTTTTTCATGCCCCCTCTTCGCTCTCCTAATTACTTTTTTAAGTGCCACCCTACACTTTCTAGACTCCTCTAGTGCCACCGCTGTTTTCAGCACTTGGGATCTGCCGTAAGCCTCCTTTTGTCCTGATCCAATCCTCTATATCCCTTGACATCCAGAGTTCCCTGGGCCTGTTAGTCCTACCCTTCACCGTAACGGGTACATGTTGGCTCTGAACTCTCACTATTTCCTCTTTGAATGACTCCCACTGATGTGATGTAGACTTTCCTACAAGTAGCTGCTCCCAGTCCACTTTGGCCAGATCTTGTTTTATCATATTGAAATAGGCCTTCCCCCAATTCAATACCTTTATTTCTGGTCCATCTTTATCCTTTTCCATACCTTAAATCTTACAGAGTTATGGTCACCATCCCCGAAATGCTCCCCCACTGACACTTCTACTACTTGTCCGGCTTCAATCACTAGGATTAGGTCAAGTACCACCCCTTCCCTTGTCAGACTTTCTACATACTGGCTCAAAAAGCTCTCCTGTATGCATTTTAAGAATTCCGCCCCTTTGAAACCTTTTGCACTTAGACTATCCCAGTTAATATTGGGGAAGTTGAAATCCCCTACTATTATTACCCGATTATTTTTACACCTCTCTGAGATTTGCCTACATATCTGCTCCTCTATCTCTTCCTGACTGTTTGGAGGCCTGTAGTAGACACCCAGCCAAGTGATTGCCCCCTTTTTGTTTTTAAATTCTACCCAAATGGCCTCATTTGAGGAATCTTCTCAGATGGCATCCCTCCTTACTGCAGTAATTGACTCCTTGATCATTAGTGCAATACCACCTCTTTTATCCACTCCCCTGTCACGCCTGAAGATTCTATACCCTGGAATATTGAGCTGCCAGTCCTATCCCTCCCTCAACCATGTCTCTGTGATAGCAATAATATCATAATCCCATGTGTTAATCAATGCCCTCAATTCATCTGCCTTACTAGTAAGACTCCTTGCATTTTTCCCTTGTGCCTTACCAGGTCGATATTTGCTCTGCCTTCCAGGCAGACTCACTTCCTGTTCTATATCACCCCCTACTGTACCTCCACTCTGTATCCCACCCCCCTGCCAAATTAGTTTAATCCCCCACCCCCCCACCCCGCCAACAGAACTAGCAAATCTCCCAGCAAGGATGTTGGTCCCGTTCCGGTTCAGGTGCAACCCGTCCAACTTGTACAGTTCCCACCTTTGCCAGAAACAGACCCAGTGATCCAGGAAACTAAAGCCCTCCCTCCTGCACCATCTCCTCAGCCATGCATTCATCTGCTCTATCTTCCTATTTCTAAACTCACTAGCACGTGGCACCGGGAGTAATCCAGAGATTACAACCTTAGAGGTCCTGCTTTTTAATCTGCTACTCAGCTCCCTAAATTCTTGTTGCAGGACCTCATCCCTTTTTCTACCTATGTCGTTGGTATCAATGTGTACCACGACCTCTGGCTGCTCACCCTCCCCCTTCAGAATGTCCTGCAGCCGCTCCGTGACATCCTTGACCCTAGCACCAGGGAGGCAACATACCATCCTGGAGTCACATTTGTGGCCACAGGATTGCCTATCTGTACCCCTTACGATAGAATCCCCTATCATTATAGATCTTCCACTCCTTTCTCCCCCCTGCTGTGCAGCAGAGCCATCCTTGGTGCCACGGACCTGGCTGTTGCTGCTTTCCCCTGGGAGGTCAGCCCCCCCCAACAGTATCCAAAGCGGTATATCTGTTTGAGAGCGGGATGGCCACAGGAGACTCCTGTACTACCTGCCAGCGCCTACTACTCTGCCTGGTTGTTCACTTGCTGCTAGAGGTTTGAAGAGGACTTTTAAAGCACATCATGAGACTTTCTGGGACAGTTTGTCAAGACTTCACTCACACACGATTAGCATTGTTTGAGGACTTCACCTGAAGAGAGTAAAGAGAGTCTTCAGGAGTAAAGGTTGGTCATGGCATCTTGCTCAGGGTCCCCCTCGGTGTGCAGGAAGAATGGGAGGAGGAAATGAGGCAGGCAGAACAGCACCAGCTACTCCAGGTGAGAGAGGCAGGAGGCTGAGGTGGGCTCCATTGCCCCTGTGGGTACAGGACATCCATTCTCCTTGAGGTCTCCTTCACTAGGGTCTCCAGTGCTGTATCTGAGGCGTGAGCCCTCTCCCTCAATCCGGGAGCCTGCAGAGACCTTGAAACATGCTGTTGTGAGTCAGCCAGCACAGTCCACACTTTCAGTGGAAGTGGGTGCATGGAACCCACATATACAGGTCCAAGAAAGTTGCTTCTTATCAGCACTTGAGTGCTTGTTTCAGTGTCTCTTGGCAATTATTGTAATTTTGACAATCAGGCCCACTTAGGTCCAAAACTGCATGGCACCCACTTAGAGCATGGTTTCACTCTTCTACCAAAATAACCCCCTTAATCTTTTAATTTCTAACTCATTCAGTTGTTTCTGAGCGACTTCCTTCGATCCCACTCCCCTCCTATCACACATGTAGGATGGCTAGCATAAGATGCTGGATTGGATCTGGACCACAGGCTACAGGCCGCTCACCTTGATCTGGGCCCAGTACTCCAGTGCAGTACTGAGAGAGTGCTGCATTGTTGCAGGAGCTGTTCTTCAGATGAGATGTACAATTGAGATCCTGTTTCCCAGTTCCAATGCTGCAGATGGACATTAATCACATGGCAAGAAGGGCATGGAGTCCTCCCAGTGCCCTGGGAGGCGGTGACTCGGCACTTTTACAATCAATGATATTTTTAGTCTTTAAAAAGGAGAGAAAAAGTGACACTTGAATTGTCAACACATCAACCTAGCCATCACTTTCCAAACATTGACTGCAACAGTCACTGACCCACTTGCAGCCCTGCCGCCCATCCCACTGAGGCTGCGCTACCTCAGAACCAGTTGACAGATTCATTATACCCCACTTAAATAGAGAGTAATTAATTTCTGGATCGGGTAGTGGACTCCGAGATGTGGGACTGTAGGTTCCTTTGGGATGGATTTGCTGGAATGGTATTTCTCATCCATATCTATCTTGGGTGATCTTGTGCAGCTGTACAACACCACCCTCTTATGGCCATATTTGAGAAGTGACAAACCCTCCAGAACAGATGACATTAAAACTGAGAGCAAAACTGAACAATCACCGTCAGCATTGGCACCAGTGTGCAATAATTTGCAGTTGAACACAAAAATGTCATCTCATTTGGCATTTCTGAAGGTAGTCAACTGTGTCTTTGAGTCATGAAGATTGTGGGTTTAAGTCCCACTCCAGGACTTGAGCACAAAAATCAAGGCTGACACTCCAGTGCTGCACTGCCGGGGGTGCTGTCTTTTGGATGAACCATTAAACTGAAGCCCTCCCTGCCCTCTTAGGTGGACATAAAAGATCCCATGGCACTATTTCGAAGAAGAACAGGGGAGTTATCCCCAGTGTCCTGGCCAATATTTATCCCTCCATCAACATCACAAAAAACAGTTTATCTAGTCATCACGTTGCTGTTTGTGGGAGCTTGCTTTTTGCCAATTGGGTGCCGTGTTTCTTACATTACAACTGTGACTACACTTCAAAAGTAATTCTGAGCTTTGGGGTATGCCGAGGTTATGAAAAGTGCGATATAAATGCAAGTCTTCCTCTTTTTCTTTGTCTGTTCTCTTTAGATCTCCTGAATACCTCAGTTATATTATGCAATGGGGAACTGAGACACAGAGGAAGGTACAAGATTTGTTCCGACTAAGTTAACCTCAACATTGGAGGTGATACAACTGGCTTGACTCTGCCTCTGGGGAAACTGGGGAAAATCAGACTACATTCCCAGTGCTGATCACCAGCCTCTGACTTCCTGTTCCAGCCATAACTTATTGGTACCAATCTTGTCATTTGAGTCAGAAGGTGGTGGCTTTAAGTCTCACTCCAGACACTTGAATACAAAACCTAGGCTGACACGTCAGTGCAGTACAGAGGAAGTGCTGCACTGTCAGAGGTTCCGTCTTTCAGATGAGACGTTAAACCCAGTCCCCCGCAACTGTCCCCTAAGGTGCATGTACAAAATCCATGCCACTATTTTGAAGAGCAGGAGGGTTCCCCCTGGTGTCCTGGACAATATTTATCACTTAACCAACATCACTAAAAACAAATTACCTGTCCATTATCTCATTGCAGTTTGTGGGATCTTGCTGTGTGCAAGTCAGCTTCTGTGTTTCCTACATTATTTATTTATTTTATTTATTTAGAGATACAGCACTGAAACAGGCCCTTCGGCCCACCGAGTCTGTGCTGACCAACAACCACCCATTTATACTAACCCTACAGTAATCCCTTATTTCCTATCACCTCCCTACACTAGCGGCAATTTACAACGGCCAATTTACCTATCACCTGCAAGTCTTTGGATGTGGGAGGAAACCGGAGCACCCGGCAAAAACCCACGCAGACACAGGGAGAACTTGCAAACTCCGCACAGGCAGTACCCAGAATCGATCCCGGGTCCCTGGAGCTGTGAGGCTGCGGTGCTAACCACTGCGCCACTGTGCCGCCCTCCATTATGACCATGACTACATTGGGGGGACGGGGGAGGTGGCTAGAAAACCAAGGAGGCAAAAAGGACCTTTCTTTATGTCACTCCCTTAACTAATGTTCTCAGTTATAAGGCAGCATTTTAATGGATACCATTTACACCTCAGTTCCACAGAATTTGCCTGATATTCAGGAGGATGTTGTAATGCCAGTGGAAATGGTGGCTCTTTTTACCCAAGCTTGTTGACAGCTATGAAACTGGTCTATGAATATAATGGCACTGGCAGAGAGGTGATAGCCCTGAGGAAATTCAAGAGGAGCCTCCACACAAAGGAGGCACTGTCTTCATGTTTCTTTCAAAACACAGGTTCCATTGTGACATTATTTGTATATGTCAAAGAAGGCAGTATCCCCCCTTTAAGCAGGGGGTGAGGGGGCTCCCGATGACCAAGTTCCCTCTCTTTCCAGATTTTGTATTTTGTTTTTCGAAAGGAGTAAGAGTAACCTCACAAATGCTGAGAATCGCAATATTCTGGCTCTCCAACCTCTCCACCAACCAAAAACAAAAAAATATTTTTCAGTAGACTTTAAATGAAGACAGTGCCCCTTTAACTAGCAGCTGCGTTAGATTCTGAAGGGTCACTGGCTGTGCTGCTGACTACTCAGATGATCTGTTACAAACATGTCAATTTTTCGACTGAGCCTCTCCTTTCATTGAGCTGGAGGCCACAATAATGCTAGCAGCCCCAAGCATCTCTCTACATTTCCCTCTTCAATCTCCTTAATTCCCTGTGATTCTTAGACTGGGTCTTGAACCATTGACTGTCTGACACCAGTTCCTGGAAGTCCCCTTTTTGCAGCAGATTGTAGGAATCCCAGTTCTATTTTTACAGACACTGTGTGTTTATTGAACTGAGCATTTCTTCCCCTCAAACATGTGAATGTTTATAAATGGTCAGTTCAGATGGTTTGCCTCAGGGACTGGTGAGGTGGGGGCGGGGCACAGAGGGTTGTAAACAAGAAATGAGATTGTGATTTGGAGTTCAAGTTGGATAGAATCAAAATAAATGATACAACCCTCATAACTGAGCCCCTTTTGGAGAGTTCCCTTCTTAAAGGGGAGATCTCTTTAATAATGAATATTTCATACATTCTAGTTTTGGATAAGGAGGCGGACGGACAGCTGGAATGGGTTGATATGCTGCGACTTTGCAAGAGTTATGTGGTTGTTCATGTGGTGAAGAGATAAATAAAGGTTTGTCAAATATTTTTCCTTGAAGACAGCCCCTTTAAAACTGAGGATCTCACCACCCAGGCTGATTCCTCTTTTAATTGTTCAGTTCCTCTTTGTGAAGACTGCAATGAGATTATCATAACACACAGATAAGAACGGCCTTCCACGGTTTCAAAGCCCACTGCCATTATATTGTGAAGCTCACACGTGATGAATGGCTGCTTAGGTGAAACACTAGGGGGCAGCAAGCAGCAGTGGAACTGTGTCCCAGAACTGAAAGCTCAGCTCCATTTAGACAGGTGGGGTTATAACGGTGCCTGATGTCTCGAATAGGGTCACGCAGGCTGTTTGACAAACATGACTCTGTGAACTCTGCTGTGCCACAAGTCATGTAGAATGAAAGTGGCACCTGTTCCCTCCAGAGAGCTAAACAGCCCCTGACCATATACTCTTACAGCCCTCCTTGCAGAATTCTCATTGGACTGGACACAGACTGTGCGTTGTGACTGAGTGGAACTTATATGGAGGGGAAATACACTAAATAAATAATAGATTAAAAAAAAGAGCTGAGGAATAGTTGGAGAGAGATTGGTAGGAGTGGGATCTGTATTTGGAATGGGAGTGAATGGACTAAATGCATCTTTCATAAATGGCAAGGAAAAGGGAATCCTATCTCTGGCTAATCTGAGATGAGGTTCTTCTGGGAGTCTTATTAAACCATGTCTGGACCCCTCAAAGCACCATCTTTTTCCAAATGTCCAGGACAAGAGGTGGGGAAGAAAAGAAAGAAAGAACGAACAAACGTACAAACTTGCCTTTATATAGTGCCTTTCACAACCTCAGGCCATCCCAAAGTGCTTTACAGCCAATGAAGTACTTTTGAAGTGTAGTCACTGTTGTAATGTAGGAAACGCGGCAGCCAATTTGTGCACAGCAAGCTCCCACAAACAGCAATGCGATGAGATTTTTTTTAGTGATGTTGGTTGCAGAATGAATATTGGTCAGGACACTGGCAATAACTCCCCTTCTCTTCAAAATAGTGCCATTGCAAGAACTGCTGACTCAGGCCAGAGTGTAAGCACTGAGCCATGGCTGACACTCAGGAATACAAATACAGACACATCATAGTCTAACTTTCCATGTGGAACTAAATCCTCCTGTGACTAAACATAAGGCAGTGTTTTCTGCATCATGGCGTGTATTATATGGATCCTAGTTTAAGGAGGAAGTCCTATCTTCAACAGGCAACGCCTGCAAATGGGTCTGTTGGGAAGGTCTTCCAGAGACAATGGAGCCTCTGGCTCTAGAAAGCTTAGGAAATGTGAGTCAAAGTAACTTTTAAGAAGAGTCCACAAATGGAATTTTCTAGTGGATGCTTATTCTGACGTGTTTATGAACGAAGCGGAGGTGTAAGGGTAGATGCGAATGGGGATATTTATGAATGAGGTAGTGGTCTAAAGGTAGATGAGAATGGGGATATTTATGAATGAAGCAGTGCTGTAAAGGTAGATTAGAATGGGGATATTAATGAATGAGGCAGTGGTGTAAAGGAGGTGAGAATGGGGATGGATATTTATGAATGAGGTAGTGGGTAAAGGATGCCTATATGAATTTAGAACATTCAACTTCAATCTTGCAAAGTATTCTTCATATAGTTCTATACACTGAGACTAATACATTCCCCAATTATCTCAGGCACACAGCCTGCAGAAATACATTACTGTACAAAAGCTGCTAGGTACAGAAAACGCTGCTTGTCATATTACAGCTGCTTGTGGTGCTGAGTGTAACTCAGTGCTGTGGCCAACTCTAGCAGACTGAGAACAATAGTAGTCTGATTCTGGTATTGCTGCAGAGAACCACGTCCTTTTTAACACCTCGGCTACAGTTTCCAAAGTGACAGCTACTGAGCAGAAAGGAAGAAAGGAAAAGCTGCATCTCTTTAACTCATCATAGCTCACAAACACTGTGAAGAGCTTCACATGTAATGCTTTTTGAGGTGCAGTGTTTTGTAGACAAGCAAGGCAGCCAATTTCCACGCAGCAAGATCCCACAAAAAGCAATTGGAGGAATAACCTGTTAAACTGTTTTGAGTGGTGCTGGTTAAGGGAGGAATATTAGCCAGGATACCAGGGGAATAACATTTAGGAAAACATTTTGTGGTTTACTTTTAGTGCTTTTGTTTCTGTCCAGTTTTCTTTACTGTAATTCATGAAAATCTTAGCACAATGATTGTAATAACAAATGCCTTCATTGGTTGAGACATACCAGTAAATGAGGGGAACATAGACATGTGTTTTAAGCTAGAGCTTTTTTTAAATTTAGATTTAGAGATACAGCACTGAAACAGGCCCTTCAGCCCACTGAGTCTGTGCTGACCATTAACCACCCATTTATACTAATCCTACACTAATCCCATGTTCCTACCACATCCTCACCTGTCCCTATATTCCCCTACCACCTACCTATACTAGGGGCAATTTATAATGGCCAATTTACCTGTCAACCTGCAAGTCTTTTGGCTGTGGGAGGAAACCGGAGCACCTGGAGGAAACCCACACAGACACAGGGAGAACTTGCACACAGACATTACTCAGAATTGAACGCGGGTCGCTGGAGCTGTGAGGCTGCGGTGCTAACCACTGTGCCACTGTGCCGCCCTTGAGGGCCTATTTTTCCCAGTGTTGAATTCTATGTGCCAGGAATGCGTGTCAGGTAAACTTGGGCAACACTCAGTAATTTTCTGTCCATGTGCCAGCACACACTCAAAATAAAATCATCTCAGTCCTGTCCACCTTATATTTTAGAAGTCTGCGGACACTTTGCCTAAAGTTAAGACTGCATGTGAAAACAGAATCAAACAGGAGGCCGCCACGCCATAAATGTTAATTGGATGAAGCATTTTGGAGAAAAGTGCTGAGCCCCATGGTGAGGCTGTTGTGTGAAGGAAGGGTCACGGCAGAATTTCCTGGAGCAGATTACATTAGACTGGACTTCCACTGGCCCAGGTTTTGACGGTGCTGAGACCAGGAATTCCTACGTTACTGAGTTAGTGGATGGTCTCATTCACTGTCTTAGTATTTTCCCCAAAAACAAGTATTTATGAAACGTCAGTGATTACACCAGTTGTCTGAACATTCACATTGATACATTCCAGAGTCAAAATCTCGGAAGTTTTTACTGACATCCTATTGTCAGAGGAAGATAATTGTAACCACTCGGTCCAGGCCGTTCTTTTTCCTGACAGCTTGTCCTTCTGTTTGTAGAATTTCTACTGTGTAACATTTATCCTCAGCTCCCCCACCAGGTCCAGTCCTTGACAAAACAAAGTCTTTGATTCCTGCCCAGTGCCTTTTCTTTACGTATCCATTTGAATCACAGTCTGTTTTCCTGATGTGGTAAGTATCAGGAAATTCTGATAGATTCTAGGACTTACTAAAATAGATCCCATTTTCACCAACTTTGCGAGTAGCCCAGTAATAGGTTTACTCTCAGGCACTGCTAAGGGCATCAGCAATGTTTAATTTGATGCTGGGTTCTCTGACAGTTACTGGATGGAAAACCATTCATTCAATGAGTGAACTGAATGATGAACAGGCTCCACTGTTTGGGGCAATGTTGACCAGTAGCCACATCTGGCTAATTGGGAATCCAGATGTGGTCAATTAGTAAATAAAAACGGAATAATAGATTCTGTTATTGGCCATGTGGCCTCATTACTCGGCCACGGTCTGTGCATGTGTACTTTAACCTTTTTGTGCATTTGTCGGTAAAATGGTAAGACAATAAATAGTGTGTGCAAGTGTTTTTCTGATCGTGGGACGAGCTGTACATCTTTGGTTACCTGTTAAATTTGTGTCAACACAGGTAAAAAACACTGGACCTCAGCACCAAGAAAACACCAATGTTGTATGAAGAGGGGAGCAGTTATCATGGTCAGCTCAATCAAGGCCAGCAGAAGAAAACAAATCCACCCAATGATGAGGAAATGTCATGGCAAAGGGCAAAATTCATCCAACCATGTCCTGGATGGATAGCAGGGGCAGGTCTGGCACCTCTTGTGTGAATCAATATTCTCAGCAATCACTCCAATGAAGTCAAAGTACTGCTCGCAATTGCTGGACAACAATTGTCATTTATATAGCACCTCTAACATGGTAACACATCCAAAGGTGCTTCACAGGAGAGTTATCAGTTTAAAAAGTGACACCAAGCCAAAGAAGATACTAGTTCAGGTGAATATAGACTTGGTCAGAGGGTCATTTTAATGAGGGTCTTAAAGGGGGAAAGAGGTTTAAGGAGGGAATTCTGAAACTTAGGAACTGAAGGACATGCCTGCTAGACTGGACCTGTGGCAGGTGCTGAGAGAACCAACAAGAGGAAAGAACCTACCTGACCTCATGCTCATCAATCTACCTGTCGCAGATGCATCTGTCCATGACAGTATTGGTAGGAGTGACCACCGCACAGTCCTTGCGAAAATGAAGTCCTATCTTCACACTGAGGACACCCTCCATCATGTGTGGCACTACCACCATGCGAAATGAGATAAATTCAGAACAGATCTTACAGCTCAAAACAAGGCATCCATGAGGCACTATGGGCAAACAGCAGGAGCAGAATTGCATTCAAACACAATCTGTAACCTCATGGCCCAGCAAATCCCTCACTCTACCATTAACTTCAAGCCAGGGGACCAACCCTGGTTCAATGATGAGTGCAGGAGAACATGCCAGGAGCAGCACCAAGCATACCTAAAAATGAGGTGCCAACCTGGTGAAGCTAAAACTTAGGACTACATGCATGCTAAACAGCAGAAGCAGCATGTGATAGACAGAGCTAAGCAATCCCACAACCAACAGATCAGATCAACACTAAAATAAAAGCAAAATACTGCGGATGCTGGAAATCTGAAATAAAAACATGAAATGCTGGAACCAATCAGCAGGTCTGGCAGCATCTGTGGAAAGAGAAACAGAGTTAACGTTTCCGGTCAGTGTCCGAAGAAGAGTCACTGACCCGAAACGTTAACTCTGCTTCTCTTTCCACAGATGCTGCCAGACCTGCTGAGTGGTTCCAACATTTCATGTTTTTAGATCAGATCAACGTTCTGCTGTCCTGCCACATCCAGTCGTGAATGGTGGTGGACAATTAAATAACTAACAGGAGGAGGAGACTCCACAAATATCCACATCCTCAATGATGGGAATCCCCAGCACATCAGTGCAAAAGACAAGGCTGAAGCATTTACAACCACCTTCATCCAAAAATGCCGAGTGCATGAACCACCTTGGCCTCCTCCAGAGGTCCCCAGCATTACAGAAGCCAATCTTCAGCCAATTTGATTCACTCCATGTGACATTAGGAAACAACTGAAGGCACTGGATACAGCAGAGGTTATGGGCCTTGCCAATATCCCACTGTAGTACTGAAGACTTGTGCTGCAGAACTAGCTGCGCCCCTAGCCAAGCTGTTCCAGTACAGCTACAACACTGGCGTCTACCTGACTAATGTGGAAAATTGCCCAGGTATGTGCATCCACAAAAAGCAGGACAAATCCAACCTGGCCAATTATCGCCCCATCAGTCTACTGTCCATCAGCAAAGTGATGGATGTTGTCGTCGACAGTGCTTCAAGTGGCACTTATTCAGCAATAACCTGCTCACTGATGCTCAGCTTGGGCCACTTGGCTCCAGACCTCATTACAGCCTTGGTGCAAATATGGTCAAAAGAGCTGAATTCCAGGGTTGAGATGAGAGTCACTGCCCTTGACATCAAGGCAGCATTTGACCTTGTGTGGCATCAAGGAGGCCGAGCAAAACTGGAGTCAAAGGGAATCGGGGGAAACTCTGCACTGGTTGGAGTCATACCTAACACAAAGGAAAATGGTTGTGGTTGTTGGAGGTCAATCATCTCAGTCCCAGGATATTCCTGCAGGAGTTCCTCAGGATAGTGTCCTATGCCCAATCATCTTCAGCTGCTTCATCAATGACCTTCTGTCCAACATAATGTCAGAAGTGGGGATGTTCGCTGATGATTGCATTGTTCAATACCATTCATGACTCCTCAGATACTAAAGCAGTCTGTGTCCAGATGCAGCAAGACCTGGACAATATGCAGGCTTGGGCTGATAAGTGGCAAGTAACATTCGTGCCAGACAAGTGCCTGGCAATGACTATCTCCAACAAGAGAGAATCTAACCATCTCCCCTTGACATTCAATGGCATTACCATCGCTGAATTCCCCACCATTAACATCCTGGGGGTTACTATTGACCAGATACCTAAGTGAACCATCCATATAAATACTGTAGCCACAAGAGCAGGTCAGAGGCTGAGAATTCTGTGGCGAATAACTCACCTCCTGACTCCCCAAAGCCTGTCCACCATCTGCAGGGCACAAGTCAGGAGAGTGATGGAATACTCTGCACTTGCCTGGATGGGTGCAGCTCCAACAACACTCAAGAGGCTCGCCACCATTCAGGATGAAGCAGCACGCTTGATTGGCACCCCATCCACCATCTTCAACATTCACTCCCTTCGCCACCGACAGCAGCAGAGTGTACCATATACAAGATGCACTGCAGCAACTCACCATGGTTCCTTCGACAGCACCTTCCAAACCTGCGACTTCTACCACCTAAAAGAACAAGGGCAGCAAACGCATGGGAACATCACTACCTCCAAGTTTCCCTCCAAGTCACACACCATCCTGACTTGGAACTATATCACTCCTTCATATAACTACATCACTCCTCACTGCCACTGGGTCAAAACCCTGGAACTACCTTCCTAACAGCACCTACACCACTTGGAGTGCAGCAGTTCAATAAAGCAGCTCACTACCACCTTCTCAGGGACAATTAGGGATGGGCAATGAATGTTGGTTTTGCCAGCAATGCTAACATCCCGTGAATGAATTTTTAAAAAGGCTGAAGGCTTGGCCGCCAATGGCCAATGGTCGATAGGAGTGGGAGATGCGCAGAATTAGAGGGTTGTAGAAATAGGGAAAGGCAGAACCATGGAGGGATTTGAACATAAGGTTGAGTGTTTTAAATTTGATGTGTTGGTGGACCATGAGTCAATGTAGGTCAGCAAGCACAGGGGTGATGGGCGAACGGGACTTGGTGGGCAGCAGAGTTTTGGATGAGCTCGAGTTTATGGGGGGCGGATGCTGGATGACTGACCAGGAGAAAATTGGAATAGTTGAGTCTGGTGTTAACAAAATCATGGTTGACAGCTTCAGCAGATGGGCTGAGGCAGGGGCACATTTGGGTGATGTTACAGAAGTGTAAGTAAGCAGTCCTTGTGATGGAGAGGATGTGAGTCAAATGGGATGCCAAGGTTTCAAACAATTTGGTTCAGCCTGAGACAGTGGCCAGGGATGTGGATGAAATTGGTGGGAAGGACTGAAGACAATGGCTTTGATCTTTCCAATGTTTAGTTGGAGGAAATTGTGGCTCATCCAGGACTGAATATCAGACAAACAGGCTAATAGCACACAGGCAGAGGAAAAATTAGTAGAGCTGCATGTTGTGATCATACCTATGGAAACTGACATCATATCTTTGGATGGTGTTGCGAATGAGATGAGAAATAGGAGGGACCAAGCATAGATCCTTGGGGAACTCCAGAGGGAAACCTATGGGGAGAAAAGCCAATGCAGGGGATTCTTTGCCTACAACTGTATAGGCAAGACTGGAACCCTGCAAGGGCATTCCCAATAAGCTGGGAAATGGAAGAGAGACATTTGAGGAGAATGGTGTTGAAGGCTGCAGAGAAGTCAAGAAGGGATAGTGCACCATGATCACTGTCACAGAGAATGTCATATTGACTTTGATTAGAACTGTTTCAGTGCTGTTGCAGGAGGAGCAGATTGGAAAGGTTCAAACATGGGGAAAATGGGCATGGGTTTGGGAAGTGACATGTTCAAGAGCTTTGGAGAGGAAAGGGAGGTTGGAGATGGATGGTAGTTTGCAAAGTTGAGCGGTCAGCAGTTTAATGGGAATTGGGTCAAGAGAGCAGGAGGTGGGTCTTGTGGACAAGATTAGATCAGAGAGATCCCTGGGGAGATAGGAGAGATTTTATTTATTTATTTATTTAGAGATACAGCACTGAAACAGGCCCTTCGGCCTGTGCCGACCAACAACCTCCCATTTATACTTTCTTTTTTTCTTTTCTTCTTTTGGGCCTCCTTATCTCAAGAGACAATGGATACGCGCCTGGAGGTGGTCAGTGGTTTGTGAAGCAGACCAACAACCTCCCATTTATACTAACCCTACAGTAATCCCATATTCCCTATCACCGCCCTACACTAGGGGCAATTTACAACGGCCAATTTACCTATCACCTGCAAGTCTTTTGGATGTGGGAGGAAACCGGAGCACCCGACGAAAACCCACGCAGACACAGGGAGAACTTGCAAACTCCGCACAGGCAGTACCCAGAAGCGAACCCGGGTCCCTGGAGCTGTGAGGCTGCGGTGCTAACCGCTGCGCCACTGTGCCGCCCACCACGTGGGTTCAGGTTTAAGGCAGGTGGCAGCCTTGGAGATTCCTAACAATCAAGAAGATCTTTCGTGTCTGATAAATTCATGCCATGATTCCAAATTTTGGGGTAAGTTTTGTATTGAATGGTAGTAGATGTTCTTTTAGTAAGTATATGCATGATGTGCATTTACCCGTATTGTGTTTAAGGGGTTTTCTACCAACTTTAACATTGGGCTAAAACGGTGTCATTGTGGCCACACCCGGGGAGAGTCAACAGTTTTAATTCGAGTAACTGGTGTGGCCATTTTACCATGAGTTTTCACAACAGTAGGTTAGGTTACATGGCACTCTTTTTATTTCAAGGTTTAATCTGTATGTATAAAACCCAGTCGGGAGTGTAGCCCCCTCCGAGGCACCAGCTCTCATTACTGTTTTGGAATTAAATCTCTCAAACATATACTGGGGTCACCCTAATTTGGAAGCTCAGGAGAGAAACATGGTGGGTTTCCATGAGGTACAAACAATGTGTAAAATTAACAATGTTTTTCTGAATGTTATCCTTCAAAGATGGAAGGAGTACTTTGTACCAAAAGTGCTGAATAGAGCACATCATTTGCTGTGCCAGTAGCCAGTTTTGTGGTGTTTTTTTTACTGTGATTCAACTGATGCTTTACTTGAATTTGGGACTCAACCCCTTTCCAGGTGGAGTCACCAGCTAAAGGGACAACACTCCTGAAGAGATCATAAGTGCCATTGATGAAGATGAGGAATTGCTTAGAGCCAGGACGAATTATGCTCACATGTTGCAATAAGTGGGTCAATGTCTATTCTTTTCTACTGTTTTCATCCCTCCTCTGTTGAAGATATTCATCTTGCTGGTCTATCAGCACCCTGCTGGTAACCTTCCCAAGTGGCAACCAGTATAGATAGGCTATTCATGGGGACATTATCTTTTCGCCCAATTCACATCCACTTTCCAGCAGTGGTCATTGCATAGAGATCACAGCAAAAGTCATGATTGATTTCTCTTCCCTAACCTAGGGATACTGAGGCTAATTAGAGTGATACACAGAATGATACAGCACTGGAGGCCATTTGACCCATCATGCCTGTGCTTCCCAATACTGAGATTGGCGAACTCAGCACAAACCAGAAATCTAACTAGTCAGTACCAACCCACATGGTGCATTGAACCATGGAGCCATTAAGATAATCCCACATCTTTATCACCCGATCATGACATCCACACAATAATTACAGGAGTCCATAACTTATTGAATAAAATGAAAACATGAAAAGCTACTGCTCTGAATTCATGCTGAATGTTGAGAAAATGGGGACAATTTTAATCAAAACCGTCTGTTGGGAAACTGATGTGAATCGGGTACAATGTTGTTTTTACACTCCACTGAAGTCCCTAGAGCATTATATTGATGTAAAACTGACATTTCCACTCAATCCCATGGGTTTCCTGTCTGACGAGCAAGGTTAACATGATCCTCAATAGCTTCACTTTTACTTCAGGGCTGCCATATGGGGAGGCCATTGAGAGGTAATCAGCTAAATAAGATACAAAAACAAGAAATGCTGAAATCACTCAGCAGGTCTGGCAGCATCTGTGGAAAGAGAAGCAGAGTTAACGTTTCGGGTCAGTGACCCTTCTTCGGAACTGACAAATATTAGAAAAGTCACAGATTATAAACAAGTGAGGTGGGGGTGGGGCAAGAGATAACAAAGGAGAAGGTGCAGATTGGACCAGGCCACAGAGCTGACCAAACGGTCACGGAGCAAAGGCAAACAATATGTTAATGGTGTGTTGAAAGACAAAGCATTAGTACAGATTAGGTGTGAATACACTGAATATTGAACAGCAGCAAGTGCAAGCCTGAAGAAAAACAACCTGAAAAAAACAGTGGGTAAGCAAACTGAACAAACTAAGATGAAATGAAATAAATGCAAAAAAAGATTGTAAAAAATGTAAAAAGGAATGTAAAAAAAAAAGGAAGAAAAAATAACTAAAAATGAAAGTAAAATGGGGGGCTGTCATGCTCTGAAATTATTGAACTCAATGTTCAGTCCGGCAGGCTGTAGTGTGCCTAATCGGTAGATGAGATGCTGTTCCTCGAGCTTGCGTTGATGTTCACTGGAACACTGCAGCAATCCCAAGACAGAGATGTGAGCATGAGAGCAGGGGGGAGTGTTGAAATGGCAAGCAACCGGAAGCTCAGGGTCCTGCTTGCGGACTGAGCGGAGATATTCCGCAAAGTGGTCACCCAGTCTGCGCTTGGTCTCCCCAATGTAGAGGAGAGCACACTGTGAGCAGCGAATACAGTATACTACATTGAAAGAAGTACAAGTAAATCGCTGCTTCACCTGAAAGGAGTGTTTGGGGCCTGGGATAGTGAGGAGAGAGGAGGTAAATGGGCAGGTATTACACCTCCTGCGATTGCAGGGGAAGGTGCCCTGGGACGGGGACGAGGTGGCGGGGGTAATGGAGGAGTGGACCAGGGTGTCGCGGAGGGAATGATCCCTTCGGAATGCTGACAGGGGAAGGGAGGGGAAGATGCGACTGGTAGTGGCATCACGCTGGAGGTGGCGAAAATGGCGGAGGATGATCCTTTGGATATGGAGGCTGGTGGGATGAAAAGTGAGGACAAGGGGAACCCTGTCACGGTTCTGGGAGGGAGGGGAAGGGGTGAGGGTAGAGGTGCGGGGAATGGGTCGGACACGGTTGAGGGCCCTATCAACCACAGTGGGGGGAAATCCTCGGTTGAGGAAAAAGGAGGTCATATCAGAAGCACCGTCATGGAAGGTAGCATCATCAGAGCAGATGCGTCGGAGACGGAGAAACTGGGAGAATGGAATGGAGTCCTTACAGGAGGTAGGGTGTGAAGAAGTGTAGTCGAGGTAGCTGTGGGAGTCAGTGGGCTTATAATGGATATTGGTAGACAACCTATCCCCAGAGATGGAGACAGAGAAGTCGAGGAAGGGAAGGGAAGTGTCAGAGATGGACCATGTAAAGGTGAGAGAAGGGTGGAAATTGGAAGCAAAGTTGATAAAGTTTTCTAGTTCGGGGCGGGAGCAGGAAACGGCACCGATACAGTCATCAATGTACCGGAAAAAGAGTTGGGGGAGGGGGCCTGAGTAGGACTGGAACAAAGAATGCTCGCCATATCCCACAAAAAGACAGGCATAACTAGGACCCATGCGGGTACCCATAGCGACACCTTTTACTTGAAGGAAGTGCATGGAGTTGAAGGAGAAGTTGTTCAATGTCAGAACAAGTTCAGCCAGGCGGAGGAGGGTGGTGGTGGATGGGGACTGGTTGGGCCTCTGTTCCAGGAAGAAGCGGAGAGCCCTCAAACCATCCTGGTGGGGGATGGAGGTGTAGAGCGATTGGACGTCCATAGTGAAGAGGAGGCGGTTGGGACCAGGAAACTGGAAATTGTCAAAATGACGTAGGGCGTCAGAAGAGTCACGGATGTAGGTGGGAAGAGACTGGACCAGCGGAGATAAGATAGAGTCTAGATAGGAAGAAATAAGTTCAGTGGGGCAGGAGCAGGCTGACACAATGGGTCTGCCGGGACAGTCCCGTTTGTGGATTTTGGGAAGGAGGTAGAAGTGGGCTGTCCGGGGTTGTGGGACTATGAGGTTGGAAGCCGTCGAGGGAAGATCTCCAGAGGAGATGAGGTCAGTGACAGTCCTTTGGACGGTGGCTTGATGTTCGGTGGTGGGGTCATGGTCCAGAGGGAGGTAGGAAGAGGTGTCTGTGAGTTGGCGTTGAGCTTCTGCAAGGTAGAGGTCGGTACGCCATACAACAACAGCACCACCCTTGTCTGCAGGATTGATGACCATGTTCTCCATCCCCCACCAGGATGGTTTGAGGGCTCTCTGCTTCTTCCTGGAACAGAGGCCCAACCAGTCCCCATCCACCAACACCCTCCTCCGCCTGGCTGAACTTGTTCTCACATTGAACAACTTCTCCTTCAACTCCATGCACTTCCTTCAAGTAAAAGGTGTCGCTATGGGTACCCGCATGGGTCCTAGTTATGCCTGTCTTTTTGTGGGATATGTCAAGCATTCTTTGTTCCAGTCCTACTCAGGCCCCCTCCCCCAACTCTTTTTCCGGTACATTGATGACTGTATCGGTGCCGTTTCCTGCTCCCGCCCCGAACTAGAAAACTTTATCAACTTTGCTTCCAATTTCCACCCTTCTCTCACCTTTACATGGTCCATCTCTGACACTTCCCTTCCCTTCCTCGACTTCTCTGTCTCCATCTCTGGGGATAGGTTGTCTACCAATATCCATTATAAGCCCACTGACTCCCACAGCTACCTCGACTACACTTCTTCACACCCTACCTCCTGTAAGGACTCCATTCCATTCTCCCAGTTTCTCCGTCTCCGACGCATCTGCTCTGATGATGCTACCTTCCATGACGGTGCTTCTGATATGACCTCCTTTTTCCTCAACCGAGGATTTCCCCCCACTGTGGTTGACAGGGCCCTCAACCGTGTCCGACCCATTCCCCGCACCTCTACCCTCACCCCTTCCCCTCCCTCCCAGAACCGTGACAGGGTTCCCCTTGTCCTCACTTTTCATCCCACCAGCCTCCATATCCAAAGGATCATCCTCCGCCATTTTCGCCACCTCCAGCGTGATGCCACTACCAGTCGCATCTTCCCCTCCCTTCCCCTGTCAGCATTCCGAAGGGATCATTCCCTCCGCGACACCCTGGTCCACTCCTCCATTACCCCCACCACCTCGTCCCCGTCCCAGGGCACCTTCCCCTGCAATCGCAGGAGGTGTAATACCTGCCCATTTACCTCCTCTCTCCTCACTATCCCAGGCCCCAAACACTCCTTTCAGGTGAAGCAGCGATTTACTTGTACTTCTTTCAATGTAGTATACTGTATTCGCTGCTCACAGTGTGGTCTCCTCTACATTGGGGAGACCAAGCGCAGACTGGGTGACCGCTTTGCGGAATATCTCCGCTCAGTCCGCAAGCAGGACCCTGAGCTTCCGGTTGCTTGCCATTTCAACACTCCCCCCTGCTCTCATGCTCACATCTCTGTCCTGGGATTGCTGCAGTGTTCCAGTGAACATCAACGCAAGCTCGAGGAACAGCATCTCATCTACCGATTAGGCACACTACAGCCTGCCGGACTGAACATTGAGTTCAATAATTTCAGAGCATGACAGCCCCCCATTTTACTTTCATTTTTAGTTATTTTTTCTTCCTTTTTTTTTTACATTCCTTTTTACATTTTTTACAATCTTTTTTTGCATTTATTTCATTTCATCTTAGTTTGTTCAGTTTGCTTACCCACTGTTTTTTTCAGGTTGTTTTTCTTCAGGTTTGCACTTGCTGCTGTTCAATATTCAGTGTATTCACACCTAATCTGTACTAATGCTTTGTCTTTCAACACACCATTAACATATTGTTTGCCTTTGCTCCGTGACCTTTTGATCAGCTCTGTGGCCTGGTCCAATCTGCACCTTCTCCTTTGTTATCTCTTGCCCCACCCCCACCTCACTTGTTTATAATCTGTGACTTTTCTAATATTTGTCAGTTCCGAAGAAGGGTCACTGACCTGAAACGTTAACTCTGCTTCTCTTTCCACAGATGCTGCCAGACCTGCTGAGTGATTCCAGCATTTCTTGTTTTTGTTTCAGATTTCCAGCATCCGCAGTATTTTGCTTTTATTTTAGCTAAATAAGATAGGCAGTTTAAAATGCCTGGAGTTTGCCTTTAAAGGAGGAACGCAGACAAATGTAGTACTTTAAATATTATAAACATTGGTTTCCAACCAGGGATGGAGAACAGGGATCGAGTGGTTATTTTGGGATGGTTGTATTCATGCTGGGTGCCTTGTCCTATTTTCTCCATTGCCACCCCTCACATAAAGAAGCCAAGTTTGCTTCAGCCCATGGAACATCTTTGATTTATGGCTCCAGCTGTGCAAAGCTGTGCACATGGATCTTTGTGCCTCTCTGTCGTGCCAAAACCATACAATGCTGGAAATCGGGTGCTTTGGGTATTTAGCATTGGATTGAAGATTGTCAGTAACAGGAAATGGGAACATTTTCCCACTGTACAACTTTGTTAGCGCTCCCAGGGGGTTGGGGACAAAGTAAAGCTTCCTTCATATTGTCTTGACAACATGCCTGAATTGAATCTCAGTTAGATCCCCCGCTTTCTGCATCATATGATATTTTCATTCCCCAGGCCAGCCTTGCTGAGAGTTGTAATTTAGCACTGAATTGTCATCAACTTTTGTTGCAGATTAATGGCCATTAGGAACACCATTGAGACCAGCCAAAAGTCATCTGATCTGAAACCCTTTCAGTCAATTCTGCCAATGGCTCCATGGGTTAACCCAGTGAGTAGTTGAGTCATACAGTCTAAAAGGCTCCCAGAGCCAAACTCCAGTCTGTGTTGCATTAGGTGCTCTCAGGCTAAACCAAATATTAAGAACTTTGATGTCATGTTTGACCCTGAGCTTGGTTTCAGACCGCATGTCCGTTCCAATACAAAACATGCATCTACTTTCACCACTGTGACTGCCTCTGACCTCCTCTCTCCCCCACCTCAGTCTTTGTCACCTCCAGATTGACAACTATAATTCTATCTTTGTTGCTCTCCAACTTTAGCTGTGTCAGCAGTTGGTAGCACACTTGCTTCTGAGTCAGAAGATTGTGGATTTAAGTCCCATTCTAGGACTTGAGACCATAAATCAAGGCTGACACTGCGGTGCAGTACTGAGGGAGTCCTGCGCTGTTGGAGGTGCTGCCTTTCACGTGCGATGTTAAACTGAGGCCAGTCTGCTATCTCAGTTTCCCAGAGTAATGACGGTGACTGCTGACAGATTCGCCTTCATTACAATCATGAAATCTAGGCCATTATATCAATATTATGGCACTATCAAAGGAAGACGTGGACTTAAAACTCAAGGCCCCATATGACTTATTAGTTTTTACTGAATCATTTCTCCCATTTCATGAGTAGTGAATAAGGAAACCTCTCTGACTGGGAATAGCTCTGGGCTGTATGGTGAGATTGGCAACTGCCTTTAAATAGTCTCCAGATGAGGAGAATGTGCTGTTCACTGGTGCTGGCTAAAATACACTGAGACACCCAAAACCTCAATAGAGCAGAATTCTCAGTTTCACTTCAGAAAGATGTGCAATCAGTGGAAAACTACTGAGGGGAAAACAAAATCACATGCTTGTTAAAATTTTACTCTTTCATTTGCATGTAAAGTTCCTCGCCTTAGGAATATACAGAACCTTAGCAACAGCAAAGGCCATTGGGCTCAAAAAGCAGATCCCTTTGTCTAACATTACAGATAAAGTAGACAGTGGAACTCCCAATGATTATAAAGGTACAAATCCCAATCATAAGTGGTCATTGCATAGTGAGTATGGTGGCAAAGGCCAGGAAAATGGGTAAGTAGGCTGTAAGTCAGGACCTCAACTGATTCTAATCTCACGATATTTCCTTGCAGCATTTGAGATAGTTGATGCGTTCATTTTAATTTTCCAAAGTTCCCTAGATTCGGAGAAGGTTCCATTAGATTGGAAAATAGTGAATGTAACTTCTTTATTCAAAAAGGGAGGGAGACAGAAAGCAGGAAACTACAGGTCAGTTAGCTTAACATCTGTCTTAGGGAAAATGTTAGAAGCTACTATTAAAGATGTTATAGCAGGGCATTTAGAAAAATTGAAGGTAATCAGGCAGAGTCAACATGACCTTGTTAAAGGGAAATCATGTTTAACCAATTTATTGGAGTTCTTTAAGGGATAAAGGGGAACCGGTGGATGTATTGTACTTAGATTTCCAGAAGGCATTTGATAAGGTGCCACATCAAAGGTTATTGCAGAAAATAAACGCTCATGGTGTAGGGGGTAACATATTGGCATGGATAGAAGATTGGCTAGCTAACAGGAAACAGAGAGTAGGCATCAATGGGTCATTTTCTGGTTGGCAAGATGTAACGAGTGGTGTGCCACAGGGATCAGTGCTGGGGCCTCAACTTTTTACAATTTATATAAATTACTTAGATGAAGGGACCGAAGGTATGGTTGCTAAATGATAGGTAGGAAAGTAACTTGTGAAGAAGACATAAGGAGCCTACAAAGGGATATAGATAGGTTAAGTGAAGGGCAAATACCTGGCAAATGGAGTATAATGTGGGCACGTGTGAAACTGTCCACTTTGACAGGAAGAATAAAAAAGAATCATTTATCTAAATGGTGAGAGATTGCAGAGCCCGGAGATGCAGAGGGATCTGGGTGTCCTAGTGCATGAATCGCAAAAGGTTAGTATGCAGGCACAGCACGTAATTAGGAAAGCTGATAGAATGTTATTGCTTATCGCGAGGGGAATGGAATACAAAGGTAGGGAGGTTATGCTTCAGCTATACAAGGCATTGGTGAGAGCACATCTGGAGTACTGTGTACAGTACTGTTCTCCTCATTAAGGAAGGATGTAAATGCATTGGAGGCAGTACAGAGAAGGTTTACTAGACTAATACCTAGAATGGGCGGGTTGTCTTACGAGGAAAGATTGAACTGGCTAGGCCTGTATCCGCTGGAATTTAGAAAAGTAAGAGGTGACTTGATTGAAACATATAAGATCCTGAGGGGTCTTGACAGGGTGGATGTGGAAAGGATATTTCCCCTTGTGGGAGAATCTAGAACTAGGTGTCACTGTTTAAAAATAAGGGGTCGCGCATCTAAGACAGAGATAAGGAGAAATGTTTTCTCTCAGACGGTCGTGAGTCTTTGGAATTCTCTTCCTCAAAAGGCAGTGGAAGCTGAGTCTTTGAATATTTTTAAGGCAGAGGTAGATAGATTCTTGATAAGCAAGTGGGTGGAAGGTTATCGGGGGTAGGTGGAAGTGTGAACTTATTGAATGGCGGAGCAGGCTTGAAGGGCCTACTCCTGCTCCTAATTCATATATAAGTATGTAGAATTTACTAATGTATGATGTAACCTCTTGCACAAACCATTAGCAAAGGGCCAATTATGGGACCAAATCCCGTGCCCACACACAATCCTTTGAGTGTATTGTAACCCTTTTAAAATGGGCACTGGAACCAAGCACTGTCTGATTGTTGAGAGTTAAATTCCTGGAGGGTGTTGTACTACCTTTACTGTTCCAGTAGGAGTTAGGTTATTGCGGATTTTTGGAGTAGTTTTGCTGTGTTTTTATAGCTGACTTCCTTTTTGCTTGGGTGAGCTTTTTAAAAAATCTGTTTTTTGATCCTTGTCTTTTTGCAAGAGCCTATTGCTGCCAGCTGCAAATCTGTTCCCAGCATCTGCATTTCTGAAGAAGGGTTTATTTCTCTGGCACTCAGAGATTTAGACAAAGAAGAGAATTATCAGAGGTGGAGGAGAGGCAGATGGGGTTATACCTCAGGTGGGTGACCTGCCTTCGTATTCCCTTAACCCAGGATAAAGTACAGATTTGGTCTACAAGAGACCTACCTATCTCTGTAAGTGGCTCAGTGTTAAATCTTGTTTGATAACACTTTTGTGAAGCACCTTGGAATGTTTTACTATGGTAAAGGTGCTATAAAAATGCAAGTTGTTGTATACCCAAGGAAGTTAGAAGTAATTCATTTTTGGAGACTCCTAAAGAAAGTTAAAGTGAATGTGTTAGTTAGGGCTCTCCTATAACATGCTTATATACTATGAGACATACAGCCATTGATCACGATGCGCCTGCATGTTACCGAGTGATTGGTTCACACCTTCTGCAGTCTGTCAGCCTTTTCTTCTCTGCTCTATTCTTCTACCACAACAGAAACATATTCCTTTAAATGCAAGCAGCAGGTTTTTACAACCTTCTGCTTCCCTGTAAATCTGCTTCTCCCATCAGTGGGCTCTGTGTACCTAGTCCAATGTGCACAGGGAATGCGTGGACTTCATTCAAACCTTGGGATTTCTGGCTGGGTCAATATGCAGTGCATGGGGTCAAATTCAGTTCAGCTGGGACCAGAAAAGCTTCCCTATCAGTTAGTTGGTCTTTTTGCAAGCTTTTGACAAAGTTCCACATCAAAGAATTATAATAAAACTAAAACCCTTTGGAATTGAGGCTGAATATGGAATTGGATAAGAAGTTGACCTGGAATTTTACTTATGTTCCTCCTCCTTTCTATCAGCTTTCTTGCTTCTTCCAAATCCTGGAGATGTTGACCACATTCGCAGGTACTGGTTGTCCTCTGGTATCTTGCTTATGTGGGCGTTCTTCCTGCATGAACCTACAGAGTGAGAGCCAGTAGATTGTTTAACCTTGGAGGCATCGCAAGACTAATGCTGTCTTCACCAGTGACATTCAAGGAACAGCGATATTTTTCCAAGTTAGGATGATGTGTGGCCTGAAGTGAAACTTGTAGATGGTGGTGTTCCCATACGTCTGCTGCTGTTGTCCTTCTATTTGGTAGAGGTTGCGGGTTTGGAAGGTGCTGTCGAAGGAGCCACAGCAAGTTGGTGCAGTGCATCTTGCACACTTCCAGTGTAGAATAGCAATCAGAAATAGGAACACTGTCTAATGTTCCCCTCCTTACATCAGGAGCATTGAGCCTAGTGTAGCATCACTATTGCCGCCCCAGCTGGTTGAACCTGAGACCTAACTAGTTTATATGGCTCAGTTATATACAGTGTAAACTCACTGAGTCGTCATAGGTGTCAAATGATCTGCAGCCCCATCTGCGCTCTCAGGTTTTTTAAAAATTCATTCATGGGATGTGAGCCTCGCTGGCTAGGCCAGCATTTGTTGCTTACCCCCAATTGCCCTTGAGAAGGTGGTGGTGAGCTGCCTTCTTGAACTGCAGCAGTCTATCTAGTGTAGGTACACAACGGTGCTGTTAGGAAGAGAGTTGTTTGACCCAGTGACATTCAAGGAACAGCGATATTTTTCCAAGTTAGGATGATGTGTGGCCTGAAGTGAAACTTGTAGATGGTGGTGTTCCCATACGTCTGCTGCTGTTGTCCTTCTATTTGGTAGAGGTTGCGGGTTTGGAAGGTGCTGTCGAAGGAGCCACAGCAAGTTGGTGCAGTGCATCTTGTAGATGGTACACACTGCTGCCACTGTGCGTCGGTGGTGGAGGGAGTGAATGTTTAAGGTAGTGAGTGGGGTATCGATCAAGCGGGCCACTTTGTCCTAGATGGTGTCAAACTTCTTGCAGTTGTTGGAGCTGCACCCATCCAGGCAAGTGGAGAGTATTTCATCACACTTCTGACTCGTGCCTTTAGATGGTGGACAGGCTTTAGGGAGTCAGGAGGTGAGTTACTTCCACAGAATTTCCAGCCTCTGACCTGCTCTTGTAGCCACGGTATTTATACGGCTGGTCCAGTTCAATTTCTGGTCAATGGTGACCCCCCCCAGGATGTTGATGAACATAAAAGGTCCATGGCACTATTTCGAATAAGGGCAGGGGAGTTCTCTGCTGTCCAATGTTTATCCCTCAACCAATATCACTTAAAAGAAAACAGATTATCTGGTCATTATCGCATTGCTGTTTGTGGGAACTTGCTGTGCACAAATTGGCTGCCATGTTTCCTACATTGCAACAGTGACTACACTTCAAAAGTACTTCATTGGCTGTAAAGTGCTTTGGGCCGTCCTGAGGTTGTGAAAGGTGCTATTTAAATGCAAGTCTTTCTCTTTCTTTTCCAAATGACCTTCCTTGGTAACTTATTCCACTTTGTGTAATAAAATGTTACTCCTGACTTTTCCTTTTACTCCTAATCTCCTCATTCTTAACTTGTTGCCCCGGAAAGAAACCTTCACCTTGAGCTGTTTCATTTTTAGAAGCGTCAGCAGTTGTTAAACAAAAAAACTTTTCTCCTCTTATCTCTGCACTCCTGAAGACATGCTGGAATTTGGTTCTGTCTGGTACCTCATCCAAGGTACCATCTTTTATGGGTGAGTCTATACAGCGAGTGTCAATGGACTATTCGGTCATGGGGTCCAGCACACCTGACTCGGATGCTACCCTCACCCATTGCCCACACACTTAACCGCAGAAGCCATGAGATGGCATAATCAGAACACTGAGGTGTCAAGGGAGCTGCTCAGTACAAACATTTTCATTTTACTGTTGTGGGGCCAAGTCTGGAAAAACATGTTTGTAACCATGATGGGTTCTTATCTTATGGTGAGGGTGAGATAAAGTCTGATAACAGGGACTCAGTGTGAAAGTGAGTCCTTGGGGAGTGAACACTCAACACCACAGCATCATAAACTACAAGAATGAAGCTAGTTGGTCTCATCAACTCTGCTGAGTTGGTTGATTACAGCCGGAGCAGCAGTTAGTGAACTGATAATGATCTCAAGGTCCCTTGGTCTGGGGAGGGGAAAATATCAGCTATCCGGTAACCGCCCCCCCCCACCCCCAACTAGAAAGTGCACAAATGTGGACAACAGGTGAGGACAGGATCAGGTTTATCCGTGATATCCCCATCTTGGAATGCCCTGCCAATGCTTACTGCCTGGAGTCTCGTGTACAAAATGGTCAATTGCATGAGCAGCAAGTCTAGTATCTCTCTAATATACAATCCATGTTATAAGCCTCTCTGTTACAACACTATCTCCATTGTGTGCGTCATCCTCACTTTTAGGCTCACAATTATAATATTGTATCTTCTTCCTATCTCTATAACATTCTCCATCCTCATAACTATCTTCCCCAAACTTTCTGCTGCTCCAGCTCTGGTCTTTTGTGGATCTCCCTCTCTCTTTGGGCCACTGTTGGAAGCTGTACCTTCAGCCACCCGAATCCCAGTCTCTGGAATTCCCTCCCCAAACCCCACTGCCTCTCCACCTCCTTTGAGACTCTGCTTAAAATCCACCTCTTTGAACTAGATTTTGGTCAGTTCTGCTAATCTCACATACTTTTTGCTGCTACTTCAGGAACTGGCAGCCCATGGGTCAGGGCTAGTAGCGGTGGAAGGCAGCTTGGCAGAGACCACCTTCAAGCAGTAATTTACATGCGACAGGTGGGTAATGGACAGTTGGTGGCTGGGCTGCTGGGGATGGGGGGAACGAGGACCGAGGAAAGAATGTGCCAGAGGCCTCGCCATCCAATTTTGCCTCATTTTTCATCACAATCCTGCCTGATTCTGGGAAACTCCAACTCAATATATCTACAATCATTGTTAACAATCTTGCTTAGAGCATGAACTTCCTGTCCACAAATCTGACTTCCTGTGATCACAATTTTTTGGCCATGCTTTTGTGCCAACATTTACCACTGAAAATTGTTTGGTCAACATTTCTCATTCAATTTTGCAATGTCAGCAGTCACAATGTGGTTGAAGCATCTTGCCAATAGGTGTCTCTGTTGATATGTTTCTGAAATCTCGCCATTGTGTATAGAGGAAATCAGCTGACCATGGGCAACGCCACCAGCAATTCACTAGCATTACATATAATGAAAAGTTCATGCATTTATTTTATTGCATGAAAGAAATAACTTGAATTTATGTAGTGGCTTTCATACCCTCAAGACAGTCCAAAGCACCTCACAGACAATCATTTACTTTTGAAGCATGGTCATTGTTGTTATGTAGGCCAATGCAGCAACAATAAGATAAACAACCAGTTAATCCCTTTTTGGTGGTTTTGGTTGAGGAATAAACCAGGAGAACTCTCCCTGCACTCTGAGTCGTGTCACATCCAGCAGAGATAGTCTCATTTTAACAGACAGCCCCGTTGACAATGTCAGCACTGCGCTGAAGTGCGAGCCTAGATCAAATCCTGGAGTGAGTCTTGAATCCGCAACCTACGGACCCATTGGCAACGGGTGCTACCCACTTAAAATAAACCCGTTGATTGTATTTAGAATATCCCATATCCTAAAAATCCTTCTCAAAACATTATAATGTAAATATTCCAGAATAAAGAGTGGAAAACCCTGTGCAATCTTTTTACTGGCCATCGTTATATTCCCTTAGTGAGGATCTGGGGTTGCATTCCAGTCTGCATTTCAGTTTATGCTGCTGTTAAATAAACACCCGGCAGAGCAGACATTGGCTCTCTGAGTGTCTGAACAGACCAGTACTGGTATGATTCATAACTGTTTGGATTTAGTTCCTCCAGGCCCATTTTGCTTCAGACTGATTCTTTGTTAACCCTTGGAATACCAAGATGTGCTTGTTGAAATAAATTCCTAGTTTATATTATTTAGCTTCTAAGACAGGAACTTTCAACAATTTCTGCCCCCACATGCCCACCTGCCCCTCCCTCGATTTTCTCTCACGATCTCCTCACAGGGGCCAGTCATTATGAGTTTGGGAAATGAGCTGCAAATAGCACTACAACATTAAACTGTTGACATATCAGAAATAGCTTTATTACTTTAATAAGCACTCTAAATTCCAAAGTAAAATTATATCAAACATTTTTCTGCTCACCTTGTCCCTTTTGCACTCATAGTCTTTTCTTTCCCATTATGTTTTTTTTTTGCTTTAAATACTTTGCAATTTCAATCATTCATTATATCAGCTATCCGAATTTTCACTGGAGTTGTCTTCATGGTCCCTTCTGATGTCATGCAAAGCCATACCAAAGGGGATCCCATTGGGGTGTCAGAACTGAAGCTTTGTGTAAACAATGCCAGAGTCGATCAGCTAATAATATTAAAAATTAAAATGCTAAAGAGTGAATGCAAGACATTAGTGAAGTGTTATCAATAGAGTAATCTTGACTTTTTGTGATAATGTAAAACAGGAGGTATTAAATTGGCAGCCATATAAAGGCTGTCGTGTTTTTCACTTCCATTGACAAAGCTGAGATCTACCTCAATGTGCGTGCTATTGACAACAAGGATATTCATTTTCCCCTGTCATTCACTTCTGTTGTCAATTGTGATTAAGTGGGCTAGTGCCAATGACTGACAAGACTAGTCTTCTCCAAATATCTTAGGGATCCATTGCACTCTGTCACCATCTTGAACAATGGACTAACCAGTGCAGTATAATAACTGGGTGCCTCTAAATATGGTATGGCTTTGCATGACATCAGAAGGGACCATGAAGATATTGATTGAAAGATACAGGGTACATGTGTTCCTCTAGGTGTTTTATAGTGGTAACAGTAGCTCAAAGTGATTCACAACATCAACTGGTATTCAGTCCTAGCGACAACTTTGTGAAGGGGCCAAGGGCACTTTGGTCTTTGTCACAATTCTTTGATTTCAGCAAAGTTCCAGTGAAGACAAACTTGTCGGCCCTTAATTTCCACAAGGTCCTTCCAATCTCCCACTGTAATCTCAGTGGAAACCCTGAAGTATTGGCATAAATGCCCGTTTTTAGCCATTCACATCACTTCTCTTAGGGTTCCACTGATCCCTCACTGGAAAACCCCCACTGGAATTACAGGCAGTGGTATTTCAGATGAGTCTAATCAGTTCATTCTCATGATTCAGATCTCCTGGGCAAGCAAAGGAAGAGCTTCTTCTGACCCATGTGGAAGCTGTGACATAGATTTATGTCAAAAAGGAAGCAACACCAGGGAAGGGCAGCTTCAGATTACACTGATTACCTTGGCTGGCATACATCTCCACCAAACCCCATAAGGGCCTGGGTTAAACACCTGATGATGAGTAAGCCTGGTATGTGGCACTGGATTTAGATGTTGGGAACAACAAGGTGGCTGGAACAATGAAAGCTACCCGATATAGGTCTTTTCACTAAGCTGTAAAATGTCTATTGTATAACTGATGAGAAAACCCTGAGACCTCGAACAGCTGCGTTACTTAAAGGCCAGGGTATGAGAAGATATGCTAATGCACCCAGGCCTTGGTGCCTAAAATGACTGGGTAAAAATAGATAATCAGCTGCACCTCAAGCTGGCAGAACCATCATTCCAATGGAATATGATGTGTGCCTATGCTTTGACCAGAAAGATGGTGACAGTGCCCTCACACATTATATAATGAGTTGTGCTGGTTGTCTTGCCACTAGTAAGGAGTTCCTTGTACCTGCTAACCACTTGATAAAGACTCAAGCTCATGCTTTTCAGTTGTCTAGTGACAAACTAATGATGATCATCCTTGAGGGAGATAATCGGGTCATTTTAGAGTTGAGAGGATGATAGAAATTTAGAACCAAGGCAAACCTCTTTAGTCATCTTGGTAATAAATCCATAGTGCTTCAGTGTACTGCTGATGATTTACCAGCTGGTTTGGTTCACTCGCGGAACCTGGAGGTGTAAATCTGTCACTGGATGGGATTTTCCCCAGCAGTTCCAGAATACCCCTGCATGTTGACGTCCCAAATGAGTAATGCGTCCCGAGGCGAACATAACATGTTTTACTGAGTTAAACTCCAGCAGAACCGTTGTACACAGATGGGGTTTCTTAAGCCTTAGCTTTGCTAATCTGCACCCAAATGTTCCGGAATTAGGCAAGTGTATGTGTCCCTACGGGGAAAGAACGTACATTCCGTTGACTAGCACTGACATCCCAGCAACTATGTGCAATAGCCGTTCAGCAGACCTTTGTTACATACAATCTCTAACAAACCAATAATACATAGAGCTCCATCTCTAGAACAGAAAAACGATTAACACCCTTACTGTAACATGTTCATCATTATAACCCTTCTGTACTGTTTATAGCTTCCTCACTAATTGTGTGGTTCTTCTTTGTAACACACTGTTTGCACGGCTCTGAAAGACTATAATTCAGTAGAGTACTTGGACAGTCTGGTATTGGTAGAATTTGCAACTTTGGGGCATTAAAAAATCTGACAATATAACTTCTATTACTTCCAAATATTCAAATGGAAAAAATCTTGGGACTCAGCGAGGAGTCTGAGACAGGTTTAATGGAGCTTTAGTAATTATGTGGTTGGCTTTCAAATTGGGCTACATCGGTCAACATAATGAGATTTGGCTGCTTCTAATCTGTGGTAATTCTGCTGGTATGTTGTGAGGCTCAGAACACCTCGAGACACGCTGAGCACAAATAGTTTGCACCGCACATGACCAAGACCTGAACAAGGAAAAACAACTATCTCACAGATATTTTTTGGTTTGGTTTTGAATTTGAACACAGCAGCTTGCATTTATAAAACACCTTTACCATAGTTTCTCTCTTTGGCCTCCTTGTCTCAAGCGACAATGGGTAAGCGCCTGGAGGTGGTCAGTGGTTTGTGAAGCAGCGCCTGGAGTGGCTATAAAGGCCAATTCTAGAGTGACAGACTCTTCCACAGGCACTGCAGGTAAAGTTGGTTGTCGGGGCTGTTACACAGTTGGCTCTCCCCTTGCGCTTCTGTCTTTTTTTTCCTGCCAACAGCTAAGTCTTTTCGACTCGCCACTCTTTAGCCCCGCCTTTATGGCTGTCCACCAGCTCTGGCGATCACTAGCAACTGATTCCTATGACTTGTGATCAATGTCACAGCACTTCATGTCGTGTTTGCAGATGTCTTTAAAGCGGAGACATGGACGGCCAGTGGGTCTGATACCAGTGACGAGCTCGTTGTACAATGCGTCCTTGGGGATCCTGCCATCTTCCATGCGGCCGTTGGCTCAGTAGGGTGTATATGCTGGGGATGTTGGCCACCTTGAGGACTTCTGAGTTGGAGATGGTCCTGCCACCTGATGCCAAGGATTCTCCGGAGACAGCGAAGATGGAATGCGTTGAGATGTCGCTCTTGGCTGACATATGGCCTCGCTGCTGTAGAGCAAGGTACTGAGGACGCATCCTTGACACACTCGGACTTTTGTGTTCCGTGTCAGTGTGCCATTTTCCCACACCCTCTTGGCCAGTCTGGACATAGCAGCAGACGCCTTTCCCATGCGCTTGTTGATTTCTGCAGCGAGAGACAGGTTACTGGTAATAGTTGAGCCTAGGTAGGTGAACGTTTGAACCACTTCCAGAGCGTGGTCGCCGATATTGATGGATGGAGCATTTCTAACGTCCTGTCCCATGATGTTCATTTTCTTGAGGCTGGTGGTTAGGCCAAATTCGTTTCAGGCAGCTGCAATCCTGTTGATGAGTCTCTGCAGACACTCTTCCGTGTGGGGTGTTAATGCAGCATCGTCAGCAAAGAGGCGTTCCCTGATGAGGACTTTCAGTACTTAGGTCTTCGCTCTAAGACAGGTAAGGTTGAACAACCTGCAATCTGATCTTGTGTGGAGGAAAATGTGAACACAACAGCTTGCATTTATCGAACACCTTTACCATAGTAAAACATCCCAAAGAGCTTCACAGAAACAATTATCAAACAAGTGCTTTGATTTCACTGCTAATGGCTGATAGTGATCAAGTGCCCCTTATGAGCTCCCCTAATTGCTGTAACTGGTTTAATAATGAATAGCTGAAGCATACAGACTCGGAATATCCCAGGTTCAATCCCTGGTCTGTGCTGAGTTAGTTTGCAGTTGGAGTTACTGAAATTGCCTTTGGCGCTCTTGGGTTCACAAGGAGAAATTGGCCACTGTGCCTACTCTTGACTTCTATCTCGTGACCCCCTGTTAGGGCTGTATTTGTATAGACCCAAATTGAGGAGAGGATGGGGGTCAGTTGCAGTGGCCCCTACAGTAAAATAACGTGTTGCCATCCACTGACTAGACTCATACACAAAAGAGAAACTTGATACAGGCATGTTCAGTAGACCATTTGTTGCCTTTGTACATTTGCCTAAACGGTGACACTTCCACCTCTTCACATTTTACTAGACGTGAGATCTTATGAGTGAACAGCGAGATGGGTCATGAGTCCTTGTATAGATATATTTCTTTTCAACTAATAGCAATTGGTTCAACTTTACTGCAAATCTCACTCCAACAGAATGTGTGTCTTGGCAATCTAAAAGATTGACCTATTCAGTATAATACAAGCAAACTCTTAGCAGCTATTAAATTCTAACAATATATGTTTGGCAATTGTACAGATTCTTACCAGAAAAGCCTTTTCTACTTGTACAGAGCTGGGGAAGGCTGTCTCCCTTGCTTGGCTCTTTTTCAACTCATTCCTGATGCCTACCAGAAGGAAATAAAAGCTGCCTTTAATTAGTCTATTTATAGAGATCTGAGATTCAACATGAATGGATGGACTCTCACCTTGATTAACTCCTATTACGAAAAAAAGCCATATAAATGTCTGATTAAGAACAGGATTGAAGATTATAAGGGCAGTCAGGTAGATCAGCACAGGCTCTGTGAAACTCTAGTTCCAGCACTGTTGGGCCATGCAGATTGACCTTTGTGGAATGCAACTGGTCAGAGTTGAACAAGGCAGATTGGAATGTGCGACTAATATCCTGGGGTTTCACTAGGTTAATCCGGGGGGGGGGGGGGGGGGCAGAGAAAAATCTTATTTTTTTTCATATCTGTGACCATTCACCTTTCAGGAAATTGAATGAATTGGATAGAGACTAAAGCCCCAAAGTTCCTAGGACTGAAGAGAATAAAATCCCAATGTCTATGTGGGAGAGGGCCTGGAATATGGAGTATAATTCAATTGTGATTCTGCTTTGTTCAAAACAGCCCTTTAGACACCAGTTGTGGGGATGGTGGGTGGATCTTCTGCACACACCCCCACCCAACCCCCCACCACTTCTATCTTAAAGAGCCGTGTCAGAGGGAGTTCCTGATCTTCACCAAGAAATTTCTGTCTTTATGCCCTTGAAAGTCCCTATTGGAACTCATGCCAGAAGAAACCTGGCACAAGCCTTTTTGCCATCTGAAGTCTTCAAATCATCACTGGAATAAGGTAGTAATTTCTGGAGCAGTTGGTCCTTCACCAGAGGCAGACTGATTCCATTGGAAGCCAGAAAAATGATTCTGGCCTCTGAGGGATCTCAGGTGGGACAGATTAGGTTAGACCAGGGGAGGTGTTGCAGATTAAGTTCTGTAGGGGTACAGGTTTGCCCTACAATGCAAATGAACCCATCTCCAGGATTTGGGACAGAGTCTTTGGACAGTAATTAGGGCAGATGGAGGTTCCACTTTTGCATTTACAGCAGTGGAGCAGATCTCTAGGAGGTTTGGGTGAAGTGAACAATGTATATGAAAGGAACAGTTTTGATGGACAGAATGGCCTTTTCTGGTTCAATACATTTTCTAAGCAAATCACTCACTCTTAGGATGTGGCGGGGGTGTGAGGTATTGGTTTTGAGTTTTGAGTGACCAGGATGTCACATCCTGGTCATGTTTTTGCAGATGTGGAATTCATGATCCCGGTTTGACCCTCATCAGAGGGGCCAAGAAAAGATGAGGTTTCTTTGCCTGGCTGTAAGGGAGAAGTGGCCAGTTTCAATCTGGATCTACAATGGCAATGTGAGAAGTCTAAGGCTTGGGAAGAGGTCCAAGTGGACAACCAACAGGCAAGGATGAGGTGTAATTGAGAAGCTCAGCAGCGGAAGAGTAGCAAGTGGAGCCTGGTTTTTGCAGCATCCAGCTCATGTTCACCAACCCTGGCATTGCATTTCCCCCTCACAGCCTAGAGGTATCACCCCAGAGGGCTTAATTAATGATACTAAGGGAATTCACATGCAGATGCAGAGAGCATGAGTGGGCAGGAGAAGCTGGAGCTGTTAGTTGAGAATGTAGTCATTGCTGGCTGGAGGTACAGGAATTGTCTGCCTTTGGCTGAGGAGCCTTAGGCCCCAGATCTCAGGGGCTTAGCTTTTAAAAGGATTCTGTAAGAGCATCAAACATATTTACAGGCAGTGGAGGCAAAGTCCCAGAATATGGGCAGATAATAGCTGAGTTAGGAGTAGTGCACTACTCGCAGTTGTACCATCAAAGTGAGGCCTCCCCTCACCACTAAAGGACCTAGTGGTTGTCACACCTTCTGCATTGAGGTTGTGGCTACTGCCAAAGATGTCTTGGGGCCAGAGTAAAGAGAGCTGTCTCTTTCCGCTTCCAAGAGACTAGGACTGCAATACAGATATGTATTTCTGTGAGCTTCACTGATCTGATTGGAACCATTCAAGCAGCTTTCCTCCCCTGGCTCAATGTCCAACTGGAGCCAAGGCCCAATAATAGTGGACTGGTAGCTGTGTACTCCCATGGTGACGATCCTTCTCAAGAAATTACCATATGTCTTTTTCCTCACCTGCCGCACATATGGCAGAAGATGGTCTGGTCAGGATGTCCATGCCAAAGCAGATGAGGCACGGACTTTCTTTTTAATTCATTCATGAGATGTGGGTGTTACTGGCTAGGCCAGCATTTATTGCCCATCCCTAATTGCCCTTGAGAAGGTGGTGGTGAGCTGCATTCTTGAACCACTGCTGTCCATGTGAGATAGGTACACCCACAGTGCTGTTAGGAAGGGAGTTCCATGACTTTGACCCAGTGACAGTGAAGGAACGGTGAAATAGTTCCAAGTCAGGATGGTGTGTGACTTGCAGGGTACTTGCAAGGTGGTGTTCCCATGCATCTGCTTTCCTTGTTTTTTAGGTGGTAGAGGTCATGGGTTTGGAAAGGAGGCTTGGCAAGTTGCTACAGTGCAACTTGTATATGGTACACACTGCTGCCATGGTATGCTGGTGGTGGAGGGAGTGAATGTTTAAGTTAATGGATGGGGTGCTGATCAAGTGGGTTGCTTTGTCTGGATGGTATTGAGATTCTTGAGTGTTGTTGGAGCTGCACTCATCCAGGCAAGTGGAGAGTTTTCCATTATATTCCTGACTTGCGCCTTGCAGATGGTGGACAAGCACTGGGGAGACAGGAGATGAGTTACTCGCCACAGAATTCCCAGTCTTGTGGCCACAGTATTTATGTGGCTGGTCCACTTAAGTTTCTGGTCAACGATAACCCTCAGGATGTTGGTGGTGCGGGATTCAGCAATGGTAATGCCATTGAACATCAACGGGAGATGGTTAGATTTTCTCTTGTTAGAGATAGTCATTGTCTGGCACTTGCGTGGCATAAATGTTACTTGCCACTTATCAACCCAAGCCTGAATATCATTCAGGTTTTGCGGCATGTGGGCACAGACTGCTTCAGTATCTGAAGAGTTGTGAATGGATATTGTGCAATTATCAGCGAACATCCCCACTTCTGACCTTATGATGGAGGGAAGGTCATTGATGAAGCAGCTGAAGATGGTTATGCCTAGGACATTGCCCTGAGGAACTCCTGCAGTGTAGTCTTGGGACTGAGATGATTGGCCTCCAATAACCATAATCATCCTCCTTCATGCTAGCTATGACTCCAACCAATGGAGAGTTTTCCCCTGATTCCCACTGACTTCAATTTTGCAGTAGGCAAGTAGGTGGCACAAGTTTCTGTGCTGAACAACTGTAGATTCAGAAAATGAAGCACCACAGAACCAACAGCAATTGTGAACCTATCAACATGTTGGAAAGAGAACCACAAACAACACCAGAAATATTAGTATTCATCAGCAAGGTAGCAGATTATCAGCATTCGTCATTCGGAGGCTTTCAAGTCCATTTCCATCTGTCGGCAGCCCTATAACAAGCCAGAATGCCTCTCATAATAGCGTTCATTTTAAGAGACAGAGTGCAAGCAGCAGGTTTGGGGAATTCAACATGGGACACCAAAGCTGCACATACAACCTAATCACGTGCAGTGGGCTATATTTCGTGAGGTGCTGCTGGCATTCAACATCTGGATCAGGAACATTTCAAAGGGTTTATTGAAGGGCAAGAGTTGGACGGTAGGCCTCCTCAGCCCATTTCCTTTCCTCTCCCCCCTGAAACTACATGTAATTGGCTGTGAAACAGAGGAAAATCCAAACCACCGTGTATAAAATTTGAAGTAATGACAAACTTTGGATAATATATTCTTTTAATGTGCAGACCATGGCAATTAATTAGAGACTTTTTACAGCATTAACAACAACTTGTATTTATATACCATCTTTGATGTAGAGAAATATCCCAAGGCACTTCACAAAAGTGATCAATGGAGGAGATAGTAAGTGGCTAAAAGCTTGGTCAATGAGGTGGGTTTTAAGTAGGGCCGTGAAGGAGGAAAGGGAACTGGAGAAGCAGAGGAATTTAGGGAGGGAGTTTCAGAGTATGGCATCTGGGCATGTACACCAATGGTGGGGCAAAGTGGCGGGGGTGGGGGAATTGCACAAGGTGTCACAATAAGTCAGAGGAAGTCACAGAAAGAAGCAGTGGTAAGGCCATGGAAGGATTTAAACATGAGGATCAGAATTTTAAGTTGGAAGCATTGGGGGACCAGGAGCCAATGTAGGTAAGCAAAGACAGGGGTGATGGGTGATTGAGACTTGGTGCAGGATTGGATGGGCCGCAGAGTTTTGGATGAGTTGATTATACGAGTTGTGGAGAATAGGAGGCCAGTCAGGAATGCATTGAAATGGTAAAGTTTAAAAGTGACAAAGTTGTGGAGGAAGGTATCAATAGTAGATGGACTGAGGCAGGAACGGAGGTGGGCAAATAAATGAAATGGAAGAAGACGTTCTATTGGGTTGCAAGCACAGCTCAGAATCAAATAGAAGCCTGTGGTTGTAAACAGTCTGGTTCAATCTGACCCATGGCCATTGAGGGGGATAAAATCAGTGAAAAGGATTTGGGAAGCAAAGTTTCTGGAGTGGCGAAATGAAAAATTATATCACTGGATGACATGAAAGGGAGGAGACAGATGAGGAGGGTCTGAGAATGTCATAGAGTTATACGGCACAGAAACAAGCCCTTCGGCCCATTGTGTCTGTGCTGGCCATCAAGCACCTAACTATTCTAATCCCATTTTCCAGCATGTGGCCCGTAGCCTTGTATGCTATGGTGTTTCAAGTGCTCATCTAAATACTTCTTAAATGTTGTGAGGGTTCCTGCCTCTACCACCTTTTCAGGCAGTGTGTTCCAGATTCCAACCACCCTCTGAGTGAAATTTTTTTTCCTCAAATCCCCTCTAAACCTCCTGCCTCTTACCTTAAATCTATGCCCCCTGGTTATTGACATCTCCGCTAAAAAGCAGGGAGATTGAATTAATGGACTCAGATGCAGAGTGACAGACAAAATGCACACAAAATGCAAATGGGTACCGATGGAAGTCAGGTTATTGCAGTCATGTCCTGGACTAAGAGGAGAACAGTTGGGCTTTTATAACAATAGGACAGCTTCATGGTTACTTTAACTGATACCAGTTTCTTTATTTCCGGATTTTAAAAAAACTGAATGGCTATAGTAGGATTTGAACTCAAGTACCTCTATATTATTAGTCATGGCCTTGGATTACTTGTCCAGTAACATAACCTACTGTACACTGAATTATCTGAAGAACAGCCATAGGGAGGTGAGAACACACAGGATCAGGAGCACTAGCAGCTTAAGAAGCCAGTCCAGTCCAGTGAAGGATGACAGAGGAGTTCTTAAGGATGAGTGGAGGCAGTGGCCACTGAAAAACAAGCAGAGATCATTCAGCAGCAAAGGGAGCATAATCCAGAGAGGATGGGAAGCAGCAGGAACAGATCAGAGCTAATTCAGCATAGAGTGAAATGTTCCCAGTGGAAGAGGAGAAAACAAAGAACTGCAGAAGCAGAACAGGTATTGGGATAAAGGCAATCTAGCAGAGAATAGGAATATAGGAATTATTAGACGCAAAAGAACACAGCCCATCTGGTTCGTCTTCTGCCATCCTAGTCACTGTGTGATACAATGACAATGGAGTTGTCAACTAATCATAGCAGTTAATCTCTATCAATTAGTCTATAACTGACCCAGAAATGACAGGAGGAAAACGGCAATGGTGGAGAGCTTTGGGAACCATAGGCCCCAAATAATCTTTTTCCTCTCAAGCATGTTACATGTCATATCATGTCTCAATTTACTCATATACTATAACAACAACAACTTAATATAGCACCTTTAACGTACTAAAATGTCCCAAAGTGCTTTACAGTAGCGTTATAAAACAAAGTGTGACACCAAGCCACAAAAGGAGATATTAGGTCAGATGACCAAAGGCTTGGTCTTGGTAGGTTTTAAGGAGTGTCTTAAAGGAGGAAAGGGAGGTAGAGAAGTAGAGAGGTGTAGGGAGGGAATTTCTGAGCTTACGGCTTAGGCAGCTGAAGGCACGGCACAATGGTAGTGCAATTAAAATCAGCAATGCCCAATAGGCCAGAATTAGAGGAGCACAGATATCTAGGAGGGTTGTGGGGCTGGAGGAGATTACAGAGATAGAAAAGGGGTGAGGCCATGGAGGGATTTGAAAAGTAGGATGAAAATTTTAAAATCAAGACATTGCTTGACCGGGAGCCAATGTAGGTCAGCGAGCACAGGGGTGATGGGGAACGGGACTTGATGCGAGTTAAGACATGGGCAGCAGAGTTTTGGATGACCTCTAGTTTACAGAGAGAACAATGTGGGAGGCCAGCCAGGAGTGCATTGGAATAGTCAAGTCTAGAGGTAATGAAGACTTGAATGAACGTTTCAGCAGCAGATGAGCTGAGACGAGGTGAAGTTGGGTGATGTTACAGAGGTGGAAATTGGCAGTCTTAGTGATAGCATGAATATGAGGTCGGAAGTTCATCTCAGGGACAAATGTGACACCAAGGTTGTGAGCAGACTGGCTTAATCTCAGACTGTTGCTAGGGAGAGGAATGGAGTCGGTAGCTATAGAACGGAGTTTGGAGCAGGGACTGAAAACAATGGCTTCAGTCGTTCCAATATTTAATTGCTGTTTTCAGAAATAAATCTATCTAATTTGCATTTGAATTAATTAACACTGAGTCCACCGTTTCTCTAGGGAGTTTGTTCTGTCGATCGACCACTCACTCACTGAAATATTGTTTCCGTATATTTATTTTGAATTTTCTCCCCTTCAAGTGCAATACCGTTTCAGTAGAAAGAAGCAGCAAAGGTGAAGGTCACAGCAAAACCCAGAAAGCAGCAGAAAAAATGGATGCTAGCCGAGGAGAAAGCTGATTCTGTCCAGGGCCCACCAAAGTAAAGCTGAGAGGCTTCATTAAGGTTTTTGATTAATGATCATATGCTGCCAGCAATGAGTAATCATTTCCCATTGAGTATATGATCAGAATATCTCCTCCTCCCAAACTATCACAGATGATAAACTCTAAAGAACTGAGAAAGGATTATTGTATTTGAGTGAATCCAGATGTGGAAAATGGGAGCACAATGTAATTGATCCATGGCAGGAAAAGCCTTGAGATCTGAATTTACATCTCATGGGTGGATAAGTCACTAGTGAGTTAGCAGGTCAGCACCATTTGAGTATTAAAATGATAAGATTTAGATATAAATGCTCAGCTACATTTTTCAATATTTATTAACCTCGGTGAAGGGCAAGGCCCATAATACAGGGCACTACCAGAGTTGACAAGAATAGAAGAGAAAACAAGGACAATTGGGAATTTTGATAAAATGATACCAAGCTTAGGTTTTAAAAGCCTGAGGATTGTAACAAAAAGAAACATTGAGAGGGGAAGGGGGTTTTGAGGCCCTGGGAAAATGAGCTAGAGAAGACTGTGTAATGAATATTATTTTAACACAGATTGGATGCAGCGAGGGGACAGAGTATGCACAAGAACTTGAGGTTAAGGATGAAGAAGTTAGACTAGATGGCAGAATGGAATAGGTCTGTCCAAAGCAGCTCATATTGACAGCACAGAGACATGGTTCCTGCATCTGTTTCCCAGTTGCCCACCACATGAAGTGAGTTGACACACACATTATGGATTGGATCCAGTGATGTCAATGTGACTGGTTTTGTTCTTTCTAGCACCATCTGTTCTCAAGGATGAAATCTTTTCATAAAAGCCAACAGAATTTTATGCAAATTATATCATCATTTATGGTTTAATTCTTGGTCAGAGAGGGCAACAAACACCTTATCCCCAAGCTTTCTCCAACCAACCAGCAGAAGCCCTGACGTGACTTTCTTTCCAGCTTTTCTTTCCCCTCCTTTGGGATGGAGGGCACCTTCCTCCACCAGGGTAGCTACAATCAAAAGTGTGCTGTCAGGAGTGTCATGCAAAGGATAGCAGCTTGAACTCATAGCCAACTCTGTGCTCCCAACCCTGTAGGATGTTTCCCCCTCCGCATGCTGCCCTCGAGTTGGCAGTGGTGGGGAAGAGACGGTTGCCCACCTCCTTCTGGAATGTGTCTTTGCAAAGCAGGTGTGGAAAGAGATGCAGTGGTTTCTGTCGAGGTGCATCCCAAGCAGCTCGGTAACACAGGAGTCTGTGCTCTATGGGCTGTTCCCAGGAACGCACACTGAGATAAACATCAACTGCTGCTGGAGGACCATCAATTCAGTGAAAGACGCTCCTTGGTCTGCCCAAAACTTGCTGGTCTTCCAGCGCAAAGAGTTGTCCACAAGTGTTGTAGACTGACGCATTCCAAGGTCCAGGACTACGCGCTGAGGCACGCACTAAAGCTTGGGGCAGCCGCTGCAAAGGCTCAGTGGGGAAAGGCCACTGTGTAAGGTCCTCCCACCAAAGTGAACTGAGGCGCTGGACCTATGGGAAACCCCTCGGGCTGTATACACCAGATATGGGTTTGCTGTAAAATGTATCTGGCAGGTAAAACGGAATGGAAGGACTGTGAGGCAATCACTCCTGTATTGAAGAAAAATGATTTCCTTTGCACTTTTTGGAATGTCAACTTGGTGCTGTTTTGAACTGTTTTGTAATTTTTTTTACAGATTTTTATGAATAAAGTATATTTTGGAAAAAAAAGTCAGAATATTCTAACTGGGAGGGATTTATAAGCAATGCGTCGTGGGGTAGAGTTTGTGCTTTGGGTGCAATCGACTATATATTTGAGACCAATTGCTCTCAAATTTGAACTAGTTTTCTGAATTGAATATTTTGCTTAGGTTTCTGCTCAAACCATTTGCATATCATCAAACATAAAATCTTCCATGAAACCATCATTTTAGAATGTAACTTTTTTTGTGTTAAAAAAAATCATGGCAAAAAAAGGCTATTTTTTTGATATTTTGATGGGGTTATATGAGGAAGGATGGGAGGAGACTCGTGTGAAGCATAAACATCAGCGTGGAGCTGTTGAGCCAAATGTTCTGTGTCTGTGCTGTAAACTAAGTAATGAAATATATTCTTGATATATTTCAGAGTGGTAACCCAGTGCAGTTTTATTAATACAGAAGACAGTGGGTTTCTCACAAAAAAGCATTTTTAATCAAGGTCTAGTGCAACACCTGTGAATAACTGAAAATGACTATAAATCCATTCAGAGCCATTCACTAGTTTCATTAAGGTATGAAAATCAGTTTATTCATAAATTAAATATTTGAGAACTCTTAAAAGGTTTAATTTAATTAGAGCTCACGTGCCTAAAAAGACCAGGTTAATTTTGAGAGCCTCCTCAAAGGCCTGTAAGCAGACACAATACATAGAAACACACCCCAGTGCATCATTCGATTGGGTGGCCAGTTTTGTGGGTGGAGCCAGTTTCTGGCGTGGATGTTTCGATTTGCACTGGACGTAATTTACGCTTGAAATTCCTCAATCTTTTGTGCTGGTTTGGTCGATTCTGCACAAATTGGCCTGGAAATCGTTGGCATGACGATGTTGTCATTGAACAGTATAAATTAGTCCACTGTGCTCCCCGATCCTCCTGTGATAAATTCGCAGCACAATTTGTTTTAGAATTAGAATGCTCTGCAGTGAGCACAGGGTGGGGATTGAGTGCAGTACGGCCAATATCTGCTACACATCCCAGGTACTGGGGCCTGACAGAGAATGGAACGACAGTTTATTTAATAATTCCATCAAAGTAAAAGAGCGAATTAAATTAGACAGGATTCCCATTATCTTATTCTAAAAAACTGATTAGTATAAATGGAGTTAGCTTTCTTTTTTTTTTATAATTAATTCTTGTTGCTTATAATTGAGACCGTGTGAAAGGGCTTGAAATATGGACTGCTCATTTTGCTGTAAATCCCAGAGTCTGGCTAGTTTCGCTCCTGACATTCTGCTTTATTTTAAACAAAATTCTGACATTAAACGAAGGCTGGTTTGGTAGAGAAAGACTGAAACTGCCATCTCCTTGCTCATGCAATCCACTCCTCCATATAATACTGGTTTATTTCACTCTCGTTTTAGCCCTAACAGGGCTGCCGGATGGATCTGACTCGGTTACATTTTACCAGGCGCCGAATGCTGAGGGGAGGGGGTTCAATTATTTATAAACTGCACTTCTAACAAAGACTGAATGTATGTTAAAACTGTTAAACTGTTTATATGTTCTTTCCTGATAATAAGATGGACTGGATGAAAGGAAATTACTCAAACACACACTGAACGCCGCCAGGAAGTCCTTGCTTCTCCTATAACTGGATCCATGTTTTTTTTAAAGAAATCATACAATCCCACGCCATGTGAGGTAATCATGGGATTCCAAACTAGCTGAGTTTGAGTATAACTCTCCTTCGATATTTTATACACAGATAATTTTGAGTGAAAACTTCAGGCAAACAGTGTCAAAGTCTCCTGAGCGATTAAATACTGCATTGGTTCTGATCCCTCCAGTGCTATTCTGCAGGGCTATTAGTGGCTGTGGTGATCACAGTGACTGTAATTCACGATGGCCAAATGGCCTCCTTCTGTGCTGGAACAGTCTTTGAATCTTTGATTCTATAACTCAATCTCACCATTGATTTTAATCAGGGGCGGAGCTATGTTAATTAGCTGTTTGCCTTTTTAGCATGGGTCTCTGGAGCAGTACAAAAGTCAGTCATTTATGGCATAAGGAAAGTCAGTTATGTTGTAACTTGCTGAAATTTCTGTACCATGATAGTGTACTGTCCAGCTCCACCACTTACTGTGGTGCAAAGAACAGCAAATTCAGGCCCAGTTTTGCTAAAGTATTTCAGGAATTCCTCATTCTCCCTTGTTTTATCTGTTCCTCTCCTAAAGCTATAGACTCTTGTTGGGTTACGTTTCCAGTACCTTAACTAAGTGTCCAGTCTTCATGCGTGAACTTCCACAAAGAGTGTTGACAGACTCTTGAAACACAGTGGGCGTCAGAGCTTGAGACTAATCTGGTTATCAACCAATGCTGCCAAGGTGGCACTGCCCATGACTGGTTGACTATATAATGTTTAGTTTAGTTTTGAGAGATACAGCACTGAAACAGGCCCTTCGGCCCACCGAGTCAGTGCCGACCGTCAACCACCCATTTATACTAATCCTACACTAATCCCATATTCCTACCACATCCCCATCTGTCCCGATATTTCCCTACCACCTACCTATACTAGGGGCAATTTGTAATGGCCAATTAACCTATCAACCTGCAAGTCTTTGGCATGTGGGAGGAAACCGGAGCACCCGGAGGAAACCCACGCAGACACAGGGAGAAATTGCAAACTCCACACAGGCAGTACCCAGAATTGGACCCGGGTCGCTGGAGCTGTGAGGCTGCGGTGCTAACCATGCGCCACGCATGAGCTGGACATATGGCTTATTTCTTTTCCCTCCATAGTCCAGGGGCACTGAAGCCAATTAGAATGCAATATTACGCAATGGTGCCAAACACTATTTTACTATTATCCTTGCATTAAGCCGATAGTAAAGTACAGTGCATCTCTGTTTGTTGTTGGCTAAATGCCTGATTTATTCCCATATATCCTGAACTGTTCTCAAAGCTCCTTCTGTAAAAATCTGAATGATCAGTGACTTGGAACAATGTGCATAATCTGAGAGCAGTTTGCCAGCTGTGGTTTCTCTGATTCAGCTTTTTAATTCTGTCTGTACTGCAACTCGCCAAAAGGGAAACAGAAATTATTTTTCTTCTCTATTTCAGCATTAACTGCTGCAGTGTTGTCCAGGTGGAGAATAGTCAGGCCCAATCTTTCCATAGACCATGCACAGTCTATCCCATCATGGAATCTACTTCACTCATTCGTAGTGAATGGACTGAAACATGGTTCCTAGAACATTGATGGAAGTCTTTAATAATAAGGAAGAAGATCTCCAGATACCCTCTGTTATATATTGTTATACTATCTGTAAAGTGCTAGGAACTAGTTGTTATGTGTAAGTGTTCCAATGGGGCCACATTCACGGCTGCACTGGAGAGTCATGTGATATGTGACACAAAACCAGTTTCACCAGTCCTACAGCAGGCAGTATGGTGGCTGAACAAATAAATGAAAAGCTTAAGCCTTTCCAAGATTAATGTGAGATTATTTCCAATATCTGGGAACCAGAAAACAACAAGAAGATGTAACACCCTGTGAGTTTAAATTGTATTTTGTATTGGTTCCTAACCATGAACCCTGTGTTTCCAGTCTCCAACTGGTGCTGATCTTCTGGGAGCCCAACGCCAAAAGAAAAATATCCTTAATCATCCAAGGGAAGGCTCTGCATAAATATGATGGAATTTCTATTTACCTTTTTTAGTTTGTTCACCTTCATTGATTTCTGTTTCCTTTCTTGTGTTTGACATCTGTAACATTTTCCAGTTCTGATAAAAACTCTCTGTCCTGAAACGTTAACTCTGTTTCTGTCTTCACGTATGCTACCTGACCTGCTGAGTGTTTCCAGCATTATCTGTTTTTATTTCCACATTAAATACTCCCTGATTCCTTTAGGGAATAAAGCAATGCTCAATGATATTCATCCATCTGCACCTCCTGCCCTCCATAGACAACATATCCCCCTCCAGCAGTGCAGGCCTGTGTGCTCTACAGTATTGGTTATTTCAGTCTAACTCTGTAATACCCAATCCCACTCTCTGCCAGCTAGTTATCCAGTTCCATTTTGAAGGACTTAATTGACTCAAGTCAACTGTTTTTTCTTAGTCTGTTCCACTGATGCACTGTTATGTAGGGGGGAAAAACATGGCTTGTTAATTTTACATCACCGCCCTTTTAGTTCTCTACACACTCCTCCTCCTCACTCGTAATTTATCTCTTTACCTCATCCTCCTTCTGTCCCCTCCCCTGCCACTCACTGTTCTTCCCGCCTTCTCTCCTTAAGGGTTTTTTTTAATAAGGTTGGTAGGAATTTACATACTGCCAGGTCTCAGGAAACTGGTGAAATGGAACTCCACAAACAGACCAGAAAGATTTCCCTCCATCCCTCGCTGCCACCAGCCCTATCTTCAGCAGTGCTGAGCAAGCATCCAGTTGTTTGCACACAGCTGTCCAAGGCTACTCTGCGGCTTCACAAAGGTTTACCCTTCTTTCATTTACATACAAACATACAAATTAGGAACAGGAGTAGGCCACTCGACCCCTCATGGTTGAACTGATTACTCCACATTTCCACCTGCCCCCAATAAACTTCCACCCCCTTGCTTATCAAGAATCCATCTACCTCGGCCTCAAAAATATTCAAAGACTCTGTTTCCACTGCCTTTTAAGGAAGAGAATTCCAAAGACTCACGACCCTCTGAGAGAAAACATTTTTCCTCATCTCTGTCTTAAATGGGCGACCCCTTATTTTTAAACAGTGACCCCTAGTTCGAGATTCTCCCACAAGGGGAAACATCCTTTCCACATCCACCCTGTCAAGACCCCTCAGGGTTTTATATGTTTCAATCAAATCACCTCTTACTCTTCTAAATTCCAGCGGATACAAGCCTAGCCTGTCCAATCTTTCCTCGTAAGACAGCCCGCCCATTCCAGGTATTAGTCTAGTGAACTTTCTCTGTACTGCCTCCAATGCATTTGCATCCTTTCTTAAATATGGAGACCAGTACTGCATACAGTACAGTACAGTGCTGTACATTGGTCTTACCAAAACCTTGTATAGCTGAAGCATAACCTCCTTACCTTTGTATTCAATTCCCCTTGCAATAAACGATAACATTCTATTAGCTTTCCTAATTATGTGCTGTGCCTGCGTACTAACTTTCTGTGATTCATGCACTAGGACACCCACATCCCTCTGCATCTCAGAACTCTGCAATCTCTCACTATTTAGATAATATGCTTCTTTTTTATTCTTCCTGCCAAAGTGGACAATTTCACACTTTCCCACATTATACTCCATTTGTCAGGTCTTTGCCCACTCACTTAACCTATCTATATCCCTTTGTAGCCTCCTTATGTCCTCTTCATAAGTTTCTTTTCCACCTATCGTTGTGTCATCAGCAAATTTAGTAACCATACCTTCGGTCCCTTCATCTAAATCATTTATATAAATTGCAAAAAGTTGAGGCTCCAGCAAAGATCCCTGTGGCACACCACTGTTTACATCTTGTCAAACAGAAAATGACCCATTTATGCCTATGCTGTTTCCTGTTAGCTAACCAATCTTCTATCATGCCAATATGTTACCCCCTACACCATGAGCTTTTATTTTCTGCAATAACCTTTGATGTGGCACCTTATCAAACACCTTCTGGAAATTTAAGTACAATACATCCACCAGTTCCCCTTTATCCACAGCACATATAACTCCCTAAAAGAACTCAAATAAATTGGTTAAACATGATTTCCCTTTCACAAAACCATGTTGACTCTGCCTGATTACCTTCAATTTTTCTAAGTGCCCTGCTATAATGTCTTTAATAATAGCCTCTAACATTTTCCCTAAGACAGATGTTAAGCTAACTGGCCTGTAGTTTCCTACTTTCTGTCTCCCTCCCTTTTTGAATAGAGGAGTTACATTCACTATTTTCCAATCTAACGGAACCTTCCCTGAATCTAAGGAATTTTGGAAAATTAAAGCTAATGCATCAACTATCTCACTAGCCACTTCCTTTAATAGCCTAGGATGAAGTCCAACAGGACCCGGGGACTTGTCGTCTGCAGCTCCAACAATTTGTTCAGTACCACCTCCCTGGTGATTGTAATTTTCTTGAGTTCCTCCCTCCCTTCCATTTCCTGACTTACAGCTATTACTGGGATGTTACTTGTATCCTCAATATAGAACATAGAACATAGAACATAGAACATACAGCACAGAACAGGCCCTTCGGCCCACAATGTTGTGCCGATCCTTTGTCCTCTGTCAAGGACAATTTAATCTATACCCCATCATTCTCCTTTATCCATATACCTATCCAAAAGCCTTTTGAAAGTCCCTAAAGTTTCTGACTCAACAACTTCCCCGGGCAAGGCATTCCATGCCTCGACCACTCTCTGGGTAAAGAACCTTCCCCTGACATCCCCCTTATATCTCCCACCCTTCACCTTAAATTTATGACCCCTTGTAACGCTTTGCTCCACCCGGGGAAAAAGTTTCTGACTGTCTACCCTATCTATTCCCCTGATCATCTTATAAACCTCTATCATGTCACCCCTCATCCTTCTCCTTTCTAATGAGAAGAGGCCTAGAATGTTCAGCCTTTCCTCGTAAGACTTATTCTCCATTCCAGGCAACATCCTGGTAAATCTCCTCTGCACCCTCTCCAAGGCTTCCACATCCTTCCTAAAATGAGGCGACCAGAACTGCACACAGTACTCCAAATGAGGCCTTACCAAGGTCCTGTACAGCTGCATCATCACCTCACGGCTCTTAAATTCAATCCCTCTGCTAATGAACGCTAACACCCCATATGCCTTCTTCACAGCCCTATCCACTTGAGTTGCAACTTTCAATGATCTATGCACATAGACCCCAAGGTCTCTCTGCTCCTCCACATGCCCAAGAACCCTACCGTTAACCCAGTATTTTGCATTCATGTTTGTCCTTCCAAAATGGACGACCTCACACTTTTCAGGGTTAAACTCCATCTGCCACTTTTCAGCCCAGCACTGCAACCTATCCAAGTCCCTTTGCAGACGACAATAGCCCTCCTCGGTATCCACAACTCCACCAACCTTTGTATCATCTGCAAATTTACTGACCCACCCTTCGACTTCCTCATCCAAGTCGTTAATAAAAATCACAAACAGGAGAGGACCCAGAACTGATCCCTGCGGCACGCCACTGGTAACTGGGCTCCAGGCTGAGTATTTACCATCTAAGACCACTCTCTGCCTTCTATCAGTTAGCCAATTCTTAATCCAACTGGCCACATTCCCCACTATCCCATGCCTCCTGACTTTCTCCATAAGTCTACCATGGGGGACCTTATCAAATGCCTTACTAAAATCCATGTACACCACATCCACTGGTTTACCCTCATCCACTTGCTTGGTCACCTGCTCAAAGAATTCAATCAGGCTTGTGAGGCAAGACCTACCCCTCACAAAACCGTGCTGACTGTCCCGAATCAAGCAGTGTCTTTCCAGATGCTCAGAAATCCTATCCCTCAGCACCTTTTCCATCAACTTGCCTACCACCGAAGTAAGACTAACTGGCCTGTAATTCCCAGGGTTGTTCCTATTCCCTTTCTTGAACAGGGGCACAACATTTGCCACCCTCCAATCACCTGGTACCACCCCCGTCAGCAGAGAAGATGAAAAGATCATTGCCAGCGGCTCTGCAATTTCATCCCTTGCAAAATATCTGTTCAGTTCATCCTCTTTATTATCCATTATTAATTCCCCAGACTCACTTTCTAAAACTCACTTTGTTAACTGTTTTCTTTTTTAAATATCAATAGAAACTATTACTATCTGTCTTTATATTTCTAGCTAGCTTTCTCTTGTACTCTAATTTTACTTTCCTTATCAATCTTTTAGTTATTCTTTGCTGTTTTTTATATTCTGTCCAATTTTCTGACCTGCCTCCCATCTTTGCGCAATTGTACGCTTTTTCTTTAAGTTTTATACTATCTTTAACTTTTTCAGTTAATCACGGATGACGGGTCCCACCCTTGAAATTTTTCTTTCTCGTGAACTGTATATATTCTGTGTATTCTGAAATATCCCCTTAAATGTCAGCCACTGCATCTCTATTGACCTATCCCTTAACCTGATTTGACCATTCACTTTGGCTAGCTCTGCTTTCATGCCCTCATAATTGCCCTTATTTATGTTTAAAATACTAGTCTTGGACACCCTCTTCTCTCTCTCAAACCGAATATAAAATTCAATCATATGATCGCTGCTGCCTAGGGATGCCTTAACTATGAGGTCATTAATTAATCCTATCTCGTTGCACAATACCAAGTCCAGTATAGCCTGCTCTCTGGTTGGCTCCAGAATGTATTCTTCCAAGAAATTATCCCAAAAACATTCTGTGTACTCCTCATCTAGGCTATCTCTGCCCATCTGATTTTTCCAGTCTCTATGTAGGTTAAAATCCCCCATTATTATCGCTGTACCTTTCTGACAAGCTGCCATTATTTCTTCCTTTATACCCCGTCCTACAGTGTGGTTAATGTTAGGTGGCCTTTACACCACTCCCACAAGTGATTTCTTGTCTTTATGATTTCTCATCTCTACCCAGACTGCTTCTACCTCCTGGTCTCCTAAACTTAGGTCATCCTCTCTGACTAATGTGCTAATACCATTATTAATTAACAAAGCCACCCCTCCATCTTTTCCTAGCTTCCTGTCCTTCCGAAATGCCTTGTACCCTTCAATATTCAGGTCCCAATCTATGTTGTCCTGCAGTCATTGTCTCTGTAATGGCTATCAGAGCATACTTATTTATTTCTATTTGCTCTCTCAGTTCATCTGTTTTGTTTCGAATGCTACGTGCATTCAGATACAGAGCCTTTAGTTTTGTCCTTTAATTATTTTTGTAACCACTAGCCTTAACTGTTGATTTACTCTTAGATTTGCACGCTCTGTCCCTTCCTGTCACAGTCTGTTTATCATTTCCCATATTAATACTTTTCTTTCTTGCCTTGTCTCTACTCCTTGATTTACCATATCTTCCCAAATTTGATCCCATGCCCCTACTATTCAGTTTAAAACCCTCTCTACTTCCCTAGTTATGTGGCTTGCTAGAACACCGGCCCCAGCACGGTTCAGGTGTATTTCTTGGGCAAAACGTGAAATCATGGAATCATTTGCACCACTTCTGGGGAACAGGCAAAGGCGGAATGCCTTGATTTAAACTTCTTGCATCTGTTAATCTGTGTTTTTCCCGAAAGTCAAAAAAAATGTTTCTGTAGTTGTTTAAACATTCCTGTGGCAATGTGGCCAATTCAAAGGGAGCTGGGGATGAGTAACTCTTCAAAGCTGTCATGCTATGTCCCTAACTGCCAAGAATGAGGCACAGTAACTTTGTCATGAACACTGACTTTAAATTGTTGCTGGAGCAAGGAAATGTCTTGTTAAACAGATCAGCCATGGCTGGAAAAGATATTTGCATATTAACAGACGGTGCTTGGAAGGACAAAGGACCATTCCCTGACACATTCAACCCACAATGGACCTTAATCAACAGGTACTGTGTGTGAGAGGAGCATTCCAGAGACTGCTGAGGTGATACAATCCAGGGCTGGTTAGACCAGCTTGTCACATGACTAACTGGCTGTTCCAGGGTCTTTTGAATGAACCACAGAGAGTTTGAATGCAGAAAGACTGTTTGCTCCTAGACTGAGAAAATCTCTACTGTCTGCTTCCATCTCTTTCTCACAAGCCTCTGAATCCACTGAAGCCACATGAACCCCAAGAGAGAAAAGTCTCCTACAGCGAACAAGGTAAAAGAAGAATACTGGGCCCGACGAAAAGCAAGATCTACCTACAATCAAGGATTTTACAGTGAGCTCGAAGAACCGTAACAAAAACTCTTCAGATATTGCCTCAAACTTTTTCCACTTTATTTCTTCTGCTCTTTTTTGTCTCCATTTGCATGTGTGTATCGCGTATGCATGCTAGCGTGGGTGTGTCGTGTATCTGTAGGCGTGAACTGAATTAGAGTTTAAGTTTAATAGATTTCAACCTTCTTTTCTTTAAACCTAAGAAAACCTATTTGTGCTGGTTTCTTTGCCTTGTAATTGGAAAGCGGTGAACAATGATTCACCGAGGGGGAGGTAAAAACAGTGTGTAAAAAAGAAAACCCTGTTACGGTAAGACCAGGTGCAGGCTGAAAGGGACCCATAGACTTCTTTCTCACCTGGTTGTAACAAAGCTCATTGCTTGTTTAAACTATTGTAGTGAATCACCCATGGATCAGGATCTTAAACCAGAAGCACGATATTCCTTTATTATGATTTTTTTGGGAGGGGGATGGGAAAGGGAATGAGGTCAGGGCCCACCAACAAGAAGGTGATAATAGCTCCCCAACTGCCTCAGTTGGTACATGCAGTGACCAACGTGGGTGGGTTTGATAGATTTCTGTGCTGAGTCAGCTGATATCAGCCTGGGCAGCAATTGAGCATTACAATGGAATTCAGAGCCTTAGATTAAGAAGAATTCCTGCTCCTGCTCACTACCCATTGAAAGTGGCCTCATGTTGTGCGTGTTGGATTAGAACAAATTATTGATCTCAGCTATGGTGCCCCTCCCCCCCCCCCCCACTGTGTGCCCCCACACTCACTCTCTGAGTCCCGAGCAACAAATGACCACTTGGGCAAGTTACTCCAGGACTGGCAGTCCCTAGGTCTCCATCCCAGCCAAATTCCACACTCTCAGGAGAGGAGAACACTTGGACGTGAGGTATCGTGACTTTGGCCAGGAATGTCCTTGAGACAGTGATGGTAAAGGATGGGTACCCCAGTGGAAGATCAGCAGAAACCCCAGATACACAAGGCAAGGGGATTTACACCAATTTTCCACCAAAGTTATGGCAGTCGGTTGAGTGAGCCCCTCGTGGAAATTTCCTGTTTGTCTTTTCTTTGAATGGTGGTTGGGGGTGGTTCAGTGAGGTTTATAAGAGTGAATCTCACTGTAAACCTCAAATTATTTAGTAAAACCATGATAAAGAGTTATACAAACATACAAAATTGATAAGCAGGAGAAAACTAGCTGGTCCATCAAACCTTCCCCACACCATGATGGCTGATGCATTGTGACAAATTATCTTTCTACATTCTGGTGAGTAATAAAAGTTAAACATTCTTTGACCATGAGAGGATTAAAGAATTAACACAAATGGACCAGAATCTCCTTTCGCAGGTTCAGTATTTAGTTATATATAATATGGAGTCAATATGGCTACTCAATGCCCTTCATTAAGGGAGGTCTTCGTGTTGACATCCTTCTGTCTATGAAAGATGATGGACATGCAGCAAACAATCCATTTAGCTGTGGGGGTCTTCTCTTGGTGCTCCTTTGCTGATGGCTGTGAAGGCCTATGCTTGAGAGGCAGGTTCTGCCACAAGTGCTGCATGTGAAGCTGCCAAGTGACACTGTGAGTTGTTGTTTTCGATGTTGGCTGTAGCAACTGGTTATCGTGGTAATGCACGTCAGTCCACAGGATGTGTCACCATTTCCCTCTTTCACAAGCTAGTGATTCCCAGATGCTGTAGTCGATGTTTAGGGCCTTCATGTCACACTTGCAAGCATCCTTGAAGTGGAGCTTTGGGTGCCTCACTGGTCATCTGGCCCCGGTTACCTCACCATACAGAAGGTCCTTGGGTATGCAACTGTCTTCCATCCAGCGGACGTGTCTGATCCACCGTAGCTGCCTCTGTTTGATTAGTGCCAACACATTTGGGAGCTCTGTCACATTTGTGATTTTGTCCAGCCAGGATATACCCATAATGCACTGCAGACAGCGCAGATGGAAATTATTGAGCTCATTTTCCTGGCAGCTGTAAGTTGCCCATGTTTCACAGCCATACAGCAAAGTGCTGAGAACACAGGCCTTATATAAACCATCAGGTTGGTCCTAAGGATCAGCTTGGTGTTATCCCATGCATGTTTTGAATGTCAGCCAAAGGTGGTAGCTGCTTTCCCTATGAGTGTATCAAGCTCTGCATCAAGGGACAGATTGTCTGTTACTGTGGACCCAAGGTAGCAGAATTTACTAATCACCTCCAGTGGGGTGTTATTTAGTGTGATCGGGGCCGAGATGCAACATCTTGATCCATGATTAAGGTTTTCTTGACATTTATAGTCAAGGAGAACAATTTACAGGCATGGGAGAGACAGTCCATGAGTCTTTGTAGCTGAGTTTCTGTGTGAGTGACTAGTGCAACATCATCAGCGTAGAGGAGTTCTCTGATCAAGATGCAATGTGTTTTTGTCTTCGCTTTCAGCCTTGATAGATTGTAGAGCTTGCCGTCTGACCTAGTGTGCAAGTAGACATCTTTCATATCTGCAGGGAAGGCAAAGGTCAGGAGAATGGACAAGATGATGTCAAACAGAGTGGGGGCTAGGACACAACCCTGTTTCACTCTATTCTTCACTCTGAAACTGTCAGAAGTGGAGCCATCAAACTGTTCGGTGCAGTGCATGTTGTCATGGAAAGAGCGGATGAGACTGAAGAGCTTTGATAGATAGCCAATGTTTCCCCAAAATCTTGTAGAGCCCTGCTCTCCTGACAGTGTTGAAAGCCTTAGTGAGATCTATAAATGTACTAAGTAGCATTTTCACTTTAGTCTCTGGCTGTGTACCTGATAGCAACTTTGAGGTCAGTGGATGACATCCAGGAAGACAGGGAATTCCATGGAATGCTCTCACCGACCAAAGGTTCACCACCAGCTCTCACTCAAACCAGAGATTCCATCACCAACACTGAACATACCCTTGGAAAGTATCAGCCGCAACATCCTATCAATAGCCAATCCCTAACCTTCTCCAATTCCTCCTCACCTGGATGAAATCCCAAGCGGAATGGTATGGTGGTTATGTTACTGAGCTAGTAATCCAGAGTCCTGGACTAATGATCCAGAGACACGAGTTTAAAATCCCACGACAGAGCTGGGGAATTTAAATTTGATTAATTAAATAAACCTGGAGCAAAAAGCTGGTATCAGTAATGGTGACCATGAAACTACTGGATTGTTATAAAAATACATCTGGTTTAATAATGCCCTTTAGGGAAAGAAATGTGCTGTCCTTACCCAATCTGTCCCATATATGACTCCAGCCCTATAGCAATGTGGTTGACTCTTACCAGATCTATGAAATGGCCTAGCAAGTTGTTTAGTTGTATTCGAGATGCGACAGTTAGGGACGGGCTGTCTTTGCCAACAACATCCACATTCCGTGAATGAATAAAAAAAATACTGGGATCACCCTGCTGTGCTGATGAATCCCAGTGTGGAGCCAATGGTCAAAGAGAGCGTCCTCGTTGTTGAGAAATAGTTTTTGAGGCAAGGGGACTGACTCACTGCAGAACTAAATGTAACAGGAAGGTGAACTGGTTGGTACCCTGGGAGGACCAGATCAAATGGGTTGGAGGGCCTTGTTCACCTGAACATGCCCTGTAATCTGGTCACCATAGTAAGTAGTCTTATAAACTACCTTGCATTCCCATTTTTAAAATCTCAGTTCTTCTTTTAAATTGAAAGTCAAGTGTAATTTTCACAGTACAGTTATAGTTTTATACATTAGTCTAAATAATTTTATTTTGGTGTCACTTTAAAAAGTAATTTTTTGATGTGTTAGAAGGTCAATTATTACTTGACACATTAGCCTGTGCTACTTCCTAGGAACACATGGAAATTTCCTCAGAGCTTCTCCTCTTCCTGTTACTTTAGCACACGTGCGACAGATACCCCACTTACATACATACATTTTATCACATACATAAACAACGCTTCTGCTGTACTTCCGACGGAGTTAAGGCTGCCAAGGAAATACCCTGTCATGAGTTAATCAAATACTAGGGTGATCAGAAAAGCTGACAATGATCTATCTTCTGTAGCACAAACTTTTGGGTGAGGTTTACTTGACCTTTATTTTTTTAAACTCTATTCAGTACAAGCATAGTCCCTGTAAATAGAATTAAAGATAGATCCATTCTTCGTGCAAAGTATTTGTGGAATAAACTAAAGGAAGCAGTTAACTGGAGTCTGTTCTACACAAGGAAATGCACAAGCTGAAGTGTGTTACATGAAGGATAATGATTAGACTGAAGCAAATTGAATACAAGATAATAGCTGGGCTGGAGTGTTTTACATTCTGGATAACACATGGATTGGAGTGTTTTACATTCTGGATAACACATGGGTTGGAGCATGCTATGACATTAAAACAACAAGAGAATGTGATCACATACCTTTATTTCCAGCTGGTTTCTCAAATTGGTTAGAATTCATATCACAATAGGATTTGTGAGTACAGAGTAAAGCCTGGCCATGTGTCGGGTTCGGGTCAGGTCTATATTTGGTACCCAGCATTCGGGCATGGGTCGGGTCGGGTCGGGATCGGTTTGGCTGTGGTCGGGTTTTGTTTTGTATTATTTTCTTTTTAATCTACGTTTTGACGCATTTTTTTTCTGTGCTAATAACATGTTTGATATTTTTGCGTTGGTGTTTGATATTTTGGGATCGGGCCGGGCATTTAAAAAAATGAAGGACTCGGGCTCGGGTCAGGTTCGGATTGGCTGTGGTCGGGTCGGGCCTGGGTCGGGTTTTAATTTTATACCTGAGCCAGGCTTTAGTGCAGGGTTCATACAAAAGCTTATCTGAGCTCGTATTCATTTATCTCTCAATCCATCTATCTGTCTGTTCATCTATCTATTCAACTCTGTTTGGTGCAGGTATATTCTTGCAGCTTTCAATGGGTGGAATCGACCCAGTCCCACAGGGAAGGGCTTCAAGGCAGGACCGGGAGGATATTTCTGACAAATATGCATCGGGTCAGTGGCCTGATGCATTCCTGCATCCAGGATGATCTCCCGGAGGCGCCTGCAGAGGTTACCTGCCTGGCAGTGGACAGGACTCCCACTAAGGGCCAATCCCAGCCGGTGTCTGGAGGCAGCTTTCCAACAGCTGGCCTTGGGGGCCTGCAAGACCCCTAACACTAATCCCCCATTAATGGAGCCGCAACCATCAGTGGGTCACAGCTGCTACTGCCGGTCATCCTCAGAGGAACTCTTCAGAAGGTGCCTCAAGGTGGAGTTCCCCTCGCGTTCCCCCTCCGACAGTGGCAGTGCCCACCTCTGGCAAAGAGGCTGCCATCCTTCCAAGGTTGCAGGCCCTCAGATTGGGCCTGCAGCCTCAGGGACCCAGAGGCGGCTCTTAATTGGCCGCCTCCGGGAAGATCTCACAGGCGGGCACCCTGACAGTCAGAGCGGGGCTGGGACCCAGAAATGGTCCTGACTCACACTCATAGCTTAGGGCAGGAGATTCAGCCCAAAGGATGTTTCCTCTATTTTAATAAGGATTTCACCAGGATGTGACTCAGAGTGGGCTGGATATTCTGAAATGGTCACTGCACTTTCTGATAGCTATTGGGGTGCTTCTTTAAATATAAGTGATTTTATTCCTCCTGAAATTGAGGAATTCAGTAATGAGGAATGAGACATTTTCCACTTTGGTTCCCAGTGCCAGCAGCAGGAACTGCCAAGTTAGGTGCAGCACGAGTTCGATTCAGGGTAAAGCTCCAAGCTCTGACGAAAGGTTATCGACCTGAATCGTTAACTCTGTTTCTCTCTCCACACATGCTGCCAGACCTGCTGAGAGTTTCTAGTATTTTCTGTTTTTACTAAAGCTCCCACCAGTTTGAATCAACAATGTGTCTTAATTCAACCCCAGAAGACAAGGCCCATTGACCAAAATTATCATCATTTGGTGGTACAGAACTTGAGTATTGCTGAAACCAGAGACATTTTGTCGAAGCTTTTCATCTTGCACTCATGAAGACAATTCGCAAGACTAACAATTTAAGGGAAGCAACAAATTTGTAACTATATTTATACTTATCATATCGCATAAATTTGTTGTTTCCCTTACATTGGTATTCTTGCATATTGTCCTGATGAATGCAAGACGAAAAGCTTCGACAAAATTTTGAAAGATTCTCAGGATATATTTTATCAATGAAGTGATTCAGTTGCAGAAAGTTGCTACCACTTGTATTTCCTTCTGCTTCTTTTCAGCAATGACCAAAATTATATTAATTTCCTGTGATCAGTAACTTTGTAGACTGTCGGAGTGAGACTGGAGGCTGGGTTTGTGCTTTGAGTTCACACACTACCCTTTCACTCCTGAAACCTGTGTTAGAATCTTGTTCAAACTAATGCAATGAAAATCTCCCCTCTTTATCAGTTGTAAGAATTTCTACCTGAAATACTTTTACAGCAAATGGAGGAGAAATTGCTGTGGTCGCTTTATTTAGCAATGTTATAAATGTGCTCATGAAGCTTCCTCTGCTCAATAACAGCATCAGCCTAGGCTTATTCTCGTCTCTGAGTCAGAAGGTTGTGGGTTCAAGATCCACTCCAGATACGTGAGTGCATTATCTAGGCTGACACCTCCTTGTAGTACTGAGGGAGTGCTGTGCTGTCTGAAGCTTTCAGAACAGATGTTATACCAAGGACTTTTCCGCACTTGTAGGTGGATGTAAAAAAAAGCCTATGCTGCTATTTGAAGGCAGGGGAGTTCTTTCAATACCTTGACTAACATTCACTCCTCAATCAATACCATTAGATGAGATGGCCATTTATCGTATTGCTGTTTGTAGGATCTTACTAAGTGCAAATTGGCTGTTGTATTTTCCTACAGTTTGCACGCAGGCAAAATAGTACAGTGGTTCTGTTACTGGACTAACAGTACAGAGACCTCAACTAATAATCTGGAAATGTGAGTTCAAATTCCAACATGACAGTTTGTAAATTGAGTTCAGTTAATTAAAAAAAAAATGAGTGTCAGTTACGGTGGCTACAAAGCTATTGCATTGCGTAAAAACCCAACGAGTTCACTCATGTCCTTTAGGGAAGAAAACCTGTTGTCTTTACCCTGGTCTGGTTTATATGTGACTCCAGACCCACAGCAATTCTTAACTGCCCTCTGAAATGGCCCAGCAAACCATTCAGTTGTATTCAAGAAGGCAGCTCACCACCACCTTCTCAAAGGCAATTAGGGATGGGCAATAAATGCTGACCTAGTCAGTGACACTCACATCCCATGAATAAACCTAAAAAAATTACAACAGTGACTATAGCTGTGAAGTGCTTTGGGATGTTGTGAAAAGCTCTGTATAAAAGTAACTTATTTTGTTACATTATTATAAATGTTCATTTTGAAAGATTCTCAGGATATATTTTATCAATGAAGTGATTCAGTTGCAGAAAGCTGCTGCCACTTGCATTTCCTTCTCCTGTCATTAGCTAATGACGTGCATTCAGGGACAGGTCATTAAAATAATTTTGTTGGGAACACTAATAACTGTTATTGACTAAATAGGTAATTACAAAGGAAAAGAAACTATCAGAGATGTGCTTCAATGTCTACATCAAGCACAGTGGCGCAGTGGTTAGCACCGCAGCCTCACAGCTCCAGCGACCTGGGTTCAATTCTGGGTACTGCCTGTGTGGAGTTTGCAAGTTCTCCCTGTGTCTGCGTGGGTTTTCTCCAGGTGCTCTGGTTTCCTCCCACAGCCAAAAGACTTGCAGGTTGATAGGTAAATTGGCCATTAGAAATTGCCCCTAGTATGGGTAGGTGGTAGGGGAATATAGGGGCAGGTGAGGATGTGGTAGGAATATGGGATTAGTATAAATGGGTGGTTAATGGTCGGCACAGACTTGGTGGGCCGAAGGGCCTGTTTCAGTGCTGTATCTCTAAAAAAAAATTACTGTTGGTGATATTAGTGGATGAACATTTAATGTACGAGTATAATATTCTTCCGTTTGCTGTTTTAACCGAGGTACTGGCCAGCATGCCCGATGAACTGAAGCAAGGCATAAACCCCTACTTTGCAATGGCAACTAAATGGGGGCTATGTCTGCCTGTGGAGTGGGTGTACTAGCTGTGAGGGGGGTGGGAGGAGAGGCACTGGCTAATCTGGATTTTCTGAGCTGAGACCCCTCTAATTTTAATAGCCTCCCTGCACAAACCAACAAACCAAATCTCATTCTTGCAAGTGCAGTTGCTGCAGGAAATATCAATGCCAGTGAAAGTCTTGTAAAACAAAAAAGGTTTCTCATGCAAAAGTGGCACCCTCCTCAGTGAGGCAAATCAATGTAGGCAGCAAAATGGAGCTGCAGATTAATACTTCTTAAAAAAAAAAATCACCAGTTTATGTCAACAAGACCTAGATTGAAGAATCCACTTTTAGCAGATCAACCCAGTGGGTTAATCATTTTATGTAGTCAGGATGATTGCTGGGAGCGGACATTTTCCAAAAAGTGTGACATTCAGCATGCTAACAGATTAATATTACAATGCGGGTGGTACCAGCCTAACAGCTCCATTCACTACAAATCATGCAAACCTGCGTTCTGGATTTCAAGATTCATGCTCCCTCTCAGGTGAGGTTCTGTGCCATTAGTGAAGCCTCACGTAACCAGGAGTGTTGTACACAAAGCAATCTGTGATAGTGTGCCCTGGTTGAACAATAGACCCACTTATTGTTGCTCGCAGGATTTCCACTCTGCACGCAGATCATTTCCCAAAATGATTAATAACCATCAAGACAGAGACTTTCAGGATATACGCCATTACCGAGTACATTTATACACAGATAGTCACTTGTAGCAGGAAACAATAACAGCGAGTTGTTGAAGTCAGTTAAAGTAACTCAGGAGCTTTGAAGAAGTGAGGGCAAGTCGATGAGGATGTCCCATCATCCCAGAGGAGGCCGAGGAGAAGGCTGCCTATGACCTTGGACCCAGAGCTCATGGGGACATCCCTAAAAGGACAGATGTCTGAGGAGCACCATGTCCAGGCTCTGTGAGGTCAGTCTCTGAGGATGTGGGCGGCACAGTGGTGCAGTGGTTAGCACCGTAGCCTCACAGCTCCAGCGACCCAGGTTCAATTCCGGGTACTGCCTGTGTGGAGTTTGCAAGTTCTCCCTGTGTCTGCGTGGGTTTCCTCCGGGTGCTCCGGTTTCCTCCCACATGCCAAAGACTTGCAGGTTGATAGGTAAATTGGCCATTATAAATTGCCCCTAGTATAGGTCGGTGTTGTGAAAATATAGGGACAGGTGGGGATGTGGTAGGAATATAGAATTAGTGTAGGGTTAGTATAAATGGGTGGTTGATGGTCGGCACAGACTCGGTGGGCCGAAGGGCCTATTTCAGTGCTGTATCTCTAAACTAAACTAAACTAAACTAACAGGTGCGACTCTTAAGGTTATAGGTCTCATTTGCAGCAACTGCAGGGAATCATTTTTCTTCATTGCAAGCACCAAATGGAGCATGTGGTCACTTCATTGGATTCTGCAGCATCTTCTCCATCCCCACAGAGGCACAAACTGCAAAGGAGAGAATAGATGGTCCTTTGCTCACTAGCTTCCAGGCTGTAGTGGCCATGATGTATACTGCTGCCTCTCAGGTCTTTCGAATTCCAACTGCTGCCATCAGACCACCACTGATCAGCAGGAATATGGATCCAATGCCCAGTGGAGTAGCGATGGCTGGGGTCCAGCTGCCAGATACTGCTAGGAGAGCAGTACGTGCCAGGCCTCTGGCCTTCCGCCTCAGGGCACCATGCCAGTGGAACGTAGGAGGCAACATCAAGACGTACAGAGATATGATCTGCAAAAAATGGTTCCCCTCAGCTGAAATCGCTCAAGAAACACTCCACATTCATTCATCTCCTCTCCTCCCCTCTCTCAGCTGCTCCTAGCAACAGCTGCTCCTTCTAATTCTCAGTCTAATTTACCCTGACTGCTTTGCGGGTGTAAGAGCAGGAAACTTGGAGCTACTCTGACCATCATTATCTTATATCTAAATGAGGTCACTGAAGACTTAGGGAAATTCTTCCCCCTATCTTCAAGGTAGGAAACACAGTACAAAGAGAAAACTCATAAATTATGGACGAAGAGACTCCCATTTTTGTAACAGCTGCTTTGAAAGGAATTCTGTAGGATTTTTACTCTATCCATTAAAATCCAATATGGACTTTATGATATTCCTGAAGACTCTGTTTTGGAATTCAAAAATTAATGAGGAAACCAATCGTATCTGCACCAGAATAAAAACAAAATACTGCAGATGCTGGAAATCTGAAATAAAAACAAGAAATGCTGGAAATACTCAGCAGGTCTGGCAGCATCTGTGGAGAGAGAAGCAGAGTTAACGTTTCAGGTCAGTGACCCTTTTACAGAACTGGCAAAGGTTTACCCCGTATCCTTAGACTATGACCCCTGGTTCTGGACTCCCCCACCATCGGGAACATCCTTCCTGCATCTACCCTGTCAAGTCCTGTTAGAATTTTACAGGTTTCTATGAGATCCCCCCTCACTCTTCTGAACTCCAGCGAATATAATCCTAACCGACTCAATCTCTCCTCATACATCAGTCCCACCATCCCAGGAATCAGTCTGGTAAACCTTTGCTGCACTCCCTCTATTGCAAGAACATCCTTCCTCAGATGAGGGGACCAAAACTGCACACAATATTCCATGTGTGGCCTCACCAAGGCCCTGTATAATTGCAGCAAGACATCCCTGCTCCTGTACTCAAATCCTCTTGCTATGAAGACCAACATACCATTTGTCTTTTTACCGCCTGTTGGACCTGCATGCTTACCTTCAGCGACTGGTGTACGAGAACACCCAGGTCTCATTACATATTCCCCTCTCTCAGTTTATAGCCGTTCAGATAATAATCTGCCTCCCTGTTTTTGCTACCGAAGTGGATAACCTCACATTTATCCACATTATACTGCATCTGCCATGCATTTGCCCACTCACTCAACTTATTATCACAATATTGACTGTTTCATGCTTCAGGAAGACCGATATCTCCACAGGCCTGGCAACAGTCTAAGGATTACTATGTGTTGCCGTATATTTAGTAGCATTACATTTAATTTCTGATACATTGGCCCAGTTGTTATGCCCCTGTCAATCTCTTTGACTTGCATACTGAACATCCTGCTCTCCCACACAACTTGCTGTCATCTGCACATTTAGGCATTCTGCTTTTTATACTCATATCAAGATCATCAATATTGTAAACAACAGAAGTCCTCAAACTGACTCCACTGACCTAGTCTTTTTTTAAATTGGGAAGTCTTGGAGATGCTGTTAGTGCAGGAAAGGAGAAGATAAGGTGAGTGAAGAAGTGCTTATAAGATAATGCCAAACTTGGGTTTTGAAAGCCTGAAGATTGTAGAAGGATAAGAAAACTGAGGGAGGTAAGGAACTCCACAGCTTTGATATCATGGAAACGAGTCAGTTGGAGTAAGAGATGGCATGATGAATCTTGGTTTCAATACAGTGAGGACGCAGGGAGGTAGAAGGATGTGTAGTACAACATATTTGAAGCTTACAAGGGACAAGAGAAGAAGAACAATGACCATAGTGATATCAATAAAACAGGGAAAGGCAAGAAAGAATGCTATGGAGAGAGAGATTGATGGTTGGAAGAGAGCAAACAATGACCTATCGGATAACAACTGCTTCTTGTATCCTGCCCAGGAGTGCAAAAGAGAGATGCTAGGAGAGCATCCCAGAGGTCTGTCTGCTATCTACCGCTGTCCAACAAACAACATTATCATTGACCACTACCTAATGAATATGCCAAAATAGCTTTCGATTTAGCTATCTGTCTCTTCTGAGGGATTTTATCAATCATATTCCTGGAAGTCAAGATCTACCTCATAACTATCATTCAATCACTCCCTTAGATTCTCAAAGCATCCCAATAAATTTGTTAAACAGCACCGACTTTTCATAATCCCATCTGGTCTTGCAATTTCTGTTTCTACTTTTGATCCTGAATCATTTCCTCATTACACACTCCAGTGTTTTTCCTACTTTATTTGTCAAGTTACCGGCCTGTAATCTCCAGAATCATGGTTCTGATCCAATTAAAATCAGAACAGCAATGACTATTTTTTGGCTTTCAGCAGCTACTGCCTCTGTATTTAATGTACAGTGAAACATTTTGGCCACAGCTCCCACTCCTTCTAACCTCACTTCCGGAAGTATTCTTGGATAAATTCCTTCCGGGCCTGTTTTCCAGTGATTATTAAGGACCAATCCAAAACTTTTCTCTTTGGAATGTTCTCCCACCCATTCAATGCAGATGGGAATATTAAGTTTGCTAAAATGAGAAAGACCAGTTAACATTTTGACTATACTGTTTTGTTCTTTGTTGCACTATCCCAAAACTTTAATCTTTGAAACAACCTACTCGATCTTCAATACTTTGCCTGCTTTTAAGATTCTAAACAACATTCCTTCAAATTTATTTTTCCAATCTTATCTTTTCTGCAGGCTTTGAACGAAGTCATATTTTACAATCTTCCTCAATGATGAGCATTAACCCCATCTACATCTGCACCGCACCCTCCCCCCCAGCACCCCCGTAGCACCAGTACAGCAATTCCATTTCTACACAAACCATGCTCGAGGTTTTTCTGAATGAGATTTTCACTCTAGTGCTAACTTAAGGGCAGTTTTGTGTAACTTGTGCCCACTAGAAGGTGGGGGTTCAGGTTGCCCTGAGCTCATTTTACTAACAGGCCTTAGAGACAACGAACTTTCATCCTTCAACCCAAGGGTAAATTAAACGTCAGGGCCTGAGGATGAAAGGACAGCAATTTAACTGATGATTCTACACAGTCATTATTGAATTTTTGCTTATTACCAAACGTTTGTGGTGAACATCTGTTTAGGTTTAAGGTATCCATAGCTACAGCAATAACATATTAATATAATAATATAACATATAATAACATTTTTGGGTGTACTAAGAGATTGCGGACAGGATAGCCAATTGAAAGACAGGGCTACAGGTTGAATCCACTGGCTGACTGTGTCCTGGATTCACCACTGCCAGACTTGGAAAATGTGACACAGTGACAGCTTATCTCATTGGGCTATTCCGCAGTCATTGTCATGGTACCCTGAGTCAAACAGAACATCATGGTCAATAACCAATCGGAATGCAAGATTGTGTGCTGGTACTGTCAGTTTTTATTTCTTGAATCAAGAGTCTTCTGATTGTGGTTATTCTTTGTTTATGAAATGTACTTTTAAAAATAATTTTGTGTTTTCAATCAGAGGCATTTCATTCAAAATGGCATAAAAATGGAGATTCAATCACCGCTGAGAGATTATTATCACCTTCACTATCTAGTATCACTAACGAGTAGAAGTAAGATAACAGCCGAGGAATTCCCTGGAGCAGCCGCCACTGCACCGACATTACTTATTTGAAAGTGTGGCGGAAACTCCACAAGCAGCTCTGAGGAATTCCTGGCCTTTCCTCCACTCTGATCCTGTGCCTAAACTTCAAGCTCAGCAGAACTATGGCGATGCAACTTTTCCGTTACCTACACCAATCATCCTCACACCTTCATATTGCCAATTTAGGAGGTGACATCTCTCTTTCTTCTGTTTTTAGTTCACTGCCTAATGTATTCAATATCCTGCTTAAAATTCCAATAAATAGCTTAGTTAAAGTAGCAGATAAGAATTCAATGCAAATGTATTAAAAAGAAATAGTGAGTATGAGAACTTACCCAACTACAAGCCAGTTTCTGCCAAATTATAGCCAATTTTGGGCCCTAAATTTACACTCATTAGGATCTAGACTGGGAGACTAATGCTGCTTAAACTCTTTTACATAGCATACCTACAGCTGATGGAGAGAGGACACCTTCATCGCTGGAGATGAACCCAAGGTCAATGTTGTAACCCACTGTAAAACCCAGTCTTTTAATGATATGATCATTTTAAAACATCACTTCTTGCATTAAATTGTTGTCGGACTAAATTTTGGAGTACATCCATCTCCCAAAGACTCAGAGGATAGCTGCACTACCCAGCGAGCCATAAAGAGCAGGAGGTCCCAACTTTGATTCCTGGTGTGTGCTGATTCAAAGGAACTCAGCCAGGGCAGCGTCTGCACTCCTGGGTTAGAGAGTGGAAAAATGAATTATATTTCCTGCTCTTAACCACTCTCCAGTGACCACAACTGGAGGGTACACAGCTGGACATCTTGGGGAAACAGGATCTGGCTTGGCTGTGATGCAGTTTCTAGCTGAATATTTCATTAATCCTCATTGTCTAAGTTCACATGAAGAACACTCACTTGAGGAGATACTAAAGAGCAGTAGAGATCGATCGAACAGCTCCCCGGCAGGAAAAGAACTTGCACTTAGACAATACCTTTCATGACCTCATGACATCCTAAAGGGCTTTTAGTCAATGAAGTACTTTTGATGTGTAGTCTCTGTAGTAATTTAGGAAACACAGCAGCCAGTTTGCACACAGCAAGCTCCCACAAACAGCAATGTGTTACAATCTGTTTGTGTTGTTTATTGAGGGATAAATATCGGACAGGATACAAGGATACCATCCCTGTGCTTCTTTGAAAGAGTGCCATGGGATCTTTTATGTCCTCCTGAGATGGGGGGCTCTCAGTTTTTAGCACTTCATGCGAATAATGGCACCTCCAATTGTGCAGCGTTCCCTTAGCATTGCACTGGAGTGTCAGCCTAGATTATGTGCTCAAGCCTCTGGAGTGGGAATTTGAACCCATAACCTGCAAACTCAGAGGTGACCGTCCGACCAACAAAGCCAGAGCTGACACACAGGAGTCAGCTCCTGTAGGAGGGAAGAGCTGTTGGGGTGGAGGGGGGGGGGGGGGGGGGTAGAGTCGTTAGAGTCAAACCAGTTCACCCTCACAAGGGTTAAACTTCCACAAATAACTCCCCATTAGATACAGACAACACATTCCATTACTCAAATACAGTTATTTTTCTCCCCTTTGTTTTTAGAACATTGAGACATAATTTCTTTTTTGTGGAGGGCATGTTGAATAAACATGTGAACATATTTTGTTTCTGTTCGTCCTCTTTGTTTCTTTTCGTAGTAACCAATGATTCACTAAAATCTTCTGTTCAATTGAAACACACACACAGCCCTCTCTCTCCCTCTCATTCCCTCCCAACAGCTCGATCAGCTGCATAAAGCAGGGGATCTGGTCTCAGCGCAGCACACAAGCGTCTGACAGGAAGTCTGCTGCTGAAGAGTACTGAATCCCTGCAGCGCTCTCCCCACATTAAACTCCAAGCTAATAAAAACAATCTGTTGAGGAGGAGACGCAGAGAGAGAGAGAGGAGACCCCACAAGCCTAACTCCTAACCGATGGCTTGAGGGAATTAATCACAAGATAATTGGCAAGAGAAAGCTTTTACAACAGCAAAGAACGACAAAGACTGACAAGAAGTTTTTAAAACTCCTTCCAACTTAGACCTTTATTTCCAAGACGTTTTCTGCACGTAAGCCACTCACTGAGAAGACGCTTGTTTTATTTGAAGCAAAAGGTCAACAGGGTGAGTCGAAGTTTATATATTCTTTTGCCTGAATTGCTATGAGCCACGGCAGAAAGGAGATTTTATTTTTTCCTACTCTTATGTTTTTGCTTTCCTAAAAGTTGCCGCTGCAACAAATATCTTTTAAGCATGTGATGTAGATTACTGTGAAGGTAGTCTTAGTTTAGTCCATGAGGTTTCAATGCAAGGAGAAAAATCCTTAATATTTATGCAAAGTTTTCCTTCTCTCCTTTTCCCGACCCCTCTCTCCTCTCCTCACCCCATCCATCCCTCACCACCCCCACCCTACTACTTACTCTCTGCATTTCCATATTTCTACATATTTAAGAAGGTGTAGGAGTTCCAAAACTACTAAAAATATACTGGAACTTAAAGCCCTGTTTATGATTTTCCCAACAGCCAAAAGGGAAAAAGTCTTCACCTATTGTTCTTCACTGAAACAGCCCCTTCTGCTGTTACCTTTCAATTTGAAATGTTGTTTGTGGAAAAATATTATTGTATTTTAAAGAGGGGTTTGTCCTGAATTGGTAAAACAAAAGACTGTGAATGATAGAAATAGAACATTGAAATTGCTGGAATTGCAGTAAACATATGAAAAAGTTAGCATAATTTTTCAGGTCGATGCCTCATTTACTTGGCATTGTAACTGCTACCGTTTCCTCCATTTGTCTGTCCATTCGCTGCAGAATTCACTTTCATTTTCTCTACTCTAACTTTCTCATCAATGTCTTTTCTCTCTATTCACATATTCCTGTCTTTTTCTTTTCCTTCTCTCACTTTTGCTCCTTTTGCTTTGCTGTGCTCAGCTCCTATTTCACTTCAGGTAACCTCAGTCTGTTTTGCTGCTTATGGTCTCCTTCTGTCTCTCATTTCCCTCCTTTGCTTCTTCGCTTTCTCGTTCCGCTTCTCTGATGCCAGGTCTCTTCCCCTTCCTTGGCTTTCTGTTCTTTTTCTTTCTTTATCCGCAGAGATAAACTGATCTGACTATTGTAGCTATTCTACATAACTGAACCTAGACAATGGATATTAGCAGATTATTGGACTGCAACCAGTTGCAAAGACCTTGACTTCCACTTGCCATCGCCTGCCAATAACATGGACAATATTGTGAAGTTGCTGAGTGGGGCATGTTGGAAAAATATTATATCTTAGCTACTCCATGGTACTGTATCGCCATTCATGGCCAACAACTTCATTCTAAGTCATAACAGTCAGAACCTTCACCAACTATCTTACAGAAACAATTGTTTGACACAGATTCAAGTGAAAGGAGACTCAATGGACAATTCTGGGGAAAACAGTTTCTACCTTGAATCAAGGCCTCTCTTGGAGACCAGTAACTTGATGTTTTGTTTAACGCTTTAAGGGCTGATTTGTGGGATGGAGGGAGGGTGTTCTAAATTTCAGGATGAAATCATCTCTGGGCCAAACTGAGATTGTCTGAATACTTTCAGAGGTTGTTTATTTGGAGAATGCTGAGGGGCTTTTCCATACCTAATTTTCAAAGAGTTTTGTTTAATTGGGTTTCTATCCATTACACTCTGACCCCTTGTTGAGGGAGATGGATGGGAGGCCTGGATCTAATTATTAGGAGGAGATGGTGACTTCCTCGCTGAGTTTTATCCCTTTCTCCGGAGAAGATCCTGACCTCCACTTGCCATTTCCTGCCAACAGCACAGCCAACATTGTAAAGTTGGTGAGTGGGATACTGCGGAATATTGTTTTATTTTAAACGATTTATGTGATGGCACCACCAACACATTTAATTGTTGCAGCATCCTACATTTTTCTGATTTCGATATTATTAGATCATTAATTATCAGGGTGCTGGCTGGCGGAGGGGTGGAAGTTGGGATGGAAGCAGGATTCCCCAGTTGAATGGTGCTTCATCCAATAGTACCGATAGCACTCTTTTGTCAATGTACAGTCCACTGCTAACGCTGCTCTATTGGACTACTGTAGTTATTCTGGGGATGCTCTCTATCCCTCTGATTTTCACAACCCTCCTCTTCTCTAAACCCCTAGACTTCTTTCCCTCCTACTCAAAATGATATAGCTCGCCTGAACTTGGGCTATGAATAGCAGTCCAGGACTCAAACTCTGTATCTTCTGCACATCTGTTCCTTCTGATAAATGACGAAGTAATTGATTACAAAACTTGAAATTACCAATTAGTGGGACCAGTAGCACATTACCTCATCATATTACCCTTGACACCCCAGGCAATTTCTCCAATTTTCCGCCCAAATTTTCGCCAATCTCTTGATATTTTTTGACCCATTTGGGGTATTTCCACAGGCACTGGTATCTTCCAGTAATTCATGGAATCATACAGCACAGAAGGAGGCCACTCGGCCCATCATGTCCATGCCAGCTCTTTGAAAGAGCTGTCCAATTAGTCCCATTCCTCTGTTCTTTCCCCATAGCCCTGTAAATGTTTCCCTTTCAAGTATTTATCCAATTTCCCTTTAGAAAGTCACAGTTGAAGATGCATCTACCACCCTTTCAGGCAGTGCATTCTACTTCATAATAACTGGTGCCATAAAAACAATTCTCCTCATGTCCCCTTTGGTTCTTTTGCCAGGATATTTGTCCAAGTAGCTATTCTACTGAGTCTAGGCAATGAATATGAGCAGCTATTAAACTATGGGAAGCATTACAACCAATCCAGTTCTGTTTTCGTTCAATGTCCACAGCTTTGCACTTTTCAGCAGTGGGCACTTTTATAGTTTATACCAGGGAATGATCCAACAGGTTACTTGCTGAAATAGAAGATCACCAGCTACTGTAGTGAAAGCACTTGATTCTCTTCCCATGCTTTAACTCTAAATCCCTTATTCCAATATATAACCTCTGGATTATTATAACCTTACAGAAATTTCAAGTGTACATAATGTAAAGTAATATTGGCCACATCATGTAAAGTGCCAGATAATGCTAGTATCTAGCACGAGCAGAATATAAAGAGAGATGGTGGCGTAGCGGTAATGCCACTGGACTAGTAATCCAGAGACCCAGGATAATACTCTGGGGACACACGTTCAATACCCACCAAGGCAGTTGGTGGAATTTAAATTCAATTAATTAATAAAAATCTGGAATTGAAAGTTAGCCATGAAACTATCATCAATTGTTGTAAAAACCCATCTGCTTCACTAATGTCCTTTAGGGAAGGAAATCAGCCGTCCTTACCTGGTCTGGTCTACATGGGACTCCAGACCCACAGCAATGTGGCTGACTCTTAACTGCCCTTTGAAATGGCCTAGCAAGCCATTCAGTTGTGCAAAACTGCTGTACAAAACCTGATGGACTGCAGTGGTTCACAAAGGCAGTGCACCACCACCTTCTCAAGGGCAGTTAGGGATGGGCAACAAATGCTGGCCTTGTCAGTGATGCCCACATCCCATGAAGTGAATAAAAAATATATTTATTTAATGTGAGGTCTTTCACTCTTTGCCTGTTCTTGCTTCCCTGCACTCTCCATGATTAGCGAACTGAAGAAGTAATCAGACAATTCTGTAAGCGATGTGGCTCTCTGACTAGGATATGCTTGTGAGAGACACCCAAGAAGGTAATTCTGTTCTAACTTGCTGCCCCAATCCAAGAACAAAATCCCAAAGCTGTGTGGTGAATCACAGGTATGAGTCCACATCCTGCAAGCCTGTGACACGATCCTTCGCAATGCTGCTTGTAAAAGATTAAAAAGAATATCTTTGCTCCATTTTGGACTCGTACCTCCCATTCGATTTAAGACTTTTTGGGATTGATTTTCTGATCAGACCCTATCTGATGATGCATTCAGCTTGATCAATCTCGAGGTGACACTGGGGAATGGCTTAAAGGACGACTTATAGGGGAAAATTTGCAGGGCTATGGAGAAAGAGCAAGGGAGTGGAACTAATTGAGTAGCTCATACAAAGAGCCAGCACAGCCATAATGGGCTGAATGGCCTTCTTTTGTGCAGTAAGATTCTTTAAAACATGGACGTTCATCAGCAACTACAATGGAAGAACTTGTTTCTCTCCTCATGCTTTAACTCTAAGTCCTCCTATTCCAACATGTAACCTCTATGAAGGGGTGATGCATAAATTTAAAGGGACGTGGCCACATTAAGGTAAGTAGCTGCAGATGAGAATAAAATGGTTGTTTTTACAAAGGCCATTACATAGGCTGTTAATATTTTCATATATATTTCAGCCTTTGCAAAGGGCTGCACAATAAATGTGGAGCCAGATAACCAAGCCTGTGACCAACCGATGGAGTGGTACAACACTCTAATCCCCTGGTGAAACGGCAGTGGTTCAGGAAGAAGTACTAGCGAGGAGGATGACCCTGTTTTTTACTCCTGGACACTGCCCAGTCCTGGGATGCCATTCTATTCAATAAATTGTACCTTCAATAAAATCTATCTTTAAAGAAAAATGTTGAAATTACAAGTTAATTTGCTTAAAATAAATCTCACTTTTTGCTTTCCTTAAGCATTGTACTGGTTTCTGATGCATGTTCAATCATGGGAAGACTCTGATAGAATCTGCTACTTTTATTCTTAGTATATCCTGTGCAGATTGACAAAAGATGCAGTGTTTTGCTCATGTGGGTTACCAAATGAGACTCTTGCTGCAGCCTGTGAAATACTAGTGTCCCACTGCAGTTCAACCTCCTGCAAAGCCAGACCATTTGATCCAATTTGATACAATCTCTCTCTTATTCCAAATTATTGTCCTCCTCTCCATTGATGTCCCATTGCAAGGTACTTCTGTTATTTAGGTTCCTTCTTCAATTCACAAATTAACCAAATTTTCTTGACAATTTAGTTGTGTCTTTATAGCATTCAACAATATTTATCTTCAACTTGTGAATGTGCTGTCTCTCCCTCTCACTTTTCTTTTTCTTTCCCCTTTCATTCCCATTTTCTCCCAATCCCCCTCTATCCTTCTCCTCACTGTTTTGCTGCCACTTCTCTTTCATTAATATTCCCTCCACTTTATCCTTCTATTCCCTCTCTCATGTATGCTCCCACTCTCATTTATTCTATCTATTATTCCCTCTACACACTCCCTTGCTTCTTCTTTCTCAATATAACACTGGCTCTCTCATTAATTATTTCTTGCTAATCTTACTCTTTTTCACTCCCCATCAGTCATTAATACATTATTTCTCTCCGCCTCTTATTAATACTCTCACTATCACCCCTTTACTTTTTGATCTCTCTTTCATTTATATTCTCCCTTGAATCCTCTACTCTGTTTCTCACTTCCTCATCGTTGATTTTCTCTCTCTCTTGCTCCTTGACTCATTCTCTCAAAAACAACAACTTATATTTAGAAAGCACCTTTAATGTAATAAAATGTCCCAAGGCATTTCACAAAAGCATTATAAAACAAAGTCTGACACCGAACCACAAAAGGAGGTATTAGGTCAGATGACCAAAAGCTTGGTCAAAGATCTTGACGAGTATCTTAAGGAGGAAAGCAAGGTGGAGAGGCGTAGGAAGGCTATTCCAGGGCTTAGGGCCTAGGCAACTGAAGGTGCGGCCATCAACAGTGGAGCAATTAAAATCAGGGATGCACAAGAGGCCAGAATTAGAGGAGCACAGATATCTAGGAGGGTTGTGGGGCTGGAGGAGATTACAGAGATAGGGAGGGGTGAGGCCATGGAGGGATTTGAAAACAAGGATGAGAATTTTAAAATCAGGACATTGCTTGACCGGGAGCCAATGTAGGTCAGCGAGCACAGGGTGATAGGGCAACGGGACTTGGTGTGAGTTAAGACACGGGCAGCAGAGTTTTGGATGACCTCTAGTTTATTGAGAGTAGAATGTGGGAGGTCAGCCAGGAGTGCATTGGAATAGTCAAGTCTAGAGGTAATGAAGGCATAAATGAGGGTTTCAGCAGCAGATGAGCTGAGATAGGGGTGGTCGGGTGCTGTTGTGGAGGTGGAGCAAAGCGGTCTTAGTGATGGCACAAATATGAGGTTTGAAGCTCATTTTGGGGCCAGATGTCACATAAAGATTCCAAACAGACTGACTTAATCTCAGACTGTTGCCAGGGATAGGGATGGAGTCGGTAGCTAGGGAGTGGAGTTTGGAGCGGGGACTGAAAACAATGGCTTCAGTCTTCCCAATATTTAATATCACTGCTATTCTTTGTCTCACTTCCTCTCTTACTCTCACTATTCTCTTCTCAGTTTTTTTGGCTCTTATTCTCTTTCTGTTGCTCCTTCTGGCTCTGACTTTTTCCTCTTGTGCTCTCACTCACTTCTCCTTTCTTTCCTTTGTCTCTCATTCTGTCGTCCTAACCCTTTTAATTCCCTATTGTTAAGTGCTTCTTTCTGACCCATAACTTCATCTCTTCTGCCTTTTTCTCATTTCTCCCTCTCCTCCCTCTGCTGCCCATATCTGAATAGAAACCAACAGGGACTCAAAAACTAAAATAAAGACATTCTTGTGCAGCCGCAGAACCACAGATTCTTGCTGGATTTGCTGAGCTGGCCTCCCTCTAATGTTTGGAGTCTGCATTAACTCTCCAGATTTATGGCACAATGATGACAGTTTCTGTTAGACTCATCAGGCCTCTGACCTGTTTCTTTATTCCCTTCTGGAAAATGGACTTTTTAAAAATTCCCAATGCTTCAAAGACGATTGACAACCTAGTATGTGCTTTTTAATAAATGATATTTCTGATCTTTGTCTGATCATTTATTTTCATGCTTTTTAGTTTTCTCATGTTAAGCAAGAAAAAAAAACCCCACAGCTAGCCAGAAAACCAGATTGAGCTTAAAAAGCACTGAATACCTTCACATTTGAAGTAACACCACATATGCTCTGGTTTTCTCAGCAACATTGTCCAAGAATGTGTGAAATTTCACTCCATCCAATGCCTAACACAGTACAGAGCTCATGAGGGCTGACTTCCTCTAATTATTTTCCATACTTTCCCCTTCCTTTCCAGAAGATGCTGACATGCTGGGGCATGGTTCCACGGTCAGCAGATCCCTTTGGTATCTCACCCGACTGGCCATTCATCTTAGGCAACAGGATAGTGCATGTCGGCAGGCCATTCAAACGTGGAGCTCTCACGGCCAATTCTGATCCTGTTCCCTCGCATTTATTCAAGTAGTGCAGCAATCAGAATTGGGAACCTGATTGGGAGAGTTATAGCTCAGGGGAAAATGTCACCAGCTGAGCACAGTGGTTGTTTACTGGACTAGTAATCAGCTGACTAATGATCCAGAGACATGAGCTCAAATCCCACAATAGTAGCTGGGGGAATTTAAATTCAATTAGTTAAATCAAAATCTGGAATAAAAAGCTAGCATCATTAATGGTGACCATGAATCCATCGTGACTGGATGTGACTCCAGACCCACAGCAATGTGCTTGACTCCTAACTGCCCTGTGAAATAGCCTGGCAAGCCACTAAAGAAGCTCAGCATCATATTCTCAAGGAATGGGGGAGAAATCCTGACCTTGCCTGCAACACCCACATCCTTTTTCATAATTCTTTCATGGAATATGGGTGTCGCTGGCAAGGCCAGCATTTGTTGCCCATCCCTAATTGCCCTTGACAACTGAGTAGCTGGCTAGTCCAGGTAAGGACAGCAGATTTCCTTCCCCAAAGGGCATTAGCGAACCAGATGGGCTTTTATGACAATCAATGGTAGTTTCATGGCACCATTACTGAGACGAGCTTTCAATTCCAGATTTTTAATTGAAAAATTGAATTTAAATTCCAGCAGTTGCTGTGGTGGGATTTGAACCCATGTTCCCCCAGGGCATTAGCCTGAGCTTCTGGATTACTAGCTCACATTACCACTACACCACCATCTCCCCTATGAACAACTAAAAAAAAAATTAGCGTGGTACTGAGGCATAAAGACCAGGAAGGTCTGTGCTGAGGTTGCTGATAAGTTGGTGTCGCTCTTTGAGTGCTACAAGTGCCCTGAGCATCTCTGGTGAAAATCAGCTCAGATTGCTATCCAGTCACTGCTGCTGGAAAAGACATATGGGAACCGTCAGGCGAGGATGACAAGAGCCTCGGCTATATTGTCTACGGGGTCAAGCAGTTTGATGACACTCAGGGGCCTTGGCTGTTCTGCCAGACTCCCACTGGTACGCTGGTGGAACCCAGACACACTGCATCCTGACCTCAGTCTGGGAAAGTCCCACTCGGTCTTGTAAGGACTGAAGCCTCTGCCTGCCCATTACCAGGCCAACCAGGACAGAGGGAGGTTTGCGGTTGGTTGGGGGGGGGGGGCGGCGGATGCAGGGGTTCCTTACGCAGGGAGTTCTTGCTTCTACAGAGCAACACAGGAGGCCAGTACACCAAGCAAGATAATGCCTATGACCACCAGAAGGTTGGATTTTGGGCTCCACCAGGACACCTCTGAAAAAGGGAACACTTTTTCAAACAGTTTAGTATTGGCCCCCTTACACAGGTGGGAGAGAGAGGGGGCAGAATGGGGTCTCTGTAGGGGTGGGGCAGTCTGGCAACCTCACAGATACCTGGTAGGTATCCAAGTTTCTAGCAGTATGGGGAAAGCAGGCACTCGAGATGTGCTCGCAGTGGCACAGCTGTCTGCCAGCCTCATGGAAATGAGGTTGCCTCCCCTTGATCCCATTAACCCATGGGGCTAGCACTGCAGGGCACTGACATATATGCTGACATTGTGGCATGCAGATTTACTGTCCCTCAATGTCTCGGCTGAGGCACATCATACACTGGAAAGAAATCATTCGGCGAGGAGGGACAAAAAATTGAAGTGCTAAGAGCAGAGGATCTAAATGTAGCAACTTCTCTATCCAGACGTAAGGATAAGTGGGTGAGTTAGAAGCTCTGAGACACTTAAAGCGCTTAGGTGCAGAAAGTGGGGCAATGAAACAGGTCCAGAGATACGGTTAGCATTTAAACCTGGAGGCAGGCTGTTGACCTTGGTGCCCCGCGGCTTTCAAAGACCTTGGCGGTTTTCCTATGGCTGCTAGAGGTCTGAAGTGCCCTGGCATATTGAGGGCCTCCTGCACAAGTGCAACTGCCACCTCCTTCATCGTGGCTATGTGAGGTGCTGGTGGCACTGACAGAGGATCTGAGGAGCCACTGTCAGTGCCAGGAGTGCCCTGAGAGGAGCCCCCCCCCCCCACCAGATGCATCAGGCAGCTGCTCCTCCACCCTTTCAGGGCACAATTGTCCCTTCCTGTTCACCTGAAGAGTCTGCGGACTTGGCGGTGAGTCCCCGATTTCCCCCCCCCACCCCCACCCCTTGCCCAGCCATTGCTCCACAGAGCTCATGGAGGTGGCAGTGGCATGCAGGTCTGAGTGGTCTGGTTCTCCAAAAGGGGCACCAATCTCTCAATGGAGGAAGCCAAGCATGCACATGACAGAGGCACGGCGGCAGTCATGGCCTGGATGGACTCTTCGTTGCCCGCACTAGGGTGCACATATCCTCCGCGAAATGTTCTCACATCACACGCTGCAGCCCCAGCATCTGCCATCTTGTTGACGACTCCAAAGGCATGTCATCAGCCTAAGGCTCAGCACCAGCCTGGCCTCCCAAAGACCTCAACTGTCACAGCCTCCGTCAGCTGCTCAGGTGTGATCCCAAATCTACACGCAAACAGATACCCACCGACGTGAGAGTATCTGTGCAGGTTCAGGGTGCAGAGGAATGATATGACCTAAGAGGGGGATGGCTGTCCCCCGGTCACTGCAGCTGTCTGCTCTTGTCTTTGACCTGTGTGAGAGAGAAGGGTAATTAGAGGGTAATGCGCATTTCATCAAATCCTTCACGGTACTCCTACTGTGGAGCTCCATGTGACCAGTGGTGGACTCATGAGCGTGATGCGTCATGTTTACCAGAGGCTTTCTTATGTCCATCCATTAGGCCACTCACTCTCTCAGGGCTCCACTCCTGTATCAGCACCTGCAATGGACTGGCCTCCATACTGGCCTCTGACCTCCAGAGCAGCCTCCTCCATCAGCATCAGGATGGCGAGGAACGAGATGTTGCCATTGGTCTTGGCCCTTTCCTTAATTTTGCACAGTCTTCTCCTGCAAGCACATAAATGTCCATTGTTAGTCGCCCGCCTCTAGACCTGCACAGCGCCTATGTTGTTGACAGCCTGACTGTCCATAATGGAGCTACAGGATTGCCTCTGTGTGCGGCCACTCAGTAGGAGAAGTGCAAGGGTCAACTCTGACGGGCCGGGGCCCTTCACACAGTGGCTGACTTGCCTCTTGACAAGCCAGACTGCTGCCTGGCCATTGCCAGTGGCTGGGTGGGAATGCCCTTTCTACTAATCTCACATTCATGCCTTGTGACTTGCTTGTCTTGACCTTACCCAGTTGGCTTATCACAATCAATGGGCATCTGTCAAGTGGTGCAAAAGAAAGAAGTAACAAAAAGAGACAAAACATTGTGAAATTTGTGTGTTGGAATGTTTGCACAATGACAGAGGCAGATGATGACATGCATCCAAGACGTTCTGCGCCTGTTGCCAGAGAACTAGCTTGGCTTGTTAGCGTTATCGCAGCACTCAGCGAAATTCACTTTGCAGAATAAGAATCATTGACAGAACACAAAGTAGGCTACACAGTTTATTGGTCAGAAAAATGCAAGGAGGAACAACACCTATCTGGTGACGGCCTTATGATAAAGAATACGATTGCAAGAAAGCTCCACAGCCTTCCCACTGTTCATTCTGATCGTCTCATGACCCCTCGACTGTCGAGTCTAAACAACCAGTTTGCTACCATTATCAGCATATATGCCCCCATGCTACAGGCTGATCTTGTTGTGAAAGAAGGCTTCTACTGCGATCTGCACAACCTTCTTCATAAGACCAATGCCAATGATAAGCTCATCAAACTGGGGGATTTTAATGCAAGAGTTGGTTCAATCCAAGAACCCTGGAAAGGCATGCTAGGCGGGCACAGCATTGACAACTGCAATGTTAATGTTTGTTTGCTTCTGGAATTCTGTTGCGAGCATAAGCTCAGCATCACCAATACCAGCAGAAGGCCAGATTCAAAACCACTTGGAGACATCCACATTCAAAACACTGGCACCTCTTGGACTACATCCTAGTTGACCACGAGATGTACTTCACAACAGAGTTATGCTCAGTGCTGACTGTTACACTTACCATAAACTGTTCCGAGCAAAGGTCGCCCTCAAAATTAAGCCACCTCCCAAGAGCAAGGGTCCAGTAATAAAGAAACTCCAAGTTCACCAACTAGGTCTGCCGGAGGTTAAAGCAGAACTTGTGAGCAAATTGGAAATTAAGCTCAATGATAGCAGTGCTCCCAGACGTTGAAACAGACCCAGGTGAACAGTGGAAGCAGCTGCGATCGGTTCTTCAGGAAACAGCTGCAGAAGTGGTCAGTTACTCCGTAAGAAAGAATAGTGACTGGTTCAGTGAGGAAGACTCCAGAATTCAAGATTAGTTCCAAAAGGAGCGCTCCTGCGATACAAAACTTCTTGCGAGACCAGGTGGCCAATCTGCAAAAGCTGTTTATAGGGAAGTCTGCAGTGCCCTACAAACCAAACTTTGAGTCATTCAATATGACTGGTGGCAAACACTGGCAGAGAAGACACAGAGTTACTCAGACAGTGAGGACATGAGATCTTTTTACAAGTCCTTGAAGACCGTTTACAGACCATTCCACCGGATGCAGGCACCATAGACATCCACAAACAATCACCAAGAAAACTCTCATTGAGAGTCAGTGTGGATTTAATCTGAGCAGAGGAACCACAGATATGGTCTTTGTACTGAGACAAATCCAAGAAAAATGCAGGGAACAGAACATGGGCCTTTATGTTTCCTTCATGGACCTCACAAAGGCATTTGATACCATCAGCCGGGATGGACAGTGGGAAATACTGTCTAGACTGGGTTGTCCACTGAAGTTGCTGGAGATACTCCGCCAGCTGCATGTTGGACAGAAAGGTCAGGTGAAACTGAATGGAGCTCTCTCTGACAAATTCCCTATCTCCAATAGTGTAAAACAAGGGTGTGTTCTTGCACTGACCCCCTTTTCCATCTTGTTCAGCATGATGCTTCAGGAGGTCGAGAGATTTGACAGAGGGTATTTACATCTGCTTCTGAACAGATGGCATCTTTTCAATCTATGACGACTCTTGGTGCTTATACAGACCACAGGAGTGCACATTTTGGAACTTCTTTTTGCTGATGATTGTGCCCTTGTGGCCGCCACATAGGAAGCACTACAGCTCATCGAATGAGAAAGAAAAATTCCAAAGGGAGGACCCATCATCTGTGGTTAACTAAAAAAGTTAAAGATAGTATCCAACTTAAAGAAAAAACATACAATTGTGCAAAGATGGGAGGCAGGTCAGAAAATTGGACAGAATATAAAAAACAGCAAAGAATGACTAAAAGATTGATAAGGAGGGAAAAATTAGAGTACGAGAGAAAGCTAGCTAGAAATATAAAGTCAGATAGTAAGAGTTTCTATAGATATTTAAAAAGGAAAAGAGTTAACAAAGTGAGCATTGGTCCTATAGAAAGTGAGTCTGAGGAATTAGTAAGGGAAAATAAGGAGATGGCAAATGAATTGAACAGGTATTGGTCTTCACTATCGAGGATACAAGTATACAGAGGATACAAGAAACATCCCAGTATTAGCTGTAAATCAGGAAATGGAAAGGAGGGAGGAACTCAAGAAAATGCCAATTACTGGGAAAGTGATACTGAGTAAATTGTTGGAGCTGCGGCTGACAAGTCCCTGGGTCCTGATGGACTTCATCCTAAGGTGTTAAAAGAAGTGGCTAGTGAGATAGTTGATGCATTGGTTTTAATTTTCCAAAATTCCTTCGATTCAGGGAAAGTTCCATTAGATTGGAAAACAGCGAATGTAACTCCTTTATTCAAAAAAGGAAGGAGACAGAAGGCAGGAACTACAGGTCAGTTAGCTTAACATCTGTCTTAGGGAAAATGTTAGAAGCTATTATTAAAGACCTTATAGCAGGGCAATTCGAAAAATTCAAGGTAATCAGGCAGACTCAACATGGTTTTGTGAAGGGAGGGGTTAAGGTACATTTTGGGACACTGTGGAGGGTACTTTAGCCTCTTTCTAACCCATGTTGTACCTGAGCTGAAAGTGCTCGATAGGGCAGTTCAGAGGGAGCTTTACTTGACATCTAACCTGGGCTGTACCTCAACTCGAAGTGCAAACAAAACATGGTAAAATTATAACTGGGAGAGTAAAACAACAGTAGCAGCTGAGAGACAGGCCTGCAATATCCAGAACCCTGGGGAGATCAGCATTGGCCACTGAAGTGGCATGGGCAGTGCCAACTGCTTTACCTCCTTCACCAAGCAAAGCACAGCAGGGTTTGGAAATCATAAATCTGACTCTCTCAATGATACTGTGCCGTGCATCTCACTTTCAATAACACTGTACCTCACGGCTGTGAATAACACTGTACCTCATGGCTCTCTGTCAGTAAAACTGTACTGGTCACTGAATAGTGACATAATTAATTAAGTGATATAATTATCTTGCTTTTCTTTTAAATTTATACATAGATTCGGTTCCCTATGGACTTCGCTGACAGTCACTCATAGCAGAAGCTGCTTGAGTGCTCATGCATTACAGTGCTCATTGCAGTCCAGCTCTGTACTTCCGGACCTGTGCATCTTGTGCTCTCTGATGCAGGCTTTGGTTTCAAACTTGCACATGAGGCCTGTGCTATTTCTTTCACTTTTTGCTCGATTGCCTACAGTTTCCATCTTTTTTTAACTCCACAAACACCCTCGCCATGGTACAAGGCTAGAATAATCCTCCCAGTTCTGTGTTAAATGGCAGCAATTTGTTTTTAATTCATGCTGTAAGTTGATTATTTTCTACCACAAAACAGGACGTTACAGGACAGCGTTGCTCAGTAGCAGGGTGCCCATTTACCTGCCCTCTCAGCCTGGGTCGTGCACAAGCCCATCAATGACTTTTGTGAATCACTGGATTGTGGTAACAGACAGAAAAATGTGGCAACAAGTTAATCGACAGGTCCAGATGACATTGTAAATTTGAGCAGATTACATCACCTCGACTCAGGCTCGAGATTATAGCCTAGAAATTACTCCCAGGAATCTCTAGCTGTTTCTAATATGTACAGCAGGGAGTCTACACTGCATTTCTGATGCCACATGTGCAATTCCCAAACCCTGGGAATTCAGGCCTTTTCATCTTCACTAAACTGCTCTGTTGAATTTTGTGAGTCTAGTGGTTTGAGAAAGAGCTGTTCCTAGTACTGTTGCTTAGGTGAATAAATCCTAAATTAGTTCACCAAGAACTGATGGCAACAGCAGCTTGATACATATACAAATTAATAAGAACAGAGATTTAAGCTTTCTATCTGGCCCCTGAGGGTCCATACACACATGTGTCCTGCAAAGATAAGAGCCTAGATACTGCTGTTGTCAACTTGAATAGTTGTGTGGATCTTTATTCCAGTTTTGCCTTAGCAGTGCCTCTGTGCAGATGCTGTTTGTGTCACATTCCCAGCCCATGAGGACTGTGGTATTCGAATATTGACAGTATGGACCAGAAATCACAGCTGGTGATATTGATAAACTAATATTTAACACATCCATATGACAACTCTCCATCCACTGTTTTAAATAGGTCTCTGTTAACTTCCCTTGGCTAGAATGGAAATAAATATCAGGAGAGATGTAAAATGGGCTATGACTCACTATCACCCATTTTGACATTTCAGACAAAGTCAAAATCTACTCTAAACTATATGTGCACACTTCAAATGAGGGCCACTGGATAGTAATTAGGAGCAAGAATTTGTTTATTTGTTTTTGTTCCCTTCTCTAACCCAGGCTCATTCCAGCTGAGGTCAGCTAACTCAGCATTTACCCTACATTAAACCTGGGACCTTTCTGGGCTGTGTAGTTTAGGAGTCTACCTCCGAGTCTCAATAGTATTTGAAAAGTATTTTTCTTTTATTTCTAATCTGTTGTATTGTTCTTTCTCAGTTTAAATAGATTTTTGAGCTTACTGTGGAAGACAACAATGGCCGTCTCATTGGTGTTATGGCTGCTTGTCCTCACAAGTGTATGTCCAAGTACAACAAACCCCATCAGCAGCACAGATGTACCATTAACGTCAAACTCAGCAGAATCATCCGGCGCTTTTGAATCTGACAACAGTTTTACTGAAGTATCATCTTCTGTCATGGAGACTTCAGAAACTGTCAGCTACACAGCCCCTGTTTCCACAAGCAAAACGACTGACACCCCTTCGAAACCTGCCTCTATTGGTGCTGCTATCATGGAATTTATCAACCAACATATGATCTTAATCATCATTGCTGGGGTTATTCTGATCTTACTGATTGTCATAGTGTGCACTGTGGTGTTGGTGAAGCAAAACTATAAGGCTTCGGCCTACTACCCATCTTCATACCCCAAGAAAAAGTATGTGGATGAGCAAGACAAAAGAGGTTCTACCAAGACATTTGATGAGATTCCTGAGAAGGTCAATGATAATCCCAAGGAAGAGGTGGTAAGCTCTTCTAAGCAGCTGGAAGCAGACATACTCACAGTGACCCACAACCTCAAAAAGAAGACGCCATCCAAAGGAGAGGCTGATATAGCTGAAAATGGAGAGCCCTCCCAGAAAGCAGATAAGGAGGGAGGGAGCATCACATCGCCAGGGGCAGGAGCAAAAGAAGGAAAAGGCCAAACATCAGACACAATAGAAAACAAAGGATCTGAAACAGACGGGAAAGTGGAAGGAAATGAAAAACTGGCCAAAGGGCAAAAAGGAGGAGAAGGAAGAGGAAACAAGGAAAATGATGATGAGGAGGGAAAGGATAAGGGGACAAAGAAGAAATCTGAAAGTGGAGAAGGCACAAGCACCAACTCTGATCAACTACCTGCTGGCAATATGAGCAGCAAGTCCCCCAAGGCCACTTTAGAGCAGACAACAGATGCAGCTGAGACCAAGGGTGTGGATAATGTAGTCAGTCCAGACAGCAAGGAGCCAAAGGAAGTTAAGTTAGCACAACCGGGGTTGAATGAAGCAAGCAATGTTGCTGAGCCCAGTGCAGACGTCAGTGACCTAGAGAAAACCCCATTGATCCCAACCCTGGATGGCATGCCCAGTGACACCAGGGCTTTTTAAAGAGCAATCAAAGGATGAACGAACATTACATCGATATGAGATGTGCACAGAGGACTACTTAAATGGTGACAATTTGGAGGGTTTGCTCAGCTTACAACAAAACCACATATTTTCAACCAGACGCTTTTAAAAACATACTTTACAAAAAATTTCAGCATAAAATGATATGCAGGATGATGATAATCAGAATAAAAACTGCAACCATTTTGAATACTTAATGAAAAGTTTAAAAAAAAAATGAAGTTTTATAATTTCTCTGGGCCCATGATTCCCATGATAGCGGGGCAATAGTCAGCCTATAAATGGGATAACCACAAGGAGATTCCACTATCCAGGAATGCTTGAATTTGCTCTTTGGGCAGTTTAACCACTTTGAAGGATTGCAAATATCGTCATTGGACAATTTCTCTAATTTAAACCATCAAATCTAATCCGGTTACCCCAAATCAAAACCCCAGCCAATTGACTTGCTAGTTTAGGCTTTGAAATTTTCAGTCATGTTGCCAATTCATTCCCCTCACATGCAAGTAAATTTCAGCCATCTGACTGGATATTTGAAACTCACACATTACAAGAAACAGATTTTGAGTCTGTGCTTTTGGACCTACCTGAAGCAGAAAACTACACACCTCAAACGCATGGGCGATTAGTTGATGGCTACTAGCAAGTATTCCTGCACACTGGAATGTAGTGAATAACGTTTTTTGCTGTTCTCTGTAAAGTGTTAACATGTCAAGTTAAAGGAATTTGTGTACCCACAAATGCAGTCTAATTAAAGGTCTTCCAAAGGAGCCATACACCATAAATGCAGCCAAAGTAATACATTTTTTAACTGGAAAAAGAACAGCTGGATGTTTTAACCCTTTCATAGTCCAGCAATAGAATCCATTGGCAGTGCCCGAAAATAATCATCTGAAAAAAGGGCTGAAATTTCAAATGCATCATTGGATAGCTGTTATCCCAAAATGGCCATTCAATTAAGGTTTGAACAAAAACGCTCAACATCAACATTTTTAAAGCATTATTATTAATACAGACTGTTCAGGCAGGTTCTGAACAAAATTAAACACACAGCAGTTTTAATTGGGTAAAGCTCCTTGAAGGAAACTTAAAGTTTATCAGACTAAACTGCAATATCCAATCAGGTAGCTCGAGCAGAATTATCCTTCCATTTTAGCGGTAACTTCAACCGTGAGCTCTCCTTTGCTTTTAGTTTTAGTAAAACTAAGCACAAATTTGAGACAAATGCTTTAGAATCTTCTGGAAACCAAAAGGCTAGGTTTCTTACATGTGTTACCGATGTAGAGAGCTCCAGGAAGAAGGCAGAGTGTTTCCAGCCACACAGTGAATTCAGTGCCAGCAAGATTCAGGTGGTGAAGTGGGTGGACTTAACCCTGAAAGCACCATTTGGCACGCTGGCCAAGTGGGGGCTCCCGAGATTACTCAGCAGGGCACAATCATGCGGAATTAGCCGCTACTACAATTCAATTGTTTCACGTTCAGGAAATCCATTTTTAATTTATATTTTCATGGGTCGTTTCTGAGGCGAGCAAATTATCCTTGCACTCCGGGCTGTGTGGACGCAACACTCACATGGCAAGAGAGCAGGTGGCCTGCTCCAAAAGGAAGAACAGCTACTTTCCATAGCCAGAGCTATCCGGGTGCGGGCTCCCTCATTTGCTTTCTCCTTTCCCAGCCTGTCGATGCTGCAGTCACAGCATGGATTGGGGAAGAGAATGAAAAGGGGCCATTCAAACTTTTAAGATCACAGGTAATACTGGAAACCTGAAATAAAAGCAGAAAATGTGGGAGGTGCACAGCAGGTCAATCAACATCAGGTTAAGGTTGAGATGTAGATCATCCAAACCCTAGGTTGACATACACCCTAGACATTAACTCTTTCAGACCCTGACAGGTCTGCTGTGTGTTTTCAGAATGCTCACAGACCCTGCCTCGCCTATTCTTGAGGAAGTTCATGTGATTGATCAGAATTTGTTTTACATTTGTGTTATTAATCTACAACATAAAAATATCATATAAATCAGGCACAGATTTTCTTCCAGTTTCAATATTATTTATCATTTCTCTCTCTCTCTGCCCTCGCCCCTAATTTTGGTCCCCATGCCCCAGTGCACCCATTCTCTAAAAGAGACCTGTTATTTGTGTCACTGGCTGTTGGGGGTAAGGGCTGTTTACAAGGGCGCCTGCAGGAACTGGCCTTCAGAATTCTATCACCCTAGGGGAGCTCCTTCTGTCAGTGCCTCTTCTCACATTGCACTGATGAGGTCGAGAGCTCACTGCGTGAAGCATAAGGCAGTGAATTCCCACCCCACACTCTGTGACATTACACACCATCCAGGACAGGCACGTTTATATCATTGTGTATCACTGCCTTATGATGAGAATCTCATATAACACACAAAGCTGGACAATAGTAACCATTCTGTTTAATGCTTTTTTGTTGAATTCAGAGATGTAGTGGAACTTACTGCTGGCAAAATATAATAAATAATTTTTAATGAAACAATGCCTTTCTTAATTCTTTATTTTGAAATAAGTCTCTTTATCCATTCTACAGATAGCTGCAACTCTCCACTTCCTCACTAGCTGTTCTTCATGTGTAAGTCTGAGACAGTGAGTGTTAGCATGGAATTGAAGTGCAAAGGGCCTCATGACCAAGCCCAACGGGTCAGCAGCTAGTGTCCGCATGCTTCTATTTCCCATCACTGGTGATCAGGAACAGAATGCTGGGTTGATTGCACTCTCCCTAACCTAGGGATGCTGAAAACCAATTGGGTGGCCCAAATGCTCGGCCAGCTGAGATCAGCTAACAGCACAAACCAGGAATTGAACTCAAAATATTCCCATTTTCCATAGCTTCACAATGGCTGGTGAGTGGCATTTCCTCACTGAGACATCAGGGAGCTGATCACTTTTTCCCATTTAGGGAAACCTGACCTAAGCCACAAGGTGTACAAGGGGCAGCATTGCAGCAAAACTCCCTTCATGATAATGGGTCTGGGGTCACAGGCACTCACTATGCAGAGAATCGCTGCACATGGCAATTCATTCATTTTTAATCAACAGCAAACTAGACGTCGCAGTATGTTTCCTGAGGACTATTTCTGTGCACAGGAACTTGCAACTTCACAGTCTATGAGCTCAATGTCAGTTGCTGCGATGTTTATCATAAATGGGAGGTGGGGGAGTTCCAGTCACTTTGCAGCACTGTTCCCCAGTGTGTGTCATTGTCACCTTGTTGAGCGCTGTGCTCTTGCTATGTTTGAGATGAAACTAAAAATGGCTGGTGCCCTGTGTGGCATTGGCTCATTCTCAGCTTGTAGACGGCACCCAAGGTGCATGGACTGTTCTTTCCCCTCTGGGACCTGGGTTTGAATCCTGTGTAAATTAATGTGATAAAAGTCTTCACTCTCTGTAACAGTTCTGCATGAGATGAGTTTGAGCCTCCTCAACACATTTTCTAGTGGACACAACTACACAACTTAAAAGCATCTCTAATTCAGCTCAAATGAACAATCAGTAGGCCACAGTACGCCTGGTGTTGGGAAAGTAAAATGTCACTATGGAGGAACAGAGGGTGCTGTTCTGAGATTGTGGCTTAGACACATTAGGTGGAGTAAAATAAGCGTAACCTTCAATCAAGCGTAGGTTACATCTGACCAAGTCTTGAATAAAGCTAAACTTAAACTTCCTCTAACTGAACGCTGGCAATATCTCAACCATTCTATTCAGCTCTCACCGAATATACTCTACATCTCAGCCCCTGATCTTATCTCCCTCCCACTCCCCACACAGTGCATATTCTCAGTGTTCAGTTCCATCCAGAATTGAGCTGCAAACTCCACAGCCAGACCATCACCAAGGCCATCTATGTCCACCCTTGCAATGTTGCCTGCCTGCACCTCTATCTCACCCCAGCACTACTGAAACCCTCATCCATACCTCTGTCACTTACATGCTCCATTCTCCACCCCAGTTTTCTTCAACTTGCCCAAAATGCCATATCTTACACATCATCTCACGCCAAGTCCTGCTCAGTTATTGCCCCTTGCTTGCCAACTGACACTCTGGGGTCGAGAACCCGATGTTGGAATCATTTCTGGGTCCCCATGACCCTGTACTGGGGGCGGGGGGAACGAAGCAGCCACAACCCACATTTTTCCCCAATGTCTGCTACTAATTAGCTGGAGAGTGAGTTTGGCAGCCAATTGGCAGAGACAAATGCTGGATGGAGGTGGGACTTGCAAAGTGCAGGCCTGATTTAAAGGCATCACAGCAGCCATTACTGTGGCAGCCAATTTGATTCAACATGCAAGCTCCAGCTGACCAGGAGGAGAGGCAGAGGCCAGGCACCCAGGGCAGGGCTGCCCCTCGCTTCACAGATGCAGCCCTTCTTGTGTTACTAGAGGCTGTGAGAGAGAGAGACGGAAGGTCTTGTTTCCAGAGAGTGGCAGGAGAAGGCCACCCAGCCCAACAAAGCAGGATTGGCTGGAGGTCACAAAAGTAGTGAGCAGCTGAACTGTCCTCCAGAGGAACTGGGTGTGGTGCCGCATAAGGTTGAATGACCTTTTTCGCTCTGGCAAGGTGAGTGTAAGGCAAGATTCAGAAGACAGGCCTCCAGGTCTACAACCTCCAACAGACCCACCAGCTGAGCAGCCTAAGGGCTCATGGCGCTTCTGAACTTGGGAGAAATGTGTGCCCAGAGTAATCAGTGACTCCTCAGCAATGCCCAGAGTTCTAGCGCTGTTGAGAGCTTGGCAGCACTGATGCATGCAGCTTCTTATGTAAATAAGCTGCTGGCATTAGTTAGAAAGGCCAGCTGAGACTCATCTCTTTATCTCTTATCACTGCAGGAGAAGAGGGCACATAATTCGCAGGAGAGGGCTCGCACAGGAGGAGGAGGAGTGCCCAGCTTGCCACCTTCACTGACACAGAGGAGGCAGCAATGGAAATCACCAGGGTGACTCCGCATGACCAAGTGGGCAATGGAGAGACGGGAATACTTGGAGCAGCGGATGAACAGATATTGAGATTGTAGATGAAGAATTGCAGAGGCTTTTGCTGTCACAGGCGAGTTTTCATGATCTCCTTCTCATGTCTCCCACAGGGCCAGTCGTGGAGGGGGAACGCAGAAGTACAGCTTCATCACCGGTGGCCTCTTAAGCATCTGAAACAGCAGAGCCAGCACTGTTACGTTCTACAAGCGTGCCCTCCACCAGTGCAGATACATTCAGGTTGCTGGGTGCTTGCATGTGGTTAGAAAGGGTGGCACTGGGTGAAGAGCACGGCACTACTGAGCAGGAGGAAGTGAAAGAGGCAGAGGCAGCTGTGGGCAGTCCCCCTCGGAGGACGGACGACAGACACAGCTGTTGTATGATTGCCTTAAGAGTGATGTTACTTTAATATTTCAATATGCTAATGAGCTTAGTACCAGGATGTAGTCATGAGACCACAAGCCAGCGTCACTGCAATTGTAGCACAAAGAACAAAGAACAGTACAGCACAGGAACAGGCCATTCGGCCCTCCAAGCCTGCACCGATCTTGATGCCTGCCTAAACTAAAACCTTCTGCACTTCCGGGGACTGTATCCCTCGATTCCCATCCTATTCATGTATTTGTCAAGATGTCTCTTAAACGTCGCTATCGTACCTGCTTCCACCACCTCCCCCGGCAGCAAGTTCCAGGCACTCACCACTCTCTGTGTAAAGAACTTGCCTCGCACATCCCCTCTAAACTTTGCCCCTCTCACCTTAAACCTATGTCCCCTAGTAACTGACTCTTCCACCCTTGGAAAAAGCTTCTGACTATCCACTCTGTCCATGCCGCTCATAACTTTGTAAACCTCTATCATGTCACCCCTCCATCTCCGTCCTTCCAGTGAAAACAATCCGAGTTTATCCAACCTCTCCTCATAGCTAATGCCCTCCAGACCAGACAACATCCTGGTAAACCTCTTCTGTACCCTCTCCAAAGCCTCCACGTCCTTCTGGTAGTGTGGCGACCAGAATTGCATGCAATATTCGAAGTGTGGCCTAACTAAAGTTCTGTACAGCTGCAGCATGACTTGCCAATTTTTATACTCTATGCCCCGACTGATGAAGGCAAGCATACCGTATGCCTTCTTGACTACCTTATCCACCTGCGTTGCCACTTTTAGTGACCTGTGGACTTGTACGCCCAGATCTCTCTGCCTGTCAATACTCCTAAGGGTTCTGCCATTTACTGTATACTTCCCACCTGCATTAGATCTTCCAAAATGCATTACCTCACATTTGTCCAGATTAAACTCCATCTGCCATTTCTCCGCCCAAGTCTCCAACCGATATATATCCTGCTGTATCCTCTGACAATCCTCATCACTATCCGCAACTCCACCAACCTTTGTGTCGTCCGCAAACTTACTAATCAGACCAGTTACATTTTCCTCCAAATCATTTATATATACTACAAACAGCAAAGGTCCCAGCATTGATCCCTGCGGAGCACCACTAGTCACATCCCTCCATTCAGAAAAGCACCCTTCCACTGCTACCCTCTGTCTTCTATGACCGAGCCAGTCTGTATCCATCTTGCCAGCTCACCTCTGATCCTGTGTGACTTCACTTTTTGTACCAGTCTGCCATGAGGGACCTTGTCAAAGGCTTTACTGAAGTCCATATATATAACATCCACTGCCCTTCCTTCATCAATCATCTTTGTCACTTCCTCAAAAAACTCAATCAAATTAGTGAGACACGACCTCCCCTTCACAAAACCATGCTGCCTCTCGCTAATATGTTCATTTGTTTCCAAATGGGAGTAAATCCTGTCCCGAAGAATCCTCTCTAATAATTTTCCTACCACTGACGTAAGGCTCACCGGCCTATAATTTCCTGGATTATCCTTGCTACCCTTCCTAAACAAAGGAACAACATTGGCTATTCTCCAGTCCTCTGGGACCTCACTTGTAGCCAATGAGGATGCAAAGATTTCTGTCAAGGCCCCAGCAATTTCTTCCCTTGCCTCCCTTAGTATTCTGGGGTAGATCCCATCAGGCCCTGGGGACTTATCTACCTTAATGCTTTGCAAGACACCCAACACCTCCTCCTTTTTGATAATGAGATGACTGAGACTATCTACACTCCCTTCCCTCGGCTCATCATCCACCAAGTCCTTCTCTTTGGTGAATATTGATGCAAAGTACTCATTTAGTACCTCACCCATTTCCTCTGGCTCCACACATGGATTCCCTTCTCTGTCCTTGAGCGGGCCACCCCTTTCCCTAGTTACCCTCTTTCTCTTTATATATGTATAAAAAGTCTTGGGATTATCCTTAATCCTGTTTGCCAATGACTTTTCATGACCCCTTTTAGCCCTCCTGACTCCTAGAGGAAGGTTCTGTAAATAGTTTGCTTTGTACTGCATATACTTGTTTAGCTGTTAATAAACCTGTTAGAGATTTTCAGCATAACTGGACTCCACGCATCTCATTTATGTTGCATCAGACATTACACACACATTCTTAGCTGGACGCAGATACAGGTCCTCAGGAGTCACAAGCAAGGAGGCTCTACTTTGACCAGCAGTGTGAGATGTGCTCCCACATGTCAGAGTTCCCTGAGGCTGTGCAGGATCCTGGGCTGAGAATGGAGGAGCCCTTTCAGCTCATGTGCATCACCATGGCTCAGTGCTTTGAGCGCATGAGCTCCTCCATTGAGAGAGTGGCCAACCTCATGGAGAGCCATATGCAGCAGCATTCAGAGTGGATGCAGGAGCTACACACTGACATGCACAGAATGCATGCAACAGTCTGTAGCATGGAGCAGTCAGTGGTGCTGATAGCGCAAAGAGGCATGGAGTGGATGCCAGTTGTGCCCCAGCTGGTGGTTCTCTCCAGCGATCCAGAGCGCCAGGTGAAGCAGTCACTGAAGAGGATGAAGATGCCATCCCTCACGGACGTCAACAACATCATCGGCCTCCTTGGCCCCTTTGACTCAGGGACCAATGCAGCAGGGCCCAGTGATGGAGGCTGCCCCTGCATTGATGACGGTGCAGCAGCCTCTGAAGGTGCCTCACTGGCACTTCCACGATGAGGAATGATCACCACGGGCATCTCAGCCGCAAGCAGGCACAAGCGAGCAGACTGCCACTACCTCATCCGAGGCTATAAGTAAAAGTGGCCAAGAGTGGAAGCCACTGTGTCAGTCAGAGCACTGAGTTTATTATTGTGGTTTATTTCACTTGTAAATGTGCACTTTGTAACTTTTTGCTAACACTGTAAATATTGACAAATACCCGATATGTGTGAGCTTTCATTCTTTCATGGCAAGAATGGAGAAGAGGGAGAAGTGGTGAAGGAAAGCAATGGCCTTTGCATGGGGATAGTGAGACCGCTGGATAGATGAGCATCATGCATTGGTGGTAAGAGTGGATCTATTCAAGATTGTGTCTTCAATGGAAATGTTCTCACAGGCAGATCAATAAGTTCCAGAACATGCAGTCCTGCTGGGTGAGAAGCGCTGAGGTGAAACGTGCCTGGATCAGATGTTCCCTGGCATTCACGCCATCCCGATTAGTGCTTTGACTCCTGAGCCAGCTCCTGCCATCTCCCTGCACAGCATGGGCACCGTTCTGCTCTGAATCTATCTCTTCCTTCTCCTCCTCCTCCGGTAAGCTGTGCCTCACCCTCTTCAAGGTTCACTTCTCTCTAGAGGGCCATGTTATGAAGAGTGCAACAGACTTCCACAATGCGCGACACCCTTGCAGGGGTGAGGGGTGTACTGCAGGGCACCACCTGACCAGTCAAGGCACTATAAACGCATCTTCAGAAGCCCGGTAGCCTGCTCAACGGTGGTCCTTGTGAGCAGATGGCTTCGGTTGTAGTGCCTCTGTGTCTCTGTCTTGGGGTCATGAAAAGGGGGAGTAGCCATCTCTTCAACAGATATCCCTTGTCCCCCTAGAATCCATCCATAGTGTTTTGGTGGTGACATGAAGAGTTGCGACACCCTGGATTGCCAGAGAATGAAGGTGTCATGGCAGCTGCCAGGATAGCAAGATCACACATGCATAAAGCTCTTGTTTTGGTCGCAAATCAGACAAATTTTGAAGGAGTGGAAGCCCTTCCTGTCGATGAAGCTCACTGGCCGCATGGTGCAATCGATGATGCCCTGCACCTGTGGGAATCCAGAGATGGAGGTGAATCCCATTGGCCTTTGTGCCTGCGAGACCTGTTTTAAATTATGTACTGCCCAACTCTCACAAAGAGAGCATCAGTGATCTGCGAGAAGCAATGGTGTGCTACAGCTTGTGAGATGCCACCGAGGTCCGCTGCTGATCCTTGGAATGAGCCACGTTCAAGGCCACATTGACTTTAATAGCTACTGGCAGGACATGGTGAGCAGTGCTGCAAGGTCTGAGGTCCTCCTCAACAAGGGTACAAATTTCAGTGACCATCTGCTGGAATATATGCAGTCTCCTGATTCTCTGACATGTTCAGGTAGCTTCTTCGGCGGTACAATCAATGCTCAGGGTATGGCCTTCATTGCCTTCCTGCCCCTCATTCCTCTCCTCTGCCCTCCTCATGCCCATGGGTCTGCATTTTTCTCCACCCTTTTTTTCACTCTTCTCCAGCTTACTTCCTCTGAATCTGGACTACTGTGTATGCCTCCTCCCTCCCTCTGCACTGCCGTCTCCCACCCCGCCAATCCATTCTACTGTAGGTGGCAGAGCCATCAATCACCATGGTCCAGTTCTCTAGAATTTTTTCCAAAAACCCCTCTGCTTTGCTATATTGCTCTTTGCCCTCAAAACCTACTTCTTCAATCTTGGCATTGGTCACCTCCCCCAACCACTCCCAATTCCTCAGTATTGTAACCCACACTCTCTTGTAAAGCACTGCGACAAAGATGGGGTATTTTTGTCCATAGTTTATGGGTTTCATGTCTATACTGAATCCCACAGCTTAAAAATAAGCTGTTTTGAAAAAGACGCCATCCTGAAAGCAGATACAGTCACTGCCAAAGATGTTCATGCAAGATAATTTTATTACCACACTAGCTCAGTTGGCAGCACTCTTGGGCTGATTTTAACCCATTCAAAACCCACCCATTTGCACATAGTTAAAATCAGGCCCAAGCTTGCCTCTGAATCAGAAGGTTATAGGCCTAAGCTCCATTACAGACTTGAGTCTATTATTTAGGCTGGCACCTCAATTCAGCATTGAGGAAGTACTGTAAGCTTTGGAGGAGACATTAAACTGAGTGATTGTCCATCTGAAAGATCTCTTGGCAGTATTTGAAGAAGAGCAGGGAGTCGTTCCTGGTCAGTGTTCCTCACTTAACCAACAACAATAAAAACAGGTCAATCTGGACAATTGGTGTTTGTTGGACGTTAGTGTGAGTAAATTGGCTGCTACATGACAGCATTGACTCCATTTCAAAAACATTCCATTGATTGTAAATCCGCCAAGTGGAAAAGCTACTGTCAATGTCTTCAGATGCCCCATTCTGTGCCACAATGTATACCCATTCCTGATATCACACTACATCAGCTGGTTGGTTTACTTTGTTCACAAAGTTCCAGAATTCATCACTATTAGTAAATACCAAAGAAACCATTACCAGCAGAAAGCCAGTGAGAACAAGTGTCAGGTCTGTGGGAAACAATTTTCTTCCTCCAAGTCCCTCCTCGATGAAGGTGTTGACTTTTCTGGGAAACAATCTCATGGGCATCTGCAGGTCTCTGCCCTCTCACTGAAGTGGTCAACCTTCATGTAGTAAGCTAAGAAAGTGAGTGTCAACAGGCTAGTCGGCAATGGAGGGCATCCTAGACAGGTTGGATCCTGCCCTTCTCTGGCATCCTCACAGGTACACTTTCTGGCAGCAGATACTTAGGTGTAGGGAATCTGGCTGATGTTCAGACACAGGGACCAATTATTGTCCCACCTCCACTGACATAAGTTAACTCAGCACAGACCAGGGATCAAGCCTGGGATCCTGTGGGTCTGAATGGCTTAGGACTGCACTAGGCTATTGGCAGAGCTAGAAATGATCCTGTAGATAACACTGAAACAAGTTGATGGAAAGTGAGGAACTATAGGCTTAATGGATGCAAGATCACTGTGACCTGGCAAAGCTACTTTTCCATGTGTATTTGCAGCTTGCTGCAGGCCAAGGTCTCATTCATTATTTGCCACAATAAGACTATTGTTTTCAAATCAAATAAGCTCAATACTGACTGTAACTTAATCTCTTTGCTTCTTCACAGTTCCTAGATTCTCACCATTAAGAAAATACTCCAATTTGTCTTCCTTGGATCCAAAGTGGATGATCCCACATTGCCCCACACTGAACTCCATTTGTCATAGTTTTTCCCACTCACTTAATCCATGTTCCTTTGTAGCTTCCTGCTCTAATTTGCACACTTTACTGTGCCTCCTTAGTGCCATCTACAAACTCAAATACCAACTCTCTATTCCTTCATCCACGTCATTTATAGATATGGTGAAAGCCTAGACCCCAGTAAAGATCTCTGGGGAACACCACCTGTCACATGCCACCAATCAGAAAACCTTCCAATTCTCCATGCTCTCTGGATCCCAACCAATTTCCAACCCACGTCACGAAGATTCCTTCATTTCCATGCTATTTCATTTTTGCTAATAATCTTTCGTCTGTAACTTGACCAAATCTTTTCTGGAAATCCTTATCAATAACAGCCAGGGACACTCTCTTATCCACCATGTGAATTACCTCCTTAAAAAATTCAACTAGATTAGTCAGACATGACCTACCCTTCACAAATCTATGCTGGTTCTTGTTGTTCAATTGATACTTGTCCAATGGTTCAGTCATTCTGTCCCTAATGCCAGATTCCAGTAACTTGCCCACAACCGACAATAGATTGACTGCTTTGTAGTTACTGGTTTTTCCTCTCTTTCTCCCTTCTTAAATAACATTTGCATAATGAAGAATGATCCCCAGTTGATAACCCCTGCCCCCCACCCCCAACCAAAGGTGCTGAAGCCAATCGTATATTCTAACTACTCATTTGCTGAGATCTCCTAACACAGCACCATAAACCAGATCTTCTGTTTTAGCATTAAGCATGAAGCGCATTTATCCACAACATCCTTAATACTGAATCATATAAAATATAGGGTACAAGGCAGAATGCATGGTACAATGCAGAGTACATATTACAATACAAAGCATATGGAATAATTACAAAGTACATGGAACAATACAAAGAAGATTGCACATTAGAGAGTATGTGTCACAATATGGAGTATATGGTACTATACAGAGGGCATAAGACAATACAGAGTACATAGCCTAAGACATAACATAAGGAAGTCTATTCTGAGACACATTGAATTCCTGACACAGTTCATTTAATGCAATGGTGATTTGGAGAGGGAAGAAAGTAAATATATTTATAGCTCAAACATCAAACATCCCAGGACTTAAAAAAGAGAAAGAACTTGCTTAATATTTTGTCTTTCACATTCTTAAATTGTCCCACTGTGCTTCACAGCCAATGAGTTACTTTTGAAGTGTAGTCGTTGTTGGCTTATTCAAACATTTATAACTCACTCCTGAGAATCTATTATTCTACATATAAACTATCTGAAGTCCTCAATTAAGTGTTTCCTGTACTTGTCTGAATTTACACAACGAGACATACTTTTGGGAACAGTTAACTCCAGCATAGATCAAGCACTAAAGCTGGGACCTTCCTGATTTGTAATTGTCAGTGCGACAGCAAGTGATGCATTTACCCAATGACCCTTCAGGGGAAATGCCAGCACTTCTTTCCATGAAGGCATTTTACTGTCAGGGATACTGACGGTGAGATTTTGTCTATAACACTTTTACCATTGGCGACTTTGGTTGGGTTTAAGCTAGAGGCAGGAGGTCGGGACCAGGCAACTCCTGACTCTGTGGTGAGCCACAGCCTGTATTTGGTTTTATCTTGCGACACAGATAAGATAGTTCATAAACAATGCAATGATCAGCCATAACCACAGGGTGCAGACGTATCATTCCAAGGACAACTCAGACCTGGCCCTCAATTATTTATATTTTGCTATAGTTAGAAGTAATACAATTAATTTCTTTTTATATTTATAAAACTGTTCCGATACATTACTATCGATATACACATATTCAGAGACTCAAGGATCCTATCAGCTCACTGTATACAGCTACTGCTCAAAAAGTATACATTTTGTAGTGATATTCACCCTCCTTGTGCTACACCACTTATTTTGTAAATGTTATCAAATGTAGAACCTGCCACTGCTGCTGTGTCTGAGAACAAATAACACAGGCCAGAAACCAAACCTGGGACCTTCCATACATTTTAAATTTTAAAGATTAGTGTGGTTGAAGTGGGTTCTGGTTCATGGGGCCCTGGCACCAGTACTGGGAATGTGGTGGCTGTAACGTTGGGATGCTCTACACCTGAACCATGCTGGCACCGGGGTTCTAGTGAGCCACATAACTAGGGAACTAGAGAGTGTTTTAAGCTGAATAGTGGGGACAAGGATCAAATTTGGGAAGATATGGTAAATCAAGGAGTAGAGACAAGGCAAGAGAAAAAGGTATTACTTTGGGAAATGATAAACAGACTGTGACAGGAAGGGGCAGAGCGTACAAATCTAAGAGTAAATCAACAGATAAGGCTAGAGGTTACAAAAATAATAAAAGGGAAAAACTAAAGGCTCCGTATCTGAATGCACATAGCATTTGAAACAAAATAGATGAACTGAGAGCACAAATAGAAATAAATAAGTACGATTTGATAGCCATTACAGTGACATGGCTGCAGGACGACATACATTGAGACCTGAATATTGAAGGGTACATGGCATTTAGGAAGGACAGGAAGCTAGGAAAAGGTGGAGGGGTAACTCTGTTAATTAATGATGGACTAGCGCAATAGAGAGGGATGACCTAAGTTCAGGAGACCAGGATGTCGAAGCAGTTTGGGTAGAGGTGAGAAATTATAAAGGCAAGAAGTCACTTGTGACAGTGGTGTACAGGCCACCTAACATTAACCACATTGTGGGACGGGGTATTAAGGAAGAAATAATGGCAGCTTGTCAGAAAGGTACAGTGATAATTATGGGGGATTTTAACCTACATATAGACCGGAAAAATCAGATGGGCAGAGGTAGCCTAGATGAGGAGTACATAGAATGTTTTGGGGATAATTTCTTGGAACAATATGTTCTGGAGCCAACCAGAGTAGAGGCCTGCTACCCGACCTGAACCCGACGACCTGTGTCGGGTTCGGGTTGGGTCGGGCCCATCTTCAGGGTACGGCTTTTGGGCTCGGGTAAGGTCAGGTCGAGTCGGGTTGGGTCGGGCTGGACACACATGGTAAGTGCTCTGCTGGTAAGTATTGAAATTAAAAAACTTTCCTGAGCTGGGAGTCCGGGACGAAACTAAGTCTGCGCAGTGAGCGAGTGACATCACTATGACATCATCACGCATGCGCTGCAGTTTCTTGCAGGTTCGGTGTCAGGTAGGTAAGTAAACAGATGGTCGGGTTGGGCTCGGGTCGGGTGGAGTTGGGGCGGGTTCGGGGCGGGTCGGGCTCAGGGCAAAATCTGAGGGACTTGGGCCGGGTCGGGTTCGGGTCTGCTGTGGCTCGGTCTGGGTTCTTTTTGCCCGACCTGAGCAGGCCTCTAAACCAGAGAGCAGGCTATACTAGACCTGGTATTGTGCAATAAGATAGGATTAATTAATGACCTCATAGTTAAGGTGCCCCTAGGTAGCAGCGATCATAATATGATGAATTTTACATTCAGTTTGAGGGAGCGAAGAGTATTTTAAACTTAAATAAGGGCAATTATGAGGGCATGACAACGGAGCTAGCTAAAGTGAACAGGCAAAGCAGGGTAAAGGATAGGTCAATAGAAATGCAGTGGCAGACATTTAAGGGGATATTTCAGAATACACAGAATAGAGACATTCCAAGGAGAAAGAAAAATTCCAAGGGTGGGACCCGCCATCTGTTGTTAACTAAAACAGTTAAAGATAGTATTAAACTTAAAGAAAAAGCATATATTTGCGCAAATATGGGAGGCAGGTCAGAAAATTGGACAGAATATAAAAAATCAGCAAAGAATGACTAAAAGATTAACAAGGAAGGTAAACTTAGAGTACGAGAGAAAGCTAGTTAGAAATATAAAGACAGATAGTGAGAGTTTCTATAGATATTTAAAAAAGAAAAGAGTTAACAAAGTGAGCATTGGTCCTATAAAAAGTGAGTCTGGGGAATTAATAATAGATAATAAGGAGATGGCAGATGATTTGAACAGATATTTTGCATTAGTCTTCACTATTGAGGATACAAGTAACATCCCAGTAATAGCTGTAAGTCAGGAAATGGATGGGAGGGAGGAACTCAAGAAAATTACAACCAGGGAAGTGGTACCGAACAAATTGTTGGAGCTGTGGGCTGACAAGTCCCCGGGTCCTGATGGACTTCATCCTAGGGTCTTAAAAGAAATGGCTAGTAAGATAGTTGATGCGTTAGTTTTAATTTTCCAAAATTCCCTCGATTCAGGGAAGGTTCCGTTAGATTGGAAAGTAGCAAATGTAACTCTTTTATTCAAAAAGGGATGGAGACAGAAAGCAGGAATCTACAGGCCAGTTAGCTTAACATCTGTCTTAGGGAGAATGTTAGAAACTATTATTAAAGATGTTATAGCAGGGCATTTTGAAAAATTCAAAGTAGTCAGGCAGAGTCAACATGAATTTGTGAAAGGGAAATCATGTTTAACCAATTTATTGGAGTTCTTCTAAGGAGTTTCATGTGCTGTGGTTAAAGGGGAACCGGTAGATGTATTGTACTTAGATTTCCAGAAGGTGTTTGATAAGGTGCCACATCAAAGGTTATTACAGAAAATAAAAGCTCATGGTGTAGGGTGTAATGTATTGGCATGGATAGAAGATTGGTTAGCTAACAGGAAACAGAGAGTAGGCATAAATGGGCCATTTTCTGGTTGGTAAGATGCAATGAGTGGTGTGCCACAGGAATCTGTGCTGGGACCTCAACTTTTTACAATTTATTTAAATGACTTAGATGAAGGGACCGAAGGTATGGTTGCTAGATTTGCTGATGACACAAAGATAGGTAGGAAAGTAACTTGTGAAGAGGACATAAGAGGGCTACAAAGGGATATAGATAGGTTAAGTGAGTGGGCAAAGACCTGGCAAATGGAGTATAATGTGGGAAAATGTGAAATTGTCCATTTTGGCAGGAAGAATAAAAAAGAAGCATATTATCTAAATGGTGAGAGTTTGCAAAGCTGAGATGCAGAGGGATCTGGGTGACCTAATGCATGAATCGCAAAAGTTTAGTATGCAGGTACAGTACTTAATTCGGAAAGCTAATAGAATGTTATCGTTTATTGCGAGGGGAATTGAAGACAAAAGTAGGGAGATTATGCTTCAGCTATACAGGGCATTGGTGAGACCACATCTGGAATACTGTGTACAGTACTGTTCTCCTTAATTAAGGAATGTTGTAAATGCACTGGAGGCACTACAGAGAAGATTTACTAGACTAATACCTGGAATGGGCGGGCTGTCTTACAAGGAAAGATTGGACAGGCTAGGCTTGCATCTGCTGGAATTTAGAAAAGTAAGAGGTGACTTGATTGAAACATATAAGATCCTGAGGGGTTTTGACAGGGTGGATGTGGAAAGGATGTTTCCCCTTGTGGGAGAATCTAGAACTAGGGGTCACTGTTTAAAAATAAGGGGTTGCCCATTTAAGACAGAGATGAGGAGAAATTTTTTCTCTCAGAGGGTCGTGAGTCTTTGGAATTCTCTTCCTCAAAAGGTGGTGGAAGCAGAGTCTTAGAATATTTTTAAGGCAGAGGTAGATAGATTCTTGATAAGCAAGTGGGTGGAATGTTATCGGGGGTAGGTGGAAATGTGGAGTAATCAGTTCAGCCATGAACTTATTGAATGGCGGAGCAGGCTTCAAGGGCCGTGTGGCCTACTCCTGCTCCTAGTTCGTATGTTTGTATGTGTCTGACCAACAAGATTCCCTTGCTCCTCCATCCCATAAAACATCTCACCAGTTAAGATGTATTTCATTTCCCTATTCTTACTTCCAAATTGTCTTCACATTTTACTCTAATTTGCCATATGGACCAATTTGGTGTAATGAGTAAAGGGTAGTGCAGGCAAAAACTCTGGAGTTATTTGTGAAACACTTTGATGTTGTGGTGGGGGATCTTTGATGTAGTGTTTTGAAATTGCAATTACATTGTACATTGTGTACTCTAGAGGCTACTGTAGAATGCACATGCTAGCAAAGAGAAAGTGAAACTAAAACAGAATAAAAGGAGAAGCCTTTATGTTCAGCTGCTGCAGTCTTTGTCTCTCGATCTTTGCTTTGTATCCCACACCAAATTCGGTAAACCTCACTCAAGGCCCAAGGACATCACATATGGAAGGATGAATTAGGTAAGTTGAATGGTCTTTCTCACCCATACTTACCTTTGTGAGTTAGGAGAGTGATAGTTGGCCTTACTAAACCCAGGTGAAGAAAGTGATAGATATGATACTTGCATATATGTAACAGAACACTTCATGACCACCTGATAGGAGTAAGAACATTGTAGCAATTAAACTCTAAGGTCTCTCTTGTATTGCTTTTCTTATTCTCAGATGGAATATTCTAGAAGTTTTTTTTATCCATTTCATGGGATGTGGGCGTCACTGGCGAGGCCAGCATTTGTTACCCATCCCTAATTGCTCTTGAGAAGTTCAGGAAATAAAAGCAGCTAGTTATTACCACATTCTTCAGACATAATATTGGCAATATGGATGGGACAGTGCATTGCAAAATGAATATTCAACATCTTTGTTAGATAGTAGTCTGCCTTATCACAGAACTTTTAAAAAATAATGTTTACATTAGTTGGAAACAGAATAGTATTGAATGTGATTTGAGTATTGCTGAAAATAGAGACATGTTGTCGAAGCTTTTCATCTTGCACTCATCAGGACGTTCACAAGAATAACCAATATAAGGGAAAACAACAACTTATACTGCATGACAAGAGAGTGCTGATTGGTTGGCAAGTGAACTCTGAATGGTAGAGGCGTTAGTGAATGTGTAGTGAATGAATAGAGAGCAACCTAACCAGTGGTCTTTAAAAGGGACAAGATCCCAGCCGTGACTTGCTGCCCATGACTGACCTGCTGCCCAACTCAGCGTGGGATTTGGACAATTTTCTGCTCTGTCACAACTGACGCCGGGAAGCACTTGTTTGGCGCCTATTGCTCACTGTGCACATTCAAAATGATCCGGAACCTGAAAATGCAGGTGTTACTCAAAGGCACGGTAAACTCTACTGTCATCATGCCCATTTCGGCAGAAGTTGAAAATCTCTCCCATCGCTTTCATTAAAGGAAGAGAACAAAATTGCAGTGAGAGGGGCGTCTGCAAAAGCAGTGAATGGACCTTTTCTGGCTCCTACATTCTTAAGATGTCTCGTAATGTATTCTAGGGCACTACAAACTGTTATTCTGCAGATTGATGCTGTAGAACTCTGTGTTTCTATTATACCTGATACAAATGTGATAACAATGTTCTCATTAAGTGCAAATAACCCACACACAGTTGCCGAATGTAACTGGATGGTCGTAAAAAAAAATTGCATTGTTGAATAACAAATGTGGTTGGGCTATAAAAGAGCAAAATTGTTCCATTAATTCTAATGCAAATTGTTGTTCTAATTCTGGATTTAAATGTTAAAAGTTTTAAAGCAGCACCCGAAACAAGGGTTCAAATTCAGCTCAGACTGACAGGATTGAAAGAATCCCAGGTCTGTTGAACTGTGAAGGTCCAATGTGAAACAATTTTGGACAGCAAGCCTGGAAGTTTGTCACACTGGTACAGTAGAAGGATTTTTGGAGGTCAGGACTGACACATTGTGAGGCAGATTAAAGAGAACCTTACTTGGCATCTAACTGACCTGCAAGTGTTCATGTTCATGCTGAATTGCTAAAATGGAGTCCTAACATGCATCAAGTCCCATTCATCAATCACCCCTGTATTCACTGACAAACATTGGTATTGCCTTGATTTAAAAATTTTCATCCCCGTTTCAAATCCCTCCATGGCCTTGTCCCTCCCCATCTCTGGAACCTGCTCCAGTCCTACAATCCTCCGAGGTCTCAGCACTCCTCCAAATTTCTGGCCTGTTGCGTATCCTTAATTTAAATTGCTCAACCACTGATGCCGTGCCTTTAACTGCCTAGGCCCTAAGCTCTGGAATTCCTGCCCTAAACCTCTCAGCTCTCAACCTCTTTTTTTCTCCTTTTAAGATGCTGCTTAAAACCTACCTCTTTGACCAAGTATCTGTCCCAATGTCTCCTATGTGGTTTGGTGTCAAAGTTTGTTTGATAATGCTCCCGTGAAGAGCATTGGGGTACTTTACTACATTAAAGGCACTATATAAATGCAAGTTATTGTCATCATTTTGTTTCTCATCACTACTATCTCACACATTGACCATAAACCCTGCAACAATAGTAGAGAACGAAAATGGTTATGTAGCACCATCTTGACAGCTGGTGAAGGCTGTGGGGACAGCTGCACCAGCCCTGCATCACTTTCTTTGAAGGGACACCACGCACTAATTATATCATAGTTTTGTGACATAATGATGCATTTCAATACAGATTACATCATTCAGTGTTACAGTGATTGGTAAACAGACAGGAGTTAAACAAACCCCGTTTTAAAAGGTCAGCACCTCTTTAAAACAAAGTGTATATTTTAATTCACACAGAAAATATTTGAAATTTGTCATGTCCTGGCCCCATTTCAGTGTTTCTCCAGATGAGATGCTTTTGTTTATTAATTTTTGTTTCCTCTCATAAAGCCTCCTGACGCCAGTCTGTTTGTTGGCCGAGACCCATTAACTCAGCAAAGACCAAGGGTTAAACTGATCCGTATGGCTCATTTCTATGGTGGTGCCTATATTGATGGGGCCTCCTTCTACTTTCCCTGGAATTTAGAAGGTTAAGGGGTTATTTGATCAAAGTTTTTAAGGGGAACAGATAGGGTAGATTGAGAGAAACTATTTCCGCTAGTTGGGAAGTCTAAGACCAGCACATAGACAAAAAATTAGAGCCAGACCTTTCAGGAGTGAAATTTGGAACTCTCTTCCACAAACAGCAATTGATGCTGGATATATTGTAAATTTTAAAACTAACATCGAGAGACTTTTGTTATCCGAAGGTATTAAGGAGATAGCGGGAAAGGGCAAGTATATGGAGTTAGGTTGCAGACCAGCCATAATCTCACTGGATGATGGAACAGGCTCAAGGGTCTAAATGGTCTCCTCCTGTTCCTAACAAAATTCTATATTTATCAAAAGAAGGTTTTGACAATTGTGAGAGGCAGGAATTTAACAGAACATGGGAGTTCAGCTTTTATTGACACTTCTAGCTTACTTCTGTTCGATAATTCTCAGCGTTTTCTTGCTTTGTGGCAAATTAATCCACAATTAGAAATTAAATCACCATTTCAGGTTATCTGGGCACAATCATTTATAGTGTTATTTTTTCTACTTCTCCTAAAGGTGCCGACTATTGCTGATATATAGCTAGTGGCAGCCCTCTAATGCTTCACTGAGGTTGCAGTTTTCATGTATGCAGTGCGCTAGTAAGCATCAGGCAAGTGATTTCATTGGAACAGGAGTAGGCCATTCAGCCCATCGAGTCTGCTCCGCCATTCAATTAGATCATGGCTGATCATCTACCTCAACACCACTTTCCCGTGCTATCTCCATATCCCTTGATGTCATTAGCCTCCAGAAATCTATTGATTTCTCTGGGATAGAGAATTCCACAGATTCACCACCCACTGTGTGAAGAAATTCCTCCTCATCTCAGTCTTAAATAACCTACCCCTTATTCTGAGATTATGTCCCCTGGTTCTAGACTTTCCAGCCAGGGGAAACATCCCATTTACATCCACCCTGTCACACCCTGTAAGAATTTTGTAAGTTTCAATGAGATCACCTCTCATTCTTTGAAACTCTAGAGAATACAGGCCCAGTTTCCTCAATCTCTCCTCATAAAATAATCCCGTCATCCCAGGAATCAGTCTGGTGAACCTCTGTTGTACTCCCCATATGACAAGTATATCCTTCCTTAGATAAGGAGACCAAAACTGTACACAATATTCCAGGTGTGGTCTCACTAAGGCTCTATACAATTGCAGCAAGAATTGTTTACTTTTGTACTCAAATCCCCTTGCAATGAAGGCTAACATACCATTTGCCTTCCTAATCGCTTGCTGCACCTGCATGCAAGCTTTTAGTGACTCATGAACAAGGACACCCAGGTCCCTTTGGACACCAATATTTTCCAACCACTCATCTTTTAAGAAATATTCTGTTGTTCTGTTTTTCTACCAAAGTAGATAACTTCACACTTATTCACATTATATTCCATCTGCCATGTTCTTGCCCATTCCCTCAGCCTGTCCAAGTCTGCTTGAAGCCTCCTTGCATCTTCCTAACAACTTACATTCCCACCTCGTTTTGTGCCTTTAGCAAATTTGGAAATATTACAGTTGGTCCCATATCCAAATCATTTATATAGATTGTGAACAGCTGTGGCCCTAGCACTGATCCTTGTGGTACCCCACAAGTAACAGCCTGCCATCCTGAGAATGACCCGTTTATTCCTAATCTCTGCTTCCTGTCTGTTAACCAATTCTCAATCCATACTAATATATTACACCCAATCCCATGCACTCTAATTTTGTTTACTAACCTCCTGTGTGGGATCTGATCAAAAGCCGTCTGAAAATCCAAATACACCACACCTGTTGATTCTCCTTTATCTATACTACAAGTAACATCCTCAAAAAACTCCTACAGGTTTGTCTAACATGTTTTCCCTTTCATAAATACATGTTGACTCTGCCCAATTTTACCATTATTTTCTAAGTGTCCAGTTATCACATCCTTATAATAGATTCTAACATTTTCCCTCGTGATTATTTCAGGGGTAATGCTGTCCTTCCGAGGGGCTTTTTCTACTGAGCTCGGTATTACCTCTGAAATAATCAAGAGTGCCACGCCTGCTATACTCTCAGCACTCCATGAACTGCTTTGCCTGTGCTGGGATGAGGGAGCAGTACCACAGGACATGCGCGATGCCAATATCATCACCCTCTATAAGAACAAAGGTGACCGCGGTGACTGCAACAACTACTATGGAATCTCCCTGCTCAGCGTAGTGGGGAAAGTCTACGCTCGAGTCGCTCTAAACAGGCTCCAGAAGCTGGCCGAGCGTGTCTACCCTGAGGCACAGTGTGGCTTTCGAGCAGAGAGATCCACCATTGACATGCTGTTCTCCCTTCGCCAGCTACAGGAGAAATGCCGCAAACAACAGAGGCCCCTCTACGTTGCTTTCATTGATCTCACCAAAGCCTCTGACCTCGTCAGCAGACGTGGTCTCTTCAGACTACTAGAAACGATCGGATGTCCACCAAAGCTACTAAGTATCATCACCTCATTCCATGGCAATATGAAAGGCACAATTCAGCATAGCGGCGCCTCATCAAACCCCTTTCCTATCCTGAATGGCGTGAAACAGGGCTGTGTTCTTGCACCTACACTGTTTGGGATTTTCTTCTCCCTGCTGCTCTCACATGCGTTCAAGTCTTCAGAAGAAGGAATTTTCCTCCACACAAGATCAGGTGGCAGGTTGTTCAACCTTGCCCATCTAAGAGCAAAGACCAAAGTACAGAAAGTCCTCATCAGGGAACTCCTCTTTGCTGACGATGCTGCATTAACATCTCACACTGAAGAGTGTCTGCAGAGACTCATCGACAGGAATGCGGCTGCCTGCAATGAATTTGGCCTAACCATCAGCCTCAAGAAAACGAACATCATGGGGCAGGAGGTCAGAAATGCTCCATCCATCAATATTGGCGACCACGCTCTGTAAGTGGTTCAAGAATTCACCTACCTAGGCTCAACTATCACCAGTAACCTGTCTTTCGATGCAGAAATCAACAAGCGCATGGGAAAGGCTTCCACTGCTACATCCAGACTGGCCAAGAGAGTGTGGGAAAATGACGCACTGACACGGAACACAAAAGTCTGAGTGCATCAAGCCTGTGTCCTCAGTACCTTGCTCTACTGCAGTGAGGCCTGGACAACGTATGTCATCCAAGAGCGACGTCTCAATTAATTCCATCTTCGCTGCCTCCGGAGAATCCTTGGCATCAGGTGGCAGGACCGCATCTCCAATACAGAAGTCCTCGAGGCGCCAACATCCCCAGCATATACACCCTACTGAGTCAGCGGCGCTTGAGATGGCTTGGCCATGTGAGCCGCATGGAAGATGGCAGGATCCCCAAGGATACATTGTACAGCGAGCTCGTCACTGGTATCAGACCCACCGGCCATCCATGTCTCTGCTTTAAAGATGGCTGCAAACGCGACATGAAGTCCTGTGACATTGATCACAAGTCGTGGGAGTCAGTTGCCAGCGATCGCCAGAGCTGGTGGGCAGCCATAAAGGCGGGGCTAAAGAGTGGCAAGTCGGAGAGACTTAGCAGTTGGCAGGAAAAAAGATAGAAGCACAAGGGGAGAGCCAACTGTGTAACAGCCCCGACAACCAATTTTATCTGCAGCACCTGTGGAAGAGTCTGTCACTCTAGAATTGGCCTTTGTAGCCACTCCAGGCGCTGCTTCACAAATCACTGACCTCCTCCAGGTGCTTACCCATTGTCTCTCGAGACAAGGAGGCCAAAGAAGAAGAACATTTTCCCTACTACGGACGTCAAACTAACAGGCCAGTTGTTCTCCATTCTCCCTCTCCCTCCCTTTGTAAATTAGAGTATTAGAGGTTTTGAAGATGAAAGAACAAAATGATTTGTATCTTAAACAAAGGGTAGGTATATAGTATTGAAATATTAAATCTGTAAGTCAGCAGCTTTCAGTGACAGTAAGGTGAGTAACTTTCTTTGTTATTAGAAAGAAAAGAAACACCTGCATTCATATAGTGCCTTTCACAACCTCAGGATGCCCCAAAGTGCTTTACAGGCAATGCAGTACATCTGAAGTTAGCCGCTGTTGGAATGTATGAAACATGGCAGCCAATTTGCACACAGCAAGTTCCCACAAACAGCAATGTGATAATGAACAGATAATCTGTTTTTGTAATCCTGATTGAGGGACAAATATTGGCCACTAAGTAAATTGGTAGATAAATAAAGGACAGAGAGAGAATAAGGAAGAAGAGAGAACAGGAGGAGGTAGAAATGACAGGGAGATCATCAGGCTTTGTTTATATTTGATTTATTTGTATGTAAAATTGAGTTTTTGCTATTAAATGTGAAGTTTTGAATTAATATTAGAGTAATATTACTGTGGTATACCACAGGGGTTGGTGCTGGGACCCTTGCTGTTTGTAGTGTAAATTAATGATTTAGACGTGAATATAGGAGGTATGATCAGTAAGTTCGCAGATGACATGAAAATTGGTGGTGTCGTAAATAGTGCCTTAGATTACAGGACGATATAGATGGGCTGGTAAGATGGGCAGAGCAGTGGCAAATGAAATTTAATCCTGAGAAGTGTGAGGTGATGCATTTTGGGAGGACTAACAAGGCAAGGGAATATACAATGGATGGTAGGACCATAGGAAGTACAGAGGGTCAGAGGGACCTTGGTGTACTTGTCCATAGATCACTGAAGACAGCAGCACAGTTAGATAAGGTGGTTAGGAAGGCATATGGGATACTTGCCTTTATTAGCCGAGGTATAGAATGTAAGAGCGGTGAGGTTATGAGGGAGATGCATAAAATGCTAGTTAAGCCACAGCTGGAGTACTGTGTACGGTTCTGGGCACCACACTATAGGAAGGATGTGATTACATTGGAGAGGGTGCAGAGGAGATTCACCAGGATGTTGCCTGGGCTGGAGCATTTCAGCTATGAAGAGAGACTGGATAGGCTAGGGTTGTTTTCCTTAGAGCAGAGAAGGCTGAGGCAGGACCTCATTGAGGTAGACAAAATTATGAGGGGCATAGATAGGGTAGATAGGAAGAAACTTTTTCCCTTAGCAGAGATGTCAATAACTAAGGGGCATAGATTTAAGGTAAATTCACCCATCACCCCTCTGCTCGCGCTCCTACATTGGCTTCCAGTTAAACAACACCTTGATTTTAAATTCTCATCCTTGTTTTCAAGTCCCTCCATGGCCTCACCCCTCCCTATTTCTGTAATCTCCTCCAGCTCCGCAACCCTTCGAGATATTTGCAGTCCTTTAATTCTGACCTCGTGACCATCCCTGATTTTAATCATTGGCGGCTGTGCCTTCAGCTGCCGAGGCCCTAAGCTCTGGAATTCCCATGCTAAATCTCTCCATCTCTTTACCTTGCCTTCTTCCATTGAGACACTCCTTAAAACACCTCTTATACCAAGCTTTTAGTCATCTGCCCTCATGTCTCCTTATGTGTCTCGATGTCATATTTTGTTTTGTAATGGCCCTTTGAAGCACCTTGGAATGTTTTGTTGCATTCAAGGTGCTAGATAAATACCAGTTGTTGTTGTTTTATAGCTGTAATGTAAGTAGTTCAGCATCGTAGTTCATTAGCTAAAAACAAACACAATTAGTAGACATGACTTTCTCTGAAGCTACCCGCAGTCTAAGTTAATGTACAAATCTAAAGATACTGCAGCTCTTCACCAAGTTCCAGCATAATTCTCATAAAGAAAAGTTAAAATAATTAGTTTGTTGCAACTTAAGACATTGATGCACGTTTCCTGTGAAGACCCTGAAGAAGTGTTGAAAAGATTTACAAATAATAATGTCTGTTTCTTTTTTTAAAAAATCATTTCTCAAGAGAATCTTCTGAAAAAAAAAGTTCCTGTTTTCTGATTTATGACATTTTTTTGAAAATATTTTTGGGCTAAAAATAGAAAAGGAAACAGATGTGCAAAGGCTGGTGACACTGATTAGAACAGTCAGCTGGATAGAAATTGTCCTGTTTGCTCCAATTTCCTTTACACTGATACCCCTTCCCCCCAAACGCAAATCTGTCTGACCTTGGTCCAAAATGGAATTAAAATTAGCAATTTCACCCAGGGAGCCCACAAGAATAGTTACTGTGGAAGAATTGATTTCCCATTGTTGCAGTAGGGGTGCTGTTTTGAGATTGAGGCAATGGCTTGTTGTTGGAGGTTAATAGACTGAACCTTGCCGTGCAGCTGGCTGTGCTATCCCCTCAGCCTCGATTTAAACTCGGAGCGGGAGTCTTGCAGGTTGGAGCCAAGTTGTCCTAACCTCGGCACTGGTTAGGACAGCTTGTGATTAGGACCTACCTGAAACCATCGGGAAGCGGCAGCTGGCCAGCAGGTGGGATGGAATATTGTACAGTAGGCGGTTGCTAAAAGAATGGTCCCTTGCACTCATGCAAATGGTTGGGAAGGGGTTTGCGAGGACCCTGCGATCAGGGAAGTGGGGGCTCCCCAGGGTACGGGAGGACTGAACTTTCCTTGTTGCACCAAAGGAGCTCTCTGGCTCCTACTGTTCCACACAAAAAGGAAAAACAAAAGGAAAGGCATTTATCTTTTTGGGACTATTATGACCCTAGCTCCTCTTCGCACTGGGTTGGCCTGGAATGGAAACCGACATTGGCAGCCCCATGCTGGTTGAAATTGTTTCTGGCCCTGATGACATTATCAGAGCCCACTATCAATTGTAACGTCGTTATTTAAGAAGGGAGGGAGAGGGAGAATGGAGAACCTGTCTGTCAGTACTTTTACCCAATTGTGCAAGTGCTTCTATTTACATAAAAATTACATAAAATTAGACCATAGAAACAGGCCAATTGGCCCAATTGGTCTGTGTTCCACACAAGCCTCCTCCTGATAAATAATTTTTTTTTCCTTCTGCTTCCCCAAAACCATTATTTTCTGTTATCTGCATAATTAGAGAAGATTTTTTTCCCTCCCCCTTATTTTCCGCAGTGGATTTCCAGTTCTTGTTGAAACTGCCATTGATGTAACACTGTACCAGAGTGTACAACAAACAACACAGAGTCACTGGTGATTTGTGATGATCTAGACTGGCCTACCGAATTGACTGACTACAGCTACGCTAAAACACTTCATAAACATCACCTCTGGCCCCAGCACAAACATCAGTCCCCGTCAGTGACACAAAAAACATTTACCTCCTTTAAAATTCATTGAAAAAACAATTAACAGCTTAATCAACATAAACGGTTAGAAAAAATAAGATCATTAGTCCCAAGGTTGTTATTAGGAAATATTTCATCAGTTGTCATAATATGGATTGATGTGGTGCATTCTCAGGAATGGTGCTCCTCCCCAGGATGACCTGAATAAACAGGTCATTCTCGCGTTGACAGACTGTGACTAGTGCGGTACTGCAGGGATCAGTGCTTGGGCCCCAGCTGTTCACAATATATATCAATGATTTGGATGTGGGGACCAAATGTAGTATTTCCAAGTTGCTGAAAATAGAGACATGTCATCAAAGCTTTCGTCTTGCACTCATTAGGATAATCACAAGAACAACCAATATAAGGGAAAACAACAACTTATACTGCATGAGAGACTGCTGATTGGTAGGCAAGTGAACTCTGATTGGTAAAGCCATTGCCATGGAGATGCCTCTACCAATCAGAGTTCACTTGCCAACCAATCAGCACTTTCTTCTCATGCAGTGTAAGTTGTTGTTTTCCCTTAGATTGGTTATTCCTGTGGATTGTCCTGGTGAGTGCAAGACCAAAAGCTTCAACAACATGTCTCTATTTTCAGCAATACTCAAGTTCTGTACTACTAAGCGGTTATTTATTTCCAAGTTCGCGGAAGACACAAAACTAGGTGGGAACGTGTGTTGTGAGGAAGATGCAAAGGGGCTTCAAGGGGATTTGGACAGACTTTGTGAGTGGGCAAGAACATGGCAGATGGAATATAATGTGGAAAAATGTGAGATTATCCACTTTGATAGGAGGAATAGATGTGCAGAGTATTTCTTAAATGGTAAGAGATTAGAAAGTGTAGATGTACAAAGGGACCTGTGTGTCCTTGTCAATAAGTCACTGAAAGCTAGCATGCAGGTGCAGCAAACATTTAAGAAGGCTAATGGTATGTTAGCCTTTATCGCAAGTGGTTTTATGTGCAGGAGTAGTGAAGTCTTGCTTCAATTGTATAGAACTTTGGTTAGACCACCCCTGGAGTAGTCTGTGCAGTTTTCATCCCCTTACCTCAGGAAGGATATTGTTGCCATAGAGGGAGTGCAACAAAGGTTCCCCAGACTTGTTCCCGGGATAACAGGACTGTCCTATGAAGAGAGATTGGGGAAACTGGGCCTGTATTCTCTAGAGTTTCGAAGAATGAGAGGTGATCTCATTGAACTCTACAAAATACTTAAAGGGATAGACAGGGTAGATGCAGCTAAGATGTTTCCCCTGGTTGGGGAATCTATAACCAGGGCGGCCTGCAACTGTAACTGAAGTCTGGCAGGCGGAGAGGGCTTCTAAGCCTGCCTGGAGTGTTGACCACATCCCGGTCTCTGGAGGCTGACTGGAAAAACCCAGCTGGTCTCTGACAATAGACCTTTTTTTTATTCGTTCATGGGATGTGGGCGTCACTGGCTAGGAAAGCATTTATTGCCCACCCCTAATTGCCCTTGAGAAGGTGGTGGTGAGTCTCCTTTTTGAAACGCTGAAGTCCATGTGGGGTAGGTACACCTGCAGTGCTGTTAGGAAGGGAGTTGCAGGATTTTGACCCAGTGACATTGAAGGAATGGCGATATAGTTCCAAGGCAGGATGGTGTGTGGTTTTGGAGGGGAACTTGCAGGTGGGGATGTTCCCATGCATCTGCTGCCCTTGTCCTTCCAGGTGGTAGAGGTCGCAGGTTTGGAAGGTGCTGTCTAAGAAGCCTTGGTGCATTGCTGCAGTGCATCTTGTAGATGGTACACACTGTGCGTCTGTGGTGGAGGGAGTGAATGTTTGTGGATGGGGTGCCAATCAAGTGGGCTGCTTTGTCCTGGATGATGTTGAGCTTCTTGAGTGTTGTTAGAGCTGCACCCATCCAGGCAAGTGGAGAGTATTCCATCACACTCCTGACTTGTGCCTTGTAGATGGTGGACAGGCTTTGGGGAGTCAGATGAGTTACTGGCTGCAGGGTTCCTAGCCTCTGACCTGCTCTTGTCGTCAACCGGTGCACCTCCTTCCTTATCCGTCATCATCACCTGAACGGTGTTACACACTCCCTGGCCTGAAGCTCTAGAATTGGTACAGCCATTTTACTCAAAACCTACCTGGAACAGGATCATGGTCTCTCCACTGCCAGGTAACTATCTCCAAAATATTTTTTTTTCCAGAATATACTTTATTCATAAAAATCTGTAAAATATACATTACAAAAGAGTTCAAAACAGCACCTAGTTGACATTCCAAAAAGTGTAAAGGACATCAGAGCTATAGAAAATGTCCAGTGTAAATCATTAGAATGTGGCCTGAAATGAAAGTCTATGATTGAAGAAAAGTTTGAAAAAAATGTTAAGCTTCATTCCACTGGAACAGAGAAAGTTAAGGGAGATCCAGTGTAAATTTTCAAGTTTCTGAAAGGTATTAATGGGAGCATTAGTGATAAGTTGTTTCTGCTGGTTGGCAATTTGGTAATGAAGTGGCATTGACTGAGGATTATCACTCAAGGAATAAAAGGGACATTTGAAGAATTTTTTCAAACCGAGTGTCCTTCAAATGTTTTACCACAAGTGGCAATTGAGGCAGAAACTATAGCATAATTTAAAAGAGAAATGAATTACCATGTGAAAAATATATAAACGAATACCGGGAAAGGGTAGGAGAATGGGATTAGGACAATTGGAGAGCCAGCACTGGCACAGGTATGATGGCCTAATGGCTTGCTGCTGTGCAGTGAATTCCGTGATTACAGAAAATAACATGTTTAAGTTGAAACATTGCTGATCATCATCATGCCTCTACAATTACCAGGGCAGAATCAGTACTGTGGTTCATCATACTCTGCAGATGTGAGCTGTAACCTGAAACAAGTTTTCTTTTTGGCTTAATGTGATGGAAATTCTCATTACAGTCCATAAATTATACTGAGCTATTTATACTAGAATATTACAGTGTCTTTTGGCTCAAGCAGTTATTCTAACTTGTCTTAAAGAATGATAAGTTGCAGCATGTTGTTGGCAGTCCTACTGAATCATAATGAATACGATACACTGCCACCACAATTATTTGACTACACATTTATTTCCAACTTGCTATCTTCAGAGCAATAAAATTTAGATTTGCTGAGCCTAAGGCCTGGGTTATGTTAAAACATGGCTACCATTTTTTTCTTCATTTCCTATCAGAACTTCTCATCTCCCTCAGTGATCTCTCTCTCTGCCAAAAATTAAAAATTATTGGAGGAAGTGTGATTGGGAAGCTTTGCTCTACCACTTCACAACATAAGGGCTTGTGAGGTTGAATGCACCGTGCCATTATGATAGTTGTGATCAACCAGAATCTCCCACCAAGCCGGGCAGACAGGCATGTGACCTGATGCGCGACCCCCACCAATGTTGCTCTGAAACTGGATGCTGCTTAGCTCAGTTGAAAGCATTGTCGCCTCTGCGCTGCATGAACAGAGATCTTGCACTTAGACTCAAGGATGTCAAGCCTCACTGCCTATTCTGCTGATGGTACTAGTAAAAAGAAAAGCAAACACTCCTTCCTCAGCCACTGTCACCTGAGAAACAGATTAGCTGATCATTCACCTCCTTGTTATTTGTGAGATGTTGCAATTGAAGAACAGTGACCATGTTTGCCTACAAAATAGCAGCCACTATGCTTGATAAAATATAGATGAGCTATGAGATATGCTGATATGCAATGCAATCATTAATTTATAACAGTGGCCTGGGATGGGATTTATGATAGTTGTTAGGAGTTGTACAGCAGCAGCTGTAGGCCAGGACATTCTCTGTGGCTCTTCCTTTCTCCTTGATATATGTTTCGAGTCTCTAGTCAGGATTCCTGTGCTGATACCAGTGTTGAGGGAAAACTGAGTTAATGCAGTGTTCAACATAGGACAATGCAGCAGTGCAGTCACGAGATGTGTCTGGACCATCAGTAGTTAGAAGTCAGCACTAATCTAGGGTCTTCCCAGATGGATCAAGAAATGTGTAACATATACTTTGAAGTTTTCTGTACATGAGATTAATGTTGGTGGATTGTTGTGCTGAAAAAGAGATGTGGAGGGATAAATGCAAAATCCTATCAGGAAACAATTCCCTCCCCTTCCTTTGTGGAGGAGCATAGCCTCTCCTGGCATGAAATCACAAGCAGAAATGGCCATACTAGGAGTTTTGAAAAATGAAAGGACAACTTCCCAAAGTGGCACTCCATGGCACAATGCGTCAACGTGTTGCCAAATGCTCTGGCGGTTCAGGAGTTCTCCGACATGGAGTGTGTTTATACAACACTCTGATTTAAACATCAAGGGGCAGATATTCGGAATATGCACTGGTGGCAGCACATGCCAGAAAATTGCACGCGCGGTGCGGGTGGTTTTCCGATTATGTATTACTGGCAGTCAAGGTTCCTGGCACTGGGTATGTATTTAGAAAATAACCACCCCATGCGTTCAAAAGGTCAGTATCTGAATTTCCCCTTTTCCTCATTTACTTCAGATTGCTCAATATTCAAGGGCCAAAAAATCCACAGCCTTTCCAGCCTTACTTAGGGTTGCTGACTCTACTAGGACATGTTCCTGGAGATTTTGTCATACGACTATCCTGCCTCCAGCTATTTGCCTGCCTGCCAGGCTCCTGCCATTGTCGCCCAATATGTCCATCCTCACAGCATGGACATGGTGATCTTCCTACCCAGTTGGAAAATGAACTGATTCTCCTTTACCCAATTGGATGATTTTTGACTATCAGCCAATCAGCCTTTTAGCCGATCTCCAAAATTTTTATAACAAATCAATGAAAGTGTTCAAAGAAAGTGAAAATAAAACATTTTTTAATACCCTAATAATTTTTCTTCAAGATTGCTGGAAGCAATGTCCAGGAGATTAATCTTTAATTCCTGGAGATTCCAGGATAATCCTGGAGGGTTTGCATCCCTAGTGTTGTTGCCTGCACCAGTCATCACATCCATTATGGGGTGTACGCTGACACTTGGGTTTTCCCTCAAGTCATAGGAACTAAAGGAAATTCCTATGATATTCTTTTTCAAGGACAAGACAAGCAATAATGCCAGAAGGGAATGTTGACAGGTGACAGCACCACAAACCTTCAAGCCCTATGAGGCTCAGCAACCCCTCAGAAGGCAGGGCATACACAGTGTCAGAATCAGGGAAGTAGGAGGACATGTGTTTGCTGAAGATCTGTGTTGAGTATCTGCTTCTGTTCTTTCTCATTCCATTGTACCCTGTATTAGCTATCAGCAACCCATATCATGAAAATCTCATGTCACCTCTTCTAGTGTAAGGTACTTGAGAACTCTCTTCATGTAGTTGCCAAATGTCCCTCTTTATTCACGGGTGGTCTTTCAGCTCCTGCTCATGTAGCTTGCAAGGGAGTCTGGAAAACAGCTCACATGGGGCTGAATAAAACTCCCTAGTAATCAACCAAACCATCCCCACCCCCACCTTCACTTGCTTAAAACCTGATTCTTTTCTATTCTTTGCCAATTCTGATGAAAGGTCGCAAATTTGAAATGTTAATTCTGCTTCTCTTTCCACAGGTGCTGCCTGACCTGCTGAGTATTTCCAGTACTTTCTGTTTTTATCCCCAGTAATCCGCTGGGTTTTGCCTCTCCTATATGTGTCGAAAGATCACAATTTCACCCATCCCCAAATCTACTGTTTTACAGGCCAGCATGCAAATAGCACAAATGTGGTTGGATACGGTCAATGTGTTTGCAATTCCACTGGGAAAAGCAAGCATTAATTCCAAAGTTTAATGAAACAATTATTAGAAATTAATATGCTGGATTGCCAACTAGACAGTTCTGGGAAGCAAACATTTCCCCTTCGCAATATTTCAATAAGACTGTTGGTCTAAAGACTGTAAATATTGCTTCTGACTTTGCAAAGACTGAGGCAAAAGTCAACAAGTAGGCAAATGCTGGGAAGTCATTGCATTCTTGCAAAGTTGGACACCATTGGACTGTCAAAAAGCTGAACAGAATTTCAGCATGATATCACATGCTTACTGAATAGTGAAAGGCTGCTTCTGCTTCAACACAAGGATGAAGGAAACTGTGGGTAAGCAAACACTGCTGAAAAACAGCACATTGCATCTTAGTGTTTGGGTCTCCATTACTGTACCTTACACACAAGTAGTTCATTAGGAAAATCTTTCCAAACATATGTTAAGACACATGCCAGCTGACTGCCTTTTACACAGTCAACAGCATTTGGTCATGACATGCAGGTACAGCAAGCAATTAGGAAGGCAAATGGATTGGAGTATAAGAGTAAGTCTTACTACAATTATACAGGGCATTGGTGAGGCCACACCTGGCACAATGTGTGCAGTTTTGGGCTCCGTACCTAAGGAAGGATGCACTTGCCCTAGAGGGAGTGCAACAAAGGTTCACTAGACTGGGTTTCTGGGATGAGGGGATTGTCCTATGAGGGGAAATTGAGTTGACTAGGCCTATATTCCCTGGAGTTTAGAACATGATCTAATTGAAACCTATAAAATTCTTAAGGGGCTTGACGGGGTAGATGCTGAGAAAATGTTTCCCTTGGGTGGGGACTCTAGAACATGGGGTCACAGAATAAAGGGGTCAACCAATTAAGACTGAGACGAGCAGAAATTTCTTCACTTAAAGGGTTGTGAGTCTTTGGAATTCTCTACCCCAGAGAGCTGTGGATGCTCAGTCGTTGTGTATATTCAAGACAGAGATCAATAGATTTTTGGGCATGAAGAAAATTAAGGGATATGGGGATAGTGCAGGAAGGTGGAGTTGAGGTAGAAGATCAATCATGATCTTGTTGAATGGTGGACGAGGCTCAAAGCGTGAAATGGCCAACTCCTGCTCCTATTTCTTAATTTCTTATGGTTTTCCCTGTTCATAAAGTGCCCTGTTCAGCACAAGATCCAGGATCAGCAGACAATGCAGACCACCCATCCTCTGCTCCCTGTCATCCCCTCCCATTAGTGGATAACGTATCAGAAAAGCCTGCTTCTCCTTTTCTCGTCTTTCCAGTGCTACCAGAAGCAGCAACTCTTATAAAAATGGCAGTCTCTGCTACCTGTATACAGAGCAGTCAATCCAGTGTATCAGCACTGGGACACACAAAGAGGACAAAGGGCTCTATCCAGTGCATTAGCCACCAGACTTTGATGAGTGAAGACAAAATTAAGTCTTCAGGTAGTTAGACAGTGCAGGATAATTGGACCAGGACATGCAGCATAATTCAGTCCCTGTTTTAAAGGTGTACGTTCTGTCTGTCATGAAAACCTTACATGCCAAATGGGAAATATTAATTTAATCGGTTAGAACCTTACCTGAGACTTTTACTGGAAATTCTTACAAATAACTGTTTTAAAAAGTAAACTGGCCACTGCAATTTACATTTGAAGCACCAAAAGATTTGACTGGAGACAACACGACTGACTCAACCTAGCCAGAACAACGGGGTGCTCTCTGAGTAAATTACCTGAAATGGCTTTATCAACACAATCGTCAGGGGCCATTGACACCCATTGACTTTGAAAGAGCCAACCCCCACCAAGTGTGACTGGACAGCTTGAAGGGTAGAGCCTTGAATCTCAGAGAAGATTCCAGAGGCACCTCATTAACACCACAAAGAGGTTTGGTAATGTCATGTGACTGCTCGCGCAGCTCTGCAAAGACTGTAAGCTTTGTCAGACAGAAAGCAGAAAAGAGTAACTGAAAAAGCCATCAAATAGGCAGCTCTCTCTCTCTCTCTCTCCCCCGTCAGACCACCACAGCCAGCAACTAGGGATCAAGGATCGAACCCCTCTTCTGCCTTCAGAAGCCCTGAGAAAAGCAAGCCCATCACTGTGCATGTGGCCCAGCGAGGATTTCAGGACTACAATTTCAACTGAAGACTCTGGGACTGATAGACTGATAAATTCCATTTATTCTGGACTCTACACCAACCACCAAAGCTGTTTCCCTCTGTAGTCTATTTGTGTGTGTGTGTGACTCTCGTGTGAATATGTGCATGAATGTGTAGCGTATTTTAGTAATTTTAACCAGTTTAGAGTGTTAAGAATAATAAGCTCACATCTTTCTTGTTTAAACTCAAGAAAACCTGTCTGATTGGTTATTTGGCAATTATATTCGAGGAACAGGAGCAAGCGCTCACTAAGTTGATATGTTAAATCACTGTGTAAAAAGGATAAACCCTGTTGTGGTCAAACCAGAGAAGGGGCGAAAGGGGGAGCCTGAGACCCCTTCTTCACCTGGCCGTAACATGTCCTATAATATTTTGACAAAACTTACAGAAATCTGGGAAGCAGAAAAATAGAGCTGGAGGTAAGATTTTAAATATACTACATAAAACCATTCCAGAGTAAATTATTTTTTGTCATTCATTCTGAATTACAGGGCACTTTGAAAATCTGGAAATTGCAATAATAAATAGTAAAAAAATCAAAATTTCCAAGGGTGGGAGACATGCCCCCAGGCTCCCTAAGAAATAAAATTTGCACCATTGGAGCTCATGTCCAATACCTCCATGTTAGCCTTTCTATTCTCTTCATCTGCTTCCCCTCCACATTTTCAATAACCGTATTGATTTTGTTTAATATTATTAGTTCTATATTTGCTGCATTCTTCTTGTTGTATGTCATACGTGAGGCTATTGGGTTTCAGTTTTCACAAAAAAACAACTAAATTGTTGTGTATTTAATCCCAAAATATTAATAAAAAATTTTTGAAATCAAATGTAATAAAAAAGGAATGTAAATTGAACCAGTGGCTTCAGTCACAGGCCTTGCTGCAATTTTTCAGTTGAACGTTGCTTTCTGAATTGTCAGTTGTTTTGAAGCTGTTTGTCAGATTTTCCAAGTTTTGTAAGTGAATGTGCTCATGTAGAAACCATTGTAGCCTCTCTTCCTCTTCTCAATGTTGCTAAGAACGTACAGTTCCCAGTACATCCAGCCCTGTCAGCACTTCAGAGCACAAGCACCAGAGCAGTGAGAGTTGGACAGTCAGCAAGAGGAAAGTGTACTTGGCTGATATGCAGAGCACGATTGAGCAGTTGGGAGCTGCTGTGATATGAGGACAAAGACATGGCTTGCCAAAGGTCAGTTTTTGTAGCCCGTCAGCTAACGTGTCTGAGGCTATGTATTCCACGAGTCCTACTTTAAACAGAACAGTGCTTGCAAAGCATCGGGCATTGGGATTGTGCCAGACTAGGTGCTGCAGGTGGTGGCTCAGCTGGAGGAGTCCACAGGACATTGGAGTGCAGTCCACTGTGGAGATTGTGGCAGTATGATTACATTCATCAATCAGACAATTGGGAAATCCAGGGTAGTTAGCCTGGGAAATCCAAGGTAGTTAGCCTGAACATAGGGAAGATGGAAGACAGCTTGATAATCAGGGACAGCCAAGACATTAGGATAGATCTGGCCTTTGTACGATCGTGTAAAATGGGTGACGGTGAGTCGGCAGCCTGTTTGACATCTCCCTAGATTTTAATTTCTGTTGATTTCAATGGAAATATAAATCGGGAGTGATGTAAAATGGGCTGCTGGCATGCTATTCCCCAGTTCACCCTATCCTACAAAGGCCGGATATACCCGAGTGAGTCTGAACATCGGGAGAGTGCGGATCATAAAGCAGCACATTGGGGAGAGCAGAAATAGATCTTAAAACAGTTTCAATGTTAATATTAAAATGGGAGTTTTATATTAAATGTATTGAGAGAATGAGAAAAAAGGAACACAGTAATGAAGTAAATGAAAGGCACCTAACAAAAATAAAGATAACAGGAAAATAAAGTGACAACATTAAAATAAATTTAGTGTAAGATTCTTTTCCAAAGGACTTATAATTCATATTATCATTAATTGGTTAAAATCATCAATGCAGCTTATTGAATGACACTTTATTTTTGAATAACCTACAAAGTTGACAACATCATGCATTAAAATATATTTCTGCCAATGTTTAGTTCCATCTGAAGGTTCAATATGGTCAGGACAGAAAAAAGCATAAATGTAGCTCCTGGTATCAGTAAAAATAATTGTATTCAGGCCTTCAATTTAATCCAACACAAAACAATTCTGTTATCGTAGGTAACAGCAATAGAAGACTGTTAGAGATTATTGATGAATGTGCATAGATACAATGGGCTGGATTTTGTTCACCCTCAGGCATCGGGTTCCCTGGTGGGGGTGGGGGGGCCTGAAGATGGCTCCGGATGAGGCCCGTCATGAACCTCGATGCTGTGAGGGCCGGGCCTGATCCTCTTGGCGGCGGCTAGACTCCAGTGGCGGATCCCCCCCCCACCCCCCCCAAGCACACCGCCGCTGGGCGACGGGACCACAATTAAAATATTCAAATCAATAAAATGAATGAATTAACATACACTTACCTGCGATCTTGAGGGCCTGCCGCAATCTTTGATGTGATGGCTAGCACTTCCGCGCCTTCAAATCCCCATCCAGGGAAAGGCAGTGCCACACCGGTGGGAAGGGAGCAGGAGGTAAGATTTTCAGTGCAGGTGCGGGGATGGAGTCAAATAAACGTAATGGGTGTAGGGGATGGTGGGAAGGGATGAACTGTAAACTTTGTGCAGTTTAGGGGGGGGTAAAGGTCGGATGTTAAAGGTAAATATTTTGGAGGTGAAGGGCAAATAGTTAATGTAATTGTTATTGAGGGGTGGGAAAGGGGCGTTAGAAATTTATTTATTTAATTTTGGGGGGGGGGGGTCAGTCTTTAAAAATTTCAATTAGGTGGCAGGGCTGGCTGCCCTTTAAAAATGGCACCAACGCCTGCTCACAGGTAGCTGACTCCATTGACGGAGAACAACAGCCCACCCCGTCCATGAGGTTGAGGGGGCGGGCTGTCCCGGCTATTTAAATGAGCTGCCTTGCTTAAGATCATGGCGGCTCTTTGGCGTGCGGCCTGTGCGAGGAGGCCGCTATTTTTTGAGATCGCCGCCGAGATTGGCAGCAAGCTCTTAAAATCCAGCTCAATGGGCTCAATTTTGTAAGGCCATCAAAGTCAGGCTATGGTGGCGAGGGCTGGCCTGCTCTTCATTTGAATGGGCTCCTTCTGAATAGGAAACATATAGGAAATACAACCTTAAAGCTGGTTGGTGGCTAGTCGCAAAATTGGACCAGCCAGCAGCTCTCAAAGAGAAGTTACAAGCATCATGTGTGTACAATAAGGGCAGCACAAAAAGCTCCCTCCTGCAGTAATGAGTCATTGAAAGTATTGGTGCAGGAAAGGTAGCAAAGAGTGCAGGCAGTGGGGGAGGGGGCATGGGGAGGTGACATGTTTGGTGCTGAGATGTGCAAATTGTACAGCTAGGGGTAGCTGACCAACTAAAGCCAGTCTCTCAGTTCTGCCATACTTGGGACCAAATGGGTAGAACAGCACTTGGGCTTGCGTGGCACCCTGATGTCCACATGCATTCCATCTATAATGCCCTAGACTCCTGCGAAGCTTGGCAGGTGTTAAACGGTCTCTGTTTTCGTCAATAGATTTCTTACTTCTACTCATGATAAAGTTGTTTAACCCTGATAAAACTCACACCAATCACTTGCTGTCTACACATACAAACTGCAGCTTGACATATGTAGAAGTTGTCCCATGTGGTGGCCTGCAAGGATCCTGTTACATGGAAGCTTATTGCTGAAGTCACCTTGATAATTATAAGAAGAGCTGTCCCAGTCCTCGATGATGTCTAAAATTCAGCCCACATCAGGTGGCGTAGCTCGGTCACTATCTCCTGCAGGGCAACCGAGGCAAGTTAAATCAGAAGATCGGACAGAATATAACAAAACAGCAAAGATTGACTAAAAGATTGATAAGGAAGGTCAAATTAGAGTACAAGAGAAAGCTAGCTAGAAATATAAAGACAGATAGTAAGAGTTTCTATAGATATTTTTAAAAAGAAAAGAGTTAAGAAAGTGAGCATTGGTCCTATTGAAAGTGAGTCTGGGGAATTAATAATGTATAATATGGAGATGGCAAATGAATTGAACAGATATTTTGAAATGGTCTTCACTATGGATGATACAAGTAACATCCTAGAATTAGCTGTAAAAATCAGGAAATGGAAGGGAGGGAGGAACTCAAGAAAATTACTGAACAAATTGTTGGAGCTGTGGGCTGACAAGTCCCTGGGTCCTGATGGACTTCATCCTAGGGTTTTTAAAGAAGTGGCTAGTGAGATAGTTAATTTTCCAAAATTCTCTAGATTCAAGGAAGGTTCTGCTAGACTGGAAAATAGCGAATGTAACTCCTTTATTTAAAAAGGGAGACAGAAAGCAGGAAACTACAGGCCAGTGAGCTTAACATCTGTCTTAGGGAAATGTTAGAAGCTATTATTAAAAACGTTATAGTAAGGCACTTAGAAAAATTGAAGGTAATCAGGCAGAGTCAACATGACCTTGTTAAAGGGAAATCATGTTTAACCAATTTATTGGAGTTCTTTGAGAGAGTTACAAGTGCTGTGGATGAAGGGGAACCAGTGGATGTATTGTACTTAGATTTCCAGAAGCATTTGATAAGGCGCCACATCAAAGGTTATTGCAAAAAATAAAAGCTCATGGTGTAGGGGGTAACATATTGATATGCTTAGAAGATTGGCTAGCGAACAGGAAACAGAGTAGGCATAAATGGGCCATTTTCTGGTCGGTAAGATGTAACAAGTGGTGTGCCATCGGGATCTATGCTGGGGCCTCAACTTTTACTATTTATATAAATGACTTAGATGAAGGGACCGAAGGTATGGTTGCTAAATTTGCTGATGACACAAAGATAGGTAGGAAAGTAGGTTGTAAAGAGGACATAAGGGGGCTACAAAGGGATATATAGGTTAAGTGAGTGGGCAAAAATCTGGCAAATGGAATATAATGTGGGAAAATGCGAAGTTGTCCACTTTGGCTGTAAGAATAACAAAGAAGCATATCATCTAAATGGTGAGAGATTGCAGAGCTCTGAGATGCAGAGGGATCTGGGTGTCCTCGTGCATGAATCGCAAAAGGTTAGTATGCAAGTACAGCACGTAATTAGGAAAGCTAATAGAATGTTATTGTTTATCTCAAGGGGAATTGAATACAAAAGTAGAGCGCAGTGGTTAGCACCGCAGCCTCACAGCTCCAGCGACCCGGGTTCAATTCTGGGTACTGCCTGTGTGGAGTTTGCAAGTTCTCCCTGTGTCTGCGTGGGTTTCCTCCGGGTGCTCCGGTTTCCTCCCACATGCCAAAGACTTGCAGGTTGATAGGTAAATTGGCCATTATAAATTGCCCCTAGTATAGGTAGGTGGTAGGGAAATATAGGGACAGATGGGGATGTGGTAGGAATATGGAATTAGTGTAGGATTAGTATAAATGGGTGGTTGATGGTCGGCACAGACTCGGTGGGCCGAAGGGCCTGTTTCAGTGCTGTATTTCTAAACTAAACTAAACTAGAGAGGTCATGCTTCAGCTATACAGGGTATTGGTGAGACCACATCTGGAGTACTGTGAACAGTATTAATCTCCTTATTTAAGCAAGGATGTAAATGCATTGGAAGCAGTTCAAATAAGGTTTACTAGACTGATACCTGGAATGGGCAGGCTATCTTATGAGTAAAGATTGGACAGGCTAGGCTTGTACCCACTGGAATTTAGAAGAGTAAGAGGCGACTTGATTGGAACATATAAGATCCTGGGGGGTCTTGACAGGGTGGATGTGGAAAGGATGTTTCCTCCTGTGGGAGAATCTAGAACTAGGGATCACTGTTTAAAAATAAGGGGTTGCCCATTTAAGACAGAGACGAGAAGAAATTTTTTCTCTCAGAGGGTCGTGAGTCTTTGGAATTCTGTTCCTCAAAAGGCAGTGGAAGCAGAGTCTTTGAATTTGTTTAAGGCAGAGGTAGATATATTCTTGATAAGCAAGGGGTTGGAAGGTTATCGTGGGTAGCTGGTAATGTGGAGAAATCAGTTCAGCCATGAACTTAGTGAATGGCGGAGCAGGCTCGAGGGGTGGAAAGGCCTACTCCTGCTCCTAATCAATCTGTTCGTATGTAGATCACCTCTGTCACATCCAAATAGGTTCAGGGAAAATCACACCAAACATCTTGCTTCTTCATGAACAGATCCAGATCATGCAGCAGTATGGGAACAGTTGATGGGATTCTCATCCTCCTACCTCTGCAATGACAATGGCCAATATTGCAGGAAAATGCTGTTTAGCAACATGAAGACTTCAGCTAAAAGGTATAAATACACAGGAGTAAATAAATTCTCAAAGCCAAAAATAAAAGGACACTTCAACGCCAACTGAAACACCAGCAACCTTGCTTTAAATATTGGGTTGAAGCACTCCAGGCCTATTCAGATGTCATGCAATCATTTTACCTGGGCAAGATACATCCTGGGGTCAGAACTCTCACCTGAAATTATGAAATTCCACTTGTGATTTAAATTGTTAAAATATTTTAATGTAGGTTTTGCTTGCCAGTTGTCATAGCTTCATATCTGTCTTGAGAACACTGCTTACAGAACTGGTCACATCACGAATTGTGATTTGAGGTCGGGGGCCCAATTTTCTAATGTGCTGTCACCACCAACAAAGCTCCACACCACTGGGGAGAGCCTCATAATGCCAGCCCTAAAATAACAATATAATTCAAAAATGCTGGAAATGCTCAGCAGGTCAGGCAGCATCTGTAGAAAGAGAAACAGAGTTAACAGGCTGGATTTTCCCAGCCCTGTGGCGATGGGGTTCGAGGCGGTGGGGCCGGGAAAATAGGGAGGAGAAGGGTCAGGATAGCTCCCTAACACTTTCCCACCTCTAGGGGACTTTCCCGAGGCAGACTGAGAACCAGGTCAGCTACCTGCTGCATGCAGGTGGTCAGCCAATTAGTCCAATTAAGGCCCCAATTAGGGGCCATTTTGTGATAGTGCCAGTATTTTACCACCATTGGAGCAGCCCCCTACCATGTGTAGAGGCCACCAGCTCAATCAAGGCAGCCTCCAGGCAGCAGGCCAAGGAACCATCAGAGCCAGAGGCTCCATGCCCCAATGACAGGGCAGTGGGAATGACCGGCCATAGCCCCATCAGTGCTAGTCCTGCGGAGGGGTTTCCCCTCCATCCTGCTAGCCCTACCGGCTTCGGGCCTCTTTATTTGAGCATTTCTATGCCAGCAATGTAAGTGTCACTATATTGAGGTGCCTTTGTACTCGCCTGCCTTGGGAGCACCACCTCTCCTGGTCATCAATATGAATAGCCTGGGAAATCCATCCACGGGAGCCCGCCCTTATTAGAATGAGAGCATGGAGACAGATAATTAAGAAACCACCTCCTGGAAGGTTGCGCCAACACTGATGACATGGGTGGGCTCAGGACCCCTGCATGGGCCCGCTCAGGACCCCTGCATGGGCCCAATGTCAGGGTCCCGATGCCTGCCGTAAAATCAAGCCCAACTTTTTTGGTCAATGACCTTTTGTCAAAACTCCAGTATAATTCACACATTCTGGTAGATAAATTTATTTCAAAGGAAGTGATTTAGAAATTGCTGAGAAATTCTTCTGGTGGGACAAGAAAAGGCAAAAAGCATTAAGGAGTAAATAATGCTCAAGAAGAATTTTTAAAGTCTGTTTCCTGTTCAAAGCTCCCCAATTTCAGTGCTTTGCCTTGGATTTTTTTATACGTGGCCTGTGGAGCTTTATGATGCACAGCTAAGTGACCCACAAAAGCAAAATGTTTGGATACCTCTTGCTTTAAATTGTCAGTGGGGCATGATTATAGGGAAGAGATGTAATGTAGCTGCATGAGAAAGCAAATTATCACACAAGTGTGACATTATGGTTTTACTCGTAAGTACAACCCAGTCCTAAATGTAGTGCTGTAAGTCAGGAATACTCTGAAGGAGCTTATTTCTGTGTCCACATCAGCAATATCTGAACTGTTAGTTCTGACAAGGAGGAGAGGTTGAGGAGCAATTGGGCCAGACCTTTTTACCAGAGCTGTCAACAATGGCCAAATAAAACAAAACAAAAATACTGCAGATTCTGGAAATCTGAAACAAAATCAGAAAACACTGGAAATGCTCAGCGGGTCAGGCAGCATTCTGTGGAGGGAGAAAATAAGTTAATGCTTCCGATACAGTACTTTGTCAGTACTGTTATGATGAACGATTGTACCTGAAATGTTAACTGTTTCCTTTCTCCACAGGTGCTACTTGACCCTGCTGAGTGTTTTTTTCTGCTTTTGTTTAAACTTGGACAAATTCTAGGTGAAATTTTCAGCCACAGAGTGTATATCTGAGGTAACTCCACCAGCCAACTACATAGGCACAGTTAAAAGCATCAAGCTGGTCTCCTCTTTCCTTATCCTCTCATTTTCTTTATTTGTCCATCTCTTATGAGGGTCTTTAAGGAGTAGGGAGGTGGAGAGGCTGAGGTGGTTTAGGAAGGAAATTCTAGAGTTTTGAGCCTAGGCATCTGAAAGCACAGCCACCAATGGTAGGGTGGAGAGGGGGCATGCATAAAATGCCAGTCTGAAGAGTTTGGGGAGGGGGTTGCAACTGATTGAGATAACAGAGATAGGGAACAATGAGGTCATGGAGGGATTTAAACAAGAGAATAAGAATTTTAAATGTGAGGCATTGGGGTCCTGACAGCCAATGCAGGTCAGTAAGGACATGAGAAGTAGGGCTTTAAGCAGGCAGCATAGTTTTAGATGAGCTGAAATTTACAAAGGATGGAAGATGGAAGTCCGGCCATCAGTGCATTGGAATCATCAAGTCTGAAGATTAGAAAAAGCACCAATGAGGGTTTCAAAATCAAATGGACTGGGTAATGGTACAGGCGCAAGTAATGTTTGGTTTAGTTTAGAGATACAGCACTGAAACAGGCCCTTCGGCCCACCGAGTCTGTGCCGACCAACAACCCCCCATTTATACTAATCCTACACTAATCCCATATTCCTACCACATCCCCACCTGTCCCTATATTTCCCTACCACCTACCTATACTAGGGGCAATTGCTAATGGCCAATTTACCTATCAACCTGCATGGTACAGAAGGGGAAGTAGAGGTGCTTTGTGATGGACAGGATTCAGGATATTTGGTCAGAAGGTCAGCTTGAGGTTGAATAGGACACTAAGGTTGCAAACAATTTCATTCAGCCTGCAACAATTGCCGAAGATAATAGCCAGGGAGGGAGATGATGTCATTGGCAAGAGTACAGAGTTTGTGGAAGGATTTCAGTCTTCCCTATGTTTCATGGAAAGAGATAGCAGCTTGTACAAGACTGGATATTGGACATGTAATCTGGCAGTACAGAGGCAGTTGAGAGTGTCAAGAGAGATAGTGGAGTGGTACAACTGGGTGCAGTCAGTGTACATGTGAAAGCTGACCCCATGTCTGCAGTTGATGCCAAGCAGGCAGCATGTAAATAAGGAAAAAGAGGGAGCCAAGGGTAGATCTTATGAGGGACTCTGGACATAACAGTGTAAGTGCTGGAAGAGAAACCATTCCTGGAAATATTCTGGCTACTATTGGAAAGATAACAGTGGAGCCAAATTAAGGTAGTGCCACCAAGCTGGAAAATGGAGAAAAATCATTGGAGGAGAATGCTGTGTGTGACGTGTCAAAGACTGCAGAGAGTTGAAGAGGATGATTAGCGATAATTTATTATGGATATAGTGTATGTCATTTTTGACTTTGATAGGTACGATGACTAGCATTTATATCCTGAGTTATTGCTGCATATTTTGGAAAGACCTACTTGTTTTGCAGTAGTGATACTTGTAGTTTGTATGGCTAAACTAATGCCATGAAAAAGGCATGGTATCAAAAGAGGGAATGAATCTCCACTCCAGATTAGCAAGAACAAAACTTGTATCTATTTAACACCCTTAACACGGTAAAACCTCCCAAGGCCCTTCACAAGAGTGTTGTCAAACAAAATTTGACACCAAGCCACATAAGCAAATATTAGGTCTTGATGATGGCCCAGATATGAGGTTAGAAGCTTATTTTGCGGTCAAGTACAAAACCCCCAAAGTTGCAAACAGTCTGGCCAGCTTTCAGAAAGTTGCCAGGGAAAGGGATGGTATCGGTGGCTAGGGAGCGGGGTTTGGAGTGGGGACGGAGACAATGGCTTTGGTCTTCCCAATATTTAGTTAGAGGAAATTTATGCTCATCAGTACTGGATGTCAGACGAGCAATCTGACAACTTAGAGACAGTGTAGGGGTTGAGAGAGGTGGTGGTGAGGTAGAGCTGGGTGTTATCAGCATACATGTGGAAACTGACACTGTTTTTAGATGATGTGGTCTCGGGACAGCAGGTAGATCAGAAACAGGGGAGCCACGGATAGGTCCTTGGGGGACACCAGAGAAGCCATTGCAGGTGATCCTCTGCTTTGGAACCAGGTGAGTGCAGTCGCACCCAACAGAACGACGGCGGAGAGACTTTGGAGGAAGATGATGTGATCAGCTGTGTCAATAGCTGCAGACAGGTCGAGGAGGGATAGTTCACCTTTGTCACAGTCATGTGGGATGTCACTTATGTCTTTGATAAGAGGCGTTTTGGTACAGTGGCCGGAACCTTATTAGAGGGATTCAAACATGAAGTTCCGGGAAAGATGCTTGGCATTTGGAAGGCTCAACGTGTTCAAGAACTTTGGAGATTAGCATCTTTATATTTTCAGTTCAGCAATGGTCTGATACCAGCTAAGCTGGAATTGCAGCCTCTAAATGGCAAAACCATCAAGTGACCACGAAGCTGGACTCAAAAAGCACATTTTTTTCAAGCAGACCAGAGACTGTGAGGTAATTTGGACTTTGAGTGACAGCATAAAAACTCTCACAGCCTGTTATACAACTCTCCCATTGGGAGGTTGATGTGATATCACCCGTTTTACCCTGTCACTCAAAGACAAAATTACCCATTGTGTTTTATTCACTTGCAAATTTTAGAGTGTACAGGGAAGTTGACTTTGAAAATACTTCCCCATGTAAAACTATTTCCCCTTTAAATAAAAATAAATTGCTCAAAAACTATTTTGAAGCGGGAGTTTCCCCTTTAAACACATCAGAATCCAAACCTTGTCTTCGGTGACTGGAAAACATAGTTTTCTATTTCATGATTTACTGATTTGCAAAATGGTACAAACCCTTGTGCCTGTTCTTTCCAGCTCAGTCCTTCGACATACCTATAAGGCTGAAAGACTATAAGAAAAGCACTATCTCCACCATCAGGCCAAATAAGGAATTTCAGTTTGCATGTCACCTGAAGCAAACCAAACAGAATGATATAGCAGACATTCGGCCCACTATGCCAGCTCTTTGAAAGAACTATCCAATAGTTCCAGTCCCCATAACCCTACAAATATTTCCCCTTCAAATATTTATCTAATTCCTTTTTGAAAGTTTTTTTTTATTGTATCTGCTTCCAACCCTTTCAGCCAGCGTGTTCCAGATCATAACAAGTTGTTGAGTAAAAAAATGTCTCGTCTGCCCTCTGGTTCATCTGCCAATTACCTTAACTCTGTTACCAACCCTTCTGCCACTGGAAACAGCTTGTCTTTATTTACTCTATCTAAATCCTCCGTGATTTTGAACACTTCTAATAAATCTCCCCTTAACTTTCTCTGCTCCAAGGAGAATAACCCCAGATGTGTGCAACTTCCAAATGTCCATTGCATCCTCTAATTTGCTTGTAAGATAAAGTTGCTTTCAGTGACGTGGTGGAGCCTTGACATCTATTTAGGGTAGGCGGTGGCGTAGTGGTACTATCACCGGACTAGTAACCCAGAGACCCAGGGTATTTCTCTGGGGACATGGATTCGAATCCCACCACAGCAGAAGGTGGAATTTGAATTTAATTAATAAATCTGGAATTAAAAGCTAGTCTAATGATGGCCATGAAACCATTGTCGATTGTTGTAAAAACCCATCTGGTTCACTAATGTCCTTTAGGGAAGGAAATCTGCTGTCCTTGCCTGGTCTGGCCAACATGTGACTCCAGACCCACAGCAATGTGGTTAACTCTTACATGCCCTCTGAAATGGCCTAGCAAGCCACTCAGTTGTACCTAACCACTACAAAGTCAATAAAAAGGAATGAAACCAGACGGACCACCCGGCATCGACCTAGGCACCGGAAACGACAACGGCAAACCCAGCCCTGTCGACCCTGCAAAGTCCTCCTTACTAACATCTGGGGGCTTGTGCCAAAGTTGGGAGAGCTGTCCCACAGACTAGTCAACCAACAGCCTGACATAGTCATACTCACGGAATCATACCTTACAGCCAATGTCCCAGACACTGCCATCACCATCCCCGGGTATGTCCTGTCCCACCGGCAGGGCAGACCCACCAGAGGTGGTGACACAGTGGTATACAGTAGGGAGGGAGTTGCCCTGGGAGTCCTCAACATTGACTCCGGACCCCATGAAGTCTCATGACATCAGGTCAAACATGGGCAAGGTAACCTCTTACAGATTACCACCTACCGCCCTCCCTCAGCTGATGACTCAGTACTCCTCCGTGTTGAACACCACATCAGTGCGTAAGATAAGGCATTTGCAACAATCTTCAGCCAGAAGTGCCGAGTTGATGATCCATCTCGGCCTCCTCCTGAAGTCCCCAACATCACAGATGCCAGACTTCAGCCAATTCGATTCACTCTGCGTGATATCAAGAAACGACTGAAGGCACTGGATACTGCAAAAGCTGCGGGCCCTGACAATATTCCGGCAATAGTACTGAAGACCTGTGCTCCAGAACTTGCCGCGCCCCTAGCCAAGCTGTTCCAGTACAGCTACAACACTGGCATCTACCTTGCAATGTGGAAAATTGCCCAGGTATGGGCAAGACAAGTCCAACCCGGCCAATTACCGCCCCATCAGCCTACTCTCAATCATCAGTAAAGTGATGGAAGGTGTCATCAACAGTGCCATCAAGCAGCACTTGCTTAGCAATAACCTGCTGAGTGATGCTCAGTTTGGGTTCCGCCAGGGCCACTCAGCTCCTGATCTCATTACAGCCTTGGTTCAAACATGGATAAAAGAGCTGAACTCAAGAGGTGAGGTGAGAGTGACTGCCCTTGACATCAAGGCAGCATTTGACCGAGTATGGCATCAAGGAGCCCTAGCAAAACTGAAGTCAATGGCAATCAGGGGGAAACCCTCCGCTGGTTGGAGTCATACCTAGCACAAAGGAAGATGGTTGTGGTTGTTGGAATTGAACTCCATGAGGGTGGCACGCATGGTGCACTTCACAAGTCTACTACTCAGCTGAACTCAGATTTCCAGTATCTGCAATATTTTGCTTTTCTACTACTTGGTTGAGTTTCTTAACTCATGGACTGGGGAAAATGCACAAGAACACAAGCTCCAGTCTTCAGAGACAGGAGCAGAGCTGTGCAGGGAAAATTCGCTGGGGCGTTGCTAACATGAAAAGGGGAATTTTATGCACAAATTTAGCACTTTTTAAAAAATGGTTACAATTTTTCTCTGGCTTTGTTAAATCATTAATGCTATTTATATGGCCATACATACAAACGTAGAAAATTACTAAAAGCTAGCCACCAACTCCAAAACGGCAAGAATTCAAGAACTGGACTGACATGACAATACGGGGGTTTAATTAAGTAATAGGTATGCACATCATTCCCTCACTTATATTGAAGGGGACTAAAAGCATAAATACATGAAAGATTGAAGAGGAAATCCAAATGTTGAAGGCAAAAAATTGGTGGTGCATTTCTAAGTTGCTGAGTGATCCTCTCTCTGAAAGATCTAAACTTTTACATTAAAAATGATGCATTCAGGTTCATTTTGAAAGTACTTCAGAATTAAACGATTTCTAACCTAAAATAGGGAAACTAAATCAACATTTGGATTTTCAACAGATTAAACACATTATCACTTCTTAAGAAGTTATGTCAACAGTCACTCTCCCACATCAATCCCACAGTTCACAAAGGGACTCTAGTCCCTGTGGATCTAGAGACACTGTACCTTCCCATTTAGCTCACCAGCCTTTCCAGGGTTATTCTCCTCTATGAGCATTGTATGAGTGCAGTGTGGACAGAGTGCACCAGAAGTGTGCTCTGCCAAAAGGTTAAACTTTGCACCCCAATTACCGGTAGGGGCTCATTTTCGTGATATCAGTGTGCAGTGGGCACACATTATTGAGCACATATCCAAAAGGGGAGGAAATCCAGGTGCCTGTAGATCGTTAGAGATTGTGGTTCAATTAAAGAGGCAGGTACATTAGGATCCCCAGGACAGAACTGGAATCATTTGGAGATTATTTTCTTGGGAATTCTTTGTACTTGGGATCAGCTATAACATTATTTTAGCTGTGACCGCATATTAAAGGTTGCTTGATTCTGGTGCTAGCTGCATGAAGCTTGACTATTTGCTATTAGGTGTTCTGCCTTGGCTCAGTGGTAGCACTCTCGTCTCTGAGAAGGTTGTGGATTCAAGCACATCAGATACTTCAACATGTGGTACTATTTAAGGAACAGTAGGTGAGTTTCCTCAAGCAACATCATTCATGCAGATTGTGACCATTTATCTTGTTGCTGTTTGCAGGGCCTTGTTGTGTACATTATAACAGTGAGTATACTTCAGAAGTACTTTCTTGGCTGTGAAGCACTTTGAGACATCCTGTGGCCATGAAAGGCTCTATATAAATGCAAGTTCTTTGCTCTGCATGTTCTTGTTGTTCTTTTCTTCCCTTTAATATGTTTCTACAAGGTTGAGGTGGCAACAGAATTTCAAGGAAAAAGCAGGACACCTAGTGTTGATGTTGACAGAATCAATCTGCTCTAATAGGCAATAAAACAGGACAGCCATGCTGTTTCCTGCAAGCAAAGGACAGTGACTGAAGCAGTGTGACAGCAGGTCACCTAGAATGTTACTTCAAGAAGCACTGTGGGCTGGATCCCTGAAGTACTATACATGCTGTCCCTCACAATCTCTTTTCTTTTGTACATGTCTACCAATCCTCCAGACATCACCCTTCATTATCTTCCTTGCACAGCTTTCCTCCCCCAGGACAAGCATGTCCACTGGTACACGCTGCTGAAAAATCTCACCTACATAATCCACATCTCCCTCTTCACAGTCCCCTTCTCACACGGGCAGGTTCTCTCCGCTGCTTCATGACTTACAGGAGAGAGTAGCACGAGATCAGAAGAAACTGACTGTGGTGGGAGGTGGGGAAGCTCAATGAGGAGAAGGCCCTCAACACTCAAGTGTCCACTGTCACAGGTGGCTGGAGATGCCGAGGTATCTCAAGAATCCTTCTTACACAATGCATTCTAACTTGCTAAGAAATGGCTGCACTATGCCATGTGCTTGCCTATTCCAGCATAGGAGTAATATCAATTCAATTCTTTATTACAACATTTTCACTTTTATCTCGTTGCAAGAATTTTTAAAGTCTCAAGAGCCAATCCCTTAAGCAAGGCTTACCATCAAGCAGCACCTTGGAAAGAGGTAACAACATCCTGTCATTGCAACTAACCCAGCAACTCACCAAAACAGGAAAGACTGAGATATTCAGCAGGAGGGCAGCACAAAGGGGGAAGAGGAGCAGGAATCCACTTGCTGGTGTTGGAGGTTGTCTCTTTCCTTAGTTGGTGAGCACAGAGATGCCTTCTGAGCACAGAGATGCCTTCTGAGCACAAGAGGTTGTTGGAGATTAGTAGGGGGTCTGCCGAGAAGCATCTGCGACATAGAGGCAGGAGCAGAGCAGTCCACAAGGCATGTGTGTAAGATGCCGAGTGGCGCCATGCAAGACGTATAGTTGACATTGAAGGTGTGGTAGTTCCAGGGCAGTCTGCATTGCAGATTCTCACCATGGCAATGATAACAGATCAAGGCCTTGGGCGGCACTCTCACCAAATCGTTGTGCAGAATAACGATATAGATTGCCCAACTGAGGAATGAGATTGGGACAGGCTTCTGAGATGTCAATCCTGCCATAGCATCCACTTACCTGCAGAGGCCACTGAAGATCCTAGCAGGGTCCAACAAGAGGTGGCAATGGTAGATGCTGCTCTATCTCAGGATAGCAGCATTTCCATATTACTCTACCCATATCCCCACCACAACCCCCATGACTAACCAAGACCCGGAAAACTCTGTCTGTGCCAAAGCGTCCCTACAGCAACACAAGATTCACAGCCTGTAATGGGGCAATTAGGGGTTCATGTTTGAAGTTATAAAGTGCCAAGAATATATCCCAGAGACACAGATAAGCCCACTTGCTCAGTCACCTGCAAGTGTGAATTCACTTCAAAGGAAAAGTAGGAAAGGTAGTTATGCAACAAAAAGACCACTTAAGAGAGGAAAGGACAACCCTGTGGTAATAAACATTCGGTGTTTGTACAGACACATATTCCCACACACATACATAATTGGGCATGAATAAAGAACTCTTAGGAATCAGAAACAACAGCATTTCAAGAGTAGAGGAGCAGGGTGAGCACATGTTATTCAGAAGAATGATGCTGTGGGAAATTGTGTTTGTTATTGTGGGGAATGTTTGGCTTTTCCTTTTCATGAAGATGAGGTAGAGTACTTGTTTTTTCAATATTGGGCAAGAGTATTTGCAGTTCAGGAGAAAGTGCCTTGTATCAAAGCAAGAGGAAGGGGACTTGTTGCTCCTTATCTGTCACAGGATCTTTGAGATAATCTCTCAGCTCATCTACTGTAGGAATTTCCTGATGAGTCTTAAATTGCAAACCTCTGTCCACTGTTGGATTGTCTAGACAGCAGTACACCATGATGATATGAATTACATCAGATGGAGAATACAGCATGGCACTCCTTGATGATTTAGGCAATGGGATTGTTGCTTCAGTATCCCTGTTCCATGTTCTATGATAGTCTTGGTAGATAAATCAACCCCATTATAGTTACTGGAACTGTCCAACAGATATAATGTTGGACAAGTGTATACTATATGGGCACACTAAGTAATACACTACTCTGACTTGTAGATTCATCCAGTTCAAACTGGCACACTTTCCTCTTCCTGCCCCACCGCCCAAGTTTTTGCTGAGACTCACTCCCCCAACTTGAAACTGACACTCTCCTTCCCAACTCCCTCTTAGTTATTGCTGGCACTCTGCTTCCTCCCCCATCACGACTAAGCACTGCTCCCATTTATGCTCCTTTCTTCTATTCTTTGCTACCTTCCATTCTAATGCCATGCAATTTGCCTCTTTCACTGCCATTCATTCTCGTTTCATTGTCACCATCCTTTCCACTGCAATTTCCTCCTTTTCCAATAATTCTGTCCCATTCAATGCCATCCAATTCTCTTTCCTTGCCATTTGTTTGCTCAGCTGCGCTCCTACCCGAATCTGGCTAATTATGCACAAGGGGCCAGTCCCTCTCTCAACCTTACCACCAGTGTTCCTGGTAGGGATTCTGGCTGCTATACACTGTCCTGCAACCTCTCTCTGGAAAAGTTATTGAAAGCTGCCCACCTAGTCTCACTTCCATGTGCTTTTTCCATATCATTTAATTTTTTTTTACCACTTTTCTTTAAAAGCTATCATTGATTCTGCTTCTACCAACAGGGAATTCAATGTGCTAACCTTGTTTGCCTCTCACTTTGTTTTTGTAATGATGATATTGAATTTATACCGTTTAGTTACTAACTTCAGAGAGAATAATTTCTCCTGATTTATTTTTAGTCAAATCCCCACCCCCATTAGTTTGAACACCTCTATCAGACTTTTCCTTAACCTTTACGCTAATTATAGTAAAAGTACCTTTCCATGTTGTCATTTGCATGGTCATTACTATTTGGTGACCAGTTGAAGGCTACGCACACACTGACCGATGGAAGGCCCGTGATGACGTCACCTCGGCGCGCGGTAAGGCGGCAATGACGCAACTTTCCTGCGCCGTTGCCGGGGGTCGTGGGTGGGGCGGCGATGACGTCTTTCCCCCCCCCCCCGCGCCGCAGCGTTAGTTCCCCAGCTAGAGGGAAGCGCCGGGCGGGAGCGGCCTGACTAGGAGTCTGGGTCTTAGAGCAGCGGGGATTGGCTGAGAAGCGGTACTTGGAGCCGGCGGACAGCGACCGGAGGTCGGTCCGGTGTTGGAGGGAGTGTCCTCCGTCTGTCACCATGACATCCCGAAGGTGAGAAGTACGGTCGGGCAGGGGAACGATGGCGGAGGGGCCGGAGTCGAGGCCGCATAGCTACCTGAGAAGGAGATAGGAAAAGGCGAGAAGCTTCCCCCTCCCCCCCCCCCCCTCCCCATATCCCTTCCCCTCAACCTCTCTCTCTGAGAGGGAGCACTGACATTCAGTGATAATCTAGCCTAAGGTCAGGAAGCCTGAGGGAGAGGGAAATATCAATAATGGGCCCTTCCAGGCACTGAGCAGAGAAACAGCAATAGGAGTGCAGTACCTGGGCACAAATCTTGCTGCCAGTCTTTCACTGACCTCGGGTATATCTACCTGTAACTGCACATTATCTGCCAAAGAAATATGTGCTGAGCTGAAGACAGGCACCCTACACTATTGGTGAATGTGTAGCTAAGAATGCACCCAGGACAGTAAAACTGAAGGTGGGTGACCATGTCCAATCACCTGGAAATGCTGATTTGGAAGCTGTTTTTGTCTGTTTTGTGCTTTCAGGCAAATACAGTTGTGCCCAAGGATGGGAGAGAATTCAAAGTCGTTCTGATATCCAGAGACAAAAAGAGATGTGAATTAGAGGAAGTGTGCTTGTTTGAGAGATAGTGAGACATGGCTTGAAAGCGTACTGGGGTTCTTCTTGTTCCAGGGCTTGACATTCACTAAGTTATGTGGAAGAAGATACTTTAACTTCCTGATATCAGCCATGTGATCAGGCAAGATTCATCACATTGAGGGATCTGGAGTTATCTGGCAAATTGAATTTAATGGCGCTAATGTAAAATAGTGCTTGATACAGGGAAATATGTTAAAATTCATGTGTAAATTACAGGGCTAATATAAGAGGATGATGATTTTTAGATGTGAATTTTGGAATTCAGTGAATGCATCCAATCATTGTGTGGCAATTATTTGGTTATAAAGTTATAGTGTGTACTCAAGGGTATTTTGTCAAGGCTGTGTAGTTTGTTTTGTCAATTCTTATTCTGAAAGCTGAAATGCCACCTTTTATAGGGCATTGGTTAGATCATTGTGTTCAGTTTTTGACCAAGTACATTGATTAACTGGATTGTAAGGAAGGAGAGCAAAAATTATTCCAGGGCTTAACTGGTGAGTTGAGATGAATGTAGTTAAACTTATCAGCAGAGAAAGGAAGGTTGAGGTGAGACATGATAAAGTTCTTTATAATACTTAGAGGCAGTGGATAGAATGGAGTGTGATTTCTTCTAGGACTAGAAGGCAAAAACAGAAAGTTAACAGGACTAGTGAGACCAGCAGTTTGAAGGAGTTTCCTTTCCTCCTGTACCCCAGCAGGTCAGTAGATATATACTGTAGACGCCAGGTGAAAGTCATCAGTACCATGTCACCTGAATTCCTGCCAACCCAGGCTGGATGAAGATTTGAGTCTGAAGAGTTATTGGAATAAGTAGAGACTAGGATAATTGTGCACTCTACAAATAAACTAAACTTCAGTCTATGCAAGTGCAGCCTACTGAGTGAAATCATTTTCCATTCAATTTTTGGATATTTTGCTCCATTGCCTCAGGCATCAGGATGAAATTTCAGTTTTTACTTCTTGGAAACATTGCCTGTGGTTATCTTGAACTGCCACAGGAACTTCAATTAGGCAGACCCTTGACGGCACAATTCGTGTGTGAGCGGAAGTTGTGGCGTTGATTCAGCTTTTTGCATTTGTACATTTCTGTAAATGTGCAAAGCAGACCTGCCCACATTTACTGAGATCTGATGCCCAGACGTTGCTAGGCAGAGGAAAGGACAGCACTGAAAGGAGATGACACTGCATGTTGTATGGAAAGAGACATGACTGAGCAGATGCAACATTTCTGTACTGTAAAGGGACAGTATTCAGCAAATCCTCCAAGAAGAAGAGAACCCTGAAGGGATGATGTAGAGGGGAAAGAGACAGCACTGAGCAGAAATAATCACGTTACTGTATAAATAACAAATTGTAATTTTAAAAGCACCTTTAACATAGTAAAGTGTCCTAAGGTGCTTCTCTCAATTGTTATCAAGCAAAATTTGACACCACACCATATAAGGAGATATTCATGTAGATGATCAAAAGCATGGTCAGAGGTAGAAAAGAGGCGGAGAGATTTAGGGAGGGAATTATGAGCTTAGGGCCTTAGCAACTGAAAGTACGGCCACCAATGGTGGAGTGATTAAAGTCGGGGGATGGTGGGGTTGGTGCTCATGAGGCAGAAGTTGGAGTAGTGCACTTATCTTGGAGAGTTGTATGGCTGGAGAAGGTTAGAGAGGAGAAAAGGCAAGGCAATGGAGGGATTTGAAAACAAGGATGAGTCTTTTAACAGGGAGCCAATGTAGGTCAGCGAGCACAGCGGTGATGGGTCACTGGGACAGTGTGAGTTACGACACAGGCAGCAGAGTTTTGGATGACCTCAAGTTTATGGAGGGTTAAATGCGAGGGAAGCTCGCCTTGGATACATTGGAATTGTTACCTTTAGAGGTAATAAAGGAATGGATGAGGGTTTCAGCAGCAGATGAACTGAAGGAGGAGCAGAGTTGGGCAAAGTTATGAAGGTGGAAATAAGCGGTATTAGTGATGATATGTTGTCGGAAGCTCATCTCGGGCTCAAATGCAACACCAAGGTTGCAAACAGTCTAGTTCTACCTCAGAGTTGCCAGGGAGAGGGATGGAGTCAGTGGCGAGGACGTGGAGTTTGTGATGGGAATCAAAGGCAATTACTTCAGTCTTTCCAATATTTAATTGGAGAAAATTTCTACAGAATACCAGTGTTACCATTTAGAAATAGTGGACAGTTGAAAGAATAGTTGAAAGCATTGATGGTAAAGTAGAGCTGTGTATTGTCAATGTATATGTGGAAACTGGCATCTGTTTTCGGATGATGTCATCAAAGGGTAGCGTGTAAATGAGAAATAGGGGGCCAAGGGTAGATCTTTGGTACGCACCAGAGGTAGTGGTGCAGGAATGGGAACAGGAGCCATTGCAGATGATTCTCTGGCTATGACTGGAGAGATAAGAATGGAACCAGGCGAGTTGAATGGAACCAGGCAGACCCACCCAGCTGGATTATGGTGGGGAGGTGTTGGAGGAGTTTGGTCTGGTTAATCGTGTCAAAGGCTGCAGACTGGTTGAGGAGAATGATGAAGGATAGTTTACCTTTGTCACAGTCACTTAGAATGTTATTTATGACTTGGATAAAAGCCACCTCAGTATTGTGTCAGGACGGAAAACCGATCAGAGGGATTCAACTGTTAAGTTTAGGGAAAGATGGGCACAAATTTGGGAGACAACAACACATTAAAGGGCTTTGGGGAGGAAAGGATATTAGATGTAGAGCGGTAGTTTGCAAGGACAGAGGGGTTAGGAATTTTTTTTTTTAGGGCGGAGCAGTGGTTAGCACTGCAGCCTCTCAGCTCCAGCAACCCGGGTTCGCTTCTGGGTACTGCCTGTGCGGAGTTTGCAAGTTTTCCCTGTGACCCCGTGGGTTTCCGCCGGGTGCTTTGGTTTCCTCCCTTAGCTAAAGACTTGCAGGTTGATAGGTAAATTGGCCATTGTAAATTGCCCCTAGTGTAGGTAGGTGGTAGGAGAATTGAGGGAAGGTGGGGATGTGGGAGGGAATATGGGATTAATGTAGGATTAGTATAAATGGGTGGTTGATGGTCGGCACAGACTCGGTGGGCCGAAGGGCCTGTTTCATTGCTGTATCTGTCTGTGACTCTATAACTCTGAGAGGGGTGGTGATGGCTGATTTGAAGGAGAGAACAGTATCTGAGAAGAAAGAACTTTTGGCAATATCAGCTAATATGGGAGTCGGGAAGAGAATTTGGGTGGTCTGCAGTTTAGTGGGAATAAGGTTGAGAGAGCTGGAGGTGAGTCTCATGGACAAGGTGAGTTCTGAGAGGACTTGAGAGGAGATGAGCGAAATTTGAGAATGGTGTGAGTTCAGAGCTTGGGCAAAAGGGGAAGCTTGACTGAGTGGGCTAGGGGAGGGAAACAGAAGCTGATTGGATGGTTTCGATCTTGGTGACAAAGAAGTCCATGAGCTCCTTGCACTTATTGTTGGAGGTGAGGATGGAGGAGACGGGGAGCAGGGTTCAAGACAGTTTGTAATAGAGAAAAGAAGCCTGGTTATCTTTGCATTCCAAGATGATCCTGGAATTGCAAGCAGTTCTAGAAGGCGAAAGTAGGACCCAATGGTGCTTCATATGGTCTAGCCAGATCTGGCGGTGAATGGCTAAACCAGTGTCCGCCATATCTATTCAAGTCTGTGTCCCTTGGACTTAAGGGAGCAGAGATGAGGACCATACTGGGGGAACGGCCAGAGTAAGAGAGAGTAATGGTTTTAATGCACACTAAGACATAAAAGGAGAAGGTGAGGGTATGGTTGAGCAAATTTGTAGCTGCAGAAGTGGCACTGTGAATGAAGGGCCAAAGGTTAGACCATTGGGATAAAGAGACGAGCAGCACTACCGTTGGGCAAAAACAATACTCGCACATCAATACGAGAGAGCTCAAATAGATATGGCAGCTTAGGTTACTATATAGAGAGCACAAGGACGTACACTGAGTTAATGAAACTTTTGTATGTTCCTGTAGAGAGAGAGCAAATGAGCAAGTTGAGCAGTGATGATGCCCAAGTGGTCTTTTTTCACGTGCATACTTTGACAGTGAATGTTGGGAAGATATTTGAAAGTGGGGCAGCATTACTGTCAAATACATCCAGGGGAAGTCACTGATAACAATGGCATTTGAACTCTACCAGATTTCAGCTTCCTTACCCAGGGATATTAAGGCCAATTTCATCAACCACTAATGTAGCTAAGATTAGTTAACTCTTTACCAAAGGCCAATCAGGTCTGGGACCTATTTGTGTAGGCTCGTTTCCACTCTGGATAAATTCACTGAGCCGCTGGAGTTCCTTCTCCTTTGTTTTAAGTGTTGCACAATAAATTGATAGAATGGAACTGGTGCTTACTGTGGAAAACTGTTGGATGAGGCATGATGCGGGGTTTTAACAGACCAAAATGGTTAGGTTAATGTAGATGTAAGCAGTTTATTTAAACTAAACAGTGATTAGCACAATAGCGAGCATGACAATAAAACTCGCTCCTGGAGCAAGACTGAAGATCTTTTGTCTTGTGAAGTAGACTCATACCAAAATGAGTATATATTGAAAGTCAGAAATGGTTTCCAAATGTCCCTTTTCTTTTCCCAGGTGGTTTCATCCCAATATCACTGGAGTGGAGGCAGAGAACTTGCTGCTAACTAGAGGTGTTGATGGGAGTTTCTTGGCCCGACCAAGTAAGAGCAATCCTGGTGACTTCACACTTTCAGTGAGGTAAGAGGGAGGTTGTTGATGTACAAAGCAGATTCTCTCGGTGGTGGTGGGGTAGACCTGACAGTGCATAAACTTGACCTTGCTGTATCGAATTACTTTCCTTTTTTGATGCAAGTTTTTCAGAATGTTTTTAAATACTGATTGCAAGGAAAGAAGGTTCTCATGTCAACAGTTGGCATTTGAATCAAAACCAGGTACTCAGCCAGTATCCCATCATTTCTTGTAGCAGAATTAAAATGCAGAATGAAACCCTGAAACTTATGTTTCCTGGTTTGGATGGAGAGTACAGGTAGTTGTCTGCTATTTGGCGAAGGCCAGTGTCACTGAATGCGTTTGCAGATGTATAAGCTTTGGCTGAAGTGATTCAAGAAAGCCACAAGAATGGTGCCAAATGGTTTTGGTTATGGTTTTGGCTATCTAAGTGATTATTGGTATGGTAGTGTGGTTTTGGACCAGCAACCTAGAGGTTGAGAGCTTCAATCCCATTGTGAAATTGAATTCAATAAACCTACTTATGTGTAGCTAACGCTGTTAGAATCAGGTGAGATGGGGCCGAAGGGCTCCCCTCTTGTCCCCCTCCTTGTTTGACCGCAAGAAGTTTATTTCTTTTTTTTTATAAAGTGGACATACTTGCCAATTCAGTGAGTATTTAATTATTTACATAGTATGATCATAAAAAGAACTAATCAGACAGGTTTTCTTGAGTTTAACAAAGAAAAAGGTTAGCTTTTTGTATTTAAACTGATCTAAGTAAAATAATAAACTATGCTGCAACTTTCTCTCTCAAACTCCAGGTTCACACATGCCAATAGGTTACAGATTGGGGAAGGATAGATTAGTCGAATTAGAGTCCCGAGAAATAAAAAGGGGTATACAATCTGTGGAGGTTGGTGACTTGGCTGGCTTCAGGCTGAATTTGATGGTCCTGAGGCTTCTGTTTTGAAGATGTGGACAGCTGATTCAGTGGTTCTCCTGGAGACAGCGGTGCAGATGATTTCCTTCTGGGGTCTCTCTGCAGCAGTGATATGCCTAGGTGGTTACGGCCAACAGGCAGGGTTCAAAGCTTGCAAGTTGGATTAGAGAAGGAGGAGGCACCCCACTTGGGGCTTCTCTTGTCAGTCTCTAGCTGCTTCTCTGTTTGCTGCAGAGAAAACACCAGCTTAAGCGTACAGATGGGTCTGTCAAATGGCCATCACCCAGTGATTCAACATGGTGGTTATCAATGTGTATTCCCTCTTGCAACTTAATCAATCCATGTCTAGGAATTCCCTTCTCTCAACCAGGGTCCCATTGTTCAAGTGATTAGGTTTGAGTGGTTTGTCTCCACCAGTTTAATGTTCCAGGTGATGGCCTTAATGTCTTGCTAATGGGAACACGATAGGTAGTTCACTCACCTTCCCCAGGTTATTGTTCTTCCTGGGAATGAGCAGACAACTCGTCTCCACCTCAATGTGTTGGAATGTGGAGTACAGTGATGCAAATCGGAGTGGCCATCTGAGCTGCGAGTAATCACCTTTTATCTGTTTCTTTTCCTTTTAAATTTAATTCAGGTTTCTTGCTGGTGGATTTAAAAAATCATCATTCGACGTTGCATGCTTTTGTGACAAATCCCAAGAAAAATAACTGTGAAAGCTGGTTCACTATTGTGCTTCAGTGATACGGTTGGGTGGGGGTTAGCGGAGGAAAATGTACTACCCCTGCCTAGTCAGTCCTTTGCGTGATTTTAAACTACACGGTTCGTAAAACCTTCTGCAATGGCAAGCTAGAACCCTAAACGTTTAACCTACCTCCCCAGCCCAGAAGAGCAGCCATTTGTTTACTCTGAGATAAGAATTGCACAGCTTCTTACTCTTGGCTGATTATTTCCCAGATCCTCCAAACTGTGGAACACCTGCCCTCCCTATTTTCCTACAACTTTATAGGATTTTAAAACCCAAGCTTGGTATCACCTGACTGCTGCTCCTGCTTTGCCTCATTTCATTCTCGTTTCAACTTTGGTCTTTATACTTTGTGGCTTTACCATGTTTTCCAACTTAAAAAATTGGAACACCGCCACTACTGCTGCCTGGCTGAGATCTGCCAATTGCATATTGACCGGGAGCCAAACCTGGGATGCCTCAGTACAATACTGATGATTCTGTTTCTAAATCTACGATATCCTTTTATAGCTTGTGGATCTACATTGATTGCTTGTAATCTGTTGCAATTTTTAATCCTTTCCATCTCATTGAGACTGAAGTGTGTATCGTGGAAAAGGTATGGAAGCAATATATCTGTAGGATCATGTGGACATTTCTGGTGATTTTCCCTTTTTTGCAACTTAAGACTAGTTTTCCATGATGTAGCTTACACTACCTGAAAGAAAGGTGGATTTATCCATAGGAACAGGAGTAGATCATATAGTCACTCAAGCCTGTTCTGCCTTTCAGTAGGATTATGGTTGATCTGTGACACAACTCCATATACCTGCCTTTGTCCCATATCTCTTAATACTTTTGGGTAACAAAAAACTATCAATCTCCAGTTTAAAATTAACAGTTGATCTAGCTCCAATTGCTGTTGCAGATGAGTGTTCCAAATTCCACCCTTTGTGTGTAGATATATTTCCTAATTTCACTCCTGAAAGGTCTGGCTCAAATTTTTAGACTACACCCTCTAGTCCTAGACTTCTCAACCAGAGGAAATAATTTCTCTCTATCCACCCTATCTGATCCCCTTAATATCTTAACTTCAATCAAACCTTCTACATTCCAAAGAATTTCTTTTCTTTCTTTTGGGCCTCCTTATCTCGAGAGACAATGGATACGCGCCTGGAGGTGGTCAGTGGTTTGTGAAGCAGCGCCTGGAGTGGCTATAAAGGCCAATTCTGGAGTGACAGGCTCTTCCACAGGTGCTGCAGATAAATTTGTTTGTCGGGGCTGTTGCACAGTTGGCTCTCCCCTTGCGCCTCTGTCTTTTTTCCTGCCAACTACTAAGTCTCTTCGACTCGCAACAATTTAGCCCTGTCTTTATGGCTGCCCGCCAGCTCTGGCGAATGCTGGCAACTGACTCCCACGACTTGTGATAAATGTCACACGATTTCATGTCGCGTTTGCAGACGTCTTTATAGCGGAGACATGGACGGCCGGTGGGTCTGATACCAGTGGCGAGCTCGCTGTACAATGTGTCTTTGGGGATCCTGCCATCTTCCATGCGGCTCACATGGCCAAGCCATCTCAAGCGCCACTGACTCAGTAGTGTGTATAAGCTGGGGGTGTTGGCCGCTTCAAGGACTTCTGTGTTGGAGATATAGTCCTGCCAGCTGATGCCAAGTATTCTCCGAAGGCAGCGAAGATGGAATGAATTGAGACGTCGCTCTTGGCTGACATACGTTGTCCAGGCCTCGCTGCCGTAGAGCAAGGTACTGAGGACACAGGCCTGATACACTCGGACTTTTGTGTTCCGTGTCAGTGCGCCATTTTCCCACACTCTCTTGGCCAGTCTGGACATAGCAGTGGAAGCCTTACCCATGCGCTTGTTGATTTCTGCATCTAGAGACAGGTTACTGGTGATAGTTGAGCCTAGGTAGGTGAACTCTTGAACCACTTCCAGAGCGTGGTCGCCAATATTGATGGATGGAGCATTTCTGATGTCCTGCCCCATGATGTTCGTTTTCTTGAGGCTGATGGTTCGGCCAAATTCATTGCAGGCAGCCGCAATCCTGTCGATGAGACTCTGCAGGCACTCTTCAGTGTGAGATGTTAAAGCAGCATCGTCAGCAAAGAGGAGTTCTCTGATGAGGACTTTCCGTACTTTGGACTTCGCTCTTAGACGGGCAAGGTTGAACAACCTGCCACCTGATCTTGTGTGGAGGAAAATTCCTTCTTCAGAGGATTTGAACACATGTGAAAGCAGCAGGGAGAAGAAAATCCCAAAAAGTGTGGGTGTGAGAACACAGCCCTGTTTCACACCACTCAGGATAGGAAAGGGCTCTGATGAGGAGCCACCATGTTGGATTGTGCCTTTCATATTGTCGTGGAATGAGGTGATGATACTTAGTAGCTTTGGTGGGCATCCAATCTTTTCTAATAGTCTGAAGAGACCACGTCTGCTGACGAGGTCAAAGGCTTTGGTGAGATCAATGAAAGCAATGTAGAGGGGCATCTGTTGTTCACGGCATTTCTCCTGTATCTGACGAAGGGAGAACAGCATGTCAATGGTCGATCTCTCTGCACGAAAGCCACACTGTGCCTCAGATTATACAGCTTGTATAATCTTGCCATGTAATTTAACCCTTGAAGTCCAGGTATCATTCTGGTAAATCTACACTGCACTCCCTCTCAGGATAATAAATTGTTTCTAAGGTGTGGCGGCAGAACTGGTTGCTGTATGCTAGGTGTGGTCTAATCAGGGCTTTGTATAGCTGAAGCATGACTTCTACCCCCTCATATTCGAATCTGCTGGATATAAAGGCCAGCATTTCATTAGACGTTTTGATTTTTTTTGCACCTGTTCATGACATTTTAATGATCCCTATACCTGGGCTCCCAAGGCTCTTTGGACCTCTGTTTCTAGCTTTTCACCATTTAGAAAGTACCCTGTTCTGTACTTGTTAGGTCCAAATTGGATGACCTCATATTTGCCTTTATTGAATTCCATTTGCTACAGTTTTGCCCATTCATTTAATTTATTAATATCTCATGTAATTTTCTACTTCCATCTACACTACTTACATTGCCATCTATCTGTGTCATCTGTAAAATTGGATTAGTGACTTTCTATCCCATCACCTAAGCCATTAATAAATATGGCAAATAGCTGAGGCCCCAACATAGTTTGTGCAGGAGACCGCTAATCGCATCCAACCAATACCTGCCCATTATCCCTACTCTCGGCCTCGTATCGCTCAGCCAGTTTCCTATCCAGATCAATGATTTGCCTTCAATTCCATGGGCTTCAACTTTAGCTGACAGTTTCTTATCAGGGACCTTGTCAAATGCCTTCTGGCAGTCCATATAAATAACATCCATAGTCATTCCCCAGTCCACTACTTTAGTCAGTGCTTCAAATAATAAAAGCAGATCTCAGCATGGAAAACAGTATTTCGGAATGTGCCTGCTAGTCAGGGAGTTCTAAATAGGTGCCCCTGAGCAATGCTGCTTTTGCTGTCCTTGGTTAGTTTAGCTTAAATGCTTTATCTCCAGTATTAAGTTATTGCGGAGTTCTCTGGTATATTTTAAGTGGGTTGACTCACATTCAGATACTTGCGTTGCTGATTGAGTTATGCATTCAGGGGAAACAGCAAATGTTTTACTGGAGGTTCATCTTTCTCCAACTTCACGTGCTTCACTAAAAGCAACAGAAAGGGAGGACCAGGAGTTAAGGAATTTGAGTGTGACTTGCTCCCAAGCCTGTTAGCGAGACAGAGGAGCCGTGTGATCTGGGACAACTCTCCTGGAGTATTTCTCTTCTGGTATCCTTCCCTCTGAGACTTGTGTGGCTGCTGCCTGGTGCCACCTTGCAGTGGCGAAGCTGACATCGTCGCAGTGGTAGACCGTGGTGTCCAATCTGTGCCCGTGTAATCCACATTGATGCTCCAGTACTCTTGCTGTCGTATTTGCACAATAAGACATAAATGCTTATCATTACTTCTAGAAACAATAACTCAGAAGCAAATTAATAGTCACATGGAGTGGGTTAATTAAGGAAGCCAGCATGGATTTAAGAGAAAATCATATTCAACTAATTTGCTGGAGTTTTTTGAAGAGGTAACAGAGAGGGTTGATGAGGGCAATGCTCTTGATGTGGTCTACATGGACTTGTACAGGCTTGTAAGTAAAATTATAGCTCATGGAATAAAAGGGACAGTAGCAATGTGGATACAAAATTGGCTGAGTGACAGGAAACAGACTAGTGGTTAATGGATGTTCTTCGGGCTGGAGGAAGGTTTGTAGTGGAGTTCCCCAGGTGTCAGTGTCGTGACCCTTGCTCTTCCTGATGTATATTAATGACCTAGACCTTGGTGTACAGGGCACAATTTCAACATTTGCAAATGAAACGACGCTTGGAACAGTTGTGAACTGTGAAGAAGATAGTGTAGAACTTCAAAAGGACATAGGTTGGTGGAATGGGCAGACAAGTGGCAGATGAAGATCAATGCGGAGAAATGTGAAGTCATTCATTTTGGTAGGAAGAACATGGAGAGCACATATAAAGGTACAACTCTAAAGGGGGTGCAAGAGCAGAGGGACCTGGGGGTATCTGTGCATAAGTCATTGAAGGTGGCAGGACAGGTTGTGAGAGCGATTAACAAAGCATACAGTATCCTGGGCTTTATTAATAGGGGCGTGGAGTACAAGAGCAAGGAGGTTCTGTTAAACTTGTATTAGACACTAGTTCTAGGTGCCGCACTTTAGGAAAGATGTGAAGACATTGGAGAGAGTACAGAAAAGATTCACGAGAATGGTTCCGGGGATGAGGAACTTCAGATATTGGAGAGGTTGGGACTGTTTCCTTGGAGAAGAGAAGGCTGAGAGGAGATTTGATTGAGGTATTGAAAATTGTGAGGGGTCTGGACAGAGTAGATATGGAAAAACTTCCCACTTGTGGAAGGATCGAGAAGAGAGGGCACAGATTGGCAAAAGCGACATGAGGAAAAACATTTTCACGCAGCAAGTGGTTAGGATCTGGATTGTGCTGTCTGAGAGTGGTGGAGGCAGGTTCAATCGAGGCATTCAAAAGGAAGAATGTGCAGGGTTATGAGGAGAAGGCGGAGGAATAGCATTCGGTGAATTGCTCATTCGGAACGCAGGTGCAGACACGATGGGCTGAATGCCCCCTCTCCTATGCTGTTACAATTCTCTGATTCTGTAATTATAGTGACTGAATAGCAATGTTGGAACAGAGTTTGAACAGGTTCCTACCTCAACAGTAACTTGTATTTATATAGCACCCTAAAAAAAATCCTAAGGTGCTTTTCAGGAGTGTTATCAAACAAAATTTGATACCAAGTCACAGAAGGTGATATTAGGACAGATGGCCAAAAGCTTAGTCAAAGAGGCAGGTTTTAGAGAGTGTCTTAAGGGAGAAAAAGGAGGTAGAGCAGCTTAAAGAGGGAGTTCCAGAGCTCATGGTCCAGGCAGCTGAAGGCACAGCCACCAAGGGTGGAGTGATTAAAATTGCAAGAGGCCAGAATTGAAAGAGCACAGAGATTTTGGAGGGTCGTGGGGCTGGAGGAGGTTACAGAAATAGGGAAGGGTAATGCCATGGAGGGATTTGAAAACAAGGAAAACATTTCATGTGGGGGGGAGGGGAGAAGAAAATTTAGTTTTTATATAACTGTGATGTACAGTAACCCATTTGTTTTGATCTCTGGTAGGCGAAATGGGGCAGTCACACACATTAAGATACAGAATACGGGTGATTACTACGATTTGTATGGAGGGGAGAAGTTTGCTACACTGGCAGAGCTGGTGCAATACTACATGGAGCACCATGGGCAGCTCAAGGAGAAGAATGGTGACGTCATTGAACTGAAATACCCGCTGAACTGTGCCGATCCTACATCTGAGAGGTAAGCCGGGTCTGACGCTGAACCTTGTATGAAACCAATTTTGTTGACAATGAAGACTGTTGAGCTACATTGAAGTGCTTTTGAAGTTTGGAGTTAAATCTTGCTTTGGCACCAGATGTGTTTGTCTGGAGTGCTTACTTGGATCCTTCTGTTCTTCATTGTGAAATCAGCTATTTCCCTCTTTTTGTATTGTATTTCAGGTATAAGGGAGTGAATTATGCTCTGCCACTAACTGTTTTAAGCCAAAAATAGTGCCCACACAAAATGGATGGTTATATCTGAAGGGGTTTCCCCTCAGCCCCATCACAGTCATTGATGTAGGTGATTGAATTAAACATTATATAATGTTACAACAATGAGATGGTCTCTTTTCTCACCCATCCCTAATCCACTAGAACACTGATCATCTTCCATTCCTGTTCTGGCTGCCAACTACTGCCATTTTCTGGATGGACAGCCAGGAGTAGGATTCCTCCTTGTTTGTTTCTCTCTGATTCTTCCCCATTTTTTTGAATTATCTGCTATTTGATGTCAGCCCAGTGTGATCATCGATAAGGTAACTGAATCAATGGGAACTCATTCTGGAGGGATGGGGGATTGAAAATGTTTTGATTTAGCGTTATTATTTTTTAGGCCATTTTCTTTTCTGTTTATGACCTTCATTTAAACAAACTGGAATGATTCTAGGAAAATGAAATGAGGCTTGCATTCACTTCAGGGGATTATTATATTGTATCTAGATGTGGGGAGTATGGAAAATACCATTGTTGTTTCATCCTTTTAATGCCTATGTTGAGGACGTGGTGGTGTAGTGGTAATGCTCTTTGACTAACAATACAGAGAATCTCAGTTCAAATCCCACCAAAGCAATTTAAGAATGATTTTTTTGGGGAAATATTCTGGAATAAAAGGCGGTATCATTAAAAGTGGCTATGAAGTTATTTGGTTGTCATAAAAACCCAACTTGTTGGTTAATATTCTTTAGGGAAGGAAACCTGCTGTCTTTACCTCGTCTGGCCTAAAGGTGACTCTTAACTTCCCTCTGAAGTGGCCTGGTTTGCTGGCGCACCACTTATTTCTACAAGGACGACTTGTGATGGGCAATAAATGTTGGCCACACATCTCAAAAATAAATTTTTAAAAAATGTTGCATCACTGGGGTCAGACAGTGCATCATTGAACTCGAATTCCAGTTGAGCATTGGGGGATCTCATCGCACATCCCCGTCAGGGAGTGCCTACCCTCAGCAGAATGACTGATGTCTGCCAAAGTTCAGCTAAGCGGGAGTGATGCTACATTTTTTTGGCAAAGAATATAATATACATGTGTGTTCTTCCCCATCTCACGTTAAGGTAAAAAATATGAGTGCTAGGAAATGTTGCCTCCCCATCCCGTCCACCAGGTTTCAACATCAAGCTCTCCTAGTTTAAGCATTGCACAGCCAATTGCAGATAGAGTGCTCCGCACAGCAATCCATCTTCCCAACCAACCTGCAAAGATGAACTCTACTGTAACAGTGTGGCTGTCCCATTTCCCACACCAGCCATCTTTATGGTCACTCTAGAATTGTTAACTGGCGGCAACTTTTCTTTGTAGGCTTGCATTGAGTTGAAACTATCCCAAGCTTAATTTGTGTAGGAGCCTTGCATCAAGCATATAGAGGAGACTTATCTCTTCAGTTTCAGCTGGGTTCAAACACAGGTCTGAGACATGAGAAGGAAAACAAGAAATAAACTTGCATTTATGTGGTATTTTTCACATCCTCAAAAAGCATTTGAAGTACTTTTGAAGTTTAGTCATTGTTGTAATGTAGGTAAACACAGCTGTCAATTTACACATAATAACCTGCTCCCTTAAACAGCAGTGAAATAAATGACCAGATCATTTGTTTTTAGTGATATTGGCTAGGACAATGAGAGCTCGCCTGGTCTTCTGGAAATAGTATCACAGGATCTTTTGGGCTCACCAAGTGAGGACAGACGGTGCCTCAGTTTAAAGCCTCATCTGAAGAACAGAGTAGTATGTAGTGGGGTCCCCCATTGGTTAGTATTAGGAGTACAAAACAAGAAATGCTGGAAATACTCAGCAGGTCTGGCAGCATCTGTGGAGGGAGAAGCAGAGTTAATGTTTCAGGTCAGTTAGTATTAGCAACACTGCTTTTCTTTTATATTTCAATGACCTGGACTTGGGTATCCGGAGTATAATTTTGAAGTTTGCAGGATACAAAACTTAGCCATGTAGTAAATAGTGAGCATGACAGTAACAGACATCAGGAGAATGTAGACATGAGAAGAAATGAGAAGGCATGTGGCAGATGCAATATAATGTGGATAAGAGTGAGGTGGTGTATTTTGGGAGCAACAATATGGAGAGGCAGTATAATTTAAATGCTACTGTTTTGAGGGGTGTGAGAACAGAGGGGCCTGGGGGTTGTTCTTCACAAATCCTTGAAGGTGGCAGGGCAAGTTGATAAGGCAGTTAAGAATGCATATGGGATTCTTGGCTTTTTAAATAGGGGCATTGAATACGAAAACAACAAGGTCATGCTAAACCTTTGCCTCAGCTGCAGTAGAGTTTTGGGCACATTTTAGGAAGGATGTCCGGGCCTGAAGAGGATGCAGGGGAAATTTACCAGTGTGATACCAGGGATGAAAGTGTTCAGTTGGGTGGAGAGATTTGAGAGGTTGTGCTTGTTCTCAGAGCAGAGTAGGTTAAGGGGAGACCTAATAAAGGTACTCAAAATTAACAGGGGTTTTGATAGGACAAGTAGGGAGAAATTGTTTCCTCTCGCAAGGTCCAAAATTTAAAATATTTGGAAAAAGAACTAGAGGGGAAATGAGAAATTTCTTCACACAGATGATTACGATCTGGAGCGCACTGCGTGAAAGTGCAGTGGAATCAAATAGGAACTTTTAAAAGGCAATTCGACATGTACTTGAAGGGGACTAATTTGAAGGGAAGAAGCTGGGGTGTAGAACTTAATTGAACAGTTCTTTTAAAGAGCAAGTGCGAATATGATGGGCCAAATGGCCTTCACTGCTGTAAGATTCTATGACAGCACCTCCGGACAGTGCAGCACTGAAGTGCTAGCCTAGTTGATGTTCTCTGGTCTCTAGAGTGGGACTTGAATTTTTTGACTCGGGTGAGAGTGCTACCTGAGGTGTGGCTGGGCAACTATCTTTCTCTTAGTGATCTGTCTATCTATTGTGACTAGTTACCATGAAATAAGCAATGACTCGTCCTCTGATTATTTTCCTTGTGCTGTGGAAAGTTACCTATCCTTCATGCATGCCAGGCTCCTCTGGCATTGCTTGGGATCAGCATCTCTGCGCACCCTTCAGTACCGTGGAATAACCTGCATTATCAGAAATTTGGATTGAAATGATTGTTTCTGAAATCAAGTTTCAAGAAGAGAGTATTTTTGAACTCAGAAGAATTGACTCTTGGATTGCTTTTAATATTGAGCTTTAATTGTTACTGAGGCTTGAACTTGCCACATTCATTGCTTAGTGTGTAGACTAATGTTGTTTCAATTGGTTTACTAACATCATATTTTTGGAAAAGGTGGTTCCATGGACACCTCTCAGGAAAAGAGGCGGAGAAGTTATTGACAGAGAAAGGAAAGCCGGGAAGTTTCCTTGTGCGAGAGAGTCAGAGCCACCCAGGAGACTTTGTTCTGTCTGTGAGGACTGGGGATGATAAAGGAGAAAGCAGTGAGGGGAAACCGAAAGTCACTCATGTAATGATCCGATGTCAGGTAGGTGGATTTTAGCAGGATCACTTCATACAACAAATGTTAATGTGGCTTTTTTGCCCTTGCAGTTATCTGGATATTACCTTGTACAATTGTGATTTGATGCAAGGAGAGGTACTTTTCTGCATCAAATGTGAAATTACTAAATGCTAAAAATTCTAATATCTTTGTCCATAGTGCAAAGTCCATTTTAACCTCCGTGTATACTTGAACAATTGCACAGTGTTGTGACTGTGGTATTAATGGAGTAAAAATTTTGACTGTAGATTATTTGCATGATGCTTGGAACTGCTAAATCTGTTGTATAAGTTCGATCTTTTTGGTGAGTTTAATTTAGGTTCTATGTATTATTTGCTCATGGTCATTAATGTTATTTGGCGCAGGTGGGTGCTGGCAAAAATGACCGTAATCTCTACTTAAAAAGTACTCTTTTGTTGAGGCTATTGATACTGAGATAGATGGCTGTAAATTCTGTAGCTAGCAAATACTTAACCAGATTTATGACTTGTAATCTCATTGTGGGATAATGGTTAAGAGTAATGAAACTACACAGAACAGGTTTGCTCTCTGTCTGATAGAATTTCAGAAGCACCCAGCTGCAAACCTTTACCAGTGCTTGCAGTATACAGCTTGGAAAGCTGCTCAGCTTTAATTGTATATTGTAATGGAAACACGGGGGAGGTGTTGCAGGGATGTAACAGCCTGGATTCCTAATCGAGAGGCTTGGATTGTTTATATGTAGGGAAAATGTAGCACTTTTCCAGATGCAGTCAGGATGTGCAGTGACTCCATAAACTCTGGGAGTGTACACTCTCCAAAAATGTATGTGATTGTACAAGTAAGTATAATATAGCAACATATATCTAATTTATACTCAATCATACAATAATTTCAAAATATGCTTGTATATATCAAAAATATTTGAGTTGAACTTGGGTATGCAGGGCCTAATTTCAACCTTGCAAATCACACACAACTCAAACATAGTAAGCAATGAGGAGGGTATTAACAGACTTCGGGAAGACATAGACAGACTGGTAAAATGGGCAGGCAGATGAAATTGTACAGAGAAGTGTGAGGTGCAGCATTTTGGAATGAGGAGAGCCAATATGAACTAAATGGTACACTTTTAAAGGGGGCACAGAAACAGAGAGCTGGGGTGTACATATGTCAATCCTTGAAGGTGGCAGGGCAAGTTGAGAAGGCTTTTTTTTTTTTGAAGCATCTGGGATCTTGGCTTTATTAATAGAGGAATAGAGTAAAAAAGCAAGGAAGTTCCAGTAAACCTATATAAAATACTAGTTAGGCCTCAACTGGAGTATTGTGGTTAATTCTGGGCACTACACATTTTAGTAAGAAAGCCTTGGTGAGCGTGCAGAAGAGATTTACTAGAATATTAGGGATGAGGGACTTAGACTATTTGGAGAAGTTGGCATTGTTCTCAGAGCAGAAAAGGCTGAGGTGATTTTATAGAGTTGTTCAAAATCATGAAGAAACTGTTTCCACAAGAGTCAGAAACACAGATTTAAGGTGATTGGGGGAAAAAAAACTAAAGGTGACATGAGGAAACTTTTTTTAAAACAGCGAGTAATTGTGATCAGGAAAGCCGTGCCTGAAAGGGTGGTAGAAACAGACAATAGTAACATTCAAAAGAGAATTGAATAAATACTTCAAAGGAAAAAAAGGGAAAGAGGACCATGAGTGGGATTAATTGGATAGCTCTACCGAAGAACTGGCACAGACACGATGGACTGAATGGCCGCCTCCTGTGCTATATTATTCTATGATTTATATACTAGTGCATATAATGGCTTCATAAAATGTCAATGTACTTTCTTGAGAACCTGATAGGATATTTTTTACACTATTCTTTTATCCAGTGCGGGTCCAACTCACATTGTTGTAGATGCAAAACAGTTTTAAAAGAAGAAAGGCAGTCATTAATCCAGAGGCTTAAATTTTCAAGTAATTCACCTCCACTACAGTTGCCTGGATTTCCACAAGGACTACTAAGAGCAGCAAAATTAAATGGACAGGACAAGTTAACAGCTAAAGGTCACATCTGTGTTCCAGACAATGACATGGGAGAGCCACTATTTTTTTTTAAATGTTGTCCGATTTAAATTGGAGCTTCCCAACATAGTTCTTGCTCTTTTATTGAAGCTGGCGGAGCTGGCCTTCATTGTTCTTGCTCTCAAAAATATAAATCTACCTTTGCTATACTTAGATCAGCAATGTGCTTTCTCTAGTTGCTTTAAATTGATTACCACAAGCAGTGGTATCTGTGTAATTATGTAGTTGAGTTGTAAAAATGTAATTGGAAGTGACAATGAGCAGGCAGTGTTACGGTATCTCTAGGTGCAGCTGTTGGTCACATTTAATAAACCCAGTTAGGTATAAATTGCAGATGTAGAGTGACCCTTCCCATCGATGAGTGCAGGACAGACCCGAATCCTGCTCATTAGCATTGCCCTTTTCAGGCTGATTGTCTATTGAAGCTTGGTATTATTCAGCTGCTCAATGGCATGTTCATAAAAATAAATTGATATTTAGTACTCGGATTATTGCCAGAACAGCAGGCAAACAAATTTGCTAATTTAACATGAAACATTTTTTTCCCCATGCAACAGTGCTCCCAGTTTCTGTAAGGACATGATCTGAATAAAATGCACATGCTCGCTGGTGCAAGTGTATTCCCTGAAGTGAAATACCTGTTCCACTGGTATCGTTGTAAAGCAGTGCGGGGAGCCTTGGCTCCAAACTACTAAACTCAACTTTTGTGCATGATTTTTAGTAGAAATGTGTATTTTAAGATATGAATAACACCATCACAAATTAATGCAAGGAAGCTCTGGGACATTTTATTTTAATAATTATCAATGGGTACCTGGTAATAGTGAACCTGTGATTAGGATTCAGGTAATATAACCTGAGAGCAAAACTCGATGTGAGATGCATTCCTTAAGTATTTTTTAACTTTAAAAAATGAAGAGACCAGTTTTGGGTGTTTTAGTTTAGTTTTAGTTTAGTTTAGTTTTTAGTTTAGAGATACAGCACTGAAACAGGCCCTTCGGCCCACCAAGTCTGTGCCGACCATCAACCACCCATTTATACTAATCCTACAAACGACTACTGGCAACACCTATGCAGTCATATTCAGCTGGCCTCAGACACCGGAAACATCAGAGGAATGTATGATGGCATTAAGAGAGCTCTTGGGCCAACCATCAAGAAGATCGCCCCCCCTCAAATCTAAATCGGGACATAATCACTGACCAACGCAAACAAATGGACCGCTGGGTGGAGGACTACCTAGAACTGTACTCCAGGGAGAACGTTGTCACTGAGACTGCCCTCAATGCAGCCCAGCCTCTACCAGTCATGGATGAGCTGGACATACAGCCAACCAAATCGGAACTCAGTGATACCATTGATTCTCTAGCCAGCAGAAAAGCCCCTGGGAAGGACAGCATTACCCCTGAAATAATCAAGAGTGCCAAGCCTGCTATACTCAGCACTACATGAACTGCTATGCCTGTGCTGGGACGAGGGAGCAGTACCCCAGGACATGCGCGATGCCAATATCATCACCCTCTATAAAAACAAAGGTGACCGCGGTGACTGCAACAACTACCGTGGAATCTCCCTGCTCAGCATAGTGGGGAAAGTCTTTGCTCGAGTCGCTCTAAACAGGCTCCAGAAGCTGGCCGAGCGTGTCTACCCTGAGGCACAGTGTGGCTTTCGTGCAGAGAGATCGACCATTGACATGCTGTTCTCCCTTCGTCAGATACAGGAGAAATGCCGTGAACAACAGATGCCCCTCTACATTGCTTTCATTGATCTCACCAAAGCCTTTGACCTCGTCAGCAGACGTGGTCTCTTCAGACTACTAGAAAAGATTGGATGCCCACCAAAGCTACTAAGTATCATCACCTCATTCCATGACAATATGAAAGGCACAATTCAACATGGTGCCTCCTCATCAGAGCCCTTTGCTATCCTGAGTGGTGTGAAACAGGGCTGTGTTCTCGCACCCACACTTTTTGGGATTTTCTTCTCCCTGCTGCTTTCACATGCGTTCAAGTCCTCTGAAGAAGGAATTTTCCTCCACACAAGATCGGGGCAGGTTGTTCAACCTTGTCCGTCTAAGAGCGAAGTCCTAAGTACGGAAAGTCCTCATCAGAGAACTCCTCTTTGCTGACGATGCTGCTTTAACATCTCACACTGAAGTGTGCCTGCAGAGTCTCATCGACAGGTTTGTGGCTGCCTGCAATGAATTTGGCCTAACCATCAGCCTCAAGAAAACTAACATCATGGGGCAGGAGGTCAGAAATGCTCCATCCATCAATATTGGCGACCACGCTCTGGAAGTGGTTCAAGAGTTCACCTACCGAGGCTCATCTATCACCAGTAACCTGTCTCTTGATGCAGAAATCAACAAGCGCATGGGAAAGGCTTCCACTGCTATGTCCAGACTGGCCAAGAGAGTGTGGGAAAATGGCGCACTGACATGGAACACAAAAGTCCGAGTGTATGAGGCCTGTGTCCTCAGTACCTTGCTCTATGGCAGCGAGGCCTGGACAACGTATGTCAGCCAAGAGCGACGTCTCAATTCATTCCATCTTCGCTGCCTCCGGAGAATACTTGGCATCAGGTGGCAGGACCGTATCTCCAACACAGAAGTCCTCGAGGCGGCCAACATCTCCAGCTTATACACACTACTGAGTCAGTGGCGCTTGAGATGGCTTGGCCATGTGAGCCGCATGGAAGATGGCAGGATCCCCAAAGACACATTGTACAGCGAGCTCGCCACTGGTATCAGACCCACCGGCCGTCCATGTCTCCGCTTTAAAGAGGTCTGCAAACGCGACATGAAATCCTGTGACATTGATCACAAGTCGTGGGAGTCAGTTGCCAGTGTTCGCCAGAGCTGGCGGGCAGCCATAAAGACGGGGCTAAAGTGTGGCGAGTCAAAGAGACTTAGTAGTTGGCAGGAAAAAAGACAGAGGCGCAAGGGAAGAGCCAACTGTAACAGCCCCAACAAACAAATTTCTCTGCAGCACCTGTGGAAGAGCCTATCACTCTAGAATTGGCCTTTATAGCCACTCCAGGCGCTGCTTCACAAACCACTGACCACCTCCTGGCGCTTATCCATTGTCTCTCGAGATAAGGAGGCCAAAGAATACACTAATTCCATATTCCTACCACATCCCCACCTGTCCCTATATTTCCCTACCAGCTACCTATACTAGGGGCAATTGCTAATGGCCAATTTACCTATCAACCTGCAAGTCATTGGCATGTGGGAGGAAACCGGAGCACCTGGAGGAAACCCACGCAGACACAGGGAGAACTTGCAAACTCCACAAAGGCAGTACCCAGAATTGAACCTGGGTCACTGGAGCTGTGAGGCTGCGGTGCTAACCACTGCGCCACTGTGCTGCCCCTTGATCAAAAAAAAACACAAAATGGAAGGGAGGTTACTGTGGGGCTAGCCATGCTATTTGGTTCTATTGTACTTTTAAGGGGCTAAACAATCCCTCATTAATGTTCTAAGTGTTTAACCTCTGCATCTGATTTAACCAGTTCGAAGTTGGTCTTGAGCCATAAAAAAACAGCTGATCGCATGAAATGTTCAGCGTCTTCCACAATGTGTTTATGCTCTCTCCTGCTTCATCCAGGATGGGAAATATGATGTTGGTGGAGGGGAAAAGTTTGATTCGTTGACGGACCTGGTGGAACACTACAAGAAGAATCCAATGGTGGAGACCCTGGGTACTGTCTTGCAGCTCAAACAGGTAATGAGGCATCCTGAGTAGGAGAAGGGCAAATGAGCTGCTCTGATTTGAAAAGGAAGTAGTATCTCACTGAGAAACATTGTGTATTTAGGAACAAGAGACTAAACTGCATTATTTGAGTAAAACAAGTGTACTGAGATCTGTTCAGCATTGCATGACTGCAGTGTTGGCACTAGAGGGCACTAATTGTACATATTAGAAACTTGCTCCAATAGTAAAGGCAGGTTTACTATATTAGTTGTACCAACAATGCAGTATGCTGCAGGATGGTGGGATGTAAGACTCCCATCCTAGCTTAATGCCGAATTCCTGATATGTAAACTCTCCTAAAGGGATAAGCATCTTAAACAGAGGCAATATCTTTTTGCTTTCCCAATGGAATATAGGGAGACCCGGAACAGTGGGCGCTGCATGCGCTGTCTCGCATGTTAGTGTTCAGCTGTGAGTATCATTGGCAGAGCTCGGAGCGAGCTGTCTGCATTCTCTCTCAGGAATAGCTTGTGACAGCAGGAGAGGGGAAAAAGCTGGGGAGTGAAGAGGGTGCTGCAACAAGATGAATTCCAAGTTGGTGTTAATTGCATTAGCAGACACTGGACACGTCATGCCCATCAACAAATAATGAGTCTATTGTTATTGTTTTTCTCATTGCATTCAATGTCTGATTGAATAGATGTATTCCACAGCCCACAGCACCAATGATTTCCAATTAAGGCTTAGATTTAGTAGAATGAGCATACTGCTTCAGGGACTTTATACAAATTGATTCCTAATAAGCCAGTCTGTGTCCTCACTGTGATTGGCTGTGATTTGAATTATACTCCGCTTGCATGTCCGATGCAGGGTTTATTAATGTCATGTTGTTCGAAACACAGGGATTAGTGCTGTACCCTCCCTGCAGTGCTGTGCCTTACCATATGTTTTTACATTTAAATTAAAATGTGGCTTGAGACTCGACCAGCACTGAATGGAATAATTATTAGTCTTGCAGCAAGAGGAATTTACACTGTGATAAATTATGGAAATCCATTCTAAATTGCCATAGATGTGGAAGAGAATGTGCTCCTAGGGCAATGACTGGGTTGTGCAACTTGGAAAGAGGCACATTTTCTGGCCCCCTCTCTTCCTTCCCCCTTAGGCCCAGTGTTCCTAAGCAGTCAGTAAATTCTTATCATTGTAGCATTGAACTGGTCCCTGGGTCAGGAAGCCATAGAAGATGGGAGGAGAGGTGCACATATCATGGAGCTGTAGAATACAGGAGGTGGAATGCTCTGTTTGCAAATGGATTTTGGTCTTTCTTTTTGCCTCTGCAGCCACTAAACACGACACGAATTAATGCAGCTGAGATTGAAAGCCGAGTGAGGGAACTGAGCAAACCAGCTGAGATGATGGACAAAGTGAAGCAGGGATTCTGGGAAGAGTTTGAGGTAAATATTTCTGTTCACTCTTGGGAGGTAGAAGATAAATTGGACTGGGAACGAGTGATTTATCAGATTAGCAGACTGCCCATTCATTTCTAGCACTTGTGTTTCAATCAGAAGAGTGAGGGCAGATCTCATAGAAACCTATAAACTTCTGACAGGACTTGACAGGATGGATGCAGTGAGGATGTTCCCGATGGTGGGGGAGTCCAGAACCAGGGGTCATAGTCTAAGGATACGGGGTAAACCTTTCAGGACTGAAATGAGGAGAAATTTCTTCACCCAGAGAGTGGTGAGCCTGTAGAACTCACTACCGCAGAAAGCAGTTGAGGCCAAAACATTGTACGTTTTCAAGAAGGAGTTAGATATGGCTCTTGGGTCTAAAGGAATCAAAGGGTATGGAGCGGGAACAGGCTACTGAGTTGGATGATCAGCCATGATCATAATGAATGGCGGAGCAGGCTCGAAGGGCCGAATGGCCTACTCCTGCTCCTATTTTCTATGTAATCTACTGCAGCTGATGGAATGGCAAGCTCTTCCCTAAGGATCAGGTGTGAATTAAAATTGAGACACTTTTGCTTGTTTATGAATTCTGGTGGGCGTTGTGATTGCTTTCAAAGATCAGTGTGTTAGAGAATTCTGACTATTTATCTGTGTTTTTACTTTCTTGTCTTTAAATGCTTAAATAATGTTCCCTGATGGATGGCTTCATCAGAGGAGCTGATCAGGAATCACTGAATTCATCGGTGTTGGGAAATGAATTGCCTGCTAAAACCACTCGCTGGTTTGAGATTGAGATTTTTGTCATTTTAATGTCTCTCATTAATTCAGCATCCATGACCTGTCAGGGTCAGTAAATCCTCCAAGTCAATCACTGATCTTTTCAGTCTCTCGATTTAAGATGGGGAAAAGAAAATCCTCTGAAAAAGACTAATGGAAAGAGAGAGGAAAATAGAATGTTAATTCGTTCTATCCAGTCCATTTTAAAATGAGCATTATCAAGTGATGAGGAAAAGCCCCCACATGAATAAGGGTCAGGTAACATTAAATACTTTCTGTTTCAATGTACAGTGTAGTTTATTTCCTAATCATTCACCAGCACACACATACTTATTCCTTCAGCTCCTATGACATTAAGACATTGAACATTAAGAAAAATTGCAATTCCTGGAAATCTGAAATAAAATAAATTGCTGAAATTGCACCTGCAAAGAGAAACGGCAGGCAAATATTTTTGGTGTAAGATCCTTCATAATTTAGTAAGGGCCTTTCACGCAATGTACCTGTTTTACAGGTGCTGGCTGACTACTGTGTGTTTCCAGTATTTTCTCTTGTTTAATGCACTGAGCAATGCTGTGTACACTTCTGATCCTATAATGCTGTGTGCATGTTTTTTTAAAGGTCAATTTTTTTAATATGCCTTTTGGATAACATTACAGAGAACGCAGATGTTTTGAGTTAAAGATCATCAATGTTCTGAGCATTCTGTCAGTTCAACAATCCCCGGAGTGACATGTGGATGACAGCCAGCTGTTATCCTCTGTCAAACTATTTGCGTTCCTGCCAGTCCATTTCCCTGTGTCTGATTGCTGTCAAACTTGCTGCCATTGTTAATGATTTTGTTGAATTGAGCTCCTGGTTTCTTAAACTCTCAAACCCTATAATCTTAAAACCCTAATGATTTTATGGTCTGATTTTTTTTTTCTTCTCCTCCTCCTCTGGGTGTGGTTCCATTGTTACTAGTTGTCATGCAATGCATCACACAGTTGAACATCTCTGTGCAATCCAATTTATGCAGAGAATCACAGTCATGTCTAAACTTGCCCCCATCTGGCATTCCAACATTTGCAGGATTCCTGTACAATGAATGGAAGCTGTGGCTGCTTTTCCAACTCCTGCACGCTGAAGGAGCTGAGGTCAATTGTAGTTCTGTTCTATAATTATTTAAATTTTCGGCTGTTCAACCCAAACCTGTTCTGTTGCAGACACTACAGCAGCAGGAGTGTAAGCTTCTCTACAGCCGAAAGGATGGACAGCGGCAAGAAAACAAAAACAAGAACCGCTACAAGAATATCCTGCCCTGTACGTATGGACTGACCTGCTACCTAACCCATCGTGTAGCTCTTTCTCCCCCACTACTTGTGCTAGTTGTCTTGGTGACTTATCTTGTGACTACTGACTTTGTCTACCATCGACTAGTTGCTAGCCCTAAACCAAGTGCCTTTCAGTTGTAAATTGTCTTTCTTGCAAATCCTGGCTAGTTATCTTTTCAGCTAACAGTTCGCGTAATGAGCTTTTCAGGAAACACCATATCTGAGCGAGGGAGCGTTATCTGCATTCTCTGAATAGGTCATGTCTGGAAGAATATGAATTCCTTTTTAATTCTCTCAGAAGAGGGAGTTGCCTAATCATTTCCCACGTTCCTTGTATTCAGAAGTTTGACTTCTAACGTCAATGATTTCTTCCTTCTAGTCGATCACACTCGAGTGGTCCTACATGATGGAGACGTGACTGAACCTGGTTCTGATTACATCAATGCCAACTTCATTACGGTAACTATTTAGTGCGGTGTACAACTCGGCATAGAATTTATGTGGAATATTAAAAAAGGGCAGGTAGAACCTCATTGGGATGAAGGGAGATAACTTCTTGCATCAATGTTTGCAAATGGCAGAAATGAGAATGTAGGTGCACCAAAGGAAGAGTTGGGGGTATTGTTACAGTTCACTGGTAAAGGATTTGATTTTGAAAAATTTGTGGAATTCAGATAAGTCACCAGGTCCTGATCATGTGCACCCTAGTTTATTGAATAAAGTCAGAAGCGATGAGAGGCTCTACCACTTTTTTTAAATCCTCCTTAAACATGCAAATAATGCTGGAGGGTAGTCAGTGTAACTGCTCTTTTCATGAAGGAAGACTAGGGTAAACGGCATAATATAAGCCAGTTAATCTACCACTAGTTGTGGACAAACTCTTAGAATACATAATTTGTGATCAAATTAGTGAATGGGACACACAGAATAATTGAGCAGTCAGCATGGAATTATTAACGATAAATCACATTTGATTTTGGACAGATATAAGAAATGCAGTAGATATAATATATTTGCATTATCAAAAGGCATTCAATATAATTATTTTTATTCATTCATGGGATGTAGGTGTCACTGGCAAGGCCAGCATTAATTGCCCCATCCCTAATTGCCTTTAAGAAGATGGTGTTGAGCCACCTTCTTGAACACCATTTGGTGTTGGTACACCCACAGTGCTACTAGGTAGGGAGTTCCAGGATTTTGCCCCAGCATTGATGAAGGAATGGTGATTTATCTTTAAGTCAGGATGCTTTGGGACATGGAGAGGAACTTGCAGGTAGTGATGTTCCGATGCACCTGCTGCCCTTCTCTGGTAGAGTTCATTGGTTTGGAAGGTGCTGTCGGCGAGATGGTGGCATAGTGATAACGTCACTGGACTAGTAATTCAGAGGCCCAGGCTAATACCCTGGGGACACGAGTTCAAATCCCACCACGGCATCTGGTGGAATTTAAATTCAATTAATAAATAAATGCAATTAATTAATAAACTCAATTGAAAGCTAGTCTCAGTAATGGTGCCATGAAACTATCATCGATTGTCGTAAAAGCCTGTCTGGTTCACCTAATGTCCTTTAGGGAAAGAAATCTGCCATCCTTACCTGTTCTAGCCTACATGTGACTCCAGACCCACAACAATGTGGTTAACTCTTAGCTGCCTGCTGAAATGGTGAAGCAAACCACTCAGTTGTCAAGGGCAATTCGGGATGGGCAGCAAATGCTGGCCTTGCCAGCGACACCCGCATCCCATGAAAATAAAAACAAATGCCTTGGCGAGTTTCTGCAATGCATCTTGTAGATGGTACACAGTGTAGCCACAATGCGCCAGTGGTGGATGGAGCGAATGTTTAATTTGCTGGATGGGGTGCTGATCACGTGGGTTGTTTTGTGCTAGATGGCATTGAGTTTCTTGAGTGGTATTGGAGCAGTAGTCATCTAGGCAAGTGGAGAGTATTCCATCACATACCTGACTTAAATGGTGGAACGGCTTTGGGGAGTCGAAGTGAGTAACTCACCGCAGAATACCAAATCTCTGACCTGCTCTTGTAGCCACAGTATTTATTTGGATGACCCAGTTAAGCTTCTGGTCAATGGTGATCCCCAGGATATTGATGGTGAGGTATTCAACGATGATATGCTATTGAATGTCAAAGGGAAGTGGTTAGACTCTCTTGTTTGAGATGGCTGTTGCCTGGCGAATGTTACTTGCCGCTCATCAGCTCAGCCTGAATGTTGTTCAGCTGTTGCTATATGCGAGTACGGACTTCTTCAGTATCTGAGGAACTGAGGATGGAACTGAATGCTACAAACATCAGTGAACAGTGATGGAGGGAAGGTCATTGATGAAGCAGCTGAAGATGCATGGGCCTAGGACACTATCCTGAGGAACTGCTGCAGGGATGTCCTGGGGTTGAGATGATTGGCCTCCAGCAACCACAACCATCTTCCTTTGTGCTAGGTATGATTCCAGCCAGTGGAGAATTTTCCCCTGATTCCTGTTTACTTCAATTTTACTAGGGATCCTTGATGCCAGACACAGTCAAATGCTGCCTTGATATCAAGGGCAGTTGTTAGTGGAGACTTGTTAGAAAATTCATATGTTTGGGATATGAGGCAATGTAGCACAGATAGAATGATGGTTGATGGAAAGGAAACCGTATTAGGATTAATAGTTGTTTACATTGAAGAAGGGCTGGAAAATGGTGTACCCCATGGGTCGCTGGTGGTCTGCTTTAATTTTCCATTATACAACTGCAAGCCTAAAAATTCTAACACCTTTAATGCAGGAAAATGTCCCCAGACACTTAATAGTGATATAAGGAAAATGGTTGCCGAGCCAAAGTAAGAGAGATTGAGCAATGGTTAAAAGCTTGGTCAAAGGGGTGGGTTTGAAGGAGCGAGGTGGAGAGGCAGAGGTGTTTAAAGAGGGTAGTCCAGAGTGTGAGACCTATGTAGCTGAAGACACAGCTTTCAATGGTGGGCAGAAGTGGGGGGGTGGCGGAGGGGACGAGATGCACAAGGAGCCAGAGTGCAGTGAGTTTTTTCGGGGGGGAGCACATGGGGGGGGGATTATTTTTAGCTGGAGGAGTTTAGAAATGAAGAATGAGACTGTAAGGATTTGAAGACCAGATCAAGAATTTTAAATTTGGGTGATTTCCAGTTTTCCCAATGTAAGTCAGTGAGGACGGGTGTGATGGGCAAGCAGGACTTGGTGTGGAATACGATATGACAGCATGGAGGATGGGAGGCTGGCTGGGAGAGTATTGGAATAATTGAACCTGGAGATGACAATGGCATGAATGAGGATTTCAGTGATTCATGACTGAGGTGGGGATGGAGGCAAGTGGTGGTATGGAAGTTGTTAGGCTTTGTGCTGGAGAGGATATGAGGCTGGGAGCTTTCTCAGGGTTGCGCAGAGGCTGCGAACAACCGAACTCAGCCTGGGGCAGGGAGGGTGAAGTCAGTGGTGAGTTTGTTGCTGGAGCTGACATGATCACTTTGGCCATGTTGATCAGATGAAAGATGGTACAGTGTATCCAAGACTGGATGGCTGTCAAGTAATCTGATAACACAGGCATTCGGCATCAGGAGGTATGGGAGGTAGATTTGGATCTGCGTATGGAAGTTGACACCATACTTGGATGTTGTTACCAAGGGAAGTATGCAGACGAAGTAATAGATGGGACCGAGGATGAATCCTTGGTGAACTCCAAAGGTGGTGATGCTAGGCTGTGAAGAAAAGCTATTACTAGAAGTACTCTATGAATATGTAAGACTGCAACTAAACAAGGGCAGTATCATGGAGCTGGACATCAATGAGATGTTGGAGAAGATTTCTACGATTGAAACTTTCTGAGCTGCAGAGAGAGTGTGTCAAGACAAATGGGGTAATGCACAATGGTCACGGTCACAGAGAATGTTACTCGTGGCTTTGGTTAGGGTGGATTTGGTGCAGTGGGAGGGGTGGAACCTGATTGGCGAGAATCGAACTGGGAGTTGCAGAGGGATGGATGCTGCTCTGCAAAGTGACAACACATTCAAAGACCTTGCAGAGGAAAGGGAGGTTGAAGATTGGATGGTAGATATGAGAACAGTAGGGTTGAGGCTGGCCTTTTGAGGAGACGGTGATGCTGATAGTTTTGAAAGATAGGCAGAGAGTGCCTGAAAGAGGAATATGTGCATTATCTGCTAAAATGTGGGTGAGAAAGGGCAGTTGGTGATCACAGAATCGTTACAGTGCAGAAGGAGGCCATTCGGCCCATCATGTCCGCACTGGCTCTCTGAAAGAACAACTCCCTCAGTTCCATTCCCCTGCCTTCTCCCCTTAACCCTGCACATTCTTTCTTTTCATATAACAGTCTAATTCCCTTTTGAATGCTTCATTTGAGCCTTCCACCACGTTCTCAGGCAGCGCATTCCAGACCTTAACCACTTGCTGCGTGAAAAACTTTTTCCTCGTGTCATTTTTGCTTCTCTTACCAAATATTTTAAATCTGTGCCCTCTCGTTCTCGATCCTTTCACAAGTGGGAACAGTTTCTCTCTATCTGCTCTGTCCAGACCCTTCATGATTTTGAATACCTATATCACATCACGTCTCAGCCTTTTCTTCTCCAAGGGAAACAGTCCTAACTTCTCCAATCTATCTTCAGAACTGAAGTTCCTCATCCCTGGAACCATTCTCGTGAATCTTTTCTGTACTCTCTCCAATGTCCTCGCGTCTTTCCTAAAGTGCGGCGCCCAGAACTGGACGCAATACTCCAGCTGAGTATACAAGTATAGCGTCTTATACAAGTTCAACATAACTTCCTTGCTCTTGTACTCTGCCCCTATTAATAAAGCCTAGGCTACTGTATGCTTTATTAACCGCTCTCTCAACCTGTCCTGCCACCTTCAATGACTTAAGCACATCTACAACTATGTCCCTCTGCTCCTGTACCCCCTTTAGAATTGTACCCTTTATTCTATATTGTCTCTCCATGTTCTTCCTACAAAATGAATCTCTCCACATTTCTCTGCATTGAACTTTAACTGCCAGCTTGTCTGTCGTTTTGAAGTTCTACACTATCCTCACAGTTCTCAATGCTTGCAAGTTTCAGATCATCTGCAAATTTTGAAATTGTGTCCTGCGCACCATGGTCTAGGTCATTAATTTATATCAGGAAAAGCAAGGGCCCCAACACTGATCCCTGGGGAACTCCACTACAAACCTTCCTCCAACCCGAAATGCATCCGTTAACCACTACTCTTTGTTTACTGTCACTCAGCCAATTTTGTATCCATGTTGCTACTGTCCCTTTTATTCCATGAACTACAAGTTTGCTCAAGTCTGCTGTGTGGCACTATATCAAACGTCTTTTGAAAGACCATGTACACCACATCAACAGCATTGCCCTCATCAACCCTCTCTGTTACCTCTTCAAAAAACTCCAGCAAGTTAGTTAAACACGATTTTCCCTTAAGAAATCCATCCTGGCTTTCCTCAATTAACTCTCATTTGTCCATGTGACTATGATTTTTTTTTCCCGAATTATTTTTACCAGAAGTTTTCCCACCACCGAAGTTAAACTGACTGGCCTGTAGTTGCTGGGCTTATCTTTACACCCTTTTGTGAACAAGAGAGTTAGTGGGAGCGCGATCATGGGATGAAGATGTACATCTTGATGAGATGAGCTTGGCAAGGATGGTGGTGGAGGAAGATGGAGGAGAGAAGAGGATTGTCATTAGGAGGGGATGAGGAGAAAGTTGACTTTGGAGGAATAAAGAGCAGTAGTTGAACAGATGAGCTCTGTCTTGGAGATGAAGAAACCCATGAGCTTTTACTTGTTCGAAATGAGGGTCAAGGGGTTTTAGGGGATTGTCAGTAATAGAGAAAAGGAGCTTTGCATCATCTTTGCTCTTCAGGGTGAATCTAGAGCAGTGAGCCATTTTGAAAAAGGAGAGTGAGGCCTGATAGAGCTTACATGGCAAAACTAAAGTCTGGTGGTGGATGATTAGGCCAGTTGTACACTCAAGTTGGTCCCTTGGCACTTGGAGATCGAGGATAGGGGCATAGGAAAGGGCAGAACTGGGATGGAAGAAGGTGAAGGGTGAACCTGCTCTTTCTGCCATCTGTAAGACTCCTAAGTGAAATGAGTTTGAACAGTTTCAACCCACTTAGCACTGATTGGATATAAGCTGAATGTACCAAATTGTCCATAATTCGACAGTACGGTGGCGATTTCTATCAAACCGTAAGGATGGATGATTTGGGAAATGAAATCTCACAGCAGTGTGGTAAGTGGTGTTGAGATTTGTGCTTTCACAATTTGGGAATTAAATGTGGAAGAGATTTACTCTGCATCTAATCTATGCTAAACCTTACCTGGAAATGAATCAATCTGACAGTGGGTGCAAAAGGTAGACTTAAGTTCCATTTCCCTTGTCTTGATGAACACCAAAACTATGCAATAACTCCCACTCTCAATATAGTGGCATTTTAACAAATCTAACTTCGTAGATAACCGTGGGCTCTCTGAAAGCTCAGCAGATTTAATCAGTGAGTGGCTGAGTTGTACAGACCAGGGAAGTTCCAGGTAAAATTGCTGGTCTGTAGTAAATTAGATGAAGTCAGCTGGACAACAGTAGAGGCAGTACAGTTGACCTCGGCACCCAGGATTAGGAAACAGAATGTCCTGCACCTGAATGATGCTGTAAGTATGTATATGTATGTCTAATGAGAAGAGTAGGATTATCATTCAACCGTGGTTCCTTCCATGATGAAATGGAATACTTACATTCACTGTCTACATAATGAGCATTTGATTGAGTTACTGGGAGGGTTTCGGTGTCCATGGAACTTTATCCCAGTAAGGTATCAACATCTCAGAGAAGAGCTAAATTGCTGATCTTGTTTTGTTTTTTTGTTTTGTTTAGGAGTCCGTTTGACTTGGTTAGTAGCATTCTTGCCTTGAGTCAGGTTGTGGGTTCAATCTCAATAGCAGGACTTAAGCATATAATCTTGGCTGTCACTCTTGGGGAGTACATACATTTTAAACCAGAGCCCAGACTGCCAGTTCAGTGGATGTGAAAGACCTCATGGCACTGGTGTCCTGCCCAGTATGCCCAATGCTGCAACAATAGATTCGCTGATCATTTATCTCATTGGCTGTGGTATTTGGGGGAATAACTTGACATTTGCTTACATAAATGACTGCACTTCTAAACTAACTCATTAACTTGAAGCATTTTGGGACATCCTAAGAATATAAGGAACTATATAAATGAGATTTATTTAAAGCGTATGTTAAACATTAATCCTCTTCCATCCACACATGACAATGGTGACAATTGTAGTTGCGTTTTGCATAGGTAAAATATTTAATGCATTGATCATTGGATCTTTTCCATTTGCAATGAAAGTGATTTCTTATTCTCGTTCCCCAGTTGCTGTAGTTGGGTATGGATTGGCATTATCTGAAAGACTCTGAAGTAAGATTGCTGCCTTCTCAAGTGGAGATGCGCAACATAGAAACCCATTAAACAAAATCTTAATTTTGTAACTGATCTTCAAAAATAATAGAATCTTGCTGGTGACTCTTGCTCTTTAATCAAACAGAGCTGTAAATCAGGACTGACTCGTTAATACATCGTATTCATCTGTTTAACTCAGCATGACATTGAAAGCAATCGAACCACCACAAAGCCCAAGAAGAGTTACATTGCTACGCAGGGCTGTTTGCAGAACACGGTGAATGACTTCTGGAGGATGGTTTTTCAAGAAAACTCGAGTGTAATTGTCATGACTACAAAAGAAGTGGAACGAGGAAAAGTAAGTCTTACTGAACATGAATTGTAGAGATTGACTTTGGGTAACCTGTCGATCCTGGGGACTAGATTAATGAGTGAGGAGTTGGAAACCTGTTAATCACCATTTGATGTGTGCTCGTTCCTGGCAGGGCTAGCCATACTAGTCTGTCTCAAATGCCGCTGAGTTGTGTTCTTTTGTATGTTTCAAAAGTCTCCATGAGCATTTCCATTTGAAGACTGGGACCTCAGTAGTGTTAATACAGTTCCAAAGCAGCAGGGTCCCAGAAAGCCCCATTGTCTCTGTCGCATGATTACTCCTCTTTGAATGCAATGTTTCAAAGTACGTGTTTAGATTATAACTCCCAGGATGCAGTTAAGTTCAAAATGCACCGTCTGATTGGGAAAGCTAATACATTTGTCCCACATACCATCTTTGAGAATTTTTTCTCCCTGGATCTAATTTTCAAACCGTTCTTATCAAAGTTCACCACATTCTCAATGCTATTAAACTGGTGAGTTAACTTCTCCTGAGGTCCAGAGCTCTTAATTTTAAAATTCTATGCTTTCCAAACTGCCATGTTCTCCCCCCACCCCACCCCCATTTACTTCTGTATTTCCTGGTCCCATGCATCATTAGCCAGACTTCTGCCATTCCCCATCTCCACTCCGTGCACCACCACTGCACTTCCTTGGTCATCCTCATCCAGTGTGCTATAGTCCCTTCCCTACTCCATCCTTTCCAATCAATCTCTCTCTTGCATTCCCTTTCTCTTCATCCAATGCTCTGCTACAATTATTTCCCCTCCTTTTTCTCTTCCCCACTGCTCCAAGTCCACCTTCTCTCTGCTGTTTGTTGCTTCTTGGTCCCTTTCCCACTGTGCCCCAATCCCTGGCTCAGCATAAGCCATCTTAAACGTCACAAGTACGCCCCACCTCAGACTACACATTGACAATGGCATAAAAGATCACCCAGTCTGAAATGCAGACTGAGAATGCTGTAAATATATAGCAGGTCAGTCAGTATTTGAGAAAAATTGATATTTCAGATGGTTTGCCTTGCGAGGCCCCACCCAAAATATAAACTATCAGATGTTCATTTTTTTTTTTAAAGAGATACAGCACTGAAACAGGCCCTTCGGCCCACAGAGTCTGTGCCGACTAACAACCACCCATTTATACTAACCCTACAGTAATCCCATATTCCCTACCACCTACCTACACTAGGGACAATTTACAACGGCCAATTTACCTATCACCTGCAAGTCGTTGGCTGTGGGAGGAAACCGGAGCACCCGGCAAAAACCCACGCGGTCACAGGGAGAACTTGCAAACTCCACACAGGCAGTAGCCAGAATCGAACCTGGGTCCCTGGAGCTGTGAGGCTGCGGTGCTAACCACTGCGCCACTGTGCCGCCCCTTGTTGTGCAATTCCAGAGTTTTCTGTTAGTGTAAGCTAAGAAACCTCCAGCTAAATGTACAACTTTACACCGAAGGTTAACTTTATTGACATTTGGTTTTGGATTGCTCTGGCACAAGCATGATGGGCTGAATGGTAAACTGCTGTGCTAGATGATGTTGTAAATCATGTGAATTATGAGAGACTTGAAATGTAGGGACTATATGCTTCACTGACCTTTTGTTTTATTATGCCTCTGTGAAGCACATTGATGTTTTCTAAATTTAACATGTTCTATAAGTGCATTTTGTTTCCACTGGAGCAGAGAAGACTAAAGAGATTTAAGAGGTTTATCGAAAGTTTGGATAGTGAAAAGGAAAAGACTATTGTCTCTAGGAAGTGAGTGATGAAGAATCATCAAATTAGATGCATCACTGAGAATAAGAGGAGAAAGTAGGAGCAATGCCTTTGCACAAAGGGTTGTTGGAGCATGAAATCCTTTGCACCAGGGACTGGTTGACGCAGAGACTATTGCTTTTAAAGGAAAATTGGATAAATATTTAAAGCAGGGAAAAATACAAGACTATGGCAGTAAAGGTATACAGGCTATGGTGTACCATAGGGACTTGTAAATGGACTGAGGCCTGGATATGAATCTGAACTTGGGAGTGAAGTTGGCTGAATGTTTTGTCTAACAGAACAGGCCTTCCTCACATATTCTTCTCAATGACACTTGCTGAGTTTATATATCCTAATGTTTGAAGTAAGCTTCTTTATGCTAATGCATCTGTTTCAGAGCAAATGTGTGAAATACTGGCCAGACGAAATGTCTTTGAAGGAATATGGTGGTATGCGTGTTAGGAATGTTCGAGAGAACCCAGCCCACGATTATATCTTGAGGGAGCTCAAACTCTCTAAAGTAGGACAGGTAAGACTGGTTGTAAGAATTGCTCTTGGGTGGGGTGGGTGCGTGTGTATTCCTGCCTCCTAGATTTGTTCATTTTTCATTATTGGAGGGGTGAGAGTAGAGGCCTGCTTTAGGTCGGGAAAAAGAACCCGACCCAAACCTGACCCGGCCCGAGTCCCTCCGATGTTGTCCTGAGCCCGACCCAACTCGAACCCGCCACTACTCGGCCCGGCCCGACCATCCGTTTACTTACCTTCCTGACATCGAACCTGAAAGAAGCTGCAGTGCATGTGCGAGACGTCACTCGCTCGCTGCGCAGACTCCATTTCATCCCGGACTCCCAGCTCAGGTAAGTTTTTTTTTTTTTAATTTCTAATGCATGCCAGCAGAGCTACCAGTCTGTGTCTGGCCCGACCCAACCCGAACCCAATATATGTCGTTGGGTTCGGGTCGGGTAGCAGGCCTCTAGGTGAGAGTATTTCTCAGTGTCTGACTTGAATATAAATCTCTGTTTTAGGGGAGCACTGAAAGGACTGTGTGGCAATATCACTTCAAAACGTGGCCAGATCATGGTGTTCCCAGTGATCCAGGTGGTGTCCTGGATTTCCTTGAAGAAGTCAATATCAAACAAGAGAACATCCCAGAAACGGGGCCGATCGTTGTTCACTGCAGGTACAGAAAAAGATTGGGTTTGGAGGAAAGAATTTAATTTCAATAATGTGAGAGTCATGTTCCTTTTGACAACAGTCCTGTCTGAAACTGCACCAATAGTCTAATACAAGAACAGTCTAATACTGTTACTTAACTGTGTTTTGAAAAGGAATTGGTATAATAGTTATTGCTGATTACCTGTGATGTACACCAAGCAAAGTACTGGTTTCCTATGGAAATTAGGTCATTCAGTGGATTAGGGTGCAGTCTTTTCACCAGTGGATGGCATGAAACACTGTTCTTTTCTGTTATTTGTAAGGGTTGGCAGGAAATAAGGAAGGTGCAACTCCATTTATAGTGTGTGTGAATCCACAGACATCTTTTTGGCACTAAATTGGCTGTCTTTTATTGGAGAGGCCACACACTAGGGTGACTGATTTAAGAAATTAATGTGCCTCATCTTTTGCCATAAAATAGGTAGTGAGGTTTGGCTTATAGATTGGTGAAGTGGAGGAAGCTTTACTCTGTCTCTAACTGGAGACTGACACTGGAAAGGGAAAAATTGGTTGTCCACTTCCCAACATGAGAGATCCTGCAATTAGAAAGCTTGATGTGCATATCTCCTCATTGAAGCTGTTTACTTGAATCTGTATTTTACTCTTGGCCCTCTGCAACCCCACCTCAGGATGTTAACTGCTCGCTAGATACAATCCCACAGGTACCTGTTGCCTCCTGTCCATCACCAAGTGGCTGCTGTTCATGTGGGAGCCTCAACACTGAAGCAACGCTATTTCACTTGATCAGAGCTGAGCCCAACCTTACCCTCATGCAAGTGTCCACATGTGCTCAACATTCAAGAGCTGAAATTTTCCACTATCACTGAAGCCAGATGGAACGCTTCTACTGTCACTCCAGCTAATTCAGCACAAATCAGAACAAACCTTCCTGGTTCTGTCCTGAGGGGTTATTCTGGCCAACAGGAGGACTGTGGATAAGCAATGGTCTAGTATGGTGAGAAAATGGATGTGGAAGATTGCATACCATTACTGTGGTGTAGTGTGCATTTTATTTTTAAGTTGCAGTTCCTGCCCTGTGAGCTAATTGTGTCCTCACTCTCAAAATCCATAACAATCCTTTTTTCAAAATTTTGTTTTAATGTTGAAAAACATGCATGTCAAATTAACCGCTACAACAATAAGAATATTTCCATATAATTGAACAAGTCAGTGAATACAAACTTGAGGGCTTTTAGTGTTGTTTCAACCCCTCAGTTGGACCTTTGCCATGGATTCCACTGCTTAAGCTTAATGGACTAGCTAGGGAGAGGCAGGAGGAGATCTGGGAGTGATAATAAACCCAACACTTGCTATGTCCAATTGTTGCAAAGTAGCAGTCAGAAAAACAAACAATGCTGAGTTGTATTGCCAAATCTGTGTAAATCTGATGCTGTTGTGTTGAAGCTGTATAACATGCGCAGGTTGCACTTTTGCTTCAGTTTTGGCCACTAAAGCACGACAGAAACATTCAAGCCCTGAGAGTAGTACAGTGAAGAGCCACAAGACTGATCTCTGTTGTTGGAGCCAAGCGTAATTGGAAAAGGTTGGGACAATTTGGACTCTTTAACCACCTTTTACTGGTGTATAGGATACTAACTGGAATATAACTGGTTAATCCAGAGCACTATTTTAAATTGCATGACTACAAGACAAGGGGATGAATCTGCAAATTGGATAAGGCAAGTTCAGAATTGATGCCAGGAAGCACTACTTCACTCTGATTAATGCCCAGGATGGTCTTGCGGAGTAAGTAGTTTGGATAGAAACTCTGGAATCATTCTAGAGATAAGATGCTGTGAGGGAATGTGGAAGCCTGAGCTGAATGGTCTCCCTGTTTTATGCTTATGTTTATGTTTAGAGATACAGCACTGAAACAGGTCCTTCGATCCACCGAGGCTGTGCCGACCATCAACCACCCATTTATACTAATCCTACACTAATCCCATATTCCTACCACATCCCCACCTGTCCCTATATTTTCCTACCACCTACCTATACTAGGGGCAATTGCTAATGGCCAATTTACCTATCAACCTGGAAGTCTTTGGCATGTGGGAGGAAACCGGAGCACCCGGAGGAAACCCACGCAGACACAGGGAGAACTTGCAAACTCCACACTGGCAGTACCCAGAATTGAACGCGGGTCACTGGAGCAGTGAGGCTGTGGCGTTAACCACTGTGCCGCTTTATCAGAACATCTTGTTATATTTCATGTACAGGTGCTTTATATTCTTTTGTCTATCAAGAGAATGACGACATTTTTATATTACTCACTGTTTACCTGATTGGTCTGAAATGACTCCTAACCTTAATAATGTGCTTTACTGAAACTGGCCTTGTACTCCTTTTCTTCTGTTCCTGTGCTCCTCAATAGAGAGAGTAACCAGTCTGCTAATTTAACTCTGTTGCTAATGTGTGAGTACTTTAAACCCTAATGGAGCAGACAAGTGCTGAATCACATGCCAGTCTTGAGCCAATTCAGATCACTCCACGTGATTATCAAGAAATGGCTGAGCGCACAGGATACGGCAAAGGCTACAGCTGTAGTGCTGAAGACTTGTGCTCCAAAACTAGTTGTTGCATGCCAAGCTGTTCCAGTACAGCTACATCACTGGCATCTACCAGACAAAGTGGAAAATTGTCCAGGTATGTCCTGGCCACAAAAAAAAATGGCTGGGCAAATCCAATCTGGCCAGTTACTGGCCACTTCCATCAGGAAAGTGATGGGTTGTGATGTTGATAGCGCTATTAAACGTCACTTACCAATAACCTGCTGGCTAATGCCCAGTTTGGGTTCTGCCAGGATCACTCAGCTCCAGACCTCATTACATCCTTGGTCCAAACCATAAACAAAAGAGCTGAATTCCAGGGGTGAGGTGGGAGTGGCTGTCCTTGACATCAAGGCACCATTTGACCGTGTGGCATCAAGGAACACTAGCAAAATTTACATCAGTGGGAATCAAGGGAAAACTCTTCACTGGCTAGAGGCATATCTAGCACAAAGGAAGATTATTGTCATTTTTGGAGGCCAATCATAAAAAGTTAGCATGCAGATACAGCAAATAATTAGGAAGGCAAATGGAATGTTAGTCTTTATTGCAAGGAGGATGGAGCTTAAAATTGGGAAATTCTGCTGCAACTATACAGGGCATTGGTGAAAGCTAGAGTACTATGTACAGTTTTGGTCTCCTTACTTAAGGACGGATATACTTGCATTGGAAACAGTTGAGAAGATTCAGTAGACTGATTCCTGAGATGAAGGGGTTGTCTTATGAGGAAAGGTTGGGTCTGTTGTCATTGGAGTTTAGAAGAATGAGAGGTGATCTTATTGAAATATAAGATTCTGAGGGGACTTGACAGGGTAGCTGCTGAGATGATGTTTACGCTGGTCGGGGAATCCGGAACTAGTGGGCACAATATTGCATCTCCCTTTTAAGACAGAGATGAGGAGGAATTTCTTCTGAGGGTTGTTAATCTTTGGAATTCTCTTCCCCAGAGAAGAGTGTAGGCTGGGTCATTGAATATATTCAAGGTTGAGCTGGACATATTTTTAATCTACGAGGGAGTGGAGGGTTATGGGAGACAGGCAGGAAAGTGGAGTTAAGGTCGCAAGCAGATCAGCTGTGATCTTATTGAATGACAGAGCAGGCTCGAGGGCCCGAAAGGCATACTCCTGCTCTTATTTCTTATCTTATGAACCCCTAGACATCGATGCAGAAGTTCCTCTGTGCAGTGTCTTAGGCCCAACCATCTTCATCTGCTTCATCAGTGACCTTCCCTCCATCATAAGGTCAAATGTGGGGATGTTTGCTGATGATTATACAATGTTCAGTTCCATTCCTCAGATACTTAAGCAAGCTGTGCCCACAGGCAGCAAGACCTGTACAACATCCGGGCTTGGGCTGATGAGTGGCAAGTAACATTCGCACCACACATGTGCCAGACAACGACTGTTTCCAACAAGAAAGTCTAACCATCTCCCCTTGACATTCAGTGACAATACCATCGCCAAATCCCCCAACAACATCCTGACGATCACCGTTGATCAGAAAACTAGCTGGACTAGCCTTAATAATACTGCACTGCAAGAGCAGGTCAAGGGCTGGCTATTCTGCGGTGAGTGACTTGCCTTCTGAGTCCACTGTCAACTGTTTACAAGGCACAAGTCAGGAGTGTATTGGAATGCTTACCACTTGCCTGGATGAGTGAAGCTCCAATGGCACTCGAAGCTTGATACCATCCAGGACAAAGAACCCGTTTGCACCCCAGCTACCACCTTAAACATTCACTACTTCCACCCTGACACGATGTGGCTGCAGTATGTATCATCTACAAGTTGCAGTGCTGGAACTCGCCAAGTCGCCTTCGAGAGCATTTACCACCGAGAAGGACAAGAGAAGCTGCCACATGGGAACATCACCACCTCCAAGTCACTCCTTTATCGTTGCTGTTTCAAAATTGTGGATCTCCCCACTTAACTCAAGAGGTGAGGTGAGAGTGACTGCCCTTGACTTTAAGGCATTTGACTGAGGTGTAGCATCAAGGAGCCCAAGCAAAATGAGAGTCAGTGGGGAACTCTCCACTGGTTGGAGTCATACCTAGCACAAAGGAAGATGCTTGTGGTTGTTGGAGTCCCAGGAGGATATCACTGCAGGAATTTCTGAGGGTAGTGTCCTCGGCCCAACCATCTTCAGCTGCTACATCAATGACCTTCCCTCCATGTGGTCAGAAGTGGGATATTCGCTGATGATTGCACAATGTTCACCATTCACGACTCCTCCAATACTAAAGCAGTCCGTGTCCACATGCAACAAGACCTGGACAACATCCAGGCTTGGGCTAATAAGTGGCAAGTTGTGTTTGCACTGCACAAGTGCCAGGCTATGACCATCTCCAGCAAGAGAGTCCAACCATCTCCCCATAACATTCAATGGCATTGCCATTGCTGAATCCCCCACAATCAACATTCTGGGAGTTACTTTTGACCAGTAACTGAACTGGACCAGCCATATAAGTACTGTAGCTACTAGAGCAGGTCCGAGGTTAGAACTTCTGTGGTGAGTAACTCGCCTCCTGACTCCCCAGTGCCTGCCCACCATCTACAAGGCACAAGTCAGGGGTGTGATGGGATACTCTGCACTTGTCTGGATGAGTGCAGCTCCAACAACACTCAAGAAGCTCGATACCATCCAGGTCAAAGCAGCCCGCTTGATTGGCACCCCATCCACCAGCTTCAACATTCACTCCCTCCACCACCAATGCACAGTGGCAGTAGTGTGTACCATCTACAAGATGCACTGCAGCAACTCACCATGGCTCCTTCGACAGCACTTTTCCAAACCCGCAACCTCTACCACCTTGAGGGACAAGGGTAGCAGATGCATGGGAACACCACCACCTGCATGTTGCCCTCCAAGCCACACACCATCCTGACTTGGAACTATATCACCGTTCCTTCACTGTCGCTGGGTCAAAATCCTGGAACTCCCTTGCTAACAGCACTGTTGGTATACCTACACGTGGACTGCAGCGGTTCAAGCCGACAGCTCACCACCACCTTCTTATGTTCAATTAGGGATGGGCAATAAATGCTGGCCTGGCCAGCAACGCCCACATACTGTGAAAGAATGGAAAAAAGCCTCTGTGGGAATATCTTCACCACACGGTCTGCAGCAGTTCAAGGAGGCATCTTTTCAAGAGCAGCTAGCAATTAGAGTCAGGGACCCGCTCCTGCAGATGGGCAACGGGAACACGCCATAACCTGCTTCCTGTCCCGAGAAGTTGACCCAAGCCAGTAGCACCTTGAGAGAGTCTCTACGCACATACACAACTTTTTCTTTCACCCTGCCATGTCCATTTGTGGCATGCTAAAATTTATTGTAGAGACATGCAAAGCATACTGACCATGTACTGTGACAATGTGAAAGTGCATCAAGTAAACCAGAATAATCGATTAAAATTCATTTTAAAAAAAAAATGATTTAGCTGTTTCCTGATTTGATTTGTAATTTTGTGATTTTATATCAAGCCCATATTACAAAGGTTAGCAGAGCAGCTATTCTAAAATTTGGCTACAGTTAATTGGCTTGAAGTTTCAGTGGCTCCAGTGTGAAGTAGATGGCTGCTTTATGACAGAATATCCCAGTAGTTGTTCCATTGCTGCCTAATTTGCAAATCTTAAGTTGGAGTATCCTGGAGCATGGTTTACAAAACTCCTATATCACCTGCCAATTCATTATGTTTAAAATAATATGATCTACGTGTTGCAAGTGTCATGGTACTGTTGTCAGAAGGGTGCAGAACTCAGCCCTGCATCTTGAACTTCCTCAGTGAGACAGCAGCAGAGCAAGATATGTCTGCCCACAGCCTACTCGTTCCCAAATCCACCAAGCTGTAATTGCACATTTTTAGCAGCCAGCTTACAAAGTATCTCTGCTAAAGAGCTGGGAGCAGGTTAACCTTTCCTGTCTTGACTGGCCATTCATGTGAAATGTTTCTTTTTATTCACAAATATTTGGGATTTGTTTTTGAGGAATGCAAGGTGAGTGGTGTTTTCTGTTGTAATTGCTTTATTTATTTCCCCTCAGCTATCCTGTCGTAAAGTTGGGGAGTCCAGCAGCTCACCAAAGTGCTATTTTTTTTTTAATGTGCTATTCAACTGAAGAAATCATAGCTGTTCCTATCCTCACCCAGTATCCACATCAGTTTCCAGTTGGTGGCCCCAGAATTTGCCAAAACTGAGACTAATGTTGCTCCCCTAATGTCAGCAGAGCAGAGATTAGTCAACCCAACACAGACCAGGGATGGAATCTGGTAACACCCTAATTTATATGACTTTAATTCACTTCCAATGGAGAGTTGGTCATAGTTAGAATTTCTGTTGTGGATGAAAAAGTGAAATTTGATCCTTTGTCAAAAGCCTGTCACTGGGCCATGCTTGAGGCTGGTGCAGTGCAGTCACTAAGTGGGTTTTTGAATGCAAACAGCAAATTAAAAATACTGACAACAATCCTTTTGGGGACAGTGAAAACAGCTTTTATCTTCAAATCAGCTAATAAGGGAAAACAAAAACTTAGTGACAAGACTGATGTGGAGTTAATCATCACGTGCTCTCTCCCCTCCCCCCGCCCCCAGTTCGAAAGTGTGGGCTGTCCCACGTGCACGTGCGCTTTCTGTTTCTTCCCACCCCCCCTCTCAAATTCCCTTTTGGCCCTTCCTCTTCCCTCCCTCCTTGCTCATTAAACGTAGGCAAGTTGGCCACCGGGAAATAGAGCAGTTCCTACTTTTTACATTCATTGTCAGCTCAAGCACTCCTATGTCAGTTGTTGCACATTAAGAGTAAAGCTCGTCCTTGCATTACCCCTGTAATAGTCCTTAGTTCTGGTACCAGCAGAATTCCCCCCTATCAAAGCACATTTACATGTCTACGTTTGGTCTCTGAAATCCAAATGGTGGAAGTTTTAACTAATCCTTATGTAAAATACTGAAAATCAAGTCTTTTCTTCCAACAGTGCTGGGATTGGGCGCACGGGGACCTTTATAGTGATTGACATTCTGATCGATATCATCAGAGAGAAAGGTGGGTATGCACCTGCGAACTGGCTGTTCATTCACAGCAGACCTCCGCTTCCTTAAAAAAACAAAAGGGGATTCCTTTCCTATTGTAGCGAACCAGGCATTTTAAGTAAAATTTAAATCCCAAGAGGCTGGGCCATTGAACATTCTGTCTTATTTGCTGTTCTTGTGTGCAGTCTGCATCTTGAATGCAAAAGCAGGCCTGGTGTGTCAATCATTTTAAATTAAACACTTCCAAATTTCTCTTGTTCGCTGGGTGAGTATAAATTCCTGTGTGGGTGGTTGGATTAACCTTTTTTTTTTGGCGTGTATTTAGAGCTGTGTGTGAGACAGCTCTTAAATGTGGTTGTGTGGGGGTCATGGTTGATGGTTTGCGTAAATTTTGAACTGGGGTCTGTTGTATTATACTTTGTAAATTGTGTTTTGGGGAGTGGCTTGATCCATAAATCCTTCAATGGGGATGTGATGTGTGATGTGGCATTCTGCACTGTAGGTGTGGATTGTGACATTGATGTTCCAAAGAGTATCCAGATGGTGCGGTCACAGCGTTCTGGGATGGTTCAAACAGAGGCTCAGTACCGATTCATTTACATGGCTGTTCAGCACTACATCGAAACACTGCAGCGTCGACTCGAGGAGGAGCAGGTACAACATGTTCAGTGAGCAGAAATGTTAATGCTCGTTATATTAAAAATGTTCTAGTCTACAAACAATTGGCGTTTCACTGTCCTGTTTAAAGTTGGTTGTTCGTTGCAATAACAGATTAGGTTGATTCAGGCCAATATATTACTTCTGTCAATGGGAAAGGGCCATCCTATCCAACTTGTGCTTAGGAAAGGAGATTGCGTAGGTAATAAGTTTTGATCTTGCTCCTCGTTAAAAGTATGAAAAAATTACATATGGTGCTTTCATAGTAGAAAGGTACTGACTGTTAGCAGCAGTTGAGAAACCTTTGCTATCATGCCAATTAACAATGCTAATGATTTGTACAATTTTACTGGATACAAAAAAAAATCTCCATGAACAGCTCACCCCCACTACTGTTAGTGGATGCGTATCTCAATTTGGAACTGAACCAAATACACCATAATATTCTGGGTTAAAGCCCCCAAGTTCGCTGATCTCTGTTGTGATGTCCGAAGGAATATTACAATTTTTTCAGCATTCATAATAAACATAACTTAAATAGGAGCAGGAATAGGCCATACAATGAGGAAAGTTCAGCCAGGGTTTCTGTTACCGATTGCTCTCCAATGACTCCTGCTGAGAAGTGTGCATATATGGATGTGTGGTGAGGAAACTTATTGGTCCTGCTCACTCTTGATAGGGTAGACACTGGGAGGATGTTTCCCCTGGCTGGAGAATCTAGAACATTGACCATTTAGGACTGAGATGAGAAATTTCTTCACTCAAAGGGCTGAAGATCTTCATAATTCTTTACCCCAGAGAGCTGTGGATGCTCAGTTGTTAAATATGTCCCAAGAGCGAGATCAATAGATTTTTGGATGCTAAGGGATATGGGGATAATGCAGGAAGATGCAGTTTAAGTAGAAGATCATATTGAATGGCGGAACAGGCTTGAAGGGGCAAATGGCCTATTCCTATTTCTTATGTTCGTATAGCTGAATAATTGTCACTTGGGTGAGGTAGCTACAAAGCTGTATCCCAACAAAATTCAGTGTTTTTAGAAGAAGAGGAAGTTTTTGGGGAAAAAAACAAATTCATATTCAGTTTTAGAGAGAAGTTGTCTCCAGTATATATATTGAATTAGTTTATAGGGTGCAAACAAATTTAATGGACTCAGTTTGGCACAGCCACATCACAAAAGACCAGGGCCCCCTTAAACTAAAATCACTGAACCCTGGAGAGGGAAGGTGCCGCTAACATCTGACATAGAGGAAATAGCTGTCTTTATTTTTCATCTCTCACTTGTAAACATCGGTGGGTGCAGTCATATAAGGCCCTCAGCAGAGAAATGAATCTCTCTAAATATTTGTTACAATTTTGTAGATCAAATAGTTAAACTGATGGAACCATTTTATATAGACAGTAGCATCTGGAGTGATGGACAGGTAGCTCAGTAAATGCTGTCTTCCTGTGTGCATTGGATTGTCAGCCGGGTATATTGGACTGCCCTACTAAACAGAAAAGTTGCAATATCTCCTTATACCTTGCTCATCTTTATAATTTCCATAGATCTAAATTATTTGTCAACCACGTACAGAGCAGTTTGTGTGCTGGAATTCTGAAAGACTAGGTAGTTAACTTTTTTTTAGTGAATGCAAGGTTCTCTGGTATTAGGCCTCCACAGGGATGCTTTCCAGAGTCAAGGCTCAAGGGCTATATTTATTAATGACTTGGATAATGGGATAGAAAGCCACATAGCCAAGTTTGTTGATAACACAAAGGTAGGTGACATTGTAAGCAGTGTAAGTGGAAGCATAACATTTCAAAGAGTTATTAATAGATTAGATGAATGGGCAAAACTGTGGCAAATGTAGGCAATTGAGGTTATCCACTTTGGACCTAAAAAGTATAGAACACGGTACTTTCTAAATGGCGAAAAGCTAGAAACAGTGAAGTTCCATAGCAATCTGCAGGCTCAGGTACATGCATTAAAATGTTATAAACAGGTACAGAAAATTATCAAAACGTTGAATGAAATGCTGGCCTTTATATCGAGAGGACTAGAATACAAGGGGGTAGAAGTCATGCTTCAGTTATACAAAGCCCTGGTTAGACCACACTTTAGGAAGTATATATTGGTCTTGGAGGGAGTGCAGCGTAGATTTGCCAGAATACTATCTGGATTCCAAGGGTGCAATAACAAGTGCACATTACACAAACTAGGGTTGTATTCTCTGGAACTTAGAAAGTTAAGGGGTGATTTGATCAGTCTTTGAGATAAGGGAACAGATAGGGTGGATGGAGACAAACCATTTCCGTTGGTTGGGACTAGAGGGCATAGTCTAAAAATTAGAGCCAAATCTTTCAGGAGTGAAATTAGGAAACACCTCCAAACTTCTATCCTCCTTTGTGTATGGAACACTCTTCCACAATCGGCAATTAATACTAGATCAATTAATTTTAAATCTGAGATTGATAGATTTATGTTAACCAAAGATGTTAAGGGATTTGGAACAAAGGAATTAGGTCACAGATCAGCCATGATCTCATTGAATTGCGGAACAGGGGCTACTCCTGTTCCTAAGGGGGGGTGTGGTTAATGTGGGGTGCTCCGCTCCATAATTGTGTGGCAGGGAGGGTGTAGGGTACAGTATGGGTTTTGTGAGCAAGGGGAGGATAGGCCTGTTTTGTCTTTTTTAAAAGGAGAAAGATCAGAATTGTATTTTTTCCCAAAATAACTCTGCCTGTGTTGGAACAAATTCTTGTGTAAGCATTCTAAGAAGAACCCTGACTCTTCCAGAAAAGCAAGATAAAAGGCCGTGAATACACAAACATCAAGTATTCTTTATCAGACCTGACAAGTGCAGGAGATCAGAGTCCTTTCCCACCCTGCACACCCAATCCAGCATGTACAGAGTAAGTACAATCCATTCGCCTTGATTTTACAATATTCCCATTATTGCTATAATGCTGTAATTCATTCATGCATGTCTGAAATCTTTGCCCACACAAGTTATATAAGATTGACTAGCCGTTGAAGTGGATGGTTATTTTAACTCTGACTTCAGCTTGAGTGCAGCCCAGACTAAAGAGACTAAAATGTCTCCTCTCCGCTGGCTGCAGCGGCCGAAAGGTGGCCTCAACTCATTGTAGTAGATACAAATGCATAGTATGAAGCTGCTCCAAATTAAATTGGTACTGATCATGGTCACAAAACCAGAATGAAGGTTAGAGAAATATAATGGCCTGTGATGCAGTATGAGGTGCTCTTCTGAAATTGAAATAAAATAGAAGGAGCTTTACTCTGTCTAGTTACCGATACTGAATGCCCTCTACTCAGGCCCATGTATCATCTAGATAAGCAAGCATAAACCCAATCAGTTTAAACTATGGTATTAAAACCCTCCTGGGTGGAGACCCTCTGCAAATGTTGGCACAATCCTAGCTTCCAAAGACCATCATAGTTGCCCAAACTGCTTTCATGGCTGAGTGTGGATTGTCTGATTACAGACAAAAATCCCCTAACTTTATGGATGCATTCATAGTGCCCTCCCACCAACCACACCCCAGCTCCCGAGTTTGATAGCCTGTGGTATGAACATAAAGAACACATATTTCAAAGGAATACAATGCACTGCCTGTGTCCAGTGAAGGGCTCTCTTTTGAGGGGCAAGTTCAGTTCAAGTCTCCACTAAAGTAATTGTATGTCATAGTTATACAGCACAGAAGCAAGCCCTTCGGCCCATTGTGTCTGTGCCGGCCATCAAGCACCTAACTATTCTAATCCCATTTTCCAGCACTTGGCCCATAGCCTTGTATGCTATGGCGTTTCAAGTGCTCATCTAAATATTTCTTAAATGTCGTGAGTGTTCCTGCCTCTACCACCTCTTCAGGCAGTGCGTTCCATATTCCAACCACCCTCTGGGTAAAAAATTGTTTCCTCAAATCCCCTCTAAACCTCCTTCCCCTTAGCTTAAGTCTATGCCCCCTGGTTATTGACCCCTCCGCTAAGGGGAAATGTTTCTTCCTATCTAACCTGTCAATGCCCCTCATAATTTTGTATACCTCAATCAGGTCTCCCCTCCGCCTTCTCTGCTCTAAGGAAAACAACCCTAGCCTTTTCAGTCTTGCTTCATAGCTGAAATGCTCCAGCCCAGGCAACATCCTGGTGAATCTCCTCTGCACCCTCTCCAGTGCAATCACATCCTTCCTATAGTGTGGTGACCAGAACTGTACACAGTACTCCACCTGTGGCCTAATTAGCATTTTATGCAGCTCCATCATAACCTCCCTGCTCTTATATTCTGTGCCTTGGCTAATAAAGGCAAGTATCCCATATGCCTTCCTAACCACCTTATCTACCTGTGCTGCTGCCTTCAGTGAACTATGGACAAGTACACCAAGGTCCCTCTGACCCTCTATACTTCCGAGGGTCCTACCATCCATTGTATATTCCCTTGCCTTGTTAGTCCTCCCAAAATGCATCACCTCCTACTTCTCAGGATTAAATTCCATTTGCCACTGCTCCACCCATCTTACCAGCCTATTTATATTGTCCTGTAATCTCAGGCTTTCCTCCTCACTATTTACGACACCACCAATTTTCGTGTCATCTGCGAACTTACTGATCATACCTCCTATATTCACGTCTAAATCATTAATGTGCAAACAGCAAGGGTCCCACCACCGATCCCTGCGATACACCACTGGTCGCAGGCTTCCACTCGCAAAAACAACCCTTGACCATCACCCTCTGCCTCCTTCCACTAAGCCAATTTGGGATCCAATTTTCCAAATTGCCCTGGATCCCATGGGCTCTTACCACTTTAACCAATCTCCCATGCGGGACCTTATCAAAAGCCTTACTGAAGTCCATGTCGACTACATCAACTGCTTTACCCTCATCTACATGTCTAGTCAGCACCTCGAAAAATTCAATCAAATTATTTAGACACGATCTCCCCCTGATAAAGCCACGCTGACTATCCCTGATTAAGTCGAAGTGGAGATTAATCCTGTCCCCCAGAATCTTTTCCAATAGTTTCCCAACCACTGATGTTTGCCTGTAATTACCTGGTTTATCCCTGCTACCCTTCTTAAATAATGGTACCACATTCGCTGTCCTCCAATCCTCTGGTACCTCTCCTGTGGCCAGAGAGGATTTGTAAATTTGTGTCAAGCCCCTGCTATCTCCTCCTTTGCCTCACATAACAGCCTGGGATACATCTCATCTGGGCTACATTAGTGGGATTATAGACTGGGGAAAGGAAGGAGAAATGCTTAAATAAAGTAACAGACACATGAAACATTGATCTGTAAAAGGCAAGAAAGGTGCAGTAAATGAGAAGATGGTTGGATGATGGAATATATAGAGGGCACAAAGTATAATGGAAGGTGAATGATTTTGGATTGAAGTGATCTTTCCTGTAGTGTTTGATTGAGAAGACCAAAAGCCCAAGATGCTGTCAATGGATTTATCTATTTCTGGAAAATAGCTTTATGCTGAACTGAATTTATAGATTGAGAACAAGACACCAATATCTTCATGTAGGAAGAGCTGGAGAATTTCATTTGTTCATCACAATATATGTAAACAAAAGCCATCGGTGCTGTAGGTGGGGGATACCTGTAATTATTTCATTTAAGTAATGTTAGCAAACAAGATTTGCAAACCAGCGCTGTGTAGAATTAGTTTCCACAGCTGAGAAACCCACGTATTAATGTGCACTTGTCACTACTTGGCTGCATATCACTGGTTTCCGTATCTGCCCTTTTTCGAGATTGTAAGTGTGTGTGGGTTTCCCTGAACCCAACCAGGTCATGTCTGACTACAACCGTCTTATTATTTAATGGGGATTAAACACTGGGGACCTTTTGGTTAAAAGTGTGCCTACCCAGTCATATCTCCCAGCCAAACAGCAAAGCTACCGGTGCTCCCTGTTATTTGAGTAAATGGTACAGGAACTACAGACAAGGAGAAGACACACAGTTAAATGTGAATATCTAAAAGTTGCTGCTGAGTTGCACTGCTCCACTGTTAGCTTTACGAAAGCAGCATCTTGCTCGCAGATTTTTTTCAGAAACTTGCTTTATTTGCCCATTAAACTCACAGCAGAAAGTTAAGTCTGTCATTATAAGTGTAAATACCCTTTTTAATGATGTGATGAGTATTAATGACTGCCAAGCAACATCTTTGGCTCTAAAAATGAACTATTACAAGTGTGGTGTCTCATTCCTTCAAGTTTTGAATTTTTGGGAAAGATTTTAAACGTATTTTTTTTTTTCATTTGTCTTTTCTCACATCCTATCTTACTTTCCCTCTCTTTATTTCTCTTTCTGTACCTGATTTAACATTGAATTCCCTCCCTCCCCCTTAATTCACCATCCTTCTCATTCCTTCCTGTGTTTATTTCCAATCCTTAAATCTCATCAGTTAAGGAGATACCTTGTTGGTAACCCTGTTGATTTCAGCTCCCAGATTCCCTACTTCCTTTGCTGTGTCATTATCAGCTCACACTTCCATTAACTTTGTGGGCAAAAATGTTTTGAGCTGAATGGTGCAGGGGCAAATCTGACTTACAGACTCCAGTGAGACCAAGTTCTGGCCCTTTATAATCTTGGCATGTATTGAAAGTGAAATTGATTTAGGTTTGCTTAAGTTTTAAAATCGTTACCTGCACTGAAAGTGAACGTGGTGCAGGGGGTGAGTAATGATGCTGCAGCACATGTAATTTAGTGGAGCTCTCAAATAAGTATCACTAGAGTACTGTATCACTTGAGGTGGGATCATTTTTGTATGATTACTTTAGGTCTCCTGTCTGTACTTGTTTTAAATGCTTTATTTAGGTTGATTTTCTGTAGCATGTAGGTGAAAGTTTGTATTTAGTTCAAACATGCAAATGGTCTTGTGACTGCGCCGGGAGTGCAACTAATTCCATTGTTCATAATGGGAGTTCTCATAGGCTGAGAAATTTCATCATACAAACAGCAGTTTCCTGCTGATAGACTCTCATTAATGTGAGTTGAGGTAAAGACAGTGTAAAGTAGCGAATTGTGGTACAAAATGCATTTGCTGAAAAGTAATCTCTCAATGATCAATTTAGGGAGTACATTGGGAGTGAAATTGGGTTCTTTTTTAATGAAAATGTTTGGCACATGATTTCATTTTCCAGTGCTGCAATATTGTTTGTGTATTATTGGAAATGATACCTGGTTGTGTTTTCTTTCCAGCAACTTGCTGTAGTTAAAAAAAAAAAAAAAAAATTGATCCCACACTGTAGTACTGGTAAAATGAGTTAAAACATTGAGGGCGGCGCAGTGGTTAGTACCGCAGCCTCAAAGCTCCAGCGACCCGGGTTCGGTTCTGGGTACTGCTTGTGCGGAGTTTGCAAGATCACCCTGTGACCGCGTGGGTTTCCGCCGGGTGCTCTGGTTTCCTCCCACATGCCAAAGACTTGCGGGTTGATAGGTAAATTGGCCATTGTAAAAATTGCCCCTAGTGTAGGTAGATGGTAGGAGAATTGAGGGAAGGTGGGGATGTGAGAGGGAAAATTGGGATTAATGTAGGATTAGTATAAATGGGTGGTTGATGGTCGGCGTGGGCCGAAGGGCCTGTTTTGGTGCTGTATCTCTCTCTGACTCTATTGCTGCTATGAGAACTGTGCAAATGATAACACCTGTACAAAGTCAATACTAGAGCTCTAATTATTCAGTGCCATAATGTTAATTTGGCTACTTTTCAATATTAGTGTGCAGAATGACATTTCATTGAATACCATCGGAGTATGGAATGAACATTAATATCACTGGTGGTCAGGACTGCATTAATGTGGATTATCTTGTGATCTGGTGGTTATGTGTTAGCCTTCCAGTTTGTAACCACATGGTGAAGTTGAATGAGGAATTTCCCAACATATGGTGTAGTGAAAGAAGCAATTAAGTTGTTAACTACTCGTGTGACATCCCTCTTTTAAATTCCCCTCCCACCCACATACGTGTGCACAGTTTTCTCTGAGGACTATTGCACGGTTACATGTCTGCCGTATGTGATGACTGTACGATGCTATGTTCCCTGAGTCTTTGTAATTGTTTTCTTTGGAGTAAAGTGCTGTTTCTGCATGAAGTGCAGGTACCAGCCACAAGTACAATTAGTCTGTTGCTACCAATCCTGGCAAAGATGGAGTTGAGAGAAATAATTATTTTACTATTGGGATGTGCAGTAGGTGAGAATAGCATTTGTGGGGGGGAGTGGGGGCGGTGGTACAGTGAATCCTCTGTTTAGGGGGTGATGGATCGGAAATGTTTCAGTGGAGCAGCAAAGACTAGTAACTGGTTATAGTAGTGATGTGTACACATTGTAGCGAACACATTAGCTCAACACTGTCTTTCGACACAGGTTGAAAGATGAGGGTGGCCGGATCTATGAAAATGTTGGCTTGATGCAGCAGCAAAAGGGCCATAGATGAGAGAATGCCAGTGTTCAGAACGGAATAGAAAGGTAAGATTTGTTGCTTGCACTTTTTATCTTTCTGTCAAATAAAGAATGATGTATGTTGGCTTGTCTTTCAAACATTCTGGAGTGGGTGTCCCTGGCCTCTTCTCAATGTTCTGATGAGAGGTGGGGTAAGGGGTACAACGGTCATATGAAACCTTCAATTTTTGCATTGTAACAATGTTTTCCCCTCCCCTCTTCAGAAGGTACTGATTCTTGACTGGGCTACAGATCCTCAGGCAGGGTGAGCCACTCGTCACCTCACCCAAGCTCCCATGGTGTGGGACATCACATCCAACCCCAATCCTATGCTCATCTGATGTCCACATGTGAGCACTTTCTATCTAGTATCACTGAATACTAATGTGGAGCAGGAACCTTGTCTGTTTTCTCCCTCACTGATCCAGGGATCAATTATAGAGCTTTATTCACTGTTTAGCTGAGAGCAGCTAATTTAGCAAAGACTAAACCCAGTCATCGTCCTGTTCTATAGGTTTCAGTACCAGGCCATGGAATACAGTTATGTACTAAACCAACGGGGAGTCACAAAGAATGTTTAAATCTTGTTTGCATTGCACACTAGCACACTGCAGTTACTGGTATGTTTTCATTAACATGGTGGAGATTTGAAGCAAGAAAGTTGGAGTTTCCTCGTATGCTTATAATCAGAGCTGATGGTATCTGGTGACTGCATATAGAGTGATTGAGCTGGGCTGCTCTTATGTATCTCCAGCTACTGACTAGCAAGGGAAATTTTCAGGGAACTGGGAGCAAAACTCCAGCTCGGCTTTGTCGGGGGGTGTATGGGTGCAGGGTTGTGGGGTGGGTGAGAAGAGTGATGCTTGGTGCGAGGAGATCTGACCAGGGAGGGCCGGTAATTGACAAAATAAACAGGATCATTACAGTCTCACTGTTTTCTAGCCATAGGGATGATTCTTCTCAGCAATTTCACAAATTACGATTGTTTTCTAAAGATACTAGAGTGCAGCAAGAACTGCTTGATAGGCACTCAGACTGTTTGAACTTCAAATTCAATTATTAATTGAATTATAATTGAAATCTGGAATAAAAAGCTAGAATCAGTAATGGTGACCATGAAACTATTTATCTGGTTCACTAATGCCCTTTAGGGAAGGGAATCTGATGTCCTTACCTGTTCTGGCCTACATGTGACTCCAGACCCACAGCAATGTGGTTGACTTTAATTGCCCTCCGGAATGGCCTAGCAAGCCACTTGGTTGTATTCAGGAAAGCTGCTCACCACCACCTTCTCAAGGGCAGTTAGGGGCAGGCAGTAAATGCTGGCCCTGCTAATGATGCCCACGTGCTCTGAATGAATGAAATAAATAAGTTGGTCCTCAAAAAAAAAAAAAAAAAATTTGCCTTTTCTCATTAAATCCATATACACTTTCCAGGTGAATCTAAGTATAACATTACTCAGTGTTCATTTCAGTCAAGGTCTTTGTTAAAAATGTAGGATAAACAGATGATTCTGTTGTTTGAATACAATGGCCACAGATTGAACCACACACTTTCTCTCTCTCTCCAACTGTATTCAGTCATCGGGTATATACTTAAGTGATCTCAGTTCCATTTTTCCAATACGTCAAGAACTTTTCTAAATGTATTTTTAAATTGATTTTTTTTTTACCCCCTTCAGGAACAAGTTGTGGTGGCTGTGAAAAGCAGAGGAGAAATGAAAACACTTCAGGTGTCAGTGGAATGAAAAATGACCGTCGAAGACTTAGTTCAGAGTATCATGGAATTTGTTTTCTTTCTCCCCTTTTTCAGTTAAACACTAAAAGTGAACAGTAACCACCCTCATTCTTTCAGAACATTCTCTGTGCTAGAAAGTGAAGCATCACCCATACGTTATCCATCCGTTGCATCGCTTTTCAGTATTTTACTGACGTGAAACCCAAGTGCCTTTTTACAGTCATAGCTCTCTGCAGTCATTTTTACTTCACGTAATTCTTCAAGAACTTGAACTCATTTTAATTCTCTTTGTTTAAATACAGAATAGTTAAACACCCAGTGAGGTTGAGTAGAAAATTGTACATTAATGTGGATCTTTAAAGAATAGTTTACTTTTAGCAACATGTTCAGTAACATTAACGTAGACCATGAGAGTGTTACATGTTGTACATTTGGCTTTCATTGTTTTTATTAACAGCTTAAAAAGAGAGTGTTGGAATTTGCACATGGGATGTCCCCTCTCTTTCCTCCTCCTCCTTGTTAAGTTGCTGGAAGTATTGAGGCTTTTTAAAACTTTAAAATCTCATCTTTGTAAGAAAGTGATTCACTGACCATAGCCTTGCTGTTAGGGTTGATACTGTGTTGGAGATTAGATATGTGCTACCCCACACAATGTGTATTGTTTCATATCAGACATTTTTAAATTAATTTTCATTCTGTGCCAACAAGATTGTTCTCCCTGGTAATGATGAGAGAATTCTGCAGTCTTAGTCCAGTTGAACTCAACGTAGGACCTGCTCACAGGGAACTTGGCACTCGGATAGGTTTTAGGGTTCCGTTTGTATTCTTTTAAGTCACAGCTATAGATGACCAGTTTGCTTGAGTTTGCCCTGTAACAGTTCACTCTTTTAGTACTCTGTACACCACGAATGAGGTAAGCTGTTATGTCTGGGATAGTCAGAGGTGTGCCAATCTCATTTAAGAGATCTCAAGCCAGAAACGTGATCTTCCTCCACTGTGCCTATAAAATTTGATGTCTGCCTACATGCTCCCCACCTCCAACCCTCCCCTCAATTGTGTCTTCCTTAGATTTTCTCCATTTGGCATTGATCACAATATGTGCATGTTCCATATGAGAGATGAGTCATAAAAGGCTTGTATACTGCTTTGGTTTAAACATTTTGTATGTAAATTTGAATGTTATTTTCTTTATACTTTTGTATGAAATAATTTACTTTTAAATCCTCTGTGGGGCACAAAGTAACACTACATTCAACAGCAGGTTGAATTCCTCGTGTTCAGAGATAATGAATTAGGTAGATGTACTTTGGAAACTAAGTTCCTTGAGCACGACACCATCCTTACTTGGCAATTTCTTAACTTGGGGAAAGACAAGAGGCAGCTTCTCTAGGATGTCCCTCTCTGGTAGCTTGTGGTGCTAGAGTCACATAAGAGGTTCACCAGAATTTAGCCTGAATTTCAAATACAAGAACAATTTTCAAGACACCATTTTGTCCCACCTCATTTCAGGAAAGATGAGGTGAAAACCGCAGCAAGAAAGACCTTTCCAAACCAAATGCAGTTGGAATCAGAGAGGAGTAGGCCATCATCCTGGGCCTCTGAATGTCCATTCCTGATAACAGTGGCCTATATCCCAAGTTACAAATATGTAACACATTTGGATTCCCCACAAAAGCTATCCTGGATCTGCTGTAACCATGTTTGGGCAGAACTGGTGCTGCCTTCCTCTCTTTCCCTGATGCCCCTTCCCTCCCCTCCCTACCAGACCTTTCATCTAGAACCATATGCATGTGTAGGACAGTACCAATAAGCCATATCCCAGACAAAACAGAAGCTTCTGAAGCAGATTTAAGGATCCAGGGTGAATGGAAAGATGTTCGAGGAGTCACCTGTTTGATTAGACAATATTAAATCTGATATGTCTCAAGTAACCTCATGGGAGCAGATGATGCCTTGTAAAAGAGCATTTGGAATTCCTCCACTTTGTGAGAAAGGATTGAGTGGGCATTGAGTAAACTGCTGTGTCCACTAGAACAGAGACATCTAGCATCATTGGTGGATCTCCACTGTCGATAAACCACTACAGAAACTGTTGGGTTAAAATGTGGATCAGGAAGAGGATCAGGCACATGATTAAGTAGTGTCTTCAGAGAGTGAAGTACGTAAGCAGAATTTTCCAATGTGCAAACAATACTTTTGAACCACAGTACAAGTGTTTTAGTCTATGTGCCAAATTTATTGGGTAAATATAATCTGACAGCGCAAGAGCTCGGTTCCACCTGTCCTGCCCTCTGGTAGCGTACTGCAGGTAGCTAGCCTGCAGTGATGCCTGTGATTTGAATAATCTTCCTGTAAGGCTGCTGAATCAGCCTGCAACTAAGTATGTTGAGGATATCAAAAAAAAATGTAAAACTTGAAATGGAAATCTAAATGTTAACACTTTGCAGTAAACTCAACTGAGTAAATTCTCCCGAAAGCAGTTTGTGAAACTATTTAGATGTCTAAAATGTGATCATGGATTCTATTGTATTTACTGACCAGAGTTGTTTGGATGATTTTATGCTTGAATCAAGATTTTGTAAGGTTATGAATCCTTTGTTTCCTCCTACCCTCCAAGCCACTTGTGACTGATCGTCCTGAGGATGCAATGTGACCTACTCCTAGTCCTCTGAGAAGCCACAAGAGAGCATCCCAGGGATGAATATCTTTCCTCAGTATGGCTTTTGCTTTGTGCCCTCTTGTCTGCGTGGAGGATCTTGGCCTCTGCTCAGTTTCTTTACGCTAATACATTAAAGATCAGGAACTCCTGGGCTAGAAATGAACTCTCGTTGCCTTCTGATCCACATAGAGGCTCTAATGCATGCTACTGTTACACAGCTAATTCAAGTTTTGTGGTTAAGCATTAATTGGGGAGTCTTTATTAGTTTGAAATTCTGCACATGGTTCATGAATGCGTTTATCTGGAGCAGACTGTCTTGCTAACCAGCTTTCAACTTCACAACACTTAAACTCCATACTTAATATAAAAGGAATTTGTGGGGGGGGGGTGGTGGGGGAAGAATTAACTTTAGAAAGTCCTGGATGTAACCAGTTGGCCTTTTAATGTGAATTGAATTGCTCTAATGCTTCAGATTATTACATGGGCTGTTTGTTCACCTGCAAAATCACAAATTGAATAACCCATTGTAGATAAGAATAATGGTGCAATGACTATAAATGACATCTGCTTTTTATTATCCATTCTGTAATTTCACATTTTGTCAAGCTACATACCATTCAGATGTCTAGTTTATGTACAGACATAGTAAATGATTTTCCTATATTTATAAAAGTATATATGGGTGGTAGTCGATTTCTTTTTTTGCTAGTCATGCTGTGATTTTAAAGCTACGTAAGCTGATATCAGAGTATAGATGTATTTGTAATGTATCAGATCTAAAATTAGGAATAAAGTCATTTTATATAAGCTGAGTATCTGTATCATCTTTTCTCTCCCCTTTGCTTCTGGAGTTGCAGTCCAGTAAGTACAGACCTCTGGGATGATTTGTATTTTGACATATCTCACAGGATACTGTTATCCTGTGAGATTCACTGAAATGAATAACCATGTAAGTTTGAACTTCGATTGGCACAGAACTGCCAGCTGCCTCCAGCAAACAAAAAAATTTCACCAAACCCAGTAATGCCCGTCCAGCTGTATATAAATAATGAACAATGCAGATTGAAGTGCATTTCAAAGGAATAAGATTTTCCTCCCATTCATAATGATAATTGAGGGTCATTGCAGACTCTCCTACTCATTCTCTCCCAGAACTTAGTGTAAAACTGCTTCCCTCCTCAGCCATTTCCTCCTACAAGCATTTGAAAGCAAAACTTGGCATCGCCTAACCACTTTTTTTTCATAGATATCTCTGTTGAAGGATCTCCTTGGGTGATAATCCACGTAAATTGTTTGATATCCTAGCCCTGAGGACATGGTAGATTCTTGAGAATTGTTAACAGGGCTATGTTTATTACAAATAAACTATTTCCTCGGGTCATTCAATTGAGGGAAAGTAAATTTCTTTTCAATTCCAGGTAAATTGAGATGTTCACTGATTTATCCTCAGGTCCTCTGCATTTGAATTTTTGCATTGGGTATTTAAGTTAGAAAGGAACAGGACTTTCAAACCAGTAAGATTTACAGGGTGTTAATAAATACTTAAACATTCTGAATAACTACAATTTTTCATTTCCTGAGATTAATGAATAAATATGCTGGTGTGGAACTGATTCATGCAGACATAAGGTAGCAGTCTCAATGCCTGATCTCTCTGCTCCTGTGGTCGGGGAAATCACTGCACCTGATCATCTAGTGATTTACTGAAAGTGTGAATGTGAACCATACGCAAATACAGGATCGGGCTCAATTGTGTATTAATGAGTACATACACTGCCAACACTCATGAATGGTACTTGGGCAGATTACCAAATCCTGCTGGTGCTCATTGACTATTATGAAACAGCTCAATGTCTTCAGGAGAGAGAAGAAATTAATCTAACCAATCTAATTTCTGTCTCATTACAGTACAGGTGGTGGCAACTGTCTTCATTCATTTTCTATCACCTAATTTTTTTAGAAAGCAGCAATTTTTGCTTTGCGTTTTTAAAACCTTTGTTTTACATGACAGTCAACTTACTCTCCCCAATGCTCAGCTCACCAATTTCCATGTGATCATATCACAGTTGCTGTGAGTTTGAAAGCAATTGGCAGATTTCTCTGGAAGATGATTCCATGGAAAGTAAAGCCATTTGCATATATTAATGGACCATTTAGCCTCTCAAACCTGTTTTATCATTCAAATTAGGTCAAGGCTCATCTGTACTTCAGCTCCATTTAACTCCCTACCTCTTGAAACCCTTGCCTAACAACAATCTGTCGCACAGTCTTGAAGATTTCAATTGACCCAGCATCTAAGCCTTTAGGGGAAGAATGTTCCAGATTTCCACTACTACTTGTATGAGAAAGTGCTTCCTGAATTTTAACTAGGGATCTTTTCTTTTGACTAATTTAGGAATGGTTTATTAAATAACTCATGAGTACCTGTAAATATTTGCCCATTTGATCATTGTATAGAAAGCCTAAAGGGGAGGTGCTAATTTGTCTGATTCATACAGGTAGCATAGGTGTTCCCTGCATGGTTGCTGCACAAGTGTCTTGGCTCACTCAGGGACACAAGAATCTTTAAATAGGATGTCATTTTAATAGCCTCACAAAATAGCTTTTTTAATGGAAATCAAATACTTTGGTGAGGAAAGGTGCTGCCCGAAAATATAGATATTTCAATCAGAAGAATAACTTGCACTCCAGCAGTGACTAGAGGTTTGCTTAAATAGAATCTGGGTCTCTTTCATTAATGCACTAGAGGCAAAGTTAAGATGTGTGAGGGAGGGGGAAATATATTACAGCTGAAACTTCATGTGATTGTTTTGTGTAGTGATGTGCCTGAGATGGCACACAAAAGGTGAGTGGTGACAAGACCTTACAGGAGTGAAATGAGCAAACACTTCTATACATAAAGGGGATAGATGTTTGGAACTCTCCCATAAAGAACAATTGATACTAGATCGATTGTTTATTTTAAATCTGAGATTGATAAATTTTTATGATCCAAAGGTATGAAGGAATGTGGGGCAAGGGGTATATGGCGTTAGATGGCAGATCAGCCATAATATTAAATGATCGAACAGACTCAAAGGGTGGAATGGCCTCCTTCTGTTCCTATGAAATGTTCATTCCTCTGCCACTGTAGGCATGTCTGTAGCTAATAAAATAGCTTAAATTAAATATGCTTTGGATCAATTTGATCTGTGTAACTTGTGCATATATACTACAATTAACTTTCCCTCCATGTTCTTTGTTGTCCTTTTGTAGCATCCCTCAGATTATCAGCTTTCCCATAGCTCCACTGTCACTCCTGAATGTAATTTGCTCCACTGTTGCTTTACAATCTCTGCTTGGTCACTCCGCATTTTTATACTGTCTTCACATTCCCAGACATTTCCTCCATGTTTCATGTCCCTACTCCTTCATTCTTCTTCCACCTATGATTCTTGAACCTCTGTTTTCTGAGCCCTCTGATGCATCCCAAATAAAGCATGTTTAAAGGGGATTAAAAAAATTAATGGTCAGTTGCAGCCCCCAAGGAAAGCAGCCAGTTAATCCTGTGTCCATGGAAACTACCTAGTTTCATTTTGCTTTCCTTGTATCATGCACCATTGGGGTAGGGACAGGGGTTTCTCTTTTAATGCATACAAAACACTAAGATTTAAAAAAAAAAAAACACAACCCTCCAGAAGGCGCACATTCAGTGGAATTTTACTGGTCCAGTGGTGCTGAGGAGGCTGGTACGATGGATGGGGTCAAAGTGGAACCCTGTTTTCTACCCGCCACCGGGCAAATTTCCCAGGGCGGTTGGGCAGTAGGACTGGGAATGTGCAGGCAGGCGGACAGGCAATTGTGACTGCAAAGCAGAAAATTAACAGTGATTTTTGAACTGGATTTTAAATTTTCCCTGTGCACCTGGATTCCACAGAGTGCCAGTGGCTCACCTCAGTGGCAGGTGAGTGGTGGCTGTACGTGGCAGCCATTGAGTACAGCTGCGTTGTCAACCAGGCAGGCTGAGGATCAGTTAAAGAATTGAAAAGTTGGAGGGATTGCACAGTGTGAGCCCACATTGGAAGGCACTTTTGGAAGGGTGTCTCTTAGGTCCAATTCAACTAGTGCAGGTAGCACTAGGGGGTTGAGAGGCTTTGAGCCTTGAGCAATCCCATTCTCAGTGAGTGGTAAGCACTCTGAGTTTGACTCTCCCACTTGCCTCACTAGACCAGAGAGAGACAGGTTCAGCCACATGGACCTGAGCTGCAACATCCAGAGGAGCACAGCCGCAGGAGGATGTGAGGGGTTGCAGTTGAGAAGGACGCATAGAGCCAATAATGCAGGCTAATGTTCGCAGAAGGCACTAACCAGCTGAAAGGGTATAAAGACAGAGGCTTAACTTTATGGAGATGTCAGAGCACCAGTGCCTCCGAAGATTGAGTCAGTCCAGGCAGGTGGTAGCGGAGCTGTGCGAAATGCTGGAGGAGGAGTTGAGGTCACTGTGATGTGGTGGCCACCCATTGCTTGTGGTGGCAAAGGTAACCGCGGCCCTCAATCTTTACTCATGCTTGTCCCAGGGATTGGCTGGAGTCATTTATGGGATTTCTCAGCAGCCCATCACGGCATCAAATGGGTGACAGATGCCAGAGAGCAGAGCAAACATCAGGTATCCCACTGATCAGGTGGGCAATAGGACTCCAGGCCATTGCTGGATTCCCTCTGGTTCGGGGGTAATCGACTGCATGCATGTGGCCATCCAGGCTCCTGCAGAGCTGCTCAGAGCTTTAGTGAACAGGAATGGGTTCCACTTGCTCAATGTCAATTAGTCTGCAGTCGTCACAAAAGGATCCTCCACGTACTTCCACGGTTTCTGGGAAACTGCCACAACTCGTCCATCCTTAGACATTTCCAGGTGCCTCAGTTCATAGGTCACCTGAAAGCATTTATGGATGGATACTGGGTGACAAGCAGTACACATTAAAGCCAAGGCTGCTTACACCTGTGTGGTGAGGACACCTACAACCGCTGCCATGCAACGACAAGGGTCACCATTGTACAGGCCATAGGCCTTCTGAAATTGAGGTTCAGATCCCTGGATAGATCTGGGTGAGCCTTGCAATCTGCCCCTTCAAGGGGGTCTCATATCATGGTTATATGCTGTGCTCTGCATAACCTAATGCTGCAGAGGGGAGTAGCTTTGGATTCTGGCGACCACATTTAGCGTGGCACCACCTCCTCCCACTCCGCCATTCAATAAGTTCATGGCTGAACTGATTAATCCACATTTCCACCTACCCCAGATAACCTTCCACCCCCTTGCTTATCAAGAATCTATCTACCTCTGCCTTAAAAATATTCAAAATTAGAGGCAGTTCGAGGAGGAAATGTACCCATGAGTCTGATGTCGATGGGCATTGATATGTGTGCCAGGGAGACATGCGACTCACTCATAAGCCCACGTTAAACGCCGCTGGAAATGAATCAGTCTTCTCCCTGAAGTAGCCTTAGTGACCTTTCATTAATCGCCCTTACCATCTCAGTAGTCCTGTCATCATTCCAAAGGCTACATTTACCATTGCTCTCATTCCATGACTTTTTCATGATTTCCGTCTCAAGTGCTCACCATCTGGTAGCAGCCCACTGGTGCAGAAATGAACAGATAAACACTTAACGAGTGCATTACAAGATCGCCAATATTCCACACACATCTAATGTTTGGGCAAGCACTATCACCCAGTGAGAGACCACAAGTGATTCTGGGTGCTCCTACATTGTGCTCTTCCAGCGCCTGCAGTTGATGTGGAGGTAGACTGCTGCCTTTTCTGCTCTGGTGCATAAGATGGCTGAACCCTAGGAGGGCTCAGCACATGTGCAGGAGCCTCTATCATTGGGACTTCATGCAGAGATGGTGTCATCATCAAAGCGGCCGAGGATCTGCCATCAATGCAAGGAGCACCCTAAAAAGAGCCCTCATAGCCTCCAGGCAGCTGCTCCTCGACCCTTTCAAGGCCCACTTGCCTTTACTTGCTTACCTGGAGTCATTGAACACCTAGCAATGGGTCCAGGTGTCTCAGGGCATCTCGCCTACCCATCGCTCAGCACAGCTCATAGATGAGGCCATACTGGGGAGGTTGGTGCACATCTCCTGCGTCCACTCTGTGCTCTGCCACATGTGGCTTTCCATGAGGGTCACCACTTTCTCAATGAAGGAGGCCATGCGCTGATATGCCAGAGACATGGCACCACTCATGACATTGATGGACTCCTCCATCGTCAGCGCATGAGAGCGAACAGCCTCTGGGAGCTCTGACAGATGTCCACATATTTCATGATGCTGCTCTAGAATCAGTCGCATCGCTGATGACCCCGTGGCTCGGCATCTGTGTGGCGCTGACCATTGCTGGGTCTGTCCTCTATCCTCCGATGGGGACTGGACACAGCTGTCACTTCCTCCACTACCTGCGTGTAGTGTCTGTGCTGTGGTGTCACCCTTTCTAACCATGCGTCAATGCCTATCAATGTGAGAGTATCTGTGCTGGTGGAGGGTGTGCTAGACCGATGTGATGCTGTCTCCTCAGATGGCCAATCCTCCTATGAGGTCTCATGTAGCCCTGGAGCTGTTGACAGTCCTTCATCTGCTATTGGACCTATGGGAGAGACAAGAGTAATATTAACCAGTTGTGTTTTCAATCAACTCCTGCTGCCTATCCTTGACTTGGAGCTTCCTGTGTTCATCAAGGCCCATAGAGGTGCTATAGCTAGTATACGTCAGAGGGTTTGATGCCTGCATCCATCATGTTACTCTCAATGGCCTCCACACCTGCCTCACCCTCTGCAATAGGCTGCCCTGCTGCAGCCCATCCTATATCCATTGCCTCCTGCTCCAAGCGAGTCACCATAGCTATGAATGGCACACTGCCCCCAGTTCTTCTCCACCCCCTAGCAATGTGAGCGCACTTCTCCTGCAAACACATATATATATAGTGTCACTCTTGTTCCATAGGCCAGCTGTGCTCAGCAGCCTGTGTCACTTTCCATGTCCATCATTGTGCCACTTGGAGGCCTGCTGCAAGTGGCCATTTAGTCCTGTCAATGCAGCGATCAACTCTGACTGACCATGGGCCTTTGGTATGAGTCAGCTCTGCATCTCACCATGGACGCTGGTCCCTGGTCATGTCCGATGCACAAGTCGGCCACCTCGCCTCCCATCTCATGGGCACCATTCAATGCATGCAGGGCTGCGAGATTGCTATTATAAGTGCTACTACCTTGCCAGATTGTACCAGGTTATTGAAACGCTTCCAGCACTGCACCCATGTTTGTGTCACCTTGGCCATCTCCAGCCATGCCTTTATCATGAGGCTTGCTGAACTCATGTTCCCATCCACTATGAAGAGCACCTCTCTCCATTCCCTCACCGCCTGCAGGAGCAGCTGCAGGGAGGCATCACTGAACTATGGAGCCACCCTTCCTCTAACTCCAGCCATTCCTCCTCAGCCTCCCTTATTCAGCATCCCTTCCAATGCCCTCTGTGTGCAGTCTGTATGACAGCTGCTGACTGCCCTTTAAATATGACACCTTCCTTTGACATGCCAGAACTTTCATCCGTCTGCCACCCGTTATTGGCCAGCTCCCCCATCTGACAAACGTTAATTGACTGCAGATTGAAAGTCCCTGAGGATGTCCCACCACCTGCCCGTGCAACCATGCAACCCGAATTTGACTCCGGTGTCAGGACTTCCTCAAATTGGGAAAATCCTGCCCATTGTGTCTTGTGTTCATTTAGACCACATGAACCTGACACATACACATACACAAATACCGTTTGCTTGAGTCAGCTTTTTCTTGTCTGATGTCCAGACTGTTTGGCTATTCAATTTTCCAGAAAGTAAAATAGTAAAAATACTTTCTTTTTGCTTCCATCTGTAAGAATTTCTTAATAATTTTCCAAACAAGGAGAGTCATTGGCTAAATGTGCCACAGGGTTTCTGGTGGTGATCAGCAGGGACCTGTCACTCAGTGAGCATGCTCACAGCTGTGTGCATTCTCACACAATAAGAACTCCTTGAGGGGGGAATAAAACGCCAGAGAGAATCGCCAGCCTATCGGCTGCTGAAGCAGAGACTGGGGGCACAAGAAGCTGTTAACAGACTTGACACTGAACCATCCTGTGTGGGGAAGGTAGGAGCAGCAAAAGAAAAACTGTGTAATTTCTGTAAAATGCTGAAAAACCCTTGGTTTATTATTGTGGGGTGGGGAAGGTAGCAAGTATTAACTTAGCACAAAAGGTACTTTACCTAACAAACCTATAAGGGAAATGAAGAATACTTGTAATTGCACTTTGATGTAAAAATGTTCAGCAGCAAAATGTTAAAATGATTCATTGTGCTAGTTAAGCATTAGTTAAATTGATGTTCTAGGCTGTGCTTTACTACTTGTGCTAGTAACTACAGACCTCAAATGAGTGATAACTAGAACAAGCCTCCTCATATCCCTCTCGCTGGTCTGTAGTTTAGAGCCTTGCAGTTTAGGACCGCAAGAGTGAGCATTAATAATAGATTCAAGTTTCATTCGTGCAATCCTGGATTCAGAGATGGAGAGTGATGCTGTACAATGTGAGTCTGTATCTGAAAGCTGTGTGTTTTTTTATTTGTTACTGAAAAACCTAGACTCCCAAGAGAGAGGTTGAGTTGAGACTCCCACCACGATCCCTCTTATCTGTGTTTTCAGTCTGAAAAAGTGACAGCACAAAGTATGAATCTAAGTCGTGTCGTTTCTGAGAGAATATTCTTGGCTTAGTGTTTTTGTGTGTGTGTGTGACTGTGAGGAGTGAAAGTCAGCGGTGACAAGAGACTGCAGTTGTCTGCATTTTTAAGCTGCATGACAGCTACTTGCAAATAATGCCGATCACCTGTGTACACATACATGTTATAAAGCAATTTTCTGGATTTTTTTTTTCTCTCTCCTGGATCCAATTTTCACGATCCAGTCAATGAATGTCTCTCCATTAGGAAGCCAGTCAATCCTGCTCCTTCAGTATCTTGTGTGGAGATATACATGAACAGACTTCTCCTCGGTCATTTTCCTTCTCCTCAGTCATTTTCCTTCTCCTCCGGATGTCCCACCAGCCTGGTGTAAGTACAGAACCTTACAGACCAGAACAGTTCGCTGCTCAATGCTGAGATCACTAATTTCAGCTGGACGGCAGCAGGGGTAGTACAGTGCCCTAGGAAGAGCTAGAGAGGGGATTACTATCCTTTGACCATTACTAGCAAGTGCAGAAGTACAGAGGTTGGAGGCAGACAGAAGTCGCCTGTGACCTTGGCTGTCTCGACACATCCATGAAAGAATATCCACTTGAAGCAGCGAAGGACAATGGATCCATATCCAGCAGCTTCAAGAGAAAAGGCGTGGCAATAATAGAATGAGGGATGTAATGGCATGCAGATCTCAAAATCGGAACATGGCAAAAACAAATTAATTACATCCTGATGTTTGAGGTGTGTGCATTAAAGGCCCGCTCAGGTCATAAAAAGGAAAACCTGACCCGAACCCAACAGAACTACATCGGACCCGAGCCCGACCCGGCCCGAGTCCCTCCATGTTTTCCCGAGCCCGACCTGACCACCGGAATGTTCCTTTTACCTACCTTGCGACTCCCAATCTGCAGGAAACTGCAGCATGAGAACGATGATGTCTTAGAGACGCTCACTCGCTCACTGCGCAGACTCGGAGTTTCCCTACTTGACGTCCCAGACTCCCAGCTCAGGTAGGTTTTTACTTTTAACACTTCCCAGCAGAACAAAATGCAATTCTTGCTCTGTGTGTCCGACCCGGACCCGGCCCAACCGAGACCCGAACCCGACAGCCGGACCCGAAGAACGACCTGACCCGACCCAAACCCGACACATGTCGTCGGGACCCATCGGGTTTGGGTTGAGTAGCAGGCCTTTGGTGTGCATCATTCTCTGGGTGAGAGATCAGGGTGCCAGCCTATACCTAGGCCTCTGCCAGTACCGGCTGGTAGGAGATACACATGAGTGTATCCTAGGGTGTACTCAGTACCCAGTTTCCCCCTCCCTCACCAGGAAATGAAATGAAGGTGTTGTGTACAGTCACACAATACATAAACTACTTGTCCTTGCTGTGGTGTAGTGTGCTGCTCACTTTGCCACTTAATCTGAGTCATATTTCACCACTATTCCTGTGATGCCACCCCAGAACAGCCTTCCATTATGTACAGTGTTGTTTCCCTGAAACCTCTGCAGATTATATTCCGCTCATTTTGCACTGATACCATCACAAATGAACACGTGGGTCATCTTGGCCTTCAATATTAATTGTGATGCTCGAAGGAAGTTGGAAAAGGCCAGGGAGTTGGCAGCTTGAAAGTGCAATTGCAAACGTCTAGGGGTGTTATTTCCAGGGGCAGTTGCTGAAGGATGTGAGGTTTGAAGGTGCTGGGGGATGTGGGTGGTGAGGGATACAGGAGGTGCTCGGCGATGGCCTTCTCAGTGATTGAGATGACCGTTGAATAAGCTGTCAGTATTCCCTGTCTTGACTCACCCATGAAGAATGGTCACAATGGGGGAGGTACCAGAGGACTGCTGGAGCCCTGCAACTGTACTACAGCAAGAGGCGAAGTCCTTGAGAGAGGGGAAGAAATGTTAGGGGAATGAGAGGAAAAAGATTTAAACAACTCCTTTGTTGTGAACAGCACAACTGACATATATCTGCTGAAATATGGAAAGAAAGCAATGAAAATAATCTCTTGAGTTCATAGGACAATAAATCATAGAGGTTCAGTCCATTGTTTCTTGAATCATCTCAGTTATTCTTTTTGTAATCCCCTGATTTCCAATTTGTTTTAAGATAATAGTTTTGGAATTCTGTACCCCAGGGAGCTGTGGCTGCTCAGTCATTGAGTGTATTAGATTTTTGGACACTAAGGGAATCAAGGGATATGGCAATAGGGCGGGAAGGTGGAGGTGAGGTGGAAGATCAGCCATAATCTTATTGAATGATGGAATAGGCTCACTCTGCCGAATGGCCAACTCTTGCTCCTATTTCTTATGTTCTTTATGTCTTAAAAACAAGTTGAGGCCTCCATAGACTCAAGCTGGTGTCAGTCCCTGGTGGGTGTTGCCTTGTTTATGGAAAATTTTTTAGGGCCTCCGGGATTGCTCTAGAAGGTTCAGCTTGTTGCTTCTCTTATCGTTCAGGTGATGCACTCAGTCCCCTTAGCTTCCCATCCAAAGCAAGGGCAATAATTCCTATTCTGCTGAACCTCAATTTGCCAGCAGATTCCATTGCCTCTCCAGTGAATAATGAAAGGTAATGGAAAATCTCTAGAGTTGCCACATCTCCTTTTACCAGGTGTTTAAAATGAGCTTCTCTTTCGTTTTAAAATTTACATTGTTTTAAATAAAAGCTGGCCGCCCTGATTCCCACCGGGATTTCATCTGAAGCCTATACTCCAGCACCTTTTTGAGATTTGTTTCTCCAATCGGCCAGTTTCAGATTACCACTCACAGATGGCAGAAGGTAACCCTCTTTGCTAAGGGGAGCAGGGAAAAGAACTCAAAGAATGCAGAAAAAGAAAACAAGGAAAAGAAAACTTGCTCGAGTGACGGTTCCATTAAACAGCAGCCATCCCTTGATGAGATGTTCTGTGTGAGGCTGCCAACTTAGTGCCAATTAGTATGAGTTATGGGACTTGGTGTCAGCTCATGCCCATGTAGAACTGGCACTGGGTTAAGCTTGCCAAAACAGAATTTGCAAGTTTTAGTTATGAATTTCAATGAGATTCCTGAAATCCCCAAACTACCTGTCCGTCCCAATCTCAATCTAGCCAGAATCAGATGTAAAAATTGTGGAGTGGGGGGAGGGATGCAGGGGTGTGGGGGGGGGGGGGGGGGGATTTGCAAAACACTGTTAAATTCTTAAATGATCTTTGAAATGCAAAGTTACAATACAAGTACAAATACTAGTTCCGAAAAAGATCATTTTATCACCTATGTTTTTTTTCCTCTCACCTCAGTGAAATGTTGACTATTTTGGTCAGATATTACAGATTTTTGAGAGCAGTTTTAAAATCTTCTTGCAGATTAACAAACAGATGGGCAAGATCTTCCCCCAAATTCATTTCATTTCAGGCCATTATAGGCAGTACAGGGAGGAGACTTTTATCCCATCAGTCTGGATTCAGATCCAGATAACAGAGGTGAAAGGACAATTAGATTAGAGATACAGCACTGAAACAGGCCCTTCGGCCCACCGAGTCTGTGCCGAACATCAACCACCCATTTATACTAATCCTACATTCCTGCCAAACATCCCCACCTGTCTCTATATTTCCCTACCACCTACCTATACTAGTGACAATTTATAATGGCCAATTTACCTATCAACCTGCAAGTCTTTTGGCTTGTGGGAGGAAACCGGAGCTCCCGGAGAAAACCCACGCAGACACAGGGAGAACTTGCAAACTCCACACAGGCAGTACCCGGAATCGAACCCGGGTCCCTGGAGCTGTGAGGCTGCGGTGCTAACCACTGCGCCACTGTGCCGCCCACTTTTTTTAAAATTTCCCTGTGTCCGTTATTAGATTAGACAATGTTCGACCCTTGCAGCACACACTGCCCAAGGGGAAAGGACATTCTCCAACTCATTCCACCCAGACCCATAGGTAAAAGGATGAGTCTAACCGATATATCACCCAGTTCCAGAAGTAAACTGATAATATCCAATGCGCAAATCACCCAGTCTCGTAAGTGAGGGTTGGTGTCTAACTCATACATCACCCAGCCACAGTGATGAAGGATACTGTCTAAAGCACAGATCACTGAGTTCCATCTTTTGCCCACATACCATCCAGTCGCAGTGGTGAAAGGCTGATGTCTTGCCCGCACATTGCCCAATGCCAGTAGTGAAAGGCTGGTGTCTAACCCACATACCTACCATTGTGTAGGGCCAGAAATATAGCAGGTTTCTCAACTCACATCTAGTTGTATAGTAGCAGTAGTGATATAGAGGGGAAAATTTTCAGGGCAATGGTAAAGAGAAAGGAGTGGGGCTAATTGGATAGCTCTTTCCGAGAGCTGGCACAGGCACAATGGGCTGAGTGTCCTCCTGTGCTGTTATCATTCTCTGATTAAATGAGATTACATTATAACATTAGATTACTGCTTAATGATGGATGGAAAATAGTGCTAAAATATTCCTTTCCTCAGTACATCCACCAAGCATAAAGAGAAAATGCTGGAAGTATTTGTGTCTTGGTCCCATCCAAAACATCACCCTCTCTTTTCTCATCTAGAGATTTGCTGTGGACTTTTGGTTTGATTTCCTGCATTTGTGGTTTTATTTTTATTTTTATCACGCTGTGTCTGTAGGTAACAGCCATTTAAGCACAGCGATGGGTAAATTGTATATATTACATATAATAAGATGGGGTTTGCAAAGCTTGAATTCATTTATCACTAGATATACATTGCCATAAGTAATGACTTCCCTACACCAGAAGTGTAACATTAGGCTCTGTATTGTAGTGGAGTTAATTTACATTTGTGAATTAGGTTTGATTAGCATAAAACTTCACTCTGTCTCTTCCTCCTCTCCTAGTCCCAATTATAATCTCTAAACTTCACAGAGACCTCTTTCAGCTTTGAGTGGAAAAACTCTTCTCTACTGCATTTGTATAAATAAATTAGACCAAATTAGCATAACTTAATAATTTATTATCCCTAAAAGAATGCAGGCTTTTCAAGTTGACTTTCATAAAGCTATTTGGTGAGTTATAAGGGGAAAATTTGTGTTAGAACTTGCCTAATTTGCATACATTAATACGGTCAGATTGCCATAATTTAGCAATACGTTATCCTGAACAGAATTAACTATTGACAGGTAGAGAAGTTAGTTTTTGAGTTAAGCTGGAGAGACTATAAGCAATTGTTTTTTTCCATGTAAATGAACTCAAATTAACATAATTGAGCAAATGTTATACCAAATAACTTAATGAGTAAACCTTTTCTGAGTTTTGTTGCATTTACTTGGCAGGTTGCAATGCAAAAAGATTTGTGACAAGTTCCAGGATGCCATGCTCTCGTCCTGCATTGTCACATTATACGTGGATAGAGTCAAATTGAGATGATAAAAGAAACACCTGGATTGCTGAAAATCTTAAACAAACTAGAAAATTCTGTAAATGCACAGCAGGTCTATCAGTATCTGAAAGAAAAAGGGCAGGCTACAATTTAAACTCTGGAGAAAGCCCTTTTAAAGATTGACAAGGTCAAGTAAAGACACGGCCAAGAAAAACCAGAAGGATCACAGGGCGTAAAGTTCAAATCTACTAATTACTTTCACAGTGAGACAGTTATTGGATTTAAAATGTATTAAGATATTTAAAATGTTGGAATGAAGCGTACTACATGAAGATTATATCAAATGGGCCAAGTGTTTGAAAGATAGAGACAGGAGCGGCGGGAAAAACTGCAGCCTTTGATCCAAAATGGTGGGAAAGACGAGACTGACTGGGAAATTCCAGTCAGGAATATGGGAAAAGACTAAATTCATTGTTCACACCCCCGCATTGAAGCATGGCCAGGATGAAGGAAAGATATTGTAGCTAAAGCTGTTTTTCCTCTTTTGAATTCTGATTGACCTGATGAATATTAATGTGTATTTTAAACGTTTCTGCTTTTATTTAGCTTTCTGAGCATCTGCAATTTTTCATTTTCTATTTCTAGTGTTCTTGCAGTTTGTGTTGAGCTTGGTTAATGCAGCGTTGGAAGCTAAAGATGAATAAATCCTGAGTGGTGGGTGGGGGGGAGGGGTTTCGAGCAGCTAGGCACACAGATGTCAGATACTGTGGACATACTGGAATCCTTTCCCTTGCTCTGAGTGCTGTGTACCTCTGCACTGTGTACCTCACTCTGTGCTGTGTACCTCTGCACTGTGTACCTCACTCTGTGCTGTATGCCTCTGCACTGTGTACCTCTGCACTGTGTACCTCACTCTGCACTGTGTATCTCTGCACTGTGTACCTCTGCACTGTGTACCTCACTCTGTGCTGTGTACCTCTGTGCTGTGTACCTCTGCACTGTGTACCTCACTCTGTGCTGTATACCTCTGCACTGTGTACCTCTGCACTGTGTACCTCACTCTGTGCTGTGTACCTCTGCACTGTGTACCTCACTCTGTGCTGTATACCTCTGCACTGTGTACCTCTGCACTGTGTACCTCACTCTGTGCTGTGTACCTCTGCGCTGTGGACCTCACTCTGTGCTGTTTACCTCTGCACTGTGTACCTCACTCTGTGCTGTATACCTCTGCACTGTGTACCTCACTCTGTGCTGTGTACCTCTGCACTGTGTACCTCACTCTGTGCTGTATACCTCTGCACTGTGTACCTCTGCACTGTGTACCTCACTCTGTGCTGTGTACTTCTGCACTGTGTACCTCACTCTGTGCTGTGTACCTCTGCACTGTGTACCTCACTCTGTGCTGTTTACCTCTGCACTGTGTACCTCACTCTGTGCTGTTTACCTCTGCACTGTGTACCTCACTCTGTGCTGTGTTATTTTATATTCATTCATGGGATGTGGACGTCGGTCAGTGGCAAGGCCATTATTTATTACCTATCCCTTGAGAAGGTGGTGGTGAGCCACCTTCTTGAACTATTGCAGTCTGTGATGCAGGTACACCCACAGTGCTGGTGGAAGGGAGTTCCAGCATTTTCACCCAGCAACGGTGAAGGAATGGTGATATAGTTCCAAGTCAGAATGGTCTGTGATTTGGAGGGGAATTTTTAGGTGCTGATTTTATTAGGGTTCCTGGATGCCACACGTGATCAATTGCTGCCTTGATGGCAAGGGCAGTCACTCTCACCTCACCTCTCGAATTCAGCTCTTTTGTCCATGTTTTGACCAAGACTGTAATGAACCTTGTGTTCCTGGCGGAATCCGAACTGAGTATCTGTGAGCAGGTTATTGCTGAGTAAATGCCACTTGATAGCGCTGTCGACGACACCTTCCATCACTTTGCTAATGACTGACAGTACGATTGAGGGGGTGGTAATTGGCCAGATTGGATTTGTCCTGCTTTTTGTGGACAGGACATTCCTGGGCAATTTTCCACATTGTCGGTTGATGCCAGTGTTGTAGCTGTACTGGAACAGCTTGGCTAGGGGAGCGGCTTGATCTGGAGCACAGGTCTTCAGCACTACAGCTCGGATGTTGGCAGCACCCATAGTCTTCGCTGTATCCAGTGTGCTGAGCTATTTCTTTGATATCACGTGGAGTGAATCAGATTGGCTGAAGCCTGGCATCTGTGATGTTGGAGACCTCAGGAAGAGACTAAGATGGATCATCCACTTGACACTTCTGGCTGGAGATGGTTGCAAACACTTCAGCCTTGCCTTTAGTACTGATGTTTTGGGCTCCCCCCTTATTGAGGATGTGGTTGTTTATGGAGCCTCCTCCTCCTGTTAGTTGTTTAATTGTCCACCGCATTCAAGACTGGATGTGGCAGAACTGCAGAGCTTTTATCTGATTCATTGGTTGTGGGATTGCTTAGCTCTGTCTGCAACAATGTACTTCTGCTGTTTAGCATGCATGTAGTCCTATGTTTTAGCTTCAGGTTAGCACCTCATTTTTCAGTTTACCTGGTGCTGCTCCTGGCATGCTCTCTGACACTCATCATTAAACTGGGATTGCTCCCCTGGCTTGATGGTACCTCTGGTACCCTGCACTGTGTACCTCATCCTGCGCTGTTCCTGTTGTAACTGAAACTTGCTGATTTTGTGTCAAGCTTGATGAGCTCTCAGTGACTGACGGAGAATTAACAGTAGGAATGTTGTTCCTGATGTGTGCTGCAGTCTGCTAGTTACTGAAGCAATCCTACTGGACCCAGGAGCAGCCACTGTTGGTGAACACTGGTTACAGCTGACCTGTGCAGCTCGCCCCTCCCTGCTGCTGCTGCAGTCTGTAACTGACTGCAGGAGATGGTGCACAGGGCAGTAGGAGATTGCAGTTCCTGTCTTTTTTCCAAATGGTGATTTTTGTGGCTAGGAGCTAATTTACCCGACAACAGTAAGGGTATAAATTTCACACAATTGACAAATCACTGAAATGTTGTCAGTGTTTAGACCACCGATCAATGCAATACGCAGTGAAGTGTTTCACCTGATACAGAATCACATGGACATACATGGAAGTTAAATGTACAATTAATAGAAATTGCTTTGACTTTCAAAGCTGTGGGAATTGTTGGGAGTGAATCTTGATGTATTTTGGTTTAGAAATTTAAAAGCACCCTGTCTGTTTGATACCATTGCCAGTGTAATCATTTGATTCTGGGTATCGTACTCTTGAGTTCTGATTTGCAAACTGTTTATCGATTCCCTTCTGTCCAGTCATTTTCTGCGGCCAATAGTTTTTGCTGATGGCAAGGATATTGGCCTATAAGAGGCCACATATTTCACTTTACCTTTTTGGAGGCTTGTTACGATCAGGTGAAGAGGGGTCACAAGGCTGCCCTCTTGTCCTTCTTGTTTGACCTCAACAGGGTTTATTTCTTTTTAAATAGTGGATTTGCTTACCAATTCAGTGAGTGTTTAATCCTTTACCTTGGTTGTGATCATAAAAGAGCCAATTGGACATGGTTTCTTGAGTTTAAACAGGAAAGAGGTTAGTTTATTGTACTTAATATCTAAACCCGATCTAAGTAAAATAATAAAATAACACACACAGACACACACACACACACAGACACACAATAGTTTGTGTTGTATTAGAGTCCAGAACAAATAAAAATAATATACAGTCGGTGGCATCTGGTAATTCAGTTGTCTTCCGGCTGAAGTTGTGGTTCCGAACTCTCTGGCTGGTAGGAGTTCACTTTGCAGCTAGCCCATCAGGTTCAGGTTTTTCGTGGATACAGTGATGTAGGTGACTTTCCTCCCTGTGGTCTCTGCCTGTAGCAATGATAGTCTTGGATGTTCTGCAGGCAGACAGAATTCAAACTTGCGATGTTATCTGGAGAGAGAGAAAGACACACAAACACAGCCCTACTGGGGTCCTGTCTAGTTAGCACTTGAAGCTTGTCCGTTGTGTGTAACAAAACTCCAAGTTTTACACAGACTGGGGAGACTGTCACATGGTTCTCTCAATACCTTTTTTTAAAAAATGAGGTCCAAAGTCTAAAACCCAAATCTCTCTCCGGTTGTACTGTCAGTGTTTACCCCTGGAGGTACGTCTCCAATAGTGAATGCTTCGGGATAGCTTTGAATATCCTGCTAACAGGGCTAATACTGGATAATCTACTTGGCTATCCAAGCCATTGTCCTGGATGGGAGCCTTTTTAGACAGGCATCTCCAATTTGATGTTCTGGAATGTGAGGTATTTCAATGCAAATTGTGGTGGCCATCTTGGTTCCCAGTTTATTTTAAAGTTAAATGTAGGATCCCAGCTTTCCTTTTTAATGTAGGTTTCCAACCGATGAATTAAAAAGTCCTCGTTCAGCATAGCATGTTTTCTTGACAAGGCTGTTGAATTGCTTTTTCTCCCTTCTTCTCTTGAAGGCGTGTACTCTCATGCTGGGGTAGAATTCCAGTAGACCTCCACTTCGTTGCCCATCCCATCACCTTTTGTATTGTAGCAAGAGCCGGCGGGTCCATTGACTGGGGGCACAAGGTCGGGCATCATCTGATCTTTGTATATGTGCATTTTCCAGCCAGAATGACTGGAGTGGAAACCCTAGGTGATTTTGTCCTCCTGCTCTTCCCCAGCTGAGGTACACTAGGGCAAATATAATGACCCAACTACCGCCCCAGTTAAGATCAGCTAACTCGGCATAAACCAGGGCTTTGAATCTGGGTCCTTATTCATTGGAGTCATAGAGTCATAACAGAAGGAGACCATTCGGCCATGCTGGCTTCATGTAGAGCAGTCCAGTCAGTCCCATTCCTCCGTTCGATCCCTGTAGCCCTGCAAGGTTAGTTCCCTCAAGTGCCCAAACAATTTCTTTCAAAAATTATTGATCGTCTCCGTTTCCACCACCCTTGTAGGCAGCGAGTTCCAACTCGTTTCCACTCATTATGTAAAAAAATTCTTCCTCATATGTCCTGTGCATCTCTTGCCCAAAACCTAAATCTGTGTCCCCTAGTCCTTGTGCCATCAGATAATGGGAACAGCTTTTGTTTGTCTATCTTATCTAAAGCTGTTATAATCTTGTACACCTCTATCAAATCTCCCTTCAATCTTCTTTGTCCCAAAGAGAACAACCCCAACTTCTCCAACCTAACTTTGTAGCTAAAATCCCTCATCCCTGGAACCATTCTGGTAAATCTCCTCTGCACCCTCTCGAGGACCTTCACATCCTTCCTTAAGTGTGGTGAGCAGAATTGGATGCAATATTCTAGTTGTGGCCTAACCAGAGCTTTATAAAAGTTCAACATAACTTCCCTGCTTTTGTACTATGTGCCTCTATTTATCAAGCCCAATATCCTATATGCTTTGCTAACCATTCTCACTCTCTCAGTACATTCTGCCTCCTTCAAAGATCGATGCACATGCACCCCCCAGGTCCATCTGTCCCTGCACACTCTTTACCATTGTGCCATTACGTTTTTATTGCCTCTCCCTATTCCTTCTTCCAAAATGCATCACCTCATTCTTCTCTGTATTAAATTCCATCTGCCACTTGTCTTGTATGTTTTGCTTCCACACTGGGTACAGCATTTGCCAACTGCACCATTGGGGAATGGGATTGATATCTGCGGGCTGGTGTTGGGACGATAGAGCACTAAGCACCCCGTCTATCCTATTATTTCCCTACATAATGAGTTTCCAGTCTGAGGTAGTTAAGGAACTCCTGCCATAGAGAAAGAGCGTGGGATTGACTACCTTTGCAGGGTCACAGGACCGAGGTCAGGAGTGCGACACTGACTGATTTGTATCCAGCTTCCTAGATTGGGGCCTACGACCAATGGTAGCTCACTTACTACCACCTTGGTTGAGATCAACTAACTTAGTACAGACTAGAGGTTCAGTGTGGGACCTCCCTGGTCTGTACAACTCCTGTATAGTGGTGAACTTGTATACAGTATTGAGTACAATCTTAGCCACTGGGTACAAAGAAGAAAAATTAAACTGATATAAGGAACTAAAACACTTGGGTGACGAGGAGAGATTCAGGAAACTGGAAATGGTTACACAGGAGAAAAGAAAGTTTAGGGGAGACCTTATCAGTTTTCTAAATTCTAAATAGATAAAATGCACACCAGTAAATTGTTTGTTAATCAGGCTCTGTAAACAGGGCAGGCAGACAGACTTGGGAAAGGGAAGATAAACAGAGCTCGCACTTAGCGGCTTTGCGCCAATTCTGCTGAATTGGAGACAGTGGAGCAGGGGAGTGTCAGCACATTCACATGGGAGTCTGATAGTTAGAGGAGCTGGTATTGGGAGCAGCAATTCACATTTCCGATCCTTTAGATATAAAATGTGCCAGATGAAATTGCCATTGCAGGTAAAAAGATTTCCCTGGAGTGGGGAGTATTTCCATAGAAAATGGGTGCAGGAAACTGTTAAACATCAGAGGGTTTATTTTCATATTAGTGCTGCATGTTTTTGTGCTGTAGTTAAGCAGCCATTATCCAATTTGAAATAAATTTATTCACACCTGCTTAAAAATAGTTCCCAGAAAAATGTAGGACAGATATGTTAAAATTCATATGTGATCTTTTCTGATGGACAATAAAGCTCAGGGTTTAATTAACTTGTAGCCTCAATGGCTGATTCAGCAGCTTCCCTAAAGCTCTGTGCAGCCATCAAAGCCCCCAGGGTTCCTACTCCTGGTCCAGTGACTCTTGATGGTAACTGTGCATCTGATGACATCGGTTTAGACTTGATTGAGCCAGCAGAGGCACCAGCTCCTGTGGAACCAAAGCTTTCAGCAAAGTGAATTGAGGAGGGGTCAGTGGAAACATTGCAAATGTTTGTTCTATGATAGAGAATCAGCTGCAGGGTGAGCTTAGCCTGAGAACAGGTCCAGGATCTGAGTTTGCAGCATGAGCGAATATGGTCATTTCAGGAAATTCACTGGGGGGCAAATGTAACCTAATTCACTGGGTGGGAACCCCACAGGATCGGGTGGAAATGCCAGTTTTCCAGTCCGTCCAATATTATTCTCTATTAACTTCAACCAGGGGATAAAATTGGTCGGGGTGTAAGATCCGTGTTCACCCTGATCCCATCTTCATTTACCGAATCACAGAAATGTTACAGTGCAGAAGGAGGCCATTCGGCCCATCGTGTCCACACTGGCTCTCCAATGGAGCAATTCTCTCAGTTCCATTCCCCCACCTTCGCCCCGTAACCCTGCACATTCTTCCTTTTTCATATAACAGTCTAATTCCCTTTTGAATGCTTCAATTGATCCTGCCTCCACCACACTCTCAGGCAGTGCATTCCAGATCTTAACCACTCGCTGCGTGAAAAAGTTTTTCCTCGTGTCACTTTTGCTTCTCTTACCAAATATTTTAAATCTGTGCCCCCTCGTTCTCGATCCTTTCACGAGTGGGAACAATTTCTCCCTATCAGCTCTGTCCAGATCCCTCATGATTTTGAATACCTCTATCAAATCACCTCTCAGCCTTCTTTTCTCCAAGGAAAACAGCCCTAACTTCTCCAATCTATCTTCATAACTGAAGTTCTTCATCCCCGGAACCATTCTCGGAAATCTTTTCTGTACTCTCTCCAATGCCCTCACGCCTTTCCAAAAGTGCGGTGCCCAGAACTGGACGCAATACTCCAGCTGAGGCCGAACTAGTGTCTTCTAGAAGTTCAACCTAACTTCCTTGCTCTTGTACTCTATGCCCCTATTAAATAAAGCCCAGTATACTGTATGCTTTATTAACCACACTCTCAACCTGTCCTGCCACCTGCAATGACTTATGCACATCTATACTGTCATGCAGGCCCACACCTGCAAAAATGAGGCACATTGGTTTTGTCATATGAACATTGATTTGAACTATTGTTGGAGCAAGGAAATGACTTGTTGTACAGATCAACCGTGACTGGAAAAAACATTTGCATACTAACAGATGGTGCTTGTGTAGAAAAAAGACCATTCCCTGACACATTCAACCCACAATAGACGTTGATCACCGGACAGTCGCGGGGTGTGGGGGGGAGCGCATCCCAGGGCCTGCTGGAGTGATGCAATCCACAGGGGCCAGGACTGGTTGGACCAGCTGGTCACATGACTAACTGGATGTTCCAGAGTTTTTTGAACTAGCCACAGAGAGTTAGAGGAGAAAGACTGTTTGCTCCTGGACTGAGAAGATCTCTCCTGCAGCTCCCATCTCTTTCTCACAAGCCTCTGAATCCACTGAAGACACATGAACCACAAGAGAGAAAAGTCTCCTACAGCGAACAAGGTTTAAAAAGAATACTGGGCCCCAACGAAAAGCAAGCTCTACCTACAATCAAGGACTTTACAGTGAGCTCGAAGAACCGTAACAAGAAGTCTTCAGATATTGCCTCAAACTTTTCCACTTTATTTTTTGTCTGCTCTTTTCTGTCTCTCTATTTGCATGTGTGTTTCGCGTATGCATGCTAGCATGGGCGTGTCGTGTATCCGTAGGCATCAAACCTTATTGAGTTTTTCGAGAAGGTGACCAAACAGGTGGATGAGGGTAAAGCAGTGGATGTGGTGTATATGGATTTCAGTAAGGCGTTTGATAAGGTACCCCACGGTAGGCTATTGCAGAAAATACGGAAGTATGGGGTTGAAGGTGATTTAGAGCTTTGGATCAGAAATTGGCTAGCTGAAAGAAGACAGAGGGTGGTGGTTGATGGCAAATGTTCATCCTGGAGTTTAGTTACTAGTGGTGTACCGCAAGGATCTGTTTTGGGGCCACTGCTGTTTGTCATTTTTATAAATGACCTGGAAGAGGGTGTAGAAGGGTGGGTTAGTAAATTTGCGGATGACACGAAGGTCGGTGGAGTTGTGGATAGTGCCGAAGGATGTTGTAGGGTACAGAGGGACATAGATAGGCTGCAGAGCTAGGCTGAGAGATGGCAAATGGAGTTTAATGCGGAAAAGTGTGAGGTGATTCACTTTGGAAGGAGTAACAGGAATGCAGAGTACTGGGCTAATGGGAAGATTCTTGGTAGTGTAGATGAGCAGAGAGATCTTGGTGTCCAGGTACATAAATCCCTGAAAGTTGCTACCCAGGTTAATAGGGCTGTTAAGAAGGCATATGGTGTGTTAGCTTTTATTAGTAGGGGGATCGAGTTTCGGAGCCACGAGGTCATGCTGCAGCTGTACAAAACCCTGGTGAGGCCGCACCTGGAGTATTGTGTGCAGTTCTGGTCACCGCATTATAGGAAGGATGTGGAAGCTTTGGAAAGGGTGCAGAGGAAATTTACTAGGATGTTGCCTGGTATGGAGGGAAGGTCTTACGAGGAAAGGCTGAGGGACTTGAGGTTGTTTTCGTTGGAGAGAAGGAGGAGGAGAGGTGACTTAATAGAGACATATAAGATAATCAGAGGGTTAGATAGGGTGGATAGTGAGAGTCTTTTTCCTCGGATGGTGATGGCAAACACGAGGGGACATAGCTTTAAGTTGAGGGGAGATAGATATAGGACAGATGTCAGAGGTAGTTTCTTTACTCAGAGAGTAGTAGGGGCGTGGAACGCCCTGCCTGCAACAGTAGTAGACTCGCCAACTTTAAGGGCATTTAAGTGGTCATTGGATAGACATATGGATGAAAATGGAATAGTGTAGGTCAGATGGTTTCACAGGTCGGCGCAACATCGAGGGCCGAAGGGCCTGTACTGCACTGTAATGTTCTAATGTTCTAACCGAATTAGAGTTTAAGTTCAAGTTTAATAAATTTCAACTTTTCTTCTTTAAACCGAAGAAAACCTGTTTGTACTGGTTTCTTTGCCTTATAATTGAAAAGCGGTGAACAAGGATTCACCAGGGGGGAACTAAAAACACGGTGTGTTTAATATTAAATCCTGTTATGGTAAGACTGATTGAAGGCTGAGAGGGACCGCTAGACACCTTTCTCACCTGGTCATAACAACACCCAGGTCCCACTACTCCTGCACCCACTTGAGAATTGTACCCTTTATTCTATATTGTCTCTCCATTTTCTTCCTACCAAAATGAATCACTTCACATTTCTCTGCATTGAACTTCGTCTGCCACCTGTCTACCCATTCCACCAACTTGTCTGTCTTTTGGAGTTCTACACTATCCTCCTCACAGTTCACAATGCTTCCAAGCTTTGTATCATCTGCAAATTTTGAAATTGTGCCCTCTACACCAAGGTCTCGGTCATTAATATAGATCAGGAAAAGCAAGGGCCCCAACATTGACCCTAACACTAAATTAAAATGATCACCCTGCTTGTCCAGACGCACAATAACAAATAATTGTTGCCCTGTAAAGGGTTAATAGCTAATGAGTTAAGTGGGCTCTTGCACTCATGACTTGAGGGAGTTAGAATGTTTGACACTGATTTGGTCACATTAACCAGGGGCAGAAGGAGGTTCTCGACGTGTTCATAATGCCGTAAGGAAATCAAACCCAGCCTCTCCTCTGTGATAAACACCACAAAGAGATGGAGATAGAGAATAAAATGGGAGTTCAAGTGTCGAAACCTGACCCTGGAAGAATATACTTACACAGGGGGTTTGCCTGTGGAATCTAAATCGACAAGTAGTTTTCATCATACTGGGTTTATAAAAGCATCTTAGGTTGTCTCATTTGGAGTTAGGACTGACCCAGAATGTAATTATCAAAGGCAATGATTTCCAGGGAGAGGGAGAGAGAGCGAGCAGGGAATAGAGTGAGAGAGAAAGAATGGGATGGGGTATCTCTGAGGTGGGACAAGCTGAAGCTGTTTGAGTGTGAAACCTCCTCGTGAGTACTGTTTCCCTGAATGGGAAATGGAGAGACCAGGATAGGGGCTGGAGGAGCACCCCTGTGGGAGAAAGTCTGCAGCAATGTGCTTGAGCCAGAGATGTGATTCGAGGGGAGCTAACAACCTCTCCTCTGGGAGTATTGTAACCTTTTCAAAAATATTCAAGAGCACAGCTTTTCTGAAATATTAGAGAAACTTTGAAGTATCTGATCCTGAAGGACTTGTGTTTCATGTGCGAGTAATTCTTTTTAATTTTTATTAACCCACCACGATGGTTCACTGGGTAAATGCAGTGCCAGGCTGTACAGAACAGGAGGTTTTGACTTCAATTATCTGGAGAAAAAACTTGCAGAGCTATGGAGAAATAGCAGGGGAATAGGACTCGGTGAATTGCTCTTGCGGAGAGCCAGCACCGACACGATGGGCTGAATGGCCTCCTTCTGTGCTGCAACCATTCTATGATTCTTTGAACTCCAGGCTTGTGTTGAATTAGCTGGTTTTGGGTAAGGCAGTAATTGCAGTGATTGATTGGACATTACATCTTTAGTCTGTCTCACAAGAGGGGATTTTGGAGGTGATGGGGGGTGGGGATGCACCTCTTCATCAAAATTAGGAAGACATCTGCTCAGAGACAGTGAAGTAAGTGTTTTTTTGAATATTCCTGGAAAATAAATTTAGCTTCCCTTACCCAAAGCAGACAGAATGCAGCAACTAGAAGAATGGTACAATCCTTCAAAACATTGTCACTTATATGAAATAAATTTGCTCTCCTCAACAACCAGAGATACAAATAAATCTAAGCACGTCCAAGGAGTGAGTAGCTTTTTATCTTCAATATCAGGCCTGTCTGTTTAGCCTGCTGCTTTTTTTTATAGTGAGGGCCAAGAAATCTTAAGAAAAGGTTAATTTGTACCTTTTTCCTTTTCCAGCAATATCTCTGAAGTGGGACACTGTGTTACTAAAATGTTATGCTTTAATAAACATGTTTAACTTTAGTACATTTGTTTGGAGTCTCACTACAGACTTGCAATACAGTTCTTCCAGATATTGTCATCGATAAACATCTTTTTTTGAATGTATAGCATTTTCTTTCAAACACATAAAAGAAATAAAACAATGGAAATCATGGTCAATTATATATTGAACAATACATTTTTAAAAAAAAACAAACAGTAAGATTCCAAAGTGCAAACTGTCATTTGTTGCTCGCTTAATGCATTGTATTCGCTGTTTGGTTTCTACATTGGGACTTTGCCTTTCATCTAGGTTTTTCATAGTGCAGGGTTCCACCAATAGGAGGCGATACAGTAGCCATTGTGGTGGTGATTGCGCACTGTTCAACATCATTCACGACTCCTCAGATACTGAAACAGTCCATATTCACGTGTAGCAAGACCGGAACAATGTTCAGGCTTGGGCTGATAAGTGGCAGGTGACATTCATTTGGACAAGCACCAGGCAATAACCATTGCCAACAAGAGAGATTCTAACCATCTCTCTTTGACATTCAACAGCATTACCATTGCTGAATCCCCCACCATCAATATCCTAGGAGTTACCACTGGTAACGGAACTGGACCAGCCATATAAATACTGTGGCTACAAGAGCAGGTCAGAGGCTGGGACTTCTGCAGTGAGTAACTCACTTCCTGACTCTCCAAAGCCTTTTCACCATCGACAAGGCACCAGTCAGGAGTGTGATGGAATACTCTCCACTTGCCTGGATGGGTGCAGCTTCAACAACACTCAAGAAGCTCGACACCATCCAGGACAAAGCAGCCTCACTTGATCAGCGCCCCATCCACCAAATTAAACATTCATTCCCTTCACCAAGCCTCCTTCCACAGCACCTTCCAAGCCCGCGACCTCTACCGCCTAGAAGGACAAGGGCAGCAGATGCATGGGAACACCACCACCTGCAAGTTCCCCTCCAAGTCACACACCATCCTGACTTGGAATTACATCACCGTCACTTCACTGTCACTGGGTCAAAATCCTGGAACTCCCTTCCTAACAGCACTGTGGGTGTACCTACACCATATGGACTGCAGCGGTTCAAGAAGGCAGCTCACCACCACTTTCTCAAGGGCAGTTAGGGATGGGCAATAAATGCTGGCCTGGCCAGCGATGCATTCAATGAACGAATAATTTTTTAAAAACTGAGAGCTGTCCAAATTTTGGTAGAAGTTCCCTGATAGTGAAAAGGGTTTTGCAGGGTAGACTGGGCTGGTTGTGCCTTTTTTGTATCCGATGCTGAGTGATCCGTCTGGTTTTATTGATCTTGTGCTTTTTATTTTGTAGCAGTTTGCTACAACTGAGTGGCTTGCTAAGCCATTTCTGAGGGCAGTTAAGAGTCAACCACATTGTTGTGGGTCTGGAGTCACATGTAGGCCAGACCGAGTTAAGACAGCAGATTTCCTTCCCTACAGGACATTAGCAAACATTGTAGAAACCAACTACACTGCAGTTTGGGACTCTGCCAATTAATCACTGCACCATGGAATCATAAAGGCAGAATAATCAGTGAAGCCACTGAAAAAGAAAACATCAAGGATAAAGAGAAAAGATGCTTAAAGGATTAAAATTGTATCAAATACACCAACACTCTCTCTTCCAGCACCTCATTGATAGCACTTTTCAGTAATTTACTGCATCTCCGTTGCGGTGTACATTTCAGTGCTATCCACTTGTAAGTAACTAATCAGTCTTTTTGAAGAGATTCTTCACAGAATATTCTCACAAATGAGATCTAACAATCTGAGGAAAATCTGATGAGGGTGAAGACTGAACAAACTGGAGAAATTTACTTAGGATTCAGGGAATGCTCCAGAAACTTGGTGCAGTCTCTTCAAATACTGCGTTTGGTGCACAACACACCAGTCAGCTGATAGTAAGATATGTGTATATTAAAAAAAAACTGCAGCAGAAAAGTGAGTGAGCTTGGTCAGAGATGGTGTCAAGGGATGGCTGAGCAGATTACACTTCCAGCATGCAAGGAGAAATAGCAGTGCCCCACTAATGTTACAGCACCACTTCTCCAATCTGGTGGGGCACACGATATTCCGAGTTCAGCCTGTTTGCAGTGTGGGATGATCATGCCATGGCTTTACATTTGTGGCTGTGGACTTTCCCTGGTGTTTGTAAGAAGGTTGTGAGTTAGCAATTTGAAACCATAGAACTGAACTGTAATCAAGTTATCCAGAGCCAGGGCAAATTATTTGCTTCTAGCAACTTGTTTCCAGAACCAAGAAGGGCAACCTGGCAAGTGGGTACAGTGTTTCCCTCGAGTCATTACTGTAGTGTAAATGGGGGAAAAGATTTCCTACTGGAATTTGTACAACTGGAGATTAACAAGGTCCCAATGTTTGTAGCACTTCTCCACTTGTTATTAATTATTCCTTCCCACCTATTTCCTTTTCTCTCCTTCCTCCTTCGCTATATTCCAGCACAAGTATTTTCCTTTCTGTTTAAAAGAGATTGGGTTTAATCTTTTCTTTAGTGGTTGACTAATTTCGTTCTGGTTTCCTAGTCTATTCCATGCTCTCCCACACTGGCCCCCCACACTTTGCTATACCAACATCCTGAAAACTTTGCTTTATGGAAGACGGATTACTTATCAGGGAGAGGGGGTTATTCCTGTCAAGATAAACGTACCACATGCAATGACTGATAGACTGCATTGGACACTAATGTGCTATACAGGGAACTTGTAAGTGAGTAAAGTGGCCTGTGATTTGTGCTCAGTTATTTCGGCTCAGTCAAGCTATAATTTGAGTTCTGCAGTTAGCCCAACTTTCCCTGACTGGGGAGAGGAGAATCCATAAGAAAGTGAGGAACAGGAGTAGGCCATTCAGCCCCTCATGCTTGCTCTGGCCCACAATTAGATCATGGCTATCCTGTATCATAAGTCTTTTAGACCAGATAGAGATCCTGCTCCTAATCACTCTGCAGTGAGCCCTGTTGGAATTTGTTGTGCAATGTTGGGTGAGAACAGGAGCAGGCTTATCTATGACACCCCATGATAAATAAAAGCCTCCCTACACTCACGAACAAGGCTCATACATGAAATATGGCTACTTGAGAAAGGTATGCTAAAGGACTATAGGAAATTGCAGAATCACACAAAGTGATTGAGCAACTCCAGGAAAGCAGAGGAAGTTAGGAGTGGGCAGTGGATGATAAAACCTGAATGAGAATTTTCCTTATTGGTATTTGCTGGATAGGTGTTGGAGTAGATTTGTGGGTGTTGCTGCAGGCTTTAAGGAGGTGATGGTGTTAATCCTAATTGAATCAACTGTAGGAAGATTAATCCATTGCTATCAAAAACCCACTGTACTAAAAATGTAATAAATCATTGCCAACCTCGGCTCCACAGAAAGCATTCCTTGATTTATGCCTTTATACGTCAAGCTTAATATTTAATTGATAAATTGTCCAAAACATTTAGCGTCCCTGTCTCTGAACACAAAACTTTCCCAAGGATCAAGGATTTCATTTCATTCCAGGACTAATAGCAATTAAAGTCTAGGCAACTCGACTGGCTGAGCATTGTGCAGTATAGACTATGCCATATACACCAGGAAGGACCAGGTTCAACCAGATTCCTCCTCGTCCTCGTCATCGTCTTCTCACTCTATTGGGAGATGCTGACACATAGTTAGGATTGAGCACTGAGTGGAAGTGGAGCAACTCTTCATGCACTAACTTTCCTTGGACCCCCCACCCTGTAGTTTTAACCCACTTCTCCCATTGACACCACTTTAATATTCAGCACACTGTAACCCCTCTTCCATATCACTGCTTTAATATTTAGCACACTGTACCCCACTACTCCCATTAACACAGCATTAATATTCACACTTTGTCCTTCCAAGCACTGGCTGTTGCTATGCAAAAAATGTTTTTCCAGCCAAGAGCCTGATGATTTTATAACAAGTCCTTTCTTCACTTCAACAATTTGAAATTTAAAATCCATTTGGTGAAATTATTATGCCTCATTTTTGGCCAGTTAGGGTCTAGCATGACAATATAAATTTAGAATCATAAATCCAGACAGAACATTAATCATTTTTGAATTATTTTGGTGAGATTTCCTCAAGCTGTAAGCTTTGTCCCTGTGGAGTATTTGTCAGAGATATATTAAGGATGCTCACACTCAGTTCTGGCTGTTACATTAATGAGTTCACTTAAAGAAAAAACCTTGCATTTATATAACACCTTTCACCCCCTCGGACAACCCTAAGTATTTTGCAGCCAATTTTTTTTTTTTTGGAACTGTCATCAATGTGGTATCGACAAATCAGCAATGAGATAAATGACCAGTTAGCCAGTATTGATCTGAGTTCTGATGAAAGGTCATCGACCTGAAACGTTAACTCTGTTTCTGCTTCCACAGATGCTGCCAGACCTACTGAATATTTGCAGCACTTTTCATAACTGATTATACCTGAAAGATTAACAGTGTTGTCAACAGCACTGTTTTTGCTTCAGATTTCTGGAAACTGCGGTATTTTATTTTTGTAGTTCTCCCTGTGGCCTGGCCAACATTCATCCCTCTAGTAACACAACCAAAAACAGTTATGATGAATGGTTATACCTGACACTGGAAAATCTACCTGCTCCTCTTTGAAATGGTGCAGTGGGGAGACAAGCACTTCAGTGCAAAAGACAAGGCTGAAGCATTTGCATCCATCTTCAGCCAGATGTGCCAAGTTGATGATCCATCTGGGCCTCCTCCTGAGGTCCCCAGCATCACAGATGCCAGTCTTCAGCCAATTCGATTCACTCTGCGTGATATCAAGAAATGACTGAAGGCACTGGATACTGCAAAGGCTATGGGCCCTGACAACATTCCGGCAATAGTACTGAAGACCTGTGCTCCAGAACTAGCCGCGCCCCTAGCCAAGCTGTTCCAGTACATTTACAACACTGACATCTACCCTGCAATGTGGAAAATTGCCCAAGTATGTCCTCTACACAAAAAGCAGGACAAGTCCAACCCGGCCAATTACCGTCCCATCAGTCCACTCTCGATCATCAGTAAAGTGATAGAAGGTGTCATCAACAATGCTATCAAGTGGCACTTGCTTAGCAATAACCTGCTCGCTGACGCTTAGTTTGGGTTCTGCCAGGGCCACTCAGCTGCTGACCTCATTACAGCCTTGGTTCAAACATGAACAAAAGAGCTAAACTCAAGAGGTGAGGTGAGGGTGACGGCCCTTGACATCAAGGCAGCATTTGACCGAGTATGGCATCAAGGAGCCTTAGCAAAACTGCAGTCAATGGGAATTAGGGGGTAAATTCTCCATTGGTTGGAGTCATACCTAGCACAAAGGAAGATGGTTGTGGTTGTTGAAGATCAATCATCTGAGCTCCAGGACAGCACTGCAGGAGTTCCTCAGGTTAGTGTCCTAGGCACAACTATCTTCAGCTGCTTCATCAATGACCTTCCCTCCAATGACCTTCCCTAAGGTCAGGTGGGGATGTTCGCTGATGATTGCACAATGTTCAGCACCATTCGCGACTCCTCAGATACTGAAGCAATCCGTGTAGAAATGCAGCAAGGCCTGGACAATATCCAGGCTTGGGCTGATAAGTGGCAAGTTACATTTGAGCCACACAAGTGCCAGGCAATGACCATCGCCAACAAGAGAGAATCTAATCATCACCCCTTGACATTCAATGGCATTATGATCGCTGAATCCCCCACTATCAACATCCTAGGGGCTACCATTGACCAGAAACTGAACTGAAGTAGCCATATAAATACCGTGGCTACAAGAGCAGGTCAGAGGCTAGGAATCCTGTGGCGAATAATGCACCTCCTGACTCCCCAAAGCCTGTCCACCATCTACAAGGCACAAGTCAGGAGTGTGATGGAATACTCTCCACTTGCCTGGATGGGTGCAGCTCCAACAGCACTCAAGAAGCTCGACACCATCCAAGACAAAGCAGCCCTTTTGATTGGCACCCCATCTGCAAACATTCACTCCCTCCACCATCGATGCACAGTGGCAGCAGTGTGTACCATTTACAAGATGCACTGCAGCAACGCACCAATTTCCTTAGACAGCAGCACTTTCCAAACCCGCGTCCTCTACCAACTAGAAGAGCAGCAGATGCATGGGAACATCACCACCTGCAAGTTCCCCTCCAAGTCACACACCATCCTGACTTGGAACTATATCGCCGTTCCTTCACTGTCGCTGAGTCAAAATCCTGGAACTCCCTTCCTAACAGCACTGTGGATGTACCTACCTCACATGGACTGCAGCGGTTCATGAAGGCAGCTCACCACCACTTTCTCAAGGGCAATTAGGGATGGGCAATAAATGCTGGCTTCGCCAGTGACGCCCACATCCCATGAACAAATAATATAAAAAACGTGGGATCTTTTACATACAGCTGAACCGGCAGATGAGGTCTTAGATAGGATATTAAACTAAATGACAATATGTATTACAACATAACACTCCCTCAGTACTGCGCCAAGTGTTAGCCAAGATTATATGCTTAAATCCTGGCTTGGAGCTTGAACCCATGATCTCCTGACTCTACAGCAGGTGCACTCCCACTGAGCCAAGCTGGCATACATGAGTTTGGCAATGAAGTGCAGCACCTTGCATCCTGTTGAGTTCCTTGCTTACAAGAGTAAGACTCTACTGACCAGTATCGTAACTAGGCAACAGCTTCAGTGTTTACCATTGGGGCAGGTTTTTATTTTGCCTACAAGGAACGTCTGACCAGTATTGAAAAGTCAGATGCAACATCAGAGCTATCACATGTGCATGAACTATGTACCTATGCACGTCAGCAGTATAAATGGGGCAAATCTGCTACCTAGACTGTACTGCAGTAAGATTTCACTAGGAGTAGGTTTGCAAATTAAGTGAGAGGGTGCCTTTCTAAATCAGCAGCACTCTCTCCCCACCTGTAAAGACATCTGGACCTTTGGGATTAACCGAAAAGTCCAACATTGATCCATTAGCCCAGAGGCACCAGAAAGGATCAGATTTTCACCAAGTGCTCACTGTTACAGTAACAAAATGCCATAAATCATTCTACAGGCAGACATATGAGTTGTGTGCAAAAAAAAAAGATAGCTCATTATCAAATGGGGCCTGACTCAGGATTACGATGTTCTTTTAATTAGTGGCTCATTTTGTAAAGCCTTTTCTTTTTCTGCTGCGCAATAGGAAATAGGCTGGTGATGGAGTGTTTATGGAGGGCAATTTTACAAGTGCTGCATATCGCATGTGGATTTGCTCAAGCAATTCTTTAAAGATCTCACTAAATCGGAGTAGTTGATAGTTTAATAGATTCACAGTCAAACAGATCCTTCAGGTCTTAACCGAGTGTTATAGTCTCTGCATCTTGCCTGCTGCTAGCACTGATACAGCCAGACTGCCCCTTGCTAGTGATCATTACATTGTGTAAACACCAAGGGATTCAACTCTCCACTATTGAATTCTTTTATTTCTGTGGGCTAAGGTGAAACATGTAAACTCATGAGGCACAAATCATTAACTCGGTGTGCAGACTTAGCAGCTCAGTGTGGTAACTTAGCTGTGGGGCATGTTTTCCTAGATGTTTAATACTCTCAAATGCACGCATGCAGACACTGAGCTCCTGATCTTAACTGGTCCATCAAGGAACCTGTGCAGAACAGAGATGGAGGTGGCTGCTGAGAGGGAGGGAGAATGAGAAGGTCAGTCTTGAATGTCCTCTGGGTCAGGGGAAAGTGTGCAATGGGGGATATAAAAAATGATACAAGTGTGTGAAATTGCAAAGAGAATTCTGTGGCAAAAATAATGTTGAAATATTCATTGACACTAATGTGAGTTGCTGTCATCAGCCCCTGTGGGGCTCAGGTCCTAATCATAGCTGTGCTGCTGTCTGGAGACACCAGGCAAGAGAAACCCAGGAGTTCTGATTGAGGCCTCAGAGCTGAGCTGGTCACTGCCCCTCTCAATGGCATAATGTGCATCATCCCAGAAACCAAGGAGTTAAATGGAAACACTGATGAAGCATTTTCATAGAATCATAGAATGGCTACAGCACAGAAGGGGGCTATTCAGCCCATCACGTCCATGCCAGCTCACTGCAAGAGCAACTCAGCTAGTCCCACTCCCCCACCTTTTTCCCACAGCCCTACAAATTTATCTCTTCAGGCGCTTGTCCAATTCCCTTTTGAAAGCCACGATTGACTCTGCCTCCACCACACACTCAGCTTTTGATGCTTTTCAGTAGATTGAGGCAGGAGATGGAGGAATACTCCCAGGTGCTTTTGCACATCTGAACATTGGCAGTGGTGTAAAGAAGCTAGCTGAGGGTCCCCATGTCCTAGTGTGATGGACAGTAGGATGAAGGGACATGGATTCAAAATTAGTTGAGAGAAGATGGTACATAGTTAGTGGATATGGGGCTGAGTTTCTGACCGGGGCATGCAGCAGAAAATAAACTTTGTGTGGATGTTAAGTGTGTTCTATATGTGGGTCAACCACAAAGCAACCCGCTCCCTCTCCCACACACAGTTATGCAAGTGCTGCACAGAGATCCCAACTGAGAAAGAGAATACTGTCTGTGGAAGGACATGAGGAGGGGAGCAAGGTGAGTAGGAGATGCTAGATACCCTCTATCCCAAGCTCACAGCACAGAGCACAGAAGGAGGGACATTTCCAGTGAGCAGGTAAGCATCCAACAGGGGGAAATGTGGTGAAACCCAGGGGTGTCCAACCTGCGACCTCTGAACCCTAGCATTCTGGTGCTTGATGCCCGGGCAACTCCCTCCTACTTGAGCTTATTTTCCACTTCATTCTGTTTAAATTGTGTGGGATGTAGTGGTTTGGAAAGGGCTATTTTAAGCTCTGATGTCTCATTGATGGATGAATCCTTAATCAGGTCGCCAAGAGCTGTCAGTATCAGCAATTTGAGAAATAGACCAATTAATGGAAGCATGGACTTGAAGTTTATATGTGGCCCCAAGGCTTCATGGTACACACATATATAGCCCACAACGACAAACAATTGGCTGCTCCTGCCCTATAGGAGAGAGGCACTGGTCAGAGCAGAGGGTCAGGGTGAAAGGTTAGAAGCTGCAGGTTCCCCCACCATTCAACACCTGTGACTGGGATTTTTCTGAGATAACCACCCATGTTGATGCTGCTGCATGCAGTCTGGCAGGTTTTAGGGGGTGGAGAGGTTTTCCTTTCCTAAAATCGGCCACTGCAATTTCAGCCCATGACCAGGCCTTGACCCTGTGTGCTGTGCCACATTGCAGGAGGAGGTGTAGCCAATCCCCCTTCCCCCAATAATCACCACCCCCAGCCCCACCCACACCAACAGCCTTCCTTAGTTTTCCCACCATAAAATCACCTCCATTCACTGGAGGGATTTATTACTGACCCCACCCCCAGGGGAAACTGTGTATGTTTGTAAGGGGGTGGGGGGTGTGGGGGTGCAGGGTGCAGTTAAAATAAAGGCACTGACCCAGGATTGCATTGCCTTCTGTGGGATGGGATTTTAACCTGCCTTTTACAGCTGGCACGCACGGCCCAGCTTTAAATACGGAAACGAGGGCCTGCAAGGTTAGCCTGAGCGGGTGAGCAGTGATGCCTTTTCTGCCAGGCCAAACATGGTGGGAGCTGCGTCAGGGCAGCAGAGGCCCAATGAGAAGTTGTTTTTAAAACAACTGTAGGATTCCTTGTAGGCCAGGAAGAGCAGGCTTGCTCCTCTGGGCCTCAGAATGAAACCTTGAGCTTCAACTGGCAACTCCCCTCCTCACTCCCCCCCTATTGTGATCGCCTGCCGACCACCACATGCCTTCCCCCCCACCCCCCCCACCCCAATCAAATGATTATTGCCTCAGGTGCAGGTTGCCATTGATGCTACCCATGTGTTTATAAACACCCGGTCTGAAAGCCACATTAACTTCATTACATCATATTAACAGCATGGAAACACCATTTGGCTCAGCAGGACTATACTGGTGTTTATACTTCACACATGTCTGTTCCCATTTTACTCCACCTCGCCCTATCAGCATATTCGTCCATTCCTTTCTTCCTCATGTACTTATCCAGCTCCCCCTTAAATGCACATTGAACAGGAAGGAATTTCATTCCGTGACAGCCCAGATGGTGAGTTTTGCTTTCCACCTCATTCTGCAGGCCACCGTGTGCTACCTCAGGAGGAGCCACAATTTGTCTATTCGCAGTCTCTCAATCTAGGAAGCCTGCACTGTGCAGCCAGAGCAGTGTGACAAGCAATACAATAATCCCTTTGTGATGCCTTGCCATGCTCTTAGACATTCGTTCAGCAAATCTGGAATATCTTGAACATCCTGTCTGGGAAAGACAGTTACAAATGTTAATCACCATTTAAAAGAGATAACCGGAGGGCTGCCTAGAAACTGTATGCAAACACATCAGCCCTGATTTTACCCAGTGAGAACAGGGTGGGCAGGGCTTTAAAACGGGGCAGAGTATTTACCCTCCTCCCCCCATTTGCAGCAGACTTCTGCCTGCTGCTACTTTAACTCCTGGGTTTAGGGATGTGTATGACAAGTGATCAAGAGCCTCCTAAATATTCAAACATTTGGGTACAATGACATTATTCAAACCCTGTCCTGATTTTAACCCCAGGCTATGTGAGTCGCACAGTGTGGACTGGGTAGGGGAAAGCTGAGGCCGCATGGTTCCAAGGCCAGAAAGAATATTCGAGAGGGTCCAGTGGCTGTGGAATTGTGGCCCCGCAAGAAATCACTTTGAAGTCAAGGAGGAGGAACCAGAGAGAGAACTGGTAGAAAAGGAAAAAACAATGAAATTGGAAAAGAAGATTTGGTAAAGCCTTTCTTCATAATGATCATATCCCTTTACAGGAAATTTGAGAATTAAAAATATGCCAAAATAAAAATTTGAACAGGTTCAGGGTGAGAGCCAGCAGAGGTGTGACCTCAACAGACTGGCGTGACGTTCCTGCCTGTCTTTGCCATGGAGGTGACTGCCCCTTTAAATTGGGGAAATCTGGAGCTGCATAAGCACAATAACTGCATCTTTTAAGCTGCCTGCATATATACGGGCACATGAGAGAGTTGACCATTTCCAAATCCTGTAATAAGGGTCAGAGAGATTTCTCTGCATTGCTGTGCAGCACACTGTCATTCTGCTGCATTTAGGGAGCAGGCAGCCACTTCGTCCACGTTCATTGATTGATGCAGGGGAGAAACGAACGACTCTGCACACATCAGTAGGAAACAGCCGAGTAGCTATTCATGACTGCCCCAGCTGCAGATAAAGCTTTACACAGGGGCTGTGTAATGTTTGGAGAACCTCAAATAGTCCAACCTGCTGAGTCAGGGCCAATTTGCTTAAGCTCATTGACTACTGCAGGGATTGATGGAGTTTTTAAAAAAAAAACAAATTAGTTCCATTGAAAATCACAGAATCAGCAGGAGCTTATATCAGAGAACACAGATCCTGGTATGCTCAGTAAGAAATTTAAAAGAAAAGAAATCAAATTGAAACTGTTCTTATAAAATGTTCTTTAAGAATTCCTGGATATTTTTGAAGATTGTCCAACATTCCCCAAAATCAGAAACACCATATCATTCTCTGAGGTTCGGATGTACACAAGAAACTCCTACATTTTTATTTTCTCTCCAATTTCCTCCCTACGTAACCTTCCTTGAAGCTGTTAATTCGCCTGCAGGGAAACAACCTATGTGAACGGCTACCCTTTGATACCTCACCCAAGTGGATAGCCTTCTTGTGTGACCGGATGCAATGAATGTCAACAGGCTAGTCAATACTGGAGAACGTCCGAGCCCAGCCCAGCTGATTCTTTACCCAACGTATGGACGTGGTTTTTTGACAATGACTCACTGGCTAGTAATCGAGAACCCTCACTCAGAGGGCTGAGGCCAATTAACACGCCGCAACTACTGCCCTAACTGAGATCAGCAAACTCCGTGCAGGTCAGCAATTGAACTCAAACTAAATGAGAAAGTTGCACGTGCACATTCTGAGAATTCAAGAGCATCGGGATAAAGGCTCACAAGAAACACACCCGAGAACCCCCAAAACGCTAAGGGGTTCCGCTGAAGACTTGTCAACCTGTTTGTTATTAGCAGAGACTGCAAAATATCCAGTGGGATTTCAAGTTCCAGGAGAGGACGGGGGCATGACCCTGAGAAATGTGAGATTAGCAACAATAACAGAAAAAAAGCGGGGTACTAGTTGCAAATGAACTAACTTGCAATCACCCAGCAAGACAGAGGTGATACACGAGCGAACATGGGTGCAATAAAAAGATGAAATGCACAACAAATGTCTTTATTATTGAGGATGTGACTGTCCTGGTGGATGAATGTAGATGGCTCTTCCTGTTCGGAGAGTATTTAGTAAGCTTTATCAGAGTTATAGTCAAAACAAAGGCTCCAGTTGAGTAGGGAATTAGCTTGATGAAAGAGGAACAGAAGCTGGTGCAAGTGGCAATTGTTTGATGCTTGTGCAGCATTGACTAGTAGAGTCCCCACAGGAACCTGTTCTGGGACTTTTGCTATCCATAAGGTTTATTAATAACCTCAGCATGATGATAATGAGCTCCCTGCAACATGAGGATTAATTTTGTAAGACATCTATCCTGGTTTGCCAAACTAATAAGAACATAAGAAATAGGAGCAGGAGGAGGCCATTCGGCCCCTCAGGCCTGCTCTGCATTCATTAGATGAGGCAGATCTTCTGCTTCAATTCCACTTTCCCACCCTATCCTCATAAATCTCTTGATTCCTTCAGTGTCTAAAAATCTGTCAATCTCAGTCTTGAATAGACTCAACGACTGATAATCCACAGCTCTTAGGTAGAGAATTCCAAAGATTCACAACCCTCAGAGAAGAAATTTCTCCGCATCTCAGTCCAAAATGGCCAAACCCTTATTCTGAGACTGTTGTTGTTGGTTGGCATCCTTCTATCTACAAAAGATGATGGACATGCAGCAAACAATCCATTTAGGTGGGGTGTTTTCTTTTGGTGCACCTTTGCTGATGGCTGTGAAGGGCAATCCTTGAGAGGCAGGTTCTGCCACAAGTGCTGCACGTGAAGCTGCCAAGTGACTGAGAGTTGATGTTTTTGATGTTGGTGCCTGTTGCCAAGCTGCTGTAGCCACTGGTCATTGTGGTAGTACCCACCAGTACACAGGATGTGTTGCTATTTCCCTCTTTCACCAGCTAGTGACTCCCAGTTGCAATAGTTCACATTTAGGGCCTTCATGTCATGCTTGCAAGCATCCTTGAAGCGGAGCTTTGGGTGCCTCACTGGTCGTCTGGCTCTGGCTACCTCACCAAACAGAAGGTCCTTGGTTATTCGCCTGTCTTCCCATCCTGTTGACGTGTCCGATCCACCGAAGCCACCTCTGCTTGTTTAGTGGCAACACACTTGGGAGCTCTGCCTTTGAGAGGACTGCCACATTTGTGATATCCTACCAGGATATACCCAAAATGCACTGGAGACAGTGAAGATGGAAATTATCGAGCTCATTTTCCTGGTAGTTGTAAGTTGCCCATGTTTCACAGCCATACAGCAAGGTGCTGAGAACACAGGCCTTATAAACCACCAGCTTGGCCCTAAGGGTCAGCTTGGTGTTATCCCATGTGTGTTTCACAAGTTGGCCAAAGGTGGTAGCTGCTTTCCCTAAGGTATATTGAGCTCTGCATCAAGGGACAGATTGTCTCTCACTGTGGACCCAAGGTAGCAGAATTTACTAACCACTTCCAGTGGGATGTTATTTAGTGTGATCAGGGCCGAGATGCAAAACCTTGTCCCATGACCACGGTTTTCTTGACGCTTATAGTCAAGAAGAACAAGTTACAGCATGGGAGAGACAGTCCATTAGTCTTTAATAGCTGAGTTTCTGTGTGAGTGACTAGTGCAGCATCATCAGTGCAGAGGAGTTCGCTGATCAGGACGCGACGTGTTTTTGTCTTCGCTTTCAGTCTTGATGGATTGTGTCTGACCTAGTGTGCAGGTGAAGGTCAGGCGCTTGGAGAAGATGATACCAAACAGAGTGGGGGCTAGGACACAACCCTGTTTCAGTTCATTCTTCACTCCGAAACTGGAGTGGAGCCATCAAACTGTACAGTGCAGGGCTTGTTGTCGTCGAAGGAGTGGATGAGACTGAGGAGCTTCGGTGGACAGCCAATTTTTCCGAAAATCATGTAGAGATTCTCTGAGTGAAGAAACTTCTTCTCATCTCAGTCCTAAATGGCCGAACCCTTATTCTGAGACTGTGACTGCTAGTTCTAGACTCTCCAGCCGGAGGAAACAGCCTCTCAGCATCACAATAAAATGAGAGAGTGTGGTACAATTGTCCCAGAATAAATTATGGGAGGGATGAAATCACACAAGACTCCTGAAAGGCTGTTGATTGCTGCTGGAAAGGTTCATTTGTATATGCTGGTTGAGGACAGGATCAAGCATGACTTGCAGCACCCTCCACAGTTCCGTAGCCTACCGACACTCAGGATATAAGTTTGCACATGAAAAGAAATGCCACTTTGGGGCCAGCTGGCACGCTTAGCAGTGTATTTCAGCAAGAGTCAAAGGCCCTGAAATTCTGCTCTTCTGACAGAAGAGAGGGGAAGTGGACCTTAAGCCTACATGAGAGGACAGACCCAGATCTACCCCAAATTATGGGGACAGTGCCATTCGAATAGACAGGATAGTGCATGATGTGAGTATGGGTGCTTCAGTGATGCTTGGCAGCCAGAATATCCGAGCGGCACCATAGGACTCAGCTTGCGAGTTCCACTGAGGGCTCTCAAGAAAACCTAAGCACTTTCCCAGACATATATCCGTCACATGGGGTGGGGGAGGTGGGTGGGAGATTCCAGAAGATGTTTCTGTCTAAAATTGAGGCAGAACCCCGAGAGAACCCAATTCTCCTGCTTTCATCATCTAGATGTTTCACCAGAATCTTGCCTTAGCCCTGATTGTAAGCCTTTGGCCTGACTGGACACTGCCATGTCTCCAGCACACCAGCAACGTCTAGGAGTGCATAAGGTTTCAGACTGACCTGCTGTAAGAAGGGCATTTAAAAGGCCCACACATTTTCAAAGTAAATGCATTAAGTTGCTCTTAGATCTTTTGGCCAAGTGTTTTGATTCCATTGGTCACTTAGGCTGTGATGAGGCATAGTGACAGGTGCAGTTATTTATTTATTTAGCCCCAGACTCCCTTGCTATTGGCACTAAAGGGTTTGCCACCCGGAATCCTTTGCAGTGACATGTTCAGAGGAATAAAGGGACCAGCAGAAAGATACCAGGCAGGTCAGGGCATTCAAGAGATGCTGTGGGTCCTGCTGCCCACGTAGGAACAATAAGAGGCCATTCATCCCCTTGAAACTGTTGCTCCATCCATGTCTGCTCTGTACCTCCTGCCTTTACCCGCCTTTGATCCACATCCTTTGCTATCTAATACAATAAAATAAAAATCTGTTGATCTCCGTCTTGAAGGCTCCAATTGACTCCCAGCATCCTCAGCCCCCTGGGGGAGGGGATTCCAGATTTCTGCTACCTTTATGTCTGAAGAAGTGCCCATGCCTTTACCACACAACATCTACAGAGAGAGGTGCCCCATTTTGACAGACTCTGTTAGTGGAGTCTTCCTAATGATGGTATATGCCAGCAGACTTCCCAGTGCATCACAGTGAAATGTGATGCCCGTCTAAGCCCTATGGGAGGCTTCTGAAGAACCTTCCAACAATCACAACTTGTCCTGCTTTATATATTAAGGAAGGCGAGCTTGGGTGAACACGAAGCCAACGCTGTATTTTTGGCCTCACCTGTCGAGATGTTACTAACCATTTCTGCAGCACCTGGCAAATCTACCTGGGAATGACACTGGGGATCTGTCTTCTCAAAGTCCGGATCAGCAGAGGAGAAGCTGGCCATCACTTGTGAATCAAGCATGCTGAAAAACACATTAAGCAAAGAGAAATTCATTATCTGTTGCCACGCAGTATAATTTTGCCAGGCTTTTCTGTGCTTCATGCAACATCAGGAGCAATTTTTAAAGACATCTACCCTGGTTTACCAAATTAATAAGAACATACACAGGAGTAGAAGTAGGTAGTTTGGCACCTCGAAGCTGTTCCACCATTCAATATGGTCAAACTGATCAGTGACACCGAGGAAAACCCTCATCCTCACAAGCATTTGATGCAGCAGCCATCAAGGGGTGATTGCCTGCACCGTCACTTGTCTCCAGTCTGCACCTACAAGGACCCATCTCTTCCTCCTGTCCTTCTGTTTATTTATCCCATGCCTCTTCAGCCTTGGCAAAGGCTGCTGATGAATTGAGATATCTTTTAAATGCTTTCCAGAAGCTTTCTAAATTTTTGTCCCACTCCTTGTGACACTCCCCTTTAATTGTCCCCATCCCTTTAAATTTCACTTGCACGCAATATTCATCTCCTACCAGTGTAGAACTAACAGAGTTTGCACCTGGAATTGTCGGTCACTGTTGTGTGGGATTCTGCTGGGTCTTAAAGCTGTGCAAACTAGTATAAAACTGTTTTACACCTAAAGGCAAAAATGAGCCTCACATCTATGAATAAAGCAAAACATAAAACTAATAAATAAATAGGCCTGGTTTCTCGGGTGTTAGCTGGCCTAGCAAGCTGAAACTAAGGCGGGTAGGTGTGATGCTCCCGACTCCATGTTTTAAGAATGTGGGTCACTAATTTCCCCCACCCCACCCCCCAATCCTGATTCCAATCGCCTTGTAACCCAGCTTCTGATTTTCCCCTCCAATCTTCTGACTCGGCCCTCCAATCCTGCTCCCTAGCCTCTATTTCCCTGTGCCACTTTCCATCACCCAGCCTTCCCTACCGGCCTCTGATTCCTGAAATGGCCTTTGTTTCCTCCTCCCTGGCATCTGTTTCTGCCCCACACCTGAGCCAGGCTCCTTTTTTTTTTTCTCCCCATCATCTGTTTCCTCTCCCAGCCCCTAATCCTGTCCTTCCTTGATGTGTCAGCTGTGGTTCAAGGAGTAAGACCCCTTGCCACTGAGTCAGAAGGTTGTGGATTCGAGTCCCACTCCAGAGACTTGAGCACAAGAATCTAGGCTGATACTCCAGTGAAGTAGTGATGCAGTGTTAAAGTGAGACCCCATCTGCCCTCTTAGGTGATGTAAAAGCTCCCATGGCACTGTTTTGAAGAGAAGGGGAATTAATGCAGTGTCTTAGCGAATATTCATCCTTCAATTAAGAACAGAAAAGGAGCAGGAGTGGACAATATGGCCCCTCGAGCCTGCTCCGCCATTCAATACTGTCATGATCTTCTGCCTGAACTCCACTTTCCCGCCTGCTCCCTATATCCCTTGATTAACATCACTAAAACAGATTATCTGGTCATTATCACATTGCTGTTTGTGGGAGCTTGCTATTCACAAATTGTTTGCTGTGTTTCATACATTACGACAGTGTCTATGCTTTAAAAACAAAGTACGTCATTACGTCATAAAGCACTTTGGTATGTCCTGAGGTTGTGAAAGGTACTATGGAAATGCAAACCTTTCAAAGCCTTTCTTTACCTGAGGGTCACTGCGATGCAAGCACTGGCCTGATCTTCATATTCCCTACACTGGCTGGTTATTCACACAATGCCAACTTGATGTTAATAAGGCCTGAGATGTAATATTGATATTACACCGTGCTTGAATCTCTACCCATAATTTTTGTAATATTTGTAAATCAATATTGAACTACATGAATGTACATTATATAAAAGATTATTAGGACAATTCGAAGTATTGAAAGACCATTGGACTGGAGGCTATATGGAATTCATCAAGAACCCCAACCTTCAGTCTTACTTCAGGGTAATGCTAAGTAATTTTGACAAGGTAATTAATCACTTCCATGTGTCAGCAGAATATCTGGTCTGAATTCACAAATGTGAATTCACTGCCTGAAAGGGTGGTGGAAGCAGATTCAACAGTAACTTCAAAAGGGAATTAAATACTTGGAAAGAGAAAATATTGCAGGGCTATGGGGTAAGCGCAGGGAAGTGGGACTAATTTGGATGTGTCTTTGAACAAGCCAGCACAGCCAAAATGGACCGAGCAGCCTCCTTCTATGCTGTAGGATTCTATTCCAGAGGGCAAAGGGTGAATGTTGTGGCTGAAAGCTTGCTGAACTCATTGGTTAGCTGGGTAATATCACCGGAATGCAAATGACACGATACAATTTTATTCTTCAGCTTCGGCGCTGAGGCATGACTGCAGTGAATGTGAGCTGGGGCGCAGTAGAACACAGCCATCTGTTATAATTAAAGTAATTTAGAATCATCTCGCAAGACAGACACCAATAAACATAAGGTAGTGTAGGTTCAATAAAAGGAAGTCAGCCATAAGAAAATCACTTGTGTTTTGAGGGTGTAAATGGCTTAATGGACGAAGCTCTTTTTTCATACTCCATACAGGACATTCCTGGAACATTTCATTTTCTTTCTGCCCTAGTTAGGACATTTTCCATTTGTTTAATTTTTTTTTTCTTTCCCTCTATTTTATTTCTCTTCTCTCCTGTAGGCATGTTTATTGCTGAGGTTTGGACTTCTTGATACTAATACCTCACCCAGGTCATTGTCCTTCATGTGTGTGTATGGTTGCCAACCCTCCAGGATTGTCCTGGAATCTCCAGGAATTAAAGATAAATGTCCTGGTCACTGCTGAAAGTAAGCCATGGGAAAAATCATAGGGGGATCTAAAATAAAATGGTGTGTTTTTTAAAAAAAGTTCTTTTAACACTTTTGCTTATCTATTTTAAAAATATTGGAGATTGTGGGGTGGGAAAAGGGCTGTGTGACTGGGTGGAGCAGTTGGAGACAAGCGGTTATATGATGAAACCTCCAGGAATACGTCTCGCTAGAGTTGGCAACCCTATTGAATGAGAGATTAGGTTATGTGCTTGCCAGTACCTGAATTGCTGAGTGCTTTGGGCAGTAGAGCTTGTATTATTGAGGGGGTGGCGTCTTTAGGACTGCTCTGCATCTGATGTGCTGAGTGAAGAGCAGTGTTGGTAGGGTACACACCATCTGCGTGCAATGGTCATTCAGGCTCCATTCACAAGGTTGCTCCTCACATCGGGGCTGGAGAACAGTTCAGGAGGGCTGACAACCATACTTGCACAAGAACATAAAAAAATAAGAGAAGAGTAGGCCATTTAGCCCTTTGAACCTGCTCCGCTATTCAATAAGATCATGGCTGATCTTCTACCTCAACTCCACCTTCCTGCACGACCCTCCTATCCATTAATATCCAAAAATCAATTTTAAATATACTCAATGATTAAACATCCACAGCTCTGTGGGGTAGAGAATTCCAAGGATTCACAACCCTCTGAGTGAAGACATTTTTCCTCATCTCAGATGGTGGTGTAGTGGTAATGTCACTGCACCAGTAATACAAAGGCCCAGGCTAAAGTCCTGGGGACATGGGTTCATGGCAGCTGGTGGAATTTAAATTCAATTAATTATAAAAATCTAGACTTGAAAGCTTGTCTCAGTAATGGTGCCATGAAACTGCCATCGATTGTTGTAAAAACCCATCTGGTTCACTAATGTTCTTTTAGGGAACAAAATCTGCTGTTCTTACCCAGTCTGGTCTACATGTGACTCCAGACCCACAGCAATGTGTTAACTCTTAACTGCCCTCTGAAATGGCCTGGCAAGCCACTCAGTTGTCAAGGGCAATGAGGGACAGGCAAAAAATGCTGGTCTTGCCAGTGGTGCCCACATCCCATGGAAGAATTTGTTAGAAGTCCTAAATGGCTGACCCCTTATTCTGAGACTGTAACGCCGTGTTCTAGAGTCTCCAGCAAGAGGAAGCATTTTCTCAGCTCATGAAAAATAGTGACCAGGATCCAAAATCTTCTCATTTTTGAGCATGTAAGGAACTAAAGAGCAGCAATCCTAGAAGCTCTGTGCTGGGACAGCATTGTTGGCCTCAGTCCGTATCTGCAGACTATTCAAACATGTTGGTATTGCAACCACGCTCAATCCTCTCTCTCACCCAATACTAGCTACTGATCAAGGGCAGGAACCCTGGCTGATTTCATCCCTCCCACTTAGCTCAGGGATGCTAATGCACAATGTAGCATCTCTATTGTTCCCTGCAGCTAAAATCAGCTAATCCCACTCAGAAAGAGATTCTCTTTGTAGTCTATTTGATTGGACTAGCTGTTCTTTAATAGACTGGTACAAGTACAAGGAAGATGCTTTGCTATGTGACTGTTGTACCAATGCCTTCCTTTTTTATAAAAAAAAACTCACTTTCTATTGAAAATAGAAAATTCTAATCATGTATTTTTCATTCACTGCAGATGCTGTACTGCAGTCCTCAGCTCATTCAGCGGAACGAGCTCCCCTCACAAGTAAAACTTCAAACATCCGGAGGTGGTGTTACATTGAGTCTGTGAGCAGGAAAATAAAGGCCAGTTCAAACGCCTCCTCCTTTCTCTGCCTATTGCATAGTTCGTTTTATTTTGTATTCTTTTGAGGAATGAAGCATTTTTTCATTTAGTTATTATTACTATTTTCTACTCGTTTATTTAACTCTGCTCCTCTCCCTACCTCCCCCACATCACCTTGTGCTAGACATCATCCTGTTGCATTTTACTGGATGCCAGGAGCTGCCAGGAATTGATTGCCCAAAGGAGGTAATTGTATCATCTTGTTCCTTTCCCTCATCTGTGTATGATGTGCCAGGGCTGTACTTGGTACCCATCATCCATTCAACTTGTCTTTTCCATTCCCCCGAACCCAGGGACAGTGGTATGTGTTATTAATGGGTTTCAGGCAGGGGAGGGAGGAAATCAAGTGTGCAAACTGTATCATACCAGTGTGTGCTGTGTATATGCACTGTAACAAGCAATATTGTTTAATTCATTAGGTGGCAGTAGCTAACTCCAGATCTCTGATCTGGTGTATTTTTGACTTTTGCTGTGACCCTGAAAGAACTTCTAACAAATATCAAAGAACCATTTTACTCAGGGATAGGGAGCTGTTATACAGAAATTATAATTCATCATTCCACCACTGGTGGCCATGCTTTCAGCTGCCTAGGCCCTAAGATCTGAAATTCCTTCCTTAAACTTCTCCACTTCTTTACCCCTCTCTTTCCTTTTTAAGATGCTCCTTAAAGCCTACTTCTTTAACCTGTGCTACTTTTTAAGCGCCTTGGTGTCAAATTATGTTTGATAATCTCTCATGTGAAGTACCTTTTGGATGTTTCACAATGCAAGTTATTGTTGTAATACAAGAAAGAGAGAGCGTATTGGGAGGGAGTGAGCAATTATACAGAGTAATGAGAGAGTGGGATTATACAAAGTAATATGGGGACTATAGGGAAAATGATATGGAGATGATTCTAGCTGAGTTGCTCTTGCAGCATGGTCACGACTGGTCAAATGGCCTCCTTCTGTGCTGTAACCATTCTATGATTCTATGATAAGGGAGGCAGTGTAATGAGAGGAAACCATTACACAGAGTAAGGAAAGGTGAAGAATAATCATACAGAGTAATGAGAGAGGGCACCATTATACAGTGTAATGGCTGGGAAGAAGAGTTACAAAGAGTAATGGGAGGAAAGGAGCAACTATATAAAGAGTAATTGGAATGAGGGTGTGATCACACTGAATGAGGGAGCAATTGGAGAGAGTGTGGGTTGATTATAGAGAGCAATGGGAGTGACTGAACAATTGCACAAAATCGGGGAGTGATTAGAGTGAAGGAATGATTGCACAGATAGCAATGGGAGTGGGGAATGATTACACAGGAAATGAGAGTGATTTCTCAGAGTAAGAATAATAAGAATGAGGGAATGTGCGGGAGCAATTAGACAGCGTAATTGGAGTGAAGAAGTGATTACAAGAAGAGTGAGGGAATGATTACATAGGTTACAGTTCCCAGGTGAGGTGATGTAGTTGGCTCCTCATCATGTCCCAGAGATTCAGAAGACATCATAAGCTTTGGGAAGAAAATTACAGCAATTTATTTTATCTAAATGCTGAAATGTATGTTGCACAAGGTGCTTTGCTATATTTCTAAATATTAGAGAGTCATTATACAGTAGAGCTACAATAGATGGTGTCTAGGCTTATTTTTGCTTCAAATTCTATTTTTTTTTAAAGTTTCACCAGCTTTTCATCACCCCTTCTAATCTGTCCTTCTTTGGCTGGCCATCTGTTATTCCTCACTCCTCCATGAACGACCTTGAAGCATTATTCGATGTTAAAAGTGTTACATAAAGGCTGGGGTTGGTGTTGTTGAAACGTAGAGATTGTAACAATCTGCCTCATGGAAAACAAGATGCTTTGATCCACCTGTACAACTCCTGAAATATTGCAGTTTGGCATCTTCATTATAAGTATATTAAGGACAAAAGGATAACCAGGGAAAGAGTAGGGACCAAAGTGGCAATCTGTGTGTGGAGCCAGAGGACATATGTGTTCACTATGGAGAAGGACGATGTAGGTGTAGAGATCAGGGAGGGGGATTGTGATATACTTGAACAAATTAACATTGAAAGGGAAGAAATATTAGCTATTTTAGTGGGCTTAAAAGTGTATAAATCCCCAGGCCCAGATGAGATGTATCCCAGGCTGTTATGTGAGGCAAGGGAGGAGATAGCAGGGGCTCTGACTACAAATTTTCAAATCCTCTCTGGCCACAGGAGAGGTACCAGAGGATTGGAGGACAGCGAATGTGGTACCATTATTCAAGGGTAGCAGGGATAAACCAGGTAATTACAGGCCAGTGAGTCTAACATCAGTGGTAGGGAAACTTTTGGAAAAAATTCTGAGTGACAGGATTAATCTCCACTTGGAGAGGCAGGGATTAATCAGGTTTAGCCGGCATGGCTTTGTCAGGGGGAGATCATGTCTAACAAACTTGATTGAATTTTTCGAGGAGGTGACTAGATGTGTCGATGAGGGTAAGACTGTTGATGTAGTCGACATGGACTTCAGTAAGGCTTTTGATAAGGTCCTGCATGGGAGATTGGTCAAGAAGGTAAGAGCCCATGGGTTCCAGGGTAATTTGGCAAATTGGATCCAAAATTGGCTTTGTGGCAGGAGGCAGAGGGCGATGGTCGAGGGTTGTTTTTGCAATTGGAAGCTTGTGACCAGTGGTGTATGACAGGGATCGATGCTGGGACCCTTGCTGTTTGTAGTGTACATTAATGATTTAGACATGAATATAGGAGGTATGATCAGTAGGTTCGCAGATGACACGAAAATTGATGGTGTTGTAAATAGTGAGGAGGAAAGCCTGAGATTACAGGATGATTTAGATGGACAAGTAAGATGGACAGAGCAGTGGCAAATGGAATTTAATCCTGAGAAGTGTGAGGTGATACATTTTGGGAGGACTAACAAGGCAAGGGAATATACAATGGATGGTAGGACCCTAGGAAGTACAGAAGGTCAGAGGGAACTTGATGTACTTGTCCATAGATCACTGAAGGCAGCAGCACAGGTAGATAAGGTGGTTAGGAAGGCATATGAGATACTTGCCTTTATTAGCCGAGGCATAGAATGTAAGAGCAGGGAGGTTATGATGGAACTGTATAAAATGCTAGTTAGGCCACAGCTGGAATACTGTGTACAGTTCTGGTTGCCACACGATAGGAAGGATGTGATTGCACTGGAGAGGGTGCAGAGGAGATTCACCAGGATGTTGCCTGGGCTGGAGCATTTCAGCTATGAAGAGAGACTGGATAGGCTAGGGTTGTTTTCCTTAGAGCAGAGAAGGCTGAGGGGGGACCTGATTGAGGTATACAAAATTATGAGGGTCATTGATAGGATAGATGGAAGGAAACTGTTTCCCTTAGCGGAGGGGTCAATAACCAGGGGGCATAGATTTACAGGGGCAGGAGGTTTAGAGGGGATTTCACCCAGAGGGTGATTGGAATCTGGAACGTACTGCCTGAATGGGTGGTAGAGGCAGGAACCCTCACAACATTTAAGAAGTATTTAGATGAGCACTTGAAATGCCATAGCACACAAGGCTACAGGCCAAGTGCTGGAAAATAGGATTAGAATAGATAGATGCTTGATGGCCAGCACAGACATGATGGGCCGAAGGGCCTGTGTCCGTGCTGTATAACTCTATGACTCTAATGCTTATTGTGTAGAAACAGGAATGGAGCAGATTTGGTGGCTAAATCCTGCTATGTTTTGTTGACTTCTGTCAAGTCAAATAACAATTTTAGAGAATGTTTGTCTATCAGAGCTTCACAGATTCTGAGTGCTCAGATATTAAATTGGTGGATTAGATGCCTTCACATATGGAGACAGCGTTTCGATGATGCTGATACCCTTGTAGGTATGTCAGGGTCTCAAATCTCAATGACAAGCAATCTCACCTTCCAACAGATCAGGTATAATTTGCTTAATCATGTTCTCATCTCAACTTAACTAATGTCCTAGAGGAAGTGAGCAGTGGTGAAAACACTATGGGATCTCCCAAATATTATCCTCCTACTCATAGGAGTATTGATATTTACCATTTTAACCTTTTCATGATTTGTAGGGAACAAAATTCTTCTGAACCATGGTTTTAACAACAACAATCCAAGCAATCCAATGTTGTACCTTTCCATTTGAAATAACCAACAGGAAGATTTTCGGTCCATTGTGTTGAAAACAGGAATGCGCTGTGTAAACTGTGCTACCATGGTAACACAGGCTGAGGATATTTACGGATGAATTTCTCATTTGGCAGCAAATTGAGTGGGAGCATTCTGACGTTTGGCGATGTCAGATAATGAGACCGGGGTAATACCCCAGGGAGTTCAACCCTTCGCCTTGGTTTACACCTACCCCCCCACCCACCCCCCCCCCCCACCCCCAATGTTATTTGAAAACGAAAAGAAACGATTGCAAGTTTCTCCCCTTTCCTTTGAGTTTGCATTTCTCTCTCATTGGCTAGTTAAGCAGCAACACAGGAGAGACCATAATGAAGGCTTTGTGTCCAGGCATGTTGAGAATCTCAGGTTCTGATTTTATTGCTCTCCCTGTGTCACCCCGCCACTGAGACACTCCCAACACTGGGAACTTGCCACACAAGGGGCACACTTGACAATAAATGCACGGGACGGGTAGGCAGCGTTTTAAAGAACCGTGGTGAAAAATCCCACCAGACACTTGAACATTAATTTCACTCTCACGTCGAACGACTTTGCGGTGAATTTTTGGGAGTTTAGTTCCAATTTCCAAATGTGCATCCTCCACTCCTCTCTTTAGAAATATTGAGTTTGATTATAGCTCGGGAGCCCTGTCAGTCCGACCCTCTGGTACATGTCAGGAGGAATTGTTTTAAAACGAGCCGTGTCCTGGGCTCGGTGCAACCTCAGTGCGAGTCCAGTGATCTTTCGGTCAGAATTAAAGAGTCTAATGAATAGGCGGAGGGTCGGGAGTCAGCATAGGGCCAGAGAGGTCCGCACTGCTGTCTCTGGGCTTTAGCATTGATCGCCTCCAACAATTTCCCTGTTTCGCTTGGGCTCCCCTTCCTGTCACACACAGGAAAGGACTTGCCTTTCTTTATTTTAAATTCTCACTTTGCATGAAATGGTGTTGACTGGCAGCATCATATGTCACGGAGCATTGGCTGGCAGGGTGGAACATCCGACAGCAGAGAAAGAATCTGGGGGGGGGGCGGGGGGTAGAATACTGACTGCAATTAAGCTGTTGGCAGCAGAATTGATCTCAGTGCACGCACACAGAGAGAGAGAGAGAGCGCAGACAGGACAGGAGAGGGCTGACTGCACCACAGGACCTGTTCCCATTTTCAGGTAGTATTTCTGTTTGTCTTTGATTATTAATATAGCGCACCCCCAAAACTGCTTTTTAACCCATCACCTCGACTATTCAGGTTTGCGAGTGCGAGTTGCGAAAGCAAAGTGGTTTGATGTTCATCTCACTTTCCCGGGACATCAGTGAACCAGGCGTATTAGGGGAACGAGTTAGTGTTTTATTTGTGTGCCCGGCTATGAGAGAGTCAGCCTGGGTTGAGCACACGGGGATGAGAGTGTTACAGAACATGTCTGGTTCCCGGGCACTGTGTATGTGGAGGTGCACTGGCGCTGACCACAGCCGGTGGTGCTGAATGCAGGAGCAGAGTGCAGGACTGACACCCTCTTCCCTCTCCCCTTTCCACATACACACTAATTTAGGGTTTTTCTGTGTGTGACGCTAAATGAGAAGACTGATGCTTTGTGTTGGAGTTGTTACATAGCTGGAGCTGTGTGAGATTCGCGGGAAATGAGCGAAGGCTCTGTGTTGTACCGCAACTGCATTGGAGCTGTTTACAGGCTGGTAGCCGGAGCTGAGCCTTTCCGGCTCTCCTGGGGACTCAGCCCGTGAGCGAGGCTGAACTGTCGCTTTTCTGTGTCCAGTTTCCATTAACGAACGGGGTGGGAGAGGAGAGTGGGGCTGATTGAGTGGATTTAGCCTCGGATACCAATAGGGCTGAACTCTGACCTTAAATGGAAACATTTGTCCCTAACATGTAATGTACCAGGGCTGATGATTTTGACGGTCCTACTGTTTGGAACATGGTAAACTCCATTGCATGTCATTAAAAGATAAAGATTTGCGCTTTCCAAGGAGAGTCTAATTGTGGCGCCCTATCCAGTTCTGAAAATGTGAACTGAATTCACAAAATGATCCCGCTTCAATTTTATTGGGAGCCGGGCTAGTGCAGTGAGTGAGAATGTTCCCTTTGAATCTCTCAGACCTGTATCTGAAATTCAGCCCGGAATCATCAGATGAGAGACTGCTGCTGCCTCTGAAGTTCAGTGGGGTTTTGGGTCAGTTTGAACCCAGCTCCTATTGCACTGGGATCACAGCACAAAGCAGTCAGTGTAGGAGCGGGGATCACATTGGCAAATGCGCCTGGGGTAGGAAATACTGCAGCCGGGCTCTTTAAAATTACGTTGTTGGGGAGGGAGCTTTACTCTGCATCTTAACGCCTGCTCTTCGGAGTGTGGGGCGCTGCCATTGGCGGGGTGGGGGGGGGGGGGAATTTCCCACTCCCAACGCAGAGTAGACCAGGAATGAAGGGAAAATTGAACAGGTTGTGTCATGGCAGTGCGATCCTTAACGCCCAATATACCGGTAAAACGACTGAAAACATCACAGAATCGTTACAGCACAGAAGGAGACCATTCGGCCCGCCGAGTTCGCGCTGGCCCTCTGAAAGAGCAATTTACCAAGCCACTCCCCTGCCTTCCCCCCAACCACCCCCCCCCCCATATTTATATAGAGCCTTTAACATCATAAAACATTCACTTCACAGGAGCATTACCATACAACATCTGACACTGAGCCACAAAAGGTGATATCAGTTCAGATAACCAAAAACTTGGTCAAAGAGGTAGGTTTTAAGGAGTGTCTTAAAGGAGGAAAGTAAGGCAAGAGAGGTGTAGGGAGGGTATTCCAGAGCTTGGGACCTGGGCAACTGAAGGCAGGGCCACCAATGGTGGAGTGATTAAAATCAGGGATACACAAGAGGCCAGAATTAGAGGAGCGCAGATATCGCAGAGGCTTGTGAGACTGAAGGAGATTACAGAGATAGACATTGCTGGCAGTTGCTGCTCTGCATCAGGAGTATAACAGCATAATGCCAACAGAATTAGATCCATTCCCAAGCTTGGCCTGATGGACACAAATGCAGCTTTCAAATTCTGTGCCCCACCCACTACCCCCTTCACTTATTTATATTGGTTCTACCTGGCTTGGGATATGTTGACACATTTGACCTTTTTATTCATTTGGGGGATGTGGGCGTCGCTGGCTATGCCAACATTTATTGCCCATCCCTAATTGCCCTTGAGAAGGTGGTGGTGAGCTGCCTTCTTGAACCGCTACTGTCCATGTGTGGTAGATACACCCACACTGCTGTTAGGAAGAGGGTTCCAGGATTTTGACCCAGCGACAGTGAAGGAACGGCGATATAGTTCCAAGTCAGGATGGTGTGTGGCTTGGTGGGCAACTTGCAGGTGGTGGTGTTCCCATGCATCTGCTGCCCTTGTCTTTCTAGGTAGTAGAGGTCGTGGGTTTGGAAGGCACTGTCAAAGGAGCCTTCGTGAGTTGCTGCAGTGCATCTTGTATATGGTACACACTGCTGCCACTGTGCGTCGATGGTGGAGGGAATGAGTGTTGAAGGTGGTGGATGAGGTGCCAATCAAGTGGACTGCTTTGTCCTGGATGGTGTTGAGCTTCTTGAGTGTTGTTGGAGCTGCACCCATCCAGGCAAGTGGAGAGTATTCCATCACACTCCTGACTTGTGCCCTGTAGATGGTGGACATGCTTTGGGGAGTCAGAAAGTGAGTTACTCACCACAGAATTCCCAGCCTCTGACCTGCTCTTGTAGCCATAGCATTTATGTGGCCGGTCCAGTTCAGTTTCTGGTCAATGGTGACCCCCAGGATGTTGATGGTAGGGGATTCAGCGATGGTAATGCCATTGAACATCAAGGGGAGATGGTTAAATTCTCTCTTGTTTGAGATGGTCATTGCCTGGCACTTGTGTGGCATGAATGTTACTTGCCACATAACAGCTCAAGCCTGAATGTTGTTCAGGTCTTGCTGCATATGGACATGGGTTGCTGCAGTATCTGAGGAGTCACAAATGGTGCTGAACATTGTACAATCATCAGCGAACATCCCTACTTCTGACTTTATGATGGAACTGCAGTTGTTATTTGGGCTGATTTTAACCTAGAGCAGGGCTTGGGTGGCTGGGAATCTGGGGATGGCTACAATACACATTGGCTGGTCTAAGATTCAGGGATGTTTTATCTGCCGGTTCTCATTTTAAACTGTTCCACATCCCACATAGTTTAGGTGAGAAGAGGGAGCAGAGTGGCTGCTAGCAGCGGAAGATCAGGTGGCTTCCAGGTGTGTAGCAGGGCAGGAAGTCTCTTGCAGAAGGGAAAGGGAGAGACATCCTTTTTCATGCATTCTGGAGAAGCACTCCGGCTCCTTCTGGCTTCACAAACAAAATATTTTAACTTCCATGGAGGATCTTTGTCCTTTCCACCAGCCATTGACCTGTTACAGCTTTCCCACTCAGACCTGGGTTGAATTTCATTGCAATCCTATTGACATAATAGAACCCCAAGTCGCATAAATGCGTGGGCTTCTGCCTGCTTTAGCGTGAAAGGTGCTATATATATGCAAGTCTTTTTTACAGTCGGAAGATTTTGGCATCTTTAGCCATCCCTGAATTTCTGGGGTAATCATAATTATTTCCCAAATTGTCCTAAATCCCAAACTGGTCTACTTTGTATTTAAAAAAAATTAACAGTCACTTGGATAAGTGTGGACTAATTAAGGAAAGCCAGCACGGCTTTGTTAAAGGCAAATTGTATTTACCTAACTTGATTGAGGTTTTTGATTAGGTAACAGAGAGGGTTGATGAAGGTAATGCAGTTAATGTAGTGTATATGAAAGGTGTTTGATAAAGTGCCACATAATAGGCTGAATGGCCTCCTTCAGTGCTGTGACCACTCCATGATTCTGATCAAATGATGTGCTTTAAAAAGTAATGAATATCAATTCAAAGTATAATCTGAGAGGGATATTCCTCTATAATTCAGCTAACTGGAGAAAGTGCAGTGACTGGTCTAGTAGCTATATCTAGCTCTCAGAATTGGAAGGAAGATCTGGGAATTTTTATTTCAAACATTTTTCAAAGAATCATCCATTGAGGATGGGGGAGTGACACTCTACCAAGCACCTGTAAATAATGTAAGATACTTTCAGAAAGGTCTTGTATATTTCATCTAAATTCAGATTGTCAGCTTGTGACATTCGGAGTTCCCACCTCCCCAACCACCAATCCCTAAGTTGTATATTTTAAGCACTGTACAAAGTTTCATTTTATTGTTGCATGTGCCATGCAGTTGATCAGATGACGGGTTATTTTTGGGGAAAGGGGCATACTTTTTAACATGCCATGAGTTTGCTGGTATCTCTGAGTCTTGTCCTGTTCAAATGGAAATCTACCCATGGTATCAGAATACATTAGATTTCTCTTTGTGATTGGCATCCAAAAGTATTCGGAAACCCTTTCTATGTACGTTGCACCCTGTCCACTGAGGCAACTCTTGTCAACGCTAAGACAATGCCCAACAGATCCACTTTGGTCTCTGTTGCGGTTGCTGTAGGGAATGTGAAGATTCTTGACATTGCTGGTTCGATGGAACTGTCCAATCAATGAAGGCCTACAATATATAGTAAGGTTGACAGATATTATGGATCTTGCTTAAGGATTTTTGTAGAACCTTGTCTCCATAAATGGCTTGGATAGAGTTCCTGATGGAGTAAATTGTACATGGTCTGAGGAAGGTCTGAAGAGTGAAAAGGCCTTTTCTCATTATGCTCTTTCACAAAGATATGCTCTGGGAGAGGGGGAGGGGGTTGATAGCTGTGGCTTCATGACCTTGATCTAAGTATCAGATTAGTACTTGGTATTACATGGCCCTCTTTCCGTTGCCCTAATATTGTCTGTCCCCCACACTTGGGTTTAGTTTATTCCAAGCAATACTGAGAGAAGGATTTGGCCATTATTGAGTAGGGCTAAGGAGAGATGAAACCAATATCTCAATGTTGCTTAAAGCCATGGTGTCCCATTTGTAGCCACGGAGCTGCATGTGGGCAAACCCAGCCTTGTCAATGCAATCCTCAAAGCTAAGAATCTCAGTCTTATATGGCCTTTTAAAAAAATATTAATCCTTGGGGTGTGAGTGTCACTAGCAAGGGCAGCATTTATTATCCATCTTTATTTACCCTTGAGCTGCCTACAACTGAGTGACTTACTGGGCCATTCCAGAGGGCAGTTAAGAGTCAACCACCTTGCAGTGGGTCTGGAGTCACATGTAGGCCAGAATGGGTAAGGATGGCATATAGCCTTCCCTAAAGGACATTAGTGATCCAGATTTTTTTTTTACAACGTTCCAGTCATTTCATGATCATTAGTATTAATGAGACTAGCATTTTATTCCATATTAATTAATTGAATTTAAATTCTCCCATCTGCCATTTGAACTCATGTCTCGAGAGCATTAATCCAGACTTCTGAATTATTACTCTATTAACATTACCACTATGCTACCCTCCCCCTTATTTGCTGGTTTTGTTCTATTTGAATATTGTGGGTTTTGAAGTTTTGAAAAGGCAATTCTTCGCATTGTTCCCTTGTTGGTGAATAAATACTTATTGAACCCTGGGCTCCATGGTGCACATTCATGGATCTTATCAAGACAAAGGCTTGACTACCTCCTCTAACACCAGCAAGGATGACCATTAAACAAAGTTACATCCCACAATAAGACAGCATCAGAAGCCCTAGTGAGAAAACCTTTTCAATCCATGGGCATGGCAGTGAGGAGAAGGGGTTACTATTTACAAAAAAAAAGAGCCCCTCCATTCCGTTCCTTTAAAAAAAAATCTTTAACTCGACATAGAAACACAGAAACAGACCATTTAGTCCAACTGGTCCTTGCTGGTGTTTATGCTTCACACTAGCACTGCATTAGCTTCAATCTTAAGTAAAGTCTTGGGTGTGAGTGGCTCAATAATCAAAGGCGAATTGGGAATGTTTGGGTATTTGACTGCAGCACGTAGAAACAAGAACAAATAGAATGACAATTGGAAATTCAGCCCAATGGGTCTGTTCTGATAGTTGGTGATTTACATTTCCACACATTCTAATCGATTTCATTTTGTGCAGGGGCGGTGAATGGCCACAGGTTTATCATCCCCTCCATGTACTAGCCCCATGCTCAGCCGGTTGTATAACGGAGTGGATTGCAGGCTGTTACCAGCTGCAATGCTGTGTCCATCAGGTGTCCCTGGCATGTCAGGCTGCTGCAGAATACTAAGGAGCTGACTGCTGCTGAACCATCACTGGCACGAGGCTGCTTACTGCAGGGATCCTCTGCTCTCTGCAGCTTTCCAGTGCAGAAATAAAAGCAGGATTAACAGAAGCAGTTGGGAGAAGAAGATCTCTCTTGGAAGTTTTTTTAAATCTAATCTGCCATCTGAGGAGGCCAGTGGTAATGACCTGAGTTCGGAAGCTTTTAGGAAACGTTCTGACTGGAAAGATTTCCATATATATTAACAATTTTTGTGACTGCTTATTCTTATGATTTTAATTTTTAGCATGGTCAGGAGGAAGCTGGTGCGATAATGTAAATGTATCTTCCTATTGATGTTCAAAGCGCCAGACTTAAGTGGTGTTTTATTTATTATTGTGGTTGTCTCGCATAGATATTGACCTTTTGCAGTGGGAATTTAGCCTGCATAATTCAAGTAGAAAGTAATTATGGTTGCCTCATTTATTTTGTTGTTCGAGGTGGGGCTGTGCTTCTGCTTTTTGGTCATTTGAAATGGTGTGACTACACCACCTGAAGGATTGATGCTGTCCATAGTAATGTAAGGGAGCTGCTTAAAGCAGCTTACACCAAAGTGAGGGTTGATATTTGCAGCACGCTGAGGCTTACTTTAAGATGGAGATGAGGTCTCGTACTGATAGGGAGTGGAGGGAGTGGTCCTTGTACTGATGGGGAGAGCGGGGGGGGGGGTGTCTCGTACTGATGGGGAGAGCTGGGGCGGGTCTCGTACTGATGGGGAGAGCTGGGGGGGTCTCGTACTGATGGGGAGAGCTGGGGGGGTCTCGTACTGATGGGGAGAGCTGGTGGGGGGGGGGGGGTCTCGTACTGATAGGGAGTGGAGCGGGTGGTACTGATGGGGAGAGCTGGGGCGGGTTTCGTACTGATGGGGAGAGCCGGGGGGGGGGTGAGGGGGGTCTCATACTGATGGGGAGTTTTGTGGTGGGGGTTGTGTTCTGATGGGGAGAGCTGGGGATGATGTCTTGTTCTGATGGAGTGTACTGGGTGGGGTCGGGGAGGTGTCTTGTTCTGAATGAAGAGCTGATGTTACTCAAATCAGAAGAGTTGGAGGTCTGGCTCCAAGCAGGATGATGGATTTCTTGTTCTGAATGGGTCGGTTTGAGGGTGGAGTTGGGGAATGGGGAATGGGTGATCTTAATCTGAATGCTAGAAGTCTGGTTGCACTGATTCCATTTTTATTTGTGGGCCGTGAAGTGTGCTGTCAATAGTGGGACAGAAAATCTAAATATAGCTGTCATAAATGGTAATCCTTTTTCAAATTGCAACAGCTGGTGCATTTAGTATGGACTGTGTGTTCTGAGGATTTTATTCCAGTTTGGAGATGAGAGAAGGTGCCAATAAACAGAGAACAAATGTGACATTCATAGACCAGCACAAAATTGTCGACTGTTGTCTATAGAGAGAGTTTGCCAGTAAGGTTCTGAAAATGTACAGTTAATTGGTCAGTATCTACTGCTTCAGGTGGGACTGAATCACAACGTGAGGATCAGCCTCACCCGAAGTGTGAACCTCTCATTCTCTTTCAGGCTTTGTGTGTATTTCCAGCATTTAATGTTTGTATTTATGCTTCATCTTTAAATGTTGCAATTGTGGAATGTTTCTGCTTTAATGCACATCACTGAGAGTTTTATGATCCTTTAAATAAATGATATCTTTTATTGATGTGCTTATGTAGGTCTCCCTGGGGCCCCATTTCATTTCCCAGATAAAAGGGTGATATGGATCCAGTTGCAAGAGGAAGGAATGTGTGAGTGGTTTGGAAGCAAGGACTCTCTTATTTATTTTATTCCTCTCCTTTGCTTGGCCTGAATTTAATGTCTCCCCTATCAGGAAGCAGCGGCCAGGAAACTGGTAACCAGAGAATTGTGATAGCAATTCCATATCCAAGGCATCACTGATGCAGCTTGTTGGAGCGTCACTGTGTTGTGCTGCCACACTGCTCACTTTAAATGATTAAATAGGCTCTGCTCACCACATTGTGGTGAAGCTTGACGATAACGAGCCCTCAGGATTTGGGTTGGCACACCGTGACTCCCCCTCTGAAGACCAGGGTTTGAATCCAGCTCAGACTGATGGGATGAAAGTCTCTTCTGTCATCTATAAAGGTCCAAAATGAAATGAGCCCAACGAACTCTCAACCCATCTTGCATGAACTCACACCATAAAATGGTCTGTAATTGTCACTAAATTGGGAGTCTTATCGAAATAAGTCACAAGGGTGGAATGGTGCAGAATCCAAGCCTGAGCAAATACTGCCTTGCTACAATACTCTTGCTACGATTGTACATGGTTTTGGTGAGACCACACCTGGAGTACTGTGCGCAGTTTTGGTCTCCACATTAAGAAAGGATACACTTGCATTGGAGGTGGTACAGCAAAGGTTCACTAAATTGGTCCCTGGGATGATGGGGTTGTCCTATGATGAGAGACTGAGTAAATTGGGCCTATACTCTCTGGAGTTAAGAAGAACGAGAGGTGATCTCATTGAAACATACAAGATTCTGAAGGGGCTGGATAGGGTAGACACTGAGAGATTGTTTCTGCTGGTCGAGGAATCTAAAACACGGGGCACATTCTCAGGATAAGAGGTTGATCATTCAGGACTGAGATGAGGAGAAATTACTTCACTCAAAGTGTTGTGAATCTTTGGAATTCTCTATCCCAGAGGGTTGTGGATGCTCCATCATTGAATACATTTAAAGCTGGGATAGACAGATTTTTGGTCTCAGGGAATCCAGGGATATGGTGAGTGGGAAAGCAGAATTGAAGCCTAAGTTCAACCATGATTGCATTGAAGGACGGAGCAGGCTCGATGGGCCATATAGTCTACTCCTGCTCCTATTTCTCGTGTTCTTGTGCCTTAACATGAATGGTCTAAATGCACTTTGTAATAAAGTAGGGCTGATGGCAGATGAAGCTGTCTAAAATGACGACAGGTATTGGTAAAGAAAAAGTGGTTAGGCAACTTGGAGGGTTGCTTGGTTAGCACATTGAAATTTCATTTTTGTAATCTGTAATCTAATCCAGTTTGTATAGGTTGCAAGTCTGTTCTCTCTGTGCTGGCTCTATAGCTTCTATATGCATTAAGTTTCGGCAACCTCAACCCAGTTCCGTGTGAGTATTTACCCACCATTCAAAACTCCTAACTGCCACAAAGTGACAGCCTTGATCAGACAAGCCATAGGATGACAGCTGTGAGAATGGAAACATCTACAGGGGTGTAGTTATGTGGTTCTCTTCTGTGATTGTGTAGGGGTACATTGTGGAGCAGAGTAAAGGAAGCTTAACTCTGCAACTGGCTTCGCTGATGCTGAGGCCAGGTGACAAAACTGCAAAATGTCTTTCGCTTTGATAAGCACAAAAATGTGAAGACGAATTTTTCTACTTTTCAATTGGTTATGGTGAAAGAATTCAACATTAGAGGTGATCTAAAGTGTTAGAGTGGATGATTCATTACACCATGGATTTGAAAGATGTGATATTTCTGCCCAAAAGCCATGAACGTTTGCCTTTTTTGATGGGAGAAGGAGGAAGGTAACAGTTACCAAGCACATCTAGTCATTCATTGACACTTCATGAGGACAGAGTCTTGGGTGGGGGTTGAGGAGAAGGAATTGGTCAGCTGCTCAAGCTCTCTGAGGGGAAGTGGCACATGATGCAAGACATCCAGCGAGGATGGGAGGGGAGGTTCAGGGAAAGTGATGGGGAAAGGAAATTGTGAGCTCAGAATGTGCTGTAATTTTGGTGATGGCATTTATTAATATCACAGCAAGCTCCCTTCAGCAATGCCATCGCCACATGTGCATGAGCCAACAAATCTCCATTACACAAGTGTAGACCCATAAATTGTTGGCTTTCCATTATCTTTATCCCCCTGGTTTTTCAGTTTGCTCAGTTTTATCTGTCCCCTCAGTATTGAAGGTGGGCAGTCCAGTCTGGACTCTGTCACTGTTCCTGCTGTAGCAGAGTGATCAAATCGATCACTTCAGGGATAATCTCTGATTACTTGATCATTTCTTTCCCTTTTGTTCCTTCAGTGAAGAGATAGAGAACTCGCTCTTGACAGGAGTTGTATCCAGTGCCCTGGTCTTAAATCAAAACCCTGATTGAGCTTATGTCACCTCATTGCAGGCCCGTATGTCCCAGGGCTGTTCAATCTGTTCATTTTACTTTATTTCCGCTGGCTGCACTTGATTAAGGAACAAATCAGCATCCAATAAAATTATAACAACTCGTTATGCCTTGAAAAGCAATGAATTATTATAATTTATAACAATCTACACGTATTCTACCCCAAGCCAAAACAAACTAATAGGCTGTTGACTTGGTTTATGTTGGCATATGCCATAATGTTGACAACTTGAAAAAGACAGGAAGCTTAACACTAAAGTTCACAAATGAAAACCTTTACAATTATTTACTGACTCATTTCCCTTTTCCTCTCTTTTGTCCTCTCCAGAAGGCACTGGTTCTTGATCCGATACAGTTTTTTGGCTGCTGGCAGTTCTCCCAAGTTACCATTGTGAACCAAGGTAGTGAGTGCCAATGGAAAAATCACAGCTGCGTATTACCCTTCTGTTCGTCCAATACCCACGCAAGCATTTTCTAACAGGAGGTCAGCGGACAGCAATGGGGAGCAGCACCTGTGCCCCAACTGCTGACGTTGGTTGACTGAGCAGAAATCAGTGATCTGATGTGTTGGCTAACTGACCTGATCGGCTCATTGCCACTTTTTAATTTTATTTAGAGATACAGCACTGAAACAGGCCCTTCGGCCCACCGAGTCTGTGCTGACCAACAATCACCCATTTATACTAACCCCACAGTAATCCCATATTCCCTACCACCTACCTACACTAGGGGCAATTTACAATGGCCAATTTACCTATCACCTGCAATTCTTTGGCTGTGGGAGGAAACCGGAGCATCCGGCGAAAACCCACGCGGTCACAGGGAGAACTTGCAAACTCCTCACAGGCAGTACCCAGAATTGAACCCAGGTCCCTGGAGCTGTGAGGCTGCAGTGCTAACCACTGCGCCACTGTGCCACCCACATTTACCCACTGAGCCATCGGCAGCACTCTTTTTTTGTTTTGTCAGTAAACCTTCAATGACTAATTTGGCAACTCATCTTGCAGCTTACATGATGATTAGATCACCATCTGCTACTGCATCCTACAGTCCTGCCAACGAGTTACCCAAACAGCAGAACCAGCTAACAGCAGAGTTTTCTCACTGCAAAATGATTTTGTGTAAATAGAGGTGATGAGATAGAATCACATGTTTCCCCTCCTTGCTACATTGTGATTCTAAAGACCCAATTTTAGCTTGGGCCGGCGATGGGAGCATCATGTTTGCCCCAGGCTAATTGACCTGAGTCCCAGAGCATTTTAACTCCTGGCCCTTAAATATATATCAGGCCTGACTTCTGTTCAAACATGGCAACCATGACATGAGGCCGTCGGGTGAGAGTCAGGCAAGTCAGGCAGAAGGCCGTGACTTAGGCCCCACAGAAGCAGTCTGGTAAATTGTGGGGTGGGCCGAAGGGGATTGTGGTCAATGGAGGGAGGAAGCCTCATGTAGGGGAGGCCTATGGTTTCTTTGTGAGGCCTCAGTCCTCTTCAGGGCCTGCTCCCCGAATACTACACGCCATCCTCAAGAAGCGTAGTATAAATAGCGTCATGGTCTGATTGAGGTCTCAAGACTCCTACTCTTGAGTCTCAATGAGGCCTTCACCTGTCTGGGGCAAAGACCTCACACGCTGTCCAAAACAAGCCTATTAAAATATCCCACAGTGTGTGTATACTGCGGATATGGTGAACGCCATGCAGCAAATTTCATAATCCCGTCGCACGACCCTTTCTCATTGGGCTTAAAATTGGCACTAGAAAGTGATCCCAAGTGATATGCAAACAAGTTTGTCGTTTCAACATCACAATAATTGATAGAGTGTAAGAGCAGTTGTCAAGCTGCTGAGAGATCCTATTCTTAATGGAAGTGCTTGATAGCACAAATGTTAAGCAGTGCACTACATTGCTTTGACTGCCTGAAATATGATCCATGGCCCATGACTTACAATACCATTAGTGTTCCAAGTAATTACCCTCTTCATCTTTTTACTGCTAAAATGTCAAGATGGCAAGAGTTTTTCTTCATTTTGTGCAACCAAAGTTATTGATGGCAGGATTGTGTATTCTAAACAATTGTTGTTCAATCACACATGAAGGTTTAATCACAAAGTGACACTTATTTTTTATTCCTGCAGTTTTCTGTCACAACAATCTTGCCAAACACACTTTTTAAAAACTTGTGAATTTTTTGGATAAAATCATTTGAGGTTTGAGGGCAAAGTGAAAATGTAGTTGTGAGGACAGCTGTCAGCAATCTCCTGGTGAAAGACTGTGAGTCCAGACGCTGTTGTTTAATATCCATTGATTTAAATGATCGTTGAGTCCAATAGTTCTTGGGTTCAATTACATTCAGTCCATTCGCCTTTGGTTTGGTAATCTTTTGGTATAACACTGATTTGTTGCAGTTTCCTTGAATTCAACATAAGTTAAACAGAATCATTTACAATTTTGAGTTAATAAAAGTCATCTATGTTTTCATGTATAACACTGAGAGGATGTTGTGATACTGTCAGTCAGAACAGAACATATGATTGGTATAATCCTGCAAAAATTGTGTGTTACAGGGCAAACATCAGGTAGACTCAGTTAGTAGCACTCTTGCCTCCGAGTCAGAAAGCTGTGGGTTCAACACACAATCTAGATTGAACCTCAGTGCAGAACGGAGGTGTTGTATTGTTGGAGGGATCATCTTTCTTAAGCCATAAAACTGGGGCCTTGCAGATGTAGTGCTACTTGAAAAAGAGTGGTGGATTCTTCCACTATCCTATCAACATTTCTCCCTTACACCAACATCACTGGAGGGGAACAAACACAGATGATCTGTTCATTTGCTAATTTTGGGACCTTGCTGTGTGCTTTACTGTCACTCCTATCCACAGAATAACAGTGATTGTATTTCAAAGGAAACCCATTGCATGGGACATTCTGAGGGCATGATTAGGTGCTATTTAAATGCAAGCTCTTTTTTTTTCTTCCTGCTGTGCACTGTATGAATTTCTCTGGAGATTTAGAACCTATTAGAGAGATTTATTTCTGCTCCTATTTGAAATTGGGAATTGAATTCAGTAGAGGATTGAATCCAATCTCAGCATTGTGTGGAACTGTATTGGCATAGTTACGTTCTGGGCTATGGATCTCACAACCTGTTTATTAAAATGTGTCCAATGGGACTGAGAAGATCCATTCAGAAATGGAGATGGGAAATATTTTCAGGATTATGATTTGTCTCCTGAGCCTTTTTTTTTATCAGACTGGGTCATTGTTATAAAATAGTTTTATGACCATGTGTTCTGGTTGGTTAGTTTTTTTTGACATTTATGGGCGAAAAAAATCAGATGATGTGAATGCCTTAATCATTGTCACTAGCTTGCTATTAGTGGGTCTGGTACATGCTGCCCTGTTGAGATTAACTGAAGAAAAGCTGTTAATAGCTATGAATTATATATAGAGTTTTAAATTCTTGGGAGCGAGTAATAAGGTGAATCAAAAGTTTCCTCAGGAAATGAAATGGTTTGGTTGGAATCCAAGACTGAGCAGATTGTTCAAGAACTGTGGAAGGAACAGGGTCGAGAGACTGATTGGTCTTTCCTTGACCCTTATTTACTTATATTCTTGCTTCAGTCCACCAACTGGCATCATAAAGCATGAGAGCAAAGATCAAATGGTTTCCAGATAAACCATTTGCTGAAATAACAGCGTTGTATTCTCTAACATCTGTAGTTGTTATGTATTGCATCCTCAATAAAATTAAAACCTTACTAATGACAGTTGAAAGTACTGTTGGCACGAAATTGATTTAAAATCCAGAAGCTTTTTTTATATCTCCATTACCGAATAATATAGTTACATACCAGGGGAAAGTAATATAAAGTGATTCTTTGCCAGTCATGAAACAGACTGTAAAAGGGAATGAAGAATCAAATCAAATAAGGGCGGCACAGTGGCGCAGTGGTTAGCACCGCAGCCTCACAGCTCTAGGGACCCGGGTTCGATTCCGGGTACTGCCTGTGTGGAGTTTGCAAGTTCTCCCTGTGTCTGCGTGGGTTTTCTCCGGGTGCTCCGGTTTCCTCCCACAAGCCAAAAGACTTGCAGGTTGATAGGTAAATTGGCCATTATAAATTGTCACTAGTATAGGTAGGTGGTAGGGAAATATAGGGACAGGTGGGGATGTTTGGTAGGAATATGGGATTAGTGTAGGATTAGTATAAATGGGTGGTTGATGTTCGGCACAGACTCGGTGGGCCGAAGGGCCTGTTTCAGTGCTGTATCTCTAATCTAAAAAAAAACATGTACGAGTCATATATTTGAAAATTTCTGCTTCGAAAGGCAGCTTTCTTGTCAGTAATAATCTGTTCCAGGCAACCTATTCACATCCTGCGTTTAATGTGCTCAGGCATAATTTTGTACCTGCCTCTCTTCTGGAGTTTTGGAGTCAAGATTTCCTTTCACAAGAGTCTTCTAACTAAACTCCATACACCCAACAGACCGCCTCATTTCCTCTTGAAAGTTTCAATTCAACTGGCATCCACCCCAGCTTCATCCTCAGGTCCCTTCTTTGCCTTCCCCTACATTTTCCTATTGGCATAAATCCCACTTCTCATCCTCCTTAATCTCTTCCTTCCACACAGTCCTCTTCGCCTGATGAGTCAAAACTTTGATCTCAAGAGGAAAAAAGGTGGGTGGACGAAGAAATATAATGTTGGAAGTGAGGTGAGCTAACAACTTAAGATGCAGAGACTAGTTTTGATTGTCATGCCTGCTGTTGAGTGTAGAGTATGGAGAGTCTTGTGAAGAAATATTTCAAATTTAATTCTCATTAAAGAATCCACCGAGTTAAACTTGGACTAACTGCGTTGTATTGCGTTGCAACTCGACAAGGTTGGTTTAATTCAGAACTAAACTCCGATTTTTTGATGTTTTGTTTTATGCAGACCCTGCAGCCTTTCAGCAGTTGCCAGCCATGACAAACACTGTATTTGGGAATAATACTGACCGCTGGGTCTGCCCTAATGATCGTCAGCTCACTCTCAGAGCAAAGTAAGCAAAAATATTCTTTTCCAATTTTGTTTTTAAGAAAATGCATGTGGAAGCCTTGCAGTGTGATAAAGGAACTCTGCTTCAGCAACTCCCTTGTGCCTGCCTTCTGCATGCTCAGTCATTATTTAATTGCATTGTACTAAGGACTAATTTATTGAAACTCACTGAAAGTCCATGATCAAGCCATTACAGATGTTATGCTCCAAGCCATTATCGTAACACTCCTTCAAACACCCCAGCCCCATGGAGAATCATGGCTTTTTCACCAGTTATTTCAGGCACTGAGTCCATTTTCACAGTTTCCAATTTTTGCTTTGGTGCTGGACTTGTAGGCAACAGTGTAATAATTATTGAGAAAACTTTCTATACCTTCTGCCAGTACTGTGAAAATGGTAAAGCACAGCAGGCTGCGTGTGCTGAATGTACCTTTTTAAATCAACGTCAAATATACTTCTGTCATTCATGGGTTGTTGAAGACAGGGCTACAGCTGTAGAGAATTCTCAGTAGCAGTGGAGATTAAGCCAGCTCTTATCTGGCCTTTGGTAGCAGTGACAACAGTGGAATTTGAAATCTGGTGGCTTAGCCAGAATGGCCTTGATATGACACCAGAACTGGGCTAATTTGTGACAGATTACAGTTTGGTTACTGTCAGCATTGACATTAAGGATCCCAGGTCAAGTGCTGCACCAATTTCCACTGGAAAAGTCAGGCACCGGCTGCCCCAGGTCTCTGGGCTACCAGACAAAGGACCCCCTTAAGACATTGGGTACATTCTGCAGTAGATTTCCTAGAACACCAGGCACAGACTGCACTAGATCTCTGTGACACCGAGCAAGAGTGGCATATGATCTGCTCCTTTTTTTTCATGCTACTCTGCCACTGGTGTCCGGGAGTGCATGAGCAGCCCTGCATCTAATTCATTCTTCCAGAAACATTAGGAGCAAGTAAATTGCAACACATCTCCGAGGATCTTTGCGGTTCCACTTCAGATAGAAACTTTCTCTTCCAACTTGTAGAGAAATGGATTCAAGTTTGATTCAACTCTGCATTATACTTGATGATTCAACTCTGTTTTAATTAAAGTCTAAAATGAATACAAAAACATGAACTGCTCAACCTAGAAATTACTGCTGACAATATGAGTGGACAAACAGTTAATGTGTTCAAATGACATTTATTTGTCTGCTATTTTAATGCACATGCGAATCCATGTATTTTCTAGTCGGTAATCTGTCACTAATTAGTCCTGTTCTGGTGTGACACAAGGCCATAGACAACCCCATTCATTATCTAGCTGTGTCTAGGGCCTTGTGTCACAACGTAACATGATTGCCTTTTTGGTGGCTCCATTTTAAAGAATGTCAGCTTGATTATAAATGCAGTCATGCATGCTCAATGAGCAGTGCTGTATCTACAGGCATACGCATTCTGTTACAACACGCATGGTTTTCAATGTTGTCACGTGTGTTCAGTGTTGCATGATCCTGTTTAATTTAATGAATGGATGCACCACATAGAAATAAAACAAGTAATGAATCCGTGATTTCTATTCTGGGGTTGAGTAAAAGACTGTGAGACAGAAGTAAAGGACAGAACAGTTGGATTTGTTGATTAGAGGGCTTGGTTGAAGCACTGCTGCTGTCAAATTTACTTTGAATAACAATACATTTTTACGTGTTTGACAGACAGCAGGAGAAGAACTTGAGACAAACACATTTTAACGAGGTGTTGTCATTGGGGCAGAAGGTTAAAGCCGAGATGGATCAGGCCGGGAGGGGCGCTAATGAAATGCCAGAGAGTATGCCCTGGAAATGCAGATAACCCTGTTCCTTGGGATTTGGAATGCGACCCTAGGGTGGGCAGGGGTTCCTACTCCACTGCACTTACACCAACTGAGTGGACCACCTAAAAACCACCTGAGAATGTAGTGCAGATCTGAGCAAGATTCACATCGAATATAGTGCAGATATTTTTGACAATGCACACTGTAATTATAGTGCTGATCTCACTGAGAATACACGTCGAGAACGTAGTGTAGATATGTCTGTTAACACACTGAGGATTGATCCAATGCTTCTTTGTCTTGTGAAGACAGGTTGAATTACTGAAGTACTGAGATCAGGACTTGATGCTTGTGGTACTCAGTTTGTAAGTTCAATTTTGGTTTCTTCATAAGACACAGCAGGGTATCGAGATAAGCTGAATGTCAGTTTTAAACTGAAGGCTGTGATTTAAAATTCCTGGGCTTTTACTCAACCTGATGTTGTCCTGGTGAAAATGAAAATGCTGCAGGAAACCTGTGTCCTCTCGTGAATTGGAATTTTATTTTAATTTTTCATTTCTTTCTTTGCTTAATCCTCTACATAGTGAGAAGGAACAGTAAGTAATCTTTCTTCTCTCTTACTGTATGTCACTCTGTTACTTTTCTTGGCTTTTCATCATTATTTTTGTATTTGATGCAAAGCAATAATGAATAAGTTAAAATAAATGTTAAGAATGTGTTAATGCAGACTAGAAAGCTGGTGCCTGAGCTTATCCCAGTGACTCAGTGGTTCAATGCATCGCCTGTTGTGGTACTGAGCCATACAGAATGGGAAGAGCGCAGGTCAGATTGTTTTGTGCTGCATCAGCTCGGCTCAGCCTGCACAGTGGGACAAGTACTGCAATGAGCATCAGCACCCTGAGTTAGGGGAAGGAGAATTGTTATGTCATCTTGTTCCCGCAAGTTAGCAATAATCACATTTCAGGCTTAAAAGTACTGGAGCTCTTTGTTTATTTCATTCAGCTTCCATGATACCTGGCAAGGACTGCTTTAGACCAGTGTTGTGTTAAGTGTTACATGACTCCAGTGCAGCAGTGAATCTGGCACACTGGAACACACTTACACATAACAATTGGTTCCCAGCTAATTAGTTCCTAGCTCTTTACAAATGATATAACAAGATTAGGCAAAGTCCTTGACTGCTATCTGGCAACACCCGTGGGAGATTACACTTCTGTGGATATCAGATGATGGCCTGCCTGCTGATGTTCGCTTATGGATGAAGAACAGCTCCTTGGATGATGTACCCCACTTACAGCTAGGACCTTCACTAGACGAAGAAGGGGAAACTGAAAGGGTGGGGGTGTAGGAAGGAATCAGAATCCCTTTCTATTGGGTTGAATTGATATGATCGCTCCAAGCTTAGTACCGTGGCAGATACACCATTTACTCATATATGTTTTTTAGGCTTTAGGAAATCTTCATTCACAGGGTTTGCTATCAGATCTCCTTTTAAGATTTGGTTACAGTCTCTGGAGTAATGTTTCCATGAGGTGTTCCATCAGGATAGTCGTTGCCCACATTGGGGATCTCCCTGTCGGTAGAAGCCTGTGCTTGTTGACATCCCAACACCACCCACCGCCCCCCCACTCATCCCCACCCCTTGTGTTCCCCAAATTGCAAAAACTGATGGCTTTTCTCCATAGCACCAGCTTCGTCTTTAATGAGTATATTTGGTTGCAGCATTTGACCCTTATTTTAGTGGTTCTGGCCAATGTCTCACTGCAGTGAAGGACCTTTGTTTCCCTGCACTGGGTTGGGCTCTTCTAACATTGAATAAAAGCTGAGAAATTCAAATCCCAAAATATACAGTTTCTTCAGAAATATTTCATTCCGCAGAAACACAGTAGATGGAACAAGAGTCTGATATAACCAAAAATATTTTGTAGATATTTTTGTCAACATTGCTGATAATGTTTGTTGTATTGAGTGGTCCACATCATTAGGAGCACACAGGACAGGAGTATCTCCTTCCATTCTATGAATGAGAGTGCTTCCCTTGGCCCATTATCTCGATTTCTAATTGATAAAGAGGGAGTTTTGTGCATTATGACTGCCTCTACTCAGCAGTTTTACAAAAACCAAGAAAGGAGATTGAGAAAGATCAATCACTATATATGTACAGATAACTCCCTCTGTAACATCTAGGGCTGTCTATGGCAAATGATGATGAGTAGCAAAAACAAAAAGTGCTGGAAATACTCAGCAGGTCTGGCAGCATCTGTGGAGAGAGAAGCAGAGTTAACGTTTCAGGTCAATGATCTTTCATCAGAACAGAAAAGCTAGTCTAATGATGGCCATGAAACCATTGTCGATTGTTGTAAAAACCCATCTATTTCACTAATGTACTTTAGGGAAGGAAATCTGCTGTCCTTACCTGGTCTGGCCTACACGTGACTCCAGACCCACAGCAATGTGGTTAACTCTTACATTCCCTCTGAAATGGCCGAGCAAGCCACTCAGTTGTACCTAACTGCTACAAAGTCAATAAAAAGGAACGAAACCGGGCGGACCACCCGGCATAGACCTAGGCACCGGAAACGACAACGGCAAACCCAGCCCTGTTGACCCTGCCAAGTCCTCCTTACTAACATCTGGGGGCTTGTGCCAAAGTTGGGAGAGCTGTCCCACAGACTAGTCAACCAACAGCCTGACATAGTCATACTCACGGAATCATACCTTACAGACAATGTCCCAGACACTGCCATCACCATCCTCGGGTATGTCCTGTCCCACCGGCAGGACAGACCCAGCAGAGGTGGTGGCACAGTGGCATACAGTAGGGAGGGAGTTGCCCTGGGAGTCCTCAACATCGACTCCGGACCCCATGAAGTCTCATGGCATCAGGTCAAACATGGGCAAGGTAACCTCCTACTGATTACCACCTAACGCCCTCCCTCAGCTGATGACTCAGTACTCCTCCATGTTGAACACCACTTGGAGGAAGCACTGAGGGTGGCAAGGGCACAAAATGTACTCTGGGTGGGGGACTTCAATGTCCATCACCAAGAGTGGCTCGGTAGCACCACTACTGACCGAGCTGGCCGAGTCCTAAAGACATAGCTGCTAGACTGGGTCTGCGGCAGGTGGTGGGGGAACCAACACGAGGGAAAAACGTACTTGACCTCGTCCTCACCAATCTGCCTGCTGCAGATGCTTCTGTCCATGACTGTATTGGTAGGAGTGACCATCGCACAGTCCTTGTGGAGACGAAGTCCCGCCTTCACATTGAGGATACCATCCATCGTGTTGTGTGGCACTATCACCGTGCTAAATGGGATAGACTTCGAACAGATCTAGCAATGCAAAACTGGGCATCCATGAGGCGCTGTGGGCCATCAGCCGCAGCAGAATTGTACTCATTCACAATCTGTAACCTCATGGCCGGGCATATCCCCAACTCTACCATTACCATCAGGCCAGGAGACCAACCCTGGTTCAATGAAGAGTGCAGGAGGACATGCCAGGAGCAGCACCAGGCATACCTCAAAATGAGATGTCAACCTGGTGAAGCTACAACCCAGGACTATCTGCGTGCCAAACTGCATAAGCAGTATGCGATAGACAGAGCTAAGCGATCCCATAACCAACGGATCAGATCTAAGCTCTGCAGTCCTGCCACATCCAGCCGTGAATGGTGGTGGACAATTAAACAACTAACTGGAGGAGGTGACTCCACAAATATCCCCATCCTCAATGATGGGGGAGCCCAGCACATCAGTGCGAAAGATAAGACTGAAGCATTTGCAACAATATTCAGCCAGAAGTGCCGAGTTGATGATCCATCTCGGCCTCCACCTGGAGTCCCCAGCATCACAGATGCCAGACTTCAGCCAATTCGATTCACTCCGCGTGATATCAAGAAATGACTGAAGGCACTGGATGCTGCAAAAGCTATGGGCCCTGACAATATTCCGGCAATAGTACTGAAGACCTGTGCTCCAGAACTTGCCGCGCCCCTAGCCAAGCTGTTCCTGTACAGCTACAACACTGGCATCTACCCTGCAATGTGGAAAATTGCCCAGGTATGCCCTGTACACAAAAAGCAGGACAAGTCCAACCAGGCCAGTTACCGCCCCATCAGTCTACTCTCAATCCTCAGTAAAGTGATGGAAGATGTCATCAACAGTGCCATCTAGTGGCACTTGCTTAGCAATAACCTGCTCAGTGACGCTCAGTTTGGGTTCCGCCAGGGCCACTCAGCTCCTGACCTCATTACGGCCTTAGTTCAAGCATGGACAAAAGAGCTGAACTCAAGAGGTGAGGTGAGAGTGACTGCCCTCAGGGCAGCATTTGACTGAGTATGGCATCAAGGAGCCCTAGCAAAACTGAGGCCAATGGGAATCAGGGGGAAAACCCTCTGCTGGCTGGAGTCATACCTAGCACAAAGGAAGATGGTTGTGGTTGTTGGAGGTCAATCATCTGAGCTCCAGGACATCACTGCAGGAGTTCCTCAGGGTAGTGTCCTAGGACAACCATCTTCAGCTGCTTCATCAATGACCTTCCTTCAATCATAAGGTCAGAAGTGGGGATGTTCGCTGATGATTGCACAATGTTCAGCACCATTTGTGACTCCTCAGATACTGAAGCAGTCTGTGTAGAAATGCAGCAAGACCTGGACAATATCCAGGCTTGGGCTGATAAGTGGCAAGTAACAGTCACGCCACACAAGTGCCAGGCAATGACCATCTCCAACAAGAGAGAATCTAACCATCTCCCCTTGACATTCAATGGCATTACCATCGCTGAATCCCCCACTATCAACATCCTAGGTGCTACCATTGACCAGAAACTGAACTGGAATCGCCATATAAATACCGTGGCTACAAGAGCAGGTGAGAGGCTAGGAATCCTGAGGCGAGTAACTCACCTCCTCACTCCCCAAAGCCTGTCCACCATCTACAAGGCACAAGTCAGGAGTTTGATGGAATACTCTCCACTTACCTGGATGGGTGCAGCTCCAACAATACTCAAGAAGCTCAACACCATCCAGGACAAAGCTGCCCGCTTGATTGCCACCCCCTCTACAAACATTCACTCCCTACACCACCGATGCACAGTGGCAGCAGTGTGTACCATCTACAAGATGCACTGCAGCAATGCACCAAGGCTCCTTAGACAGCACCTTCCAAACTCGCGACCTCTACCAACTAGAAGGACAAGGACATGGGAACACCACCACCTGCAAGTTCCCCTCCACGTCACACACCATCCTGACTTGGAACTATATCGCCATTCCTTCACTGTCATTGGGTCAAAATCCTGGAACTCCCTTCCTAACAGCACTGTGGGTGTACCTACCCCAAATAGAGTGCAGCAGTTCAAGAAGGCAGCTCACCACCACCTTCTCAAGGACAATTAGGGATGGGCAATAAATGCTAGCCTGGCCAGTGATGACCACATCCCATGAATGAATAAAAAAAAAAGTTGCCCATTACGGAGTTCTTGTAGGGACAGGAGACAAAGTGTTGGGTCTGTGTATTTTCTTATGCTCTGATTTGTTGATCATATTCTGATTCACACGGGCTTTTGCAGCTTAACACTTACAAATCATAAAAAGACACAGTAACATTTCCAGTCAAATACGCATCTCGCAGAAGAAACAGAATCAGTCGCCGGGTATAGATGAGGATTGGAATGGCTGCAAATAAATATATCAGAGGTATTATAAGTATTGATTAAAAGTACAAATTGTTTGCTGATTTGGATCCCTATTTCTAGTTGGTGAATTGTCCCTATTTCAGGTTCTGTGAAGTAGCCATTTGCTCTGGCATGAAGATATAAAATTGCAAATCATTGACTTCTTAATATGTGGGGGCAGATTTTGACTGGGATAATGTAAAACGAGCCATAACAAATTGTCAGCCCTTTTTATATCTCTCCTCATGTTTATTTCATTGAAGTCAAAATCTACCCATGTGCACCAGCTCATTGGCGTTTTACAAGAAAGAAATTAAATTTTTAACTGACATTGGAGGTTGTCATTGTCAACCAATCTGATCACTTGTCAAGAGGGAATGCAGTCTGTTAGAATTGGGGTCAGACGAGGACAAACCAAAGTTATTTTCCCCAGTTGTTTGAGCACAAACCTGAGGTGGAAAATTGAAAACTGAGCTGTTGGTTTCTGAGAATCGAAGTTATGGCTGTGTTTACATAGAATTACATAAAATGTACAGCACAGTAGCAGGTCTTGTGACCCAACAGGTGTTTATGCTCCACACAAGCTTCCTCCCACCTTGCTCCATCTAACCCTATCAGCATAACGCTTCATTTCTTGCTTACATTCCTCATGTGCTTATCTAACTTCCCCTGAAATACATTTATGCTATTTGCCTCAACTCCTCCTTGTAGTGAATTCCACATTTTTTTACCACTCTCTGGGGAAAGAAGTTTCTCCCAAATTCCCTGTTGGATTTATTAATGATTAGGGGACATAAATATGAGATAGTTATGATAAATATGAGTCAGCGGCGCTTGAGATGGCTTGGCCATGTGAGCCGCATGGAAGATGGCAGGATCCCCAAAGACACATTGTACAGCGAGCTTGCCACTGGTATCAGACCCACCGGCCCGTCCATGTCTCCGCTTTAAAGAAGTCTGCAAACGCGACATGAAGTCCTGTGACATTGATCACAAGTCGTGGGAGTCAGTTGCCAGCATTCGCCAGAGCTGGCGGGAAGCCATAAAGGCAGGGCTAAAGTGTGGCGAGTCGAAGAGACTTAGCAGTTGGCAGGAAAAAAGACAAAAGCGCAAGGGGAGAGCCAACTGTGTAACAGCCCCGACAAACAAATTTTTCTGCAGCACCTGTGGAAGAGACTGTCACTCTAGAATTGGCCTTTATAGCCACTCCAGGCGCTGCTCCACACACCACTGACCACCTCCAGGCGCTTACCCATTGTCTCTTGAGATACGGAGGCCAAAGAAGTTTGGTCTCATCTACCCTACACTATCAAACCCTTTTATAATCTTAAAGACCTCTATCAGGTCACCCCTCAGCCTTTTCTTTCCCCGATAAAGAACCACAGCTTCTTCAATCTTTCCTCATAGGTTCTAGTATCATCCTTACAAATCCTTTTTGCATCTTCTCAATTGTCTCTATTCTTTTTATAGTATGGAGACCAGAACTGTGCACTGCACTCCAAATGTGGTGTTGGCTCCCAAGGAAGTTTGATGTTATAAATAAACTGCTGAAACGCAGGTTCCAAAAACTTTTTAAAAATTCCCTCAAAAGGAACTTTCTCTGGCAGGCCAGACTGTTGTCTTACATGAGTGGTTTTCTATGCTAGTTGCAGCTCCTTGCAATAAGATGGTGTGAATAACTGGCTTATCTGACAATACTTATCAATGTACTTAAGCAACTACCAGGGCTTAGAAATAAAATAGAAACTAGGGTTCGAGAGATGATGCCTTTTACCTAAATGTATTCATGGAGATTGGCAAAACTATTACTTGTTAAAGCCTTGATAAGATGTCAGCCAAATCATTGACTTCTTAACATGTGGGGGCAGATTTTGACTGGGATAATGTACCATTCTCCCCACTAAGTCAGAAGTTGTGGGTTCAAGTCTCAGTCTTGAACTTTCTTACTGCAAATTCTAGAGTGACTTTTTAGTGCAGTACTGAGCAAATAATACATTACTGGAGATGGTGTCTTTTAAATGAGATGTTAAATTGAAGCCACATCTGCCCTCTCGGATGGTTGTAAGCTATCCCCTTGCACTGTTCAAAGAGGAATAGGGGAGTTCTTCCAGTGTCCTGGCCAGTATTAATCTTTCAACCAACACTGCAACAAACAGATTTGTCCCATTGCTGTTTGTAGGAGCTCGCTGTGTGTTTGCCTTCAAAACAACAAAAGTAATTTGTTGGCTGTAAAACACTTGCGACATCCTCAGAGCATGAAAGGCACTATATATAAAAACCCCTTCAATCAAGAGCAACTCGAGCAGAATTAAGCAGGAAGTGATATAAGCTCCAGTTCAGTTCTGGTTTTAGTCATTTCAATGAAGGATTAGCTCGATTATTGCTACAGATGGACACAAATGTGTAGTGCAGAGGAGTTTTCATTACAGTGTGGGTGCAGTCACCATTACAGGAATTTCTTAATGGCGCAAGAGGAGAAGGGTGTCCCAAGAACGCAGAGGTCCTAGGAGGTGCTTGGTTCACAGAACTACCCCAGGAAATGGATGTAGTACAAATAAGTCAGCTACCCTGGGTGTGATGCAGAAGCAATGCAGATTCAGGATGGAAGCTGTGGCTGAAGTAAGCTATTTGTTCCACAAAGACCTACAGAGGGAGCCACCCGGTGGCAATGAAGGTCACGATTGCTTTAAACTTCATGCTACATGTTCTTCAGGATACCAAGGAGTATGTTACAGAAATCTCTGCCATCAACATTCAGGAGGTAATTGGAGCTGTATTTTGTCACATACTCACCTATGTAAGTTTCGAAGCAACCAGCTAATTTCTTCTTCAAATTGTTGGCTTCCTCTGGTCCAAGTTTTAACATTGAGTATTTGTGTGTAAAATTCAATGGCTTAATAAAATATGATCCCTTATCATTCCATAAAAGAAACAATGCATACAATGAATCTATAAAATAGAGTTTACCAAGTTGGCACTGAGCCATTATTCAAGAGTTGCCCATTCCTCAGCAGGTTTAATGAACTTCTCTTTGTTTAGGTCAGTTTAGTGCCAGATTAGGTGCTTGTGAAGTGCTAATAGATATTATTACAAGTCATTGTGATTGGCATGTTACCGAATCCCCCATTGTAAAATAATGCACTAACCTGTCCCTTCAATTGTGGGCCAGTAAAATCTATGAAAACATGGCATTAAATCTTTTTGGAAGAAAAGAAAATGATGGTACTTTCTGCAAAGTAATTTCACTGCACTTTCCCATGAATTGTATGACTATGCTGTCACAGTGCCCAATAGCTGCTGATAATCAGTGTGATTTTGGCAGAGTTGCTGCTCATACTGTTTTCATATTAGTAAGACTACATTAAATATTATATTGCATGGAGAGGGCGAGTGCAGTTTAATCGCAGAGTTCCATCTGAAATCCACACAACTTACATTGTTAATGTCAACCAAAGCCCTTAATACTTGTTCATCGTCAATAATTTAAAGCATTTGTGGGCTTTAACTGCAATAAATGAACTTTAATGTTTTATAATATTTTAGCAATAGAATTGCGTGTTTTCATTTTTTGTTGTACTTTCCAAGTGCAGAGAGGAGGGAGTCAAAAAATGTTGAGCCCATTGAATGAAGAATAGGCTCTAAGGGCAAAGATCTGAAGTAATAATAACATGGTGGCACTGTGCACGGAAACATCAACCGCAGCATTGCAGAGTGTTGTGAGGCAGATATGACTGCGTCTCGTCCCTGACCTGAGCTGTACTATATGAGCCGGTGCTGAATGGAGAGCAGATTGCTCGTTTACACACGGCAAACTAGAAAATGAACAAAAGTTTACGAATAGATTCAAAAATGCTGATACCCACTCAAAGAAACTGACAACACACAAACAGACACGATAAAATAAGTAGATATACTGAAAGTGTAGTGGGACAGAAGCTTGTATCAACTTAAGCTGCAGGTTTACCCGCTATTGAATTAATCTGTGCAAGAGACAACAGAACTGCAGTATGTGAAGCTGTAGCACTGGTGGATTCAGACATTTCTGATGGTGAGTGTGATGCTGATGGCACAAGAGATGCTTTACCATTTTTCAGGGAGTAATGAAAGTGTATGGCCGCTCTCGGAAAACGTTTCTTTTTGATCCAATTCTTGGTGCATTTTGTAACCTACAGTAATTCTGAAGTGTAATACTATAACTTAAAATGATTCTAATTAATAAAAGCGTTGATATATAACTTATGATGAGCTCACAAATTTAAAAATGGTGGCAACAATGGCTGTGGTGCAGTAACAGGAGATGTGGTGGGTGAAACTGGTTCAAATCACAAAACCAAGAGCGAATCATTTTGTAACTATGAAGAAGAGCCCCATTGCAAAACACACCAGACAGTTTGCAGCAATGTTCCTTCACTTTAGTTAACTCTAACCTATTTACAGGTATCAAACACTAAAGCAAAAACAAACTCCTATATATCTTTAAATATGGCATTTTGTCCACTCCTAACAGGGCTAACCCAGTGTCTCTCTGCAGGCAACATTATCATTTCCACTTGGCTCCCCATTCTCATCAAATGTGCAATTCTGGAGTATGCTGTGAATTAGAATATCCATAGGGACAGTGATCACTCTAGGCTCAACATATAATTTTTTCCAATTATCACATGTGGATGATATCCTGCCTGTGCGACACAAAGTGTTCGATCTTGACTTTGTGTGGTAGTGTAAAACAAGCCTTTTTTACAGCTCTCCTGATTTCCAATTGATTTCCAAATAAAAAGTGAGAGCAATGTAAAATAGACTTTGGACTCACTATCATCTGTTTTACACTATTGCACAAAGTCTAAATCTACTCCAATATGCTAAAATAAAAGGTCCCGGAAGGGGGCAGTAATCACCGAGTTATGTTTCTGTCCCAACAGGCAGGGAGCAACAACATTCTCAGCACACAGTATTAGAGGCTGACCGGGTAGACTGAGTGAGAACAGGGAGAAAGGCTGCATGGGAGGGGAGCAAGTGATGTGAGGTAAGGACAGGTACTAGTGTTGTGGGTTATTTAAAGGGCTGCAGCAGTGACTTATTGAAAAGGACACCCAGGTCCTTAAAGGGACCACTGAAGGCCAGTCAAAAACAGGAAAATAGCATTTAAAATTATTTTCTGAGGTCAGGAGGAGCATTCTCCTTGCACCCAGGTGCCCCACCCCCGCTAAGTTGTAAGGTGGTCTCGCGAAATGTTTGGCTGCCTCTGGTATGGAAATGAGGCCACACTGTGAAAATCTGTCTCAGAGTGGCACTAATGGGGGTCTGGAAACGAGTGATCCTTTTGGCTGGGTTGGTGCACGATCTGGGGAGAACGTGGAGCAGATGGAGAAACTTATCCTTTTTACATTAAAATAAAAAGCTCGCTATCAACGGGCGGAATGTAGCATGAGGTGCACTGTACAATCTCGTCTTGCCACACTTCAGGTTATGTCGTTCTGGGTTCATAACGTTTAGGAATACTGTGGAGCCTTGCAATGCTATCTCTGTAAACAAACCATTTGGAAATGGCAGTGTTGATATTCAAAGCTCGTTGTCTGTGTAGAGGAGGGGAGTGATAGAGATCAGTTAACACTAAGGCCCCTGGGATCCATCACTGAAACCATATGCTCACCTCCCTTTGTTCAATGAGGAAGAATCAATAATGAAAACATGAACCAAATTCCTCACAGAAAGCATTGTCTATTGATGGTTTCCACTTCCAGTTCCTGATTATGAGCAATTCTAACCTCAATAACCCTTCAACCACTCGAAAAATAATCAAAGCACTCTAATTAACCTGACTGTCCTTGCTTTTTCTCCATTTTGGAATAGTTTGGTTTGGAGAGTTTATGGAGCAAGAAGAACTGACTTGGAAGAGTTCTTGAGTCCTACATGGAGGATTAAACTGGGGTCACATCAGAGGAGAGCTACTCACACCAGTGTCCTGCCAATTTGCTGCAGCAATTTCCAGACGAGTGTACACAGGGCAGGAACCCCCTAATTGTTGACCGTTGATGTACCTGGGCCACTGAAATTGCTGCCTTCCCGTCCTCTCCCCTTCAATTCTAAAGAAATATCTGTAAAATAGTTACGTTGGTTTCAATTATCATTTGGTACTTTTTCAGTTGCTGACCTGGCTGTGGGATTTTGCATTGTAATAATCAATTTATATCCTTTGCAGGAATAATTGCCATACTTGGAGAAAAACAATCATTTTAACAGAAGTAAGGAGGAGGCTGTTGCTGTTACAGCCTGGAGAATCATAGACTCATAGGATGATACAGCACAGAAGGAGGCCATTCGGCCCATTGAGCCTATGCCAGCCCGCTGAACGAGCTATCCAGTTAGTCCCGCTTCCTGCTCTTTCCCCATTGTCATGTGTATTTTTACCCTTTAAGTATTTATCCAATTCCCTTTTGAAAATTACTATTGAATCTGCTTCCACCAACCTATCAGGCGTTGCATTCCAGATCACAACAACTTGCTGCATTCAAAAAAAAATCCTCGTACTGCCTCTAGTTCTTTTGCCCATCTCCTTAAATCTGTGTCCTCTGCTTACCAGACCTCCTGCCACTGGAAACAGTTTCTCCTTATTTACTCTAGAAAAACCCTTCATGATTTTGAACACCTCTATCAAATATCCTTTTAACCTTCTCTGCTCTAACGAAAACAAACCTAGCTTCACTAGACTCTCTACATAGCGGAAATCCCTCATCTCTAGGACCATTCTAATATATCTCTTCTGCACCCTTTCTAAGGCCTTTACATCTTTCCTAAAGTGTGGTACTCGGAATGAAGCACAGCACTCCAGCTGAGGCCCAGTCAATGTTTTATTAAGGTTTAGAATAGCCTCTGTCCCTATTTATAAAGCCAAGGATCCCATATGCTTTTTAAACAGTCTTCCCAACTTGTCCTGTTACCATCAACAATTTATGCACATATACCCTCAGGTCTCTTTGTTCCTGCACTCACTTTATAATTGAACCATTAGTTTATGTTGCCTCTCCTTATTTTTCCAACCAAATTATATCCCTTCACCCTTCTTAAATTTCATCTGACAAGTGTCTTCCCATTTCACCAGTCACTCTAAGTCCTCCTGAAGTTGCTATCCTCCTCGTTGTTTACAACATTTCTGTGTTTTGTGTCATCTGGAAACTTTTAAATTATGCCCAAGTCCAGGTCGTTATATGTCAAAAAGAACAATGGTCCTAATACTGACCCCTGGCGAACACCACTGTATACTTCCCTCCAGTCTGAAAAACATCTATTCACCACTACTCTCTGTATTCTGTCTCTTAGGTGTCCACTGCCCCTTTAATCCCAAGGGTTTTACTTTTGCTTACAAGTCGATTTATGTGGTACTTTGTCAAAGGCCTTTTGAAAGTCCACATACTAAACTTCAACCACATTACCCTGATCAACCCTACCTGTTAATTCATCAAAGAATTCAATCAAGCCAGTCAAACACAACTTGCCTTCTAACAAATCTGTGCTGGCTTTCATTTATTAGTCCATAATTTCCAAGCACCAATTAAATTATTTTCTGGATTATTGGGCAGGTGTTTGCCCTTTGGGTCGAGACCCTGACATCAGGGTCAAATGGGGGTGACAACCCCATGTTGTATGAGGAGCAGTCACCCTGCAGTGACTTTTCCCTGAATTGGCCAATTAGTGACCAGAGAGTGGGCTCTCAAAGCTAAGGGGCCAGTAGGAGGCCCTCTAGGACTGAAGGAACAACAGCTTGCAGTTCAGGTGAGGGAAAGAGGGTGCCCTCTCTCCAACGTTTTAAACTTTTAAATTTAAAAATGTCTTCAGCAGCCAGGCCAATGTTGTGGAGGGGGAGCAAAAACAAGAAATGCTGGATTCACTCAGCAGGTCTGGCAGCATCTGTGGAAAGAGAAGCAGAGTTAACGTTTCGGGTCAGTGACCCTTCTTCGGAACTGACAAATATTAGAAAAGTCACAGATTATAAACAAGTGAGGTGGGGGTTGGGCAAGAGATAACAAAGGAGAAGGTGCAGATTGGACCAGGCCACATAGCTGACCAAAAGGTCACGGAGCAAAGGCAAACAATATGTTAATGGTGTGTTGAAAGACAAAGCATTAGTACAGATTAGGTGTGAATATACTGAATATTGAACAGCAGCAAGTGCAAACCTGAAGAAAAACAACCTGAAAAAAACAGTGGGTAAGCAAACTGAACAAACTAAGATGAAATGAAATAAATGCAAAAAAAGATTGTAAAAAATGTAAAAAGGAATGTAAAAAAAAAAGGAAGAAAAAATAACTAAAAATGACTAAAAATGAAAGTAAAGTGGGGGGCTGTCATGCTCTGAAATTATTGAACTCAATGTTCAGTCCGGCAGGCTGTAGTGTGCCTAATCGGTAGATGAGATGCTGTTCCTCGAGCTTGCGTTGATGTTCACTGGAACACTGCAGCAATCCCAGGACAGAGATCTGAGCATGAGAGCAGGGGGGAGTGTTGAAATGGCAAGCAACCGGAAGCTCAGGGTCCTGCTTGCGGACTGAGCGGAGATGTGGAGGGGGAGTCCTTCCACAGGGTGGCCTGTGGCTGCAGCTGTGACCAGACAGGCGGGGAGGGCCTCAAAGCCTGTCTGGAGTACTGGCTCCCCCCTCACCACAATCCCCACCCCCACCCCCCCACCGCCCCAGTCTGCCACCAGGAGGCCACCTCCAGGAGCTGATGCCTTGGGAGGGTCTGGAGGCGGTATAAGGCCTCATAATAGGCCTTTAAAGATCCTTAATTGCCTACCCGCCATTTATGGGCACATAACCCTGCTGCACACACCCCCCAACCATCCTGACTCCAGGAAAATGATCCTGGGGCGGGATGGTGCCTGCAAGGCGGCACACCGGCTGGGAGCATGAGTTTTCACGCCTGCCTGACTCTGCACTCGCCTCCTCAGGGCCTAAAAAGCCTGCCCATTGTCTCTAAAAGTTTTCCCACTGCCAACTATAATGCCAACTGCCCAGCCTTCAATTGCTGGGTTTATCCCTTTCCCCTTTTATAAGAACATAAGAAATAGGAGCAGGAGTAGGCCATTTGGCCCCTCAAGCCTGCCCCACCATTCAATAAGATCATGGTTGATCTGCCCCAGACCTCAACTCCTCTTTCGTGCCAGTTCCTCATTGCCCTCAACTCCCCGATTATTTCAAAAAAATTTTTGAACAGGAATCCTGATACTTTGAGAAGGCCGGCACTCCATTTGTCTTACTGAAATCATTATGCAATCTGGCTGAAGACCAGTTGTCAATGTGTAGTTAATCCTGATTACGGCACAGAAAGAGGGCATTTGTCCATCGAGTCTGTGCCAATAGAGCAATCCAGTCAGTGCCATTCCCCGCTCTATCCCCATACCCTGTAAGTTTATTTCCCTCAAGTGCCCATCCAATTTTCTTTTGAAATCATTCATCGTCTCTGCTTCCACTACCCTCGTAGGCAGCGAATTCCAGGCAATTACCTCTCGCTACGTAAAAAAAAGTTCTTCCTCACATCCCCTCTGTATATCCTGTCCAAAGCCTTAAATCTGTGTCTCCTAGTCCTGATTCCAAGGTCATGGAAAGGGTACAGTAGTAAAAAGACAACTGTATTTCAGCCAATTTCCCCCCATTTTTCTTATTTATTTCTGTGCTGGTAGTTATGTTTTAATGAGTCTTTATGCCAATTGCTGTGCATTTACTTTGTTGGCCCCAGCACTGTTACAAGGGCATTACATATGTCCGACACTCCAGAACTGCAGCTCAGGAACAACACCCTTCCCAAATTAATACTTAACTGAAGTGCTGTTTGGGCATTAGGGAGGGTGAAGTCCAACCTTGAAAAAAGTTGGACGGACCTGTGGAATTTTGGGGAACTTTGATGAAATTCATCCAGTCCCCTAACTTAAGGGACTCAACACAAAAATGTGCCCTGTGAAAATTGCACAGCCCTCACCCCAAGAAACCTGTTTTGCCAAGAAATGTCCCACACAGATCAAGTTGCATAAGTAAACCAGTGTAAATAAACTGGCACTTGCTGGTCTGTCGACCACAGTCCATTCAGTGATTCAATAAAAAACAAAGCCAACAACAAACACAGAACTAAAACCTTTGCACAGATAATTTGATTTGGAAATGTATCACTGTGCTCACTGCAGATCGATTATATTTATGACAGAGTATTAAATACAACATAAACTAGGAATATTTTGTTTTTAGTTTTTGTATTATAACATGAATAAAGAATTTCATACGAGGGTGAATAGGAAGGGATTTTATCAATCAGATGTCTGCACATTTGAAATTAATAAAAGGGGGTTTAATCCACTGGGATTCTGCTTGGTTTAAGTTCTGATAATAGTTTCTTTAAGTCAGTCACAATACATAGGACAGAATCCTGTCGCTGCAGTAATTCAATATAGTGTGAGAATAGTTCATCAATTTACTCTCCAAATTGGCAGTCAAGCCACAAGTTAAAAGCAAACCTATGTGTAATTTGTTGAGTTATGTGTATAACTGGCAGTTCCTTTTGAAGTTAGCTGACACTTATCCAAATTGATAAAACTTTAGGCAGTATTTCATTTTCTCAGTGTTCAAATAGGGGAATTGTCTGGAACATTCAAAGAGATTAGTCAGACCAGTAAACTCCCATTATTATTGGATTACATGAAGAAAACAGCAATTATGCAAATATGCAAGTTTATTTTAAAATAGTTTTTGAGATTGTGAACCATTTATTATTTTGCTTATTTTGAGGAGTTAGTGGGCGTGAAAATCATATCTGCAGCGGTGCCAAGGAAACCGGTCTACTCCAAGGGGTGGGAGCTGCGGCACCAGCTGCTTCTGGCGTGGCCTGCACGGTATGCCACCTTGAGGAGGGCACTCGTGTGGCGGAAGGATCTGAACGGCTGCTATCCTGGGGTTACACAGCCCATTGTCCTAATTTGGACTACGCAAGTCCATTCAATGAATTTGTACATTATTCACCAAAGATCAAGCGTTCACTTGCAAGAGGGGCCCTGCACTTGTCTTATTTAAAGTGCCAGGCACCCAACTTACAGCTAAGGTGAACTTGAAGAACTTCTGCAATTGAAAAGTGTCTGGAGCATCTGGAGTGTTTTTGGAGGTGTTGCGGTGAGTTGCTAGATTTGGCAAGGAGTGTTGCTGCCTTGTCACAGGGAGGGGAGAGAATTTGGTGACCTGTCCACACAAAGGCTGCAATGGGTATGGGGGCAGCATGACAGGGAGGTGGAGCAGAGGCTTTGGAGAGGGGAGTCCTCAGCTGAGTTGCCTGCAGCAGAATACGACTGCAACTTTGCCCTCTGGTGAGCTGGCAAATGAACCATCCTCTACCACCTGACCTGTCTACAGCGACTCATGTCTGGTGATTCACCATGCGCAGAGCACAACTCTATACTACCTCTAAGATACGTGCAGTGCCAGTATCTGAACTGGTGGCTGCGAGTGTCAGTTCAGGTGATGGGGTCCATTTAGCAGTGCTGTTGCTCTCTCTCCTCCTCCTGGGGCTCCTATGGTTCGTCAGGCAGCAGTTCTTGGGTGTCTGAAAGCAGAAAATCAGAAGGGGAAGGTTGTTGTGAGGGAAGGGATGTGAAGTGGAAAGCAAGAGGTCCATGGTCTCACCATCAGCAGCTTGCTCATCATGCCAGATAGCAGGCTGAGGGTGAGCTGGGAGTTGAGATGGGGCCTAAGGGAGGAGCATCTCATCATCCTGAATGTTCTCAGCAGCACTGAATACCATGGGCTCTGTCACAGCCGGCCCCAGGATGCAGAGAACCATCTCCTCTGTATGGCTCAGGCGGTGCAGGTATCCTTGTCGGCCTCAAGTTCTGTTCTCCACCCACCCACAGCACCCACCAACTTTCTATTGATCACCACCTTGTCCGGCAAGAGAGAGGGAAGAATATCAGTAATTGTGTAAGTATGGTGTTGGATGATGTGCCTGCCATAGCTGAACAGCTGGAGGTAGCCTGGATGCACTATCAATGCTTGCCTGGATAATCAGAGCCTATGAAAATGCTCTCGAGTCCATGGAAAGTAAGATTTACCTACGAAAGTTGTCTAAAATATGGAAGCAAAATTATCTGAAGTGAGAAGGGCAGAAAAGACCCAAAAGCATAACAGAAAATCATTGGGAAGGGGTGTGGATTCAATACATTTAAAATCAATAGTAATGGCATTGATTGGATGGGAGATCTAAGACATCACATTTGTGAGGCAGGATTGAAAATCCCGATCCATCAGGAGTAACTACAGTTTGTACAAATGTGAGTCCGCTGTGGATTCCTTTACAGGGTCAGTAGCATCAGTCATTCATGTGAGTGCTCTGAGTATCTTTCTTTTACGTGAGGTGACACTTACTGCCCTATATCTACTTGTATGATAGTGTAAGCTGTAGATGTAACAATAGTACCCCCTTGTGACCTGAACCAGATAGTCATGTCTTTCACATATGCATTCACTGTAATCGTTCCAAAGATTGACTGAGAAAATGCAGAGTAATTTGAAGCCCAATTATGAATCAATAATTTGCTTTATTTCACTATAATGTGAGCACCCTGTACAGCAGTTATGACTGGACTTACTTAGTGCAATTAGAACAACTTACCTCCACATGACAATATAAAATAAAGAAGGCGATTTGCTGTCCCACATAAATAGGTCACCTTACTTGACTTACACAAGATGGCTTCTAACTGTGCACCTTAGACTTGACACAGACACCTATTATATCTTATTCAAAACCTGACTGCTATCAGTCTTTAATAAAGACAAAATACTGCAGATGCAGGAAATCTGAAATAAAAACATGAAATGCTGGAAATACTCAGCACGTCTGCAGCATCTGTGGAGAGAGCAGCAGAGTTAACATTTCAGGTCAGTGACCCTTCATCAGAACTGGCAGATATTAGATATGTAAAAGGTTTTAAGCAAGTAAAGCGGGGTGGGGCAAGAGATAACAAAAGAGAAAGTGTTGATAAGACAAGGTCACAGAGAATAGCTGACCAGAAGATCATGGAACAAAGGCAAACGGTATGTTAATGGCATGCTGAAAGACAAAGCGTTAGTACAGAGAGGGTGTCAATAGACTGTAAAGCACAAAGCACTCCAAGCACAAACATTTAAAAAAACAAACAGTGGGTAGACACAGTAGAAACAAACTAAACAAACTAAAATAAAATAACCAAATAAAAAAGAAAAAATAACCAAACATAAAAAGAGGGGCCCGTCACGCTCTGAAATTATTGAAATCAGTCCGGCAGGCTGTAGTGTGCCTAATCGGTAAATGAGATGCTGTTCCTCGACCTTGCGTTGATGTTGACTAGAACACTGCAGCAATCCCAGGACAGAGATGTGAGCATGAGAGCATGGTGGGGGGTGGGGGGGGGGGGCGGGGGCGGGTGGGTGTTGAAATGGCCAGCAACCGGAAGCTCGGGGTCATGCTTATGAACTGAGCAGAGGTGTTTCACAGATGCTGCCAGACCTGCTGAGTATTTCCAGCATCTCTTATTATTTCAGATTTCCAGCATCTGCAGTATTTTACTTTTATTTTAGTGGTTAATTCACTGCCACTTTTCTTCCAGGTGTGCCTACCTTGAAGTAGTTCTATTCTTCTCTCCAACAGGATTTTCGTTTGTCTCTTTTACCTTGATCACCTTCATTCCTTCATTCTTTCTATTTCCCTCCTGGTATTTGATAAAGTGTCTACCAAAACTTGTTTTCACAGCCACATCTCCTTCCTCAGTGACTGTTTCCGGCTCCGACTTATTCCACATGGATTCCAACTGCAGTTTCACCCATCATGTTTTGAATCCACCCGGGATTACAGGTATCTCCGAGAAATACAACGTTCCTCGGACTGCTGTTCTAACCGCATCCTGAGATCCACACTCATGTACACACTGAACCTCTGTCTCCAGAAGCACCGCCTCACATTATCTCAAAGCTGTTCTACTCCGTAGTTTCATTTCATCCTTCATATTATCCGACGCATTAACAAAAAACTTTTTTTTCTTCCTTTCAGGTGTTAAGGAATGAAAGCTCCTGCAGCTGATGGGAACTAATGCCCCTCCAGATCCTTCTTCCCCTTCACTTCCCTCTGACCCCACCCCTTCTGATCTGACCCCTTGCCGTGTATTCACTATATCCTCTGACCTCCCCCTCTCTGATGCTGAATGTTCTGTACTCAGTAAAGGACTCAGTTTTATCCACTTACGCCCCCACCTCAATGAATTCCGTGCTCGGCATGATGTTGAGCACTTCTTCTGTCGCCTTCGCCTCTGTGCTCACTTCTTTGACCAGGAGTCCTCCCCCTGACCAGCAGACCCACTCACCCGCCTCCAGCATTCCCCCTCTACCTGGACCCCTTCCTCTGGCCTCTTACCCGCTCTTGATCTTTTCATTGAAAACTGTCGGTGAGACATCGGCCGTTTCAATTTCTCTGCCCCCCTCACTCACTCTAACCTGCCCCCCTTTGAACTTGCCACACGCCGTTCTCTCAGGTCTAATCCCAACATTGTCATCAAACCTGCAGACAAGGGTGGTGCTGTTGTTGTCTGGCGCACCGACTGCTACCTTGCAAAGACTCAGCGCCAACTCTCAGACACTTCTTCCTACTCCCCCCTGGACCATGACCCCACCACTGAACATCAAGCTACTGTCTACAGGACTGTCACTGATCTTATCTCCTCTGGAGATCTTCCCTTTACAGCTTCCAACCTCATAGTCCCGCAATCCCGGACAGCTCGCTTCTACCTCCTTCCTAAAATCTACAAACAGGACTGTCCTGGCAGACCAATTGTGTGAGCCTGTTCCTGCCCCACTGAACTTATTTCTTCCTATCTTGATTCTATCTTTTCTCCCCTGGTCCAGTCTCTTCCCACCTACATCTGTGACTCTTACGACACCCTATGTCATTTTGACAATTTCCAGTTTCCTGGCCCCAACCGCCGCCTCTTCACCATGGACGTCCAATCGCTCTACACCTCCATCCCCCACCAGGATGGTTTGAGGGCTCTCCGCTTCTTCCTTGAACAAAGGCCGAACCAGTCCCCATCCACCACCATTCCCCTCCACCTGGCTGAACTTGTTCTCACATTGAACAACTTCTCCTTCAACTCCACTCACTTCCTTCAAGTAACAGGTGGGTACCTGTCTTTTGTGGGATGTGTTGAACAGTCCTTGTTCCAGTCCTACTCAGGCCCCCTCCCCCAAGGCTTTTTCCAGTACATTGATGACTGTATTGGTGCCATTTCCTGCTCCCACCCGGACTTAGAAAACTTCATCAACTTTGCTTCTAATTTCCACCCATCTCTCACCTTCACATGGTCCATCTCCGACATTTCCCTTCCCTTCCTCAACTTCTCTGTCACCATCTCTGGGGATAGGCTGTCTAATAATATCCATTATAAGCCCACCGACTCCCACAGCTACCTCGACTACACTTCTTCACACCCTGCCTCCTGTAAGGACTCCATACCATTCTCCCAGTTTCTCCGTCTCTGATGCATCTGCTCTGATGATGCTACCTTCCATGACCGTGCTTCTGATATGTCTTCCTTTTTCTTCAACCAAGGATTCCCCCCACTGTGGTTGACAAGGCCCTCAACCGTGTACAGCCCATTTCCTGCACCTCTACCCTCACCCCTTCCCCTCCCTCCCAGAACCGCGACAGAGTTCCCCTTGTCCTCACTTTCCACCCCATCAGCCTCCAGATCCAAAGGATCATCCTCCACCACTTCCGCCACCTCCAGCATGATGCCACTACCAAACGCATTTCCCCTCCCTTCCCCTGTCAGCATTCCGAAGGGATCGTTCCCTCCACGACACCCTCATCCACTCCTCCATGACCCCCACCACCTTGTCCCCTTCCCAAGGCGCCTTCCCCTGCAATTGCAGGAGGTGTAATACCTGCCCACTTGCCTCCTTTCTCCCCTCTATCGCAGGCCCCAAACACTCCTTTCAGGTGAAGCAGCGATTTACTTGTACTTCTTTCAATGTAGTATACTGTATTCACTGCACACTATGTGTTTCCTCTACACTGGGGAGACCAAACGCAGACTGGGTGACCGCTTTGCGGAACACCTCCGCTAAGTCCGAAAGCATGACCCCGAGCTTCCGGTTGCTGGCCATTTCAACAACTCTCCCCACCCCCCCCAGTCTCATTCTCACATCTCTGTCCTGTGATTGCTGTAGTGTTCCAGCGAACATCAACGCAAGCTCGAGGAACAGCATCTCATTTACCGGTTAGGCTCACTACAGCCTGTTGGACTGAACATTGATTTCAATAATTTCAGAGCATGACGGGCCCCTCTTTTTATGTTTAGTTATTTTTTCTTTTTTATTTGGTTATTTTATTTTTTTTTAGTTTGTTTAGTTTGTTTCTACTGTGCCTACCCAAGGTTCCTGTTTTTTTAATTGTTGGTGCTTGGAGTGCTTTGTGCTTTACAGTCTATACACACCCTCTCTGTACTAACCTACCAACACCTTCTCTTTTGTTATCTCTTGCCCCATCCTGCTTTATTTGCTTAAAACCTTTTACATTTCTAATATCCGCCAGTTCTGATGAAGGGTCACTGACCTGAAACGTTAACTGTGCTTCTCTCTCTACAGATGCTGCCAGACCTGCTGATTATTTCCAGCATTCCTTGTTTTTATTATTTCTAGCAGTCTTTTTTGGAGCTCTCTCCCCATCTGATTTTAATCTCTTTCTTGCAATAGCCTCGATGGAGAGTTCATTGAATGTATTAGAGATTGTCTTTTGGATCAATATGTTGTGGAACCAACAAGGGAGCAGGCTATTCTAGATTTGGTGTTGTGTAATGAGGTGGCATTAATTAATGATCTCATTGTTAAGGATCCTCTGGGGAAGAGTGATCATAGCATGCTAGAATTTCAAATTCAGTTTAAAGGCAAGAAGCTGGGGTCCCACACGAGCATTCTGGAGTTAAACAAAGGTAATTATATAGGCATGAGGACAGATTTGGCCCTAGTGGACTGGGCAGGAAGACTACAAGGTAGGACAGTTGATGAGCGTGGCAGATGTTTAAGGGGATATTCAATTTGTCCCAACTGAAATATATTCCAGAGAGGCAGAAAGATTCTAGGAGAGGGAAAAACCATCCATGGCTAAGCAAGGAAGTTAAGGATAACATAAAGACAAAAACTAGGGCATACCATATTGCAAAGGCCAGTGGCAGACTGGAAAATTGGGAAACTTTTAAAGCTCAACAAAGGGTTACTAAGAAAGTAATAAAAAGAACAAAGGTAAATTATGAAAGAAAACTAGTGCAAAACATAAAAATGGATAGTAAAAGCTTCTATAAGTACATAAAAGGGAACAGAGTAGCTAAAGTGAATGTTGGTCCATTGGAGGATGAGACTGGGGAGTTAATAGAAGGGAACACAGAAATGGCAGAGACACTAAATCGGTATTTTGCTTCAGTTTTCACGGTGGAGGACACTAGTACCATCCCAATAGTACCAGGTAATGCAGAGGTTATAGAAAGGGAGGAACTTAGAACAATCATCATCACTAGGGAAAAAGTACTGAGCAAACTATTGGGGTTGAAAGCAGACAAGTCCCCAGGGCCTGATGGCCTACATCCAAGGGTCTTAAAGGAAGTGGCAGTGGAGATAGTGAATCCATTGGTTATAATATTCCAAAATTCTCTGGATACGGGAAAGGTTCTAGTGGATTGGAAAAAAGCTAATGTTACCTTATTCAAAAAGGGAGGGAGGCAGAGAGTAGGAAACTATAGACCAGTTAGTTTAACATCTGTCATTGGGAAATTTTTAGAATGCATTATTAAGGAAGTAATTACAGAACATTTAGAAAGTCAAAACACAATCCATCAGAGTCAGCATGGTTTTATGAAGGGTAAATCGTGTTTGACTAATTTGCTAGAGTCCTTTGAAGCTGTAACAAGCAAATTGGATAATGGGGATCCTGTAGATGTAGTTTATCTGGACTTCCAGAAGGCATTTGATAAGGTGCTGCACAAAAGGTTAATATACAAAGTAAGTTCACATGGGGTTAGGGGCAATTTATTAGCTTGGATAGAGGATTGGCTAACCAACAGAAAACAGAGAGTCGGGATAAATAGGACTTTTTCTGGTTAGCAAGATGTAACTAGTGGGGTGCCACAGGGCTCGGTCCTCTGTACTCAAGTGCTTTTTGTAACCCCACTTTGCAGTTTTACTCACTAAGCATCCTTATTATTTCATGTGCTTCTATCCCATAATGTGTGGTGTAACTGCTGCCGATAGTTAAATAAGCACTGACTTCCAGAAATCAACCTTCCAACAATGCTACTTTTAGTTCCATCCAATCCAACATGCTTCCCGCCCCCCACACACCCTCCGGCCCCTTGCGACCCTGCCCTTCATGCCCCCCATCCCTCACACGCCACCCCCTCCCTCACATGCCTCTCCTGTCCCTCACACACTGCCCCGCCGTCCCTCACACGCGCCCCCCCCCGTCCCTCACATGTGCCAACCCTCTCACACACTCTCAGATCCCTCAGACTTGACCAAATATCCATTCATTAACCCGTCTAAGCTGACTCACTGCTCATATGTTGACCCTTCTAATCAGACACATTGCCCAGTACTTTCACTTTCCCGTCCAGTCAGAACAATCACAAGAAACACTCCTTGACCTGAATCTTGACGTAGTTGGTCTGAACCCAGCTGCAGTGATCTCTGAGTGTTTCGGAAAGCTGCAGTGATCTCTGAGTGTTTCGGAAAGAAGTGGCCAGCTTTCCCATTTCTGGTTGCTGTGCACTGACCCCTTGCTGGAAAGTGTGTGGATGTGGACATGAGGCCCCCCCTCCCCCAACCCTGCACTCGAGTAGTCTGTCACATGGTGAACGGCAATGGGTGAAATACAGGAGAGGGACTGGTGTCAGTGGTACCGCACGTCTGCTGCCACCAGCAGGTTTAGGAGGGAGAGACAGAAAATTTAGGGTGGTGGTAGGGTGGGGTGTGGTGGCAGTGCATGGAGTGGTGAGGGGGAACGATCAGAGAGAAAAGCAAGAAGGAACTAGACTGCTTACAGTGTGTCTCTACTTGGCTACACCAGAGCTCAGTCACATTATCTCCTGCAAGACAGTGATGAGAGATTATTATGATTTATGCAGCCTTGCAGTAGTCTTGTAAATTTTTTTATTGCAATTCTGAAATGTAATAAATGACGCTCCTTTGTTCAGAGTCTATGCTGTAGTCTGTGCTCCACCCAGTAAGGTTGTGATAGATTTTAATAGGTAAGAAACATGGCAAAATTGCCACAAATTCCCCACAGACAGAGAGATCTGTTTATTTTTGAATGGGAGAACTGGCTACACAGAGCCAGAGCCTTGGCAGCAGCACTGATACCAAGAGGACCCTTCACCCTCCTGGAACCAGCAAAGAGAAACCCAAATCTCTGCACCTTGGCACTGTATATGATTCGGTCAGCATTTCATTTTATTGGCAATATAATGGATTGTTTCTGTGGGACACGTTCCTGATTGGATAGTTTGGTATATTTTCGCAATGCTGTCTGATGCACATGAAAGTTTAATGAAAAGCATGGCAGCAAATATCCTTTTTCATTCTTTCTGCTTAATTGCATTTATCCAAGGAACACCACTATCTCTCTCTTTCCTGGATACACTATCATAGAATCAGAATCATTCTTTCCTCTTTTTTCTCCCTCTCTCTCTCCTGCTCTCACTCTTTGTCCCTGTGTATAGCTCTCTCACTCTCACTGTTTCTGTCTGTCTCTCTCACTGTGTATGGTTTGCTCACTTTCTCTCTCTCTCTATCTATTTGGCTCTCTCACTCTTTTGCTGCGTATGGTTCTCCCACTCTGGTAAGTGTTTCTCTGTATGGCTCTCTCACTCTATTTCTTGCTGTATGGCTCTTCCATTTTATCTCTATTTCTCTTTCTGTGTATGGCTCGCTCACTCTATCTCTTTTGCTATGCGTGGTTCTCTCACTCTATCTCTTTCTCTGTATGGTTCGCTTACTCTGCATCTCTCCCATGAGATCTGTCAACCCGATAATGCAGTGCTATGTATTATCAGGTCTGAAAGCTGTAGGTCTACGTGTGCTCATTGCTGCAAACTGCATGTAGCCTGCTGGTAGTCTGTTCACAAGGCTCAATAAGGACCTATTAGGGAACATCCTCCTCCCCCTGTTAAGCGACAGAAGGGGCTGCATTCACTCAACACCATCAATGGGCACTGAAGGGGGCATTTGTTTCCTGGGTGTTCCTGCCCTTGTGTGAGGCCCTGCTCAATTCTGAGCCTCAAACGGATTGATGTCTTTCCTTCCCCATGCCCTCCTCCCTGAATAACCTTTCCTGTTTAGGCATCAACGGCTTTTTACATTCTCTGATGTCTGAAATCCCATTCCCCCAATCTTGAGACACAAACTCAGCACTTTACATGTGGCAGGAGCATCTGAAAACGATTTGAATGAGTTGATCTTCTCTTGTGGTGCAAGGTCAACTCAGTTGGACACAGGCACAGCCATCGGTTGGTGAGAGACAGTCCTAGTGCCGCATTATCGTCACTAGATTCTTCTAGGAAGTGTTTATGCATCTCTCCCCCTTTCTCTCTGTCATTGTCCTAGGGTGCACCCAGTCTATACAATCTTGCAACAGGAAGGATATTCTTAAAGAGAACACTAGAGTGAATGTTCAACCTGTGGTGCCATTTGCTGAACGGAGACGTTACCCCACTTAAGGCCTTTCACAGAACAATCTCTTTTCCTTCCCCACTTAAACCAGATTTAACCCACAGGGTAGGCCCCTCCAGTTGGTACCCCCAGGGAGGACTCCCATGGCACATACACAAAGCCCCCCAGTCACCAGACAGGGCCCTTTGGTCCATTTCAGTAAAGGAGACAGGATGGCAATGCTCTTCCTGGCCCTGTATCCACTGTGTTTCATGATGCAAAATGTGACTGAGTTGGTTCTATATTTGCTCTGTGTTCAGGTAGCTGATCTAAATTGGAGCAGCAGTCGAGACTCAAAAGCTGGCTTAGCTCCCTGGTAAGGGAGGGGATGACTGGCCAAAACTCTGACTCTAATCATTATGGAGCAAACCCATGACTACAGAGTGTTCCTGTGTGAAAATTTGGTGGATAGGATTTGGCTCTTCTTTGGACCCTCTCCCTCACTTGGTAGACTGCCTGGCACAGAACATGAAGAGTGGCCAGTTGGGGAGGGGCTTGAGGGCATCTTCCACCCATGGAACAGTACCCCAGCAAAGGGGCAAGGAGAGGAAGTGAACAGAGTAGATAATGGAAGGAAAACGATTGCCAAACATACCACATCCTGGATCTTGGATCTGCCTGATGATAGTTTTCTCCTCTGCTGCCTGTCACTTTACTGATAAACAATTGGGCTCAAGGTGTAATTATGCAAATTAAATATATTAAGGACTGCAAATGACTTTAACAAGTCTGACACTGGCAGCAACTGAAGCAAAGCTGGCGAGAAGCCAACCTGGGATGTTAATCCCAGTTTGGAGGCAGCAAGCTTCACAGTGAAAGGATTCATCAATAAGGCTGCACAAGTAATTTGCCAACAACCAAACAGTTGTTGGAAAACCAGAGTAAACTTGCCAAAAACTTGATCTAACCTCACAGAGCAAAGGTGCAGGTACTGACTGAATAACGAGCTCTTTTTAACGTTTCATCCAAATGATGACCCCATTCACAGTGCTATGGGAAAAGAACAGGGGAGTGGGACTAAAGAACTCAATGGGCCGAATGGCCTCCTTCTGTGCTGTAATGACTCTAGGACTCTAATTGGATAGCTCTTTCAAAGGGACAGTACAGGCATGATGAACCGAATGGCCATCTTCTGTGCTGCATCATTCTATGGCTGTCCAGCACTCCGTCAGTATTGCACTGGAGTGTCAGTCTAGTTTATGTGCTCAAATCTTTTATTGGGATTTGAAATGACAGTCTTCAAATTTAACTAGCAATTGAGCCAACATGCCACTCGTGAGAGACATTCCTTTCATCACAGCATAGCAATCACTGCCTCAATGGAACGCATCCTGTACAGTCCACATTCTCTCTGCAGCATAAAATGTATAGGGGCCACCTCTTCACTCTACAGCAGACAGCACAGAGGGCATCCGCTCACTACAGCATACAGAGATGGTCAGGATGAGGATGGACTCAAGGAATTACTGACTGTTCCAAAAAAGAGGGAATAGCAATGGTCTGTACTGCAAGCTGTTAATATTCAATAAAATATACTTTAGTTTGTGCTGAGTGAGTCTCCAGCAACAGATCCCAGTCTGCCTAGTACCTCCCCAGTTTCAGGTGGAAATCCAATATTGCTTGTTCTGATTGGAGGATGACCCATGTATATTTGTGTGGGAGGGGTTATGATTCACTGCAGACAGGTCCTCGGTTTAACATCTCAACCGAAAGACAACATCTCCAACAATGCAGCAATCCCTGTCAGACTTGGTTTTTGTGCTCAAGTCCTCAATAAATGCTAATTTACACTTGTGGCACACCTTAATATACAGTGGCCTTATTAAATGTCTATGCAAGTGCACTCTTAATGATACAGTGCCTTCATAAAGTATAGGTAGGAATGTACACTTGTATATATAATAGCTTCATAAAATGTGAATATATTCCTGAGATCCCAATGAAAGAAGTTATAAAATACTGATTTCAAATCAAATGAAAAGAGTATCAAAGAGAGTTAAAAGCAGACATGAGGTGATGAAAAAAAATGCTTTCAGTGAATTCCAGTGAACTTTCAGAGTCATCATTGGTGATGACGACAACAGTTCTCCATCCCACATTGGCTCATAGGAACATAGGACATAGGAACAGGAATAGGCCATTCAGCCCATCGCGGCTGCTCCTCCATTCAATAGGATCATGTCTGATCATCCACTTCAATGCCTTTTTTCCACACTATCCTCATATCCCTTTATGTCATTTGCATTTAGAAATCTGTCAATCTCTGTTTTAAACATACTCGATGACTGAGCTTCCACAGCCCTCTGAAGTAGAGAATTCCAAAGATTCACAACCCTCTGAGTAAAGAAATTTCTCCTCATCTCTGTCCTAAGTGGCTTCCCCCTTATTTTGAAATTGTGTCCCCTGGTTCTAGACTCCCCAGCTAGGGGGAAACATCTTAGCTGCATCCACCCTGTCTATCCCTTTTAAGTATTTTGTAGGTTTCAATGAGATCACCTCTCATTCTTCAAAACTCTAGAGAATACAGACCCAGTTTCCCCAATCTCTCTTCATAGGACAGTCCCGTCATCCCCGGAACAAGTCTGGGGAACCTTCGTTGCACTCCCTCTATGGCAATAATATCCTTCCTGAGGTAAGGGGACCAAAACTGCACACAATCCTCCAAGTGCGATCTAATCAAGAATCTATACAATTGAAGCAAGACTTCACTACTCCTGTACTCAAATCCTCTTGTGAAAAACACTAACATACCATTAGCCTTCTTAATTGCTTTCTGCACCTGCATGTTAGCTTTCAGTGACTTATTGACAAGGGCACCCAGGTCCCTTTGTACATCTACACTTTCTAATCTCTTACCATTTAAGAAATACTCTGCCCATCCGTTCCTCCTACCAAAGTGGATAACCTCACATTTTTCCACATTATATTCCATCTGCCATGTTCTTGCCCACTCACTAAGTCTCTCCAAATCCTCTTGAAGCCGCTTTGCATCTTCCTCACAACACACATTCCCACCTAGTTTTGTGTCATCCGCGAACTTGGAAATATTACATTTGGTCCCCACATCCAAATCAATGATATATATTGTGAACAGCTGGGACCCAAGCACTGATCCTTGCGGTACCCCACTAGTCACAGCCTGCCAATGTGAGAATGACCCATTTATTCCTAATCTCTGTTTTCTGCCTGTTAACCAATCTTTAATCCATGCCAGTATATTACCTCCTATCCCAAGTGCTTTAATTTTGTTAACCAACCTCCTGTGGGGGGACTTTATCAAAAGCCTTTTGAAAATCCAAGTATACCACATCCACCGACTTCCCTTTATCAATTCTGTTAGTAACATGCTCAAAAAACTCCAACAGGTTTGTCAAACATGATTTCCCATTCATAAATCCATGTTGACTCTGCCCAATCAGATCATTATTATCCAAGTGTCCATTTATCACACCCTTTAGAATAGATTCTAGCATTTTTCCAACAACTAGTGTAAGGCTAACAGGTCTGTAATTCCCTGTTTTCTCTCTCCCTCCTTAAATAGTGGGGTGACATTTGCGACCTTCCAATCTGCAGGAACCGCTCCAGAATCTATAGAATTTTGTGAAGATGATCACCAATGCATCCACTATCTCCATAGCTACCTCTTTCAACACTCTGGGGTGTGGAATATCAGGTCCCAGTGACTTATCAACCTTCAGCCCCATTAATTTCTCCAATACAACCTTCTTACTGATACTAATTTCCTTCAATTCCTCATTCCCCCTAATCCCATGGATCTCTAATTCTGGCTCAGTTGGTAAGTGTACTGCTTGGTGAGGCAATGGTTCACACAGACCTGGACGGCCCTGGGATTGAGCCCCAGTCTGTGCTGAGTTTCTTGATTTTAGTGATAGTAGCAGTGAGAATCCCAATTGTTTTCAAACCCTGAGGAAAAGGCGGGGTAGGAATCTGTCAGGGTGTCTTCCCCTGATCACTATATAGTAACCAGCCCACAACCCCAGCCACTCCGCTGCTGGAGTGAATGAAGAAGACACCCCGGGGAAGAAAAGATCAGGTTGTTATTAAGTTCATTCTTGGGAATTGGGCGTCGTTGGCACGGCCAGAATTTGTTGCCCATCCCTAGTTGCCCTGCGAAAGTGCTGGTGGGCCGCCGCCTTCAACCACTGGTAGCAATTTGTTAGAACTGAGTGGCTCGCTCGGCCACTTCAGAGGATAGTTCAGAATCAACCATGTTGGTGTAGGACTGGGAGTCACATGTAGTCCTGATTGCGATGTTTCTCCCCTAATGGTGAATAGCCTGACAACAGTCACTGTCTGGGCACACAGATGGTAAAATGGTTACTTGGGTGAGATACGGCCAAGTGATTTGGTGACTAAAGGAACTATAACCTGGAAGAGTCAGTGCCATCAAGTATGAAGGGGAGAAAAGGTAATTGCTCCCACTAGATAGCATCCCTTTAAATGTGACCCTTGTACAGATGTGGAGTGAGAATTGATTGTCTCCTGTATGTGTAGATGGGTGTAATTGTCCAGCTTCCTCTGGAACCAGAAGTATTCAGTATGTATTTGTGGATGTGTCTTTAAACGCTATCTGAAAACCTGTGACAGACTCGGAGCCGGCTGGTCAGTCCACACGAACAAAACGGAAAAGCAGCGGAAAAATGAGGAACTAACGGAGGAGGAGAAGGAAATCATCAACAGGGTGATTGCCCGTGCAGAGAAGATGGAAGAGATGGAGCAGGAACGAATTCGGTGAGTCCTGTACTGGAGGAGCGGGGGGGAAGTGGGTGCGGGGTAGGGGGGAGCTCATCACCCAGGCATCGGCTCCTGTTCACAACAGCGACCACGTGAAAAATAAATACTAGACATACGGAGCACGACTGCTCTTCCAAAGAGCCAGCACAGGTACGACAGGCCGAATAGCCACCTTCTGTGCTGTAAGTTTCTATGATTCCATGAAATACACAGCAGGTCTGGCAACATTTTGGAAGGAGAGCCCTCATCGGAATTCAACAGAAGAGAATAAGCTGATTGGGCAGGGGGGAAGTGTCCCTGCTAATTCATCCTCATCAGATGGTGACTTTCAAGTTCTTCACCAATCAAGGGAGGTATTTGTTTAAATCCTTTCAGTGTAATTGGTGATTAGCAATAATAAATATCAATAATTAATATTTTTATTTTATTAATGAATTAATGATTTGATTCTTAATTGTTAAATTAAGTAAATTATTAAATTAATTATTGTTTATTTATATTAATAAATATAAATATACGCAAGGATCAGTGCTTGGGCCCCAGCTGTTCACAATATATATCAATGATTTGGATGTGGGGACCAAATATTTCCATGTTCACAGATGACACAAAACTAGGTGGGAATGTGTGTGTGAGGAAGATGCAAAGCGGCTTCAAGGGGATTTGGACAGACTTAGTGAGTGGGCAAGTATATGGCAGAAGGAATATAATGTGGAAAAATGTGAGGTTATCCACTTTGGTAGGAGGAACAGATGTGCAGAGTATTTCTTAAATGGTAAGAGATTAGAAAGTGTAGATGTACAAAGGGACCTGGGTCCCTGTCAATAAGTCACTAAAAACGAACATGCAGGTGCAGCAAGCAATTAAGAAGGCTAATGGTATGTTAGCCTTTATCGCAAGAGGATTTGAGTACAGGAGTAGTGAAGTCTTGCTTCAATTGTAGAGAACCTGGGTTAGACCGCACCTGGAGTACTGTGTGCAGTTTTGGTCCCCTTATCTTAGGAAGGATATTATTGCCACAGAGGGAGTGCAGCAAAGGTTCCCCAGACTTGTTCCCGGGTTGGCAGGACTGTCCAGTGAAGAGAGATTGGGGAAACTGGGCCTAGAGTTTCGGAGAATGAGAGGTGATCTCATTGAAACCTACAAAATACTTAAAGGGATAAACAGGGTAGATGAAGGTAAGGTATTTCCCCCTAGTTGGGGAGTCTAGAACCAGGGGAAACAATTTCAAAATAAGGGGGAAGCAACTTAGGAGAGAGATGAGGAGAAATTCCTTTACTCAGAGGGTTGTGAATCTTTGCAATTCTGTACCGCAGAGGGCTGTGGACGCTCAGTCATTGAGTATGTTTAAGGCAGAGATCAACAGATTTCTAAACACAAATGACATAAGGGGATATGGGGATAGTGTGGGAAAACGGCATTGAAGTGGATGATCAGCCATGATTGTATTGAATGGTGGAGCAGACTCATTGGGCTGATTGGCCCATTCTCCAATTCCTACAGATTGGAGGGTAGCTAATGTAACCTCACTATTTAAAAAGGGAGGTAGAGAGAAAACTGGGAACTATAGACCAGTCAGCCTGATGTCGGTAGTGGGGAAAATTCTAGAGTCCATTATCAAAGATTTTATAGCAGAGCACTTGGAGAACAGTGGTAGAATTGGACAGAGTAGGCATGGATTTATGAAAGAGAAATTATGCTTGACAAATCTACTAGAATTCTTTGAGGATGTAAGTAGTAGAGTTGATGAGGGGGAGCCAGTGGATGTGGTTTATTTGGGCTTTCAGAAGGCTTTCGACAAAGTCCCACATAAGAGATTAGTGTGTAAAATTAAAGCGCATGGGATTGGGGGTAGTGTATTGCAATGGAAAGAAAATTGGTTGGCAGACAGGAAACAAAGAGTAGGAATAAGCGGGTCTTTTTCCGAATGGCAGGCAGTGACTAGTGGGGTACCCCAGGGATCGGTGCTAGAACCCCAGCTATTCACAATATATATTAACGATTTAGATGAGGGAACTAAATGTAATATCACCAGATTTGCAGATATCACAAAACTGGGTGGGAGGGTGAGTTGTGAGGCGGTTGCAGAGACGCTTCAGGGTGATTTGGACATGTTGAGTGAGTGGGCTAATGCATGGCAGATGCAGTATAATGTGGATAAACGTGAGGTTATCCACTTTGGTAGCAAAAACAGGAAGGCAGATTATTATCTGATTGGCTATACACTGAGAGAGGAGAATATGCAACGAGACCTGGGTGTTCTTGTACACAAGTCGCTGAAGGTAAGCATGCAGGTGCAACAGGTGGTAAAAAAGGCAAATGGTATGTTGGCCTTTATAGCGAGAGGATTCGAGTACAGGAGCAGGGATGTCTTGCTGCAATTATACAGGGCCTTGGTGAGGCCACACCTGGAATATTGTGTGCAGTTTGGTCTCCTTATCTAAGGAACGATGTTTTTGCTATAGAGGGAGTGCAGTGAAGGTTTACCAGACTGATTCCTGGGATGGCGGGACTGACATATGAGGAGAGATTGAGTCGGTTAGGATTCTATTCGCTGGAATTAAGAAGAGTGAGGGGGGATCTCATAGAAACCTATAAAATTCTAACAAGACTTGACAGGGTAGATGCAGGAGGGATGTTCCCGATGGTGGGGTAGTCCAGAACCAGGGGTCATAGTCTATGGATACAGGGTAAACTTTTCAGGACTGAGATGAGGAGAAATTTCTTCACCCAGAGAGTGGTGAGCCTGTGGAATTCACTACCACAGAAAGCAGTTGAGACCAAAACACTATATGTTTTCAAGAAGGAGTTAGATATAGCTCTTGGGGCGAAAGGGATCGAAGGATAAGGGGGAGAAAGCAAGAACAGGTTATTGAGTTGGATGATCAGCCATGATCATAATGAATGGCGGAGCAGGCTCGAAGGGCCGAATGGCCAACTCCTGCTCCTATGTTCCTAAATAATTAAACGTTGCACTTTCTGTTTAAAAATTCCAAAATTATTCACAAATTCAAAATTGGTCGTCAAACATTAATCTGTATTTCGAGGTGATGGAACGGTTCATTTATTTTTCTTATTTGTTCATTAAATTTAAATGGTGTAATTTTAACCCAACCCAGCCAGCAGAAAACTGCACTCATTGGTTGAAAGCGAGTTTTAAACACCGTGCGGTTTTACACTGCGTTTTTCTGGTTTTACACTCAGGCGCCTCGTGGATCGTTTGGACAACATGCGAAAGAATGTCCTGGGGGACGGCTTATCGCGCTGCATCTTGTGCGGGGAGCAGCTGGGGCTGCTGGGATCACATACCGTGGTGTGTGAAGACTGCAAAAAGGTAACTGATGTGTTGTGTGTAGTCGGTGCAGTGAGCTCAGCATCAACTGGAGAAGTCATGGCAAAAACAAAAAGGTCGCACATCTTTGCAGGAGTGATGTCCTTTAAGAAATTCTGCCAGCCTACTGTATTCACAAAGTGAAATGAAGACACTGGGCGAGCACATTCAGTTTAATAACTCCTCCAGTTTTGTTGTTTATTTACTGCAAAATTAAAAATTCAAAGCTTACCTCCTAAAGGGTGTCCTCCCAATCAGAGATGCTATTTTACACTCAGACATGAGAGGTAATGTTTCTCCGCTCTCATCCCCTTCCGACTGCTTCATTAAAATCTCCAATGCTTGTCGATTTGTGGTTTGCAACAGTTGCAGGAGCAGTGCTGGGAGGGAGACGGCAGGAATTAGAAGCTAGCCATCAAAGTTATGGCTTCGATCATTTTAATATAGAAATTGAAAGGGTCAAAGGGACCTTGCTGTACTTGTCCATAGGTCACTGAAGGCAGCAGCACAGGTAGATAAGGTGGTTAGGAAGGCATATGGGATACTTGCCTTTATTAGGCTGAGGCATAGAATATAAGAGCGGGGAGGTTATGTTGGAGCTGTATGAAATGCTAGTTAGGCCACAGCTGGAGCTTACTTCGGTGTGAGCCTTACTTCGGTTGTGGGTAAAATGTTGGAAAAGGTTATAAGAGACAGGATTTATAATCATCTTGAAAAGAATAAGTACATTAGAGATAGTCAGCACGGTTTTGTGACGGGTAGGTCGTGCCTCACAAACCTTATTGAGTTTTTCGAGAAGGTGACCAAACAGGTGGATGAGGGTAAAGCAGTGGATGTGGTGTATATGGATTTCAGTAAGGCGTTTGATAAGGTTCCCCACGGTAGGCTATTGCAGAAAATACGGAAGTATGGGGTTGAAGGTGATTTAGAGCTTTGGATCAGAAATTGGCTAGCTGAAAGAAGACAGAGGGTGGTGGTTGATGGCAAATGTTCATCCTGGAGTTTAGTTACTAGTGGTGTACTGCAAGGATCTGTTTTGGGGCCATTGCTGTTTGTCATTTTTATAAATGACCTGGAAGAGGGTGTAGAAGGGTGGGTTAGTAAATTTGCAGATGACACTAAGGTAGGTGGAGTTGTGGATAGTGCCGAAGGATGTTGTAGGGTACAGAGAGACATAGATAGGCTGCAGAGCTGGGCTGAGAGATGGCAAATGGAGTTTAATGCGGAAAAGTGTGAGGTGATTCACTTTGGAAGGAGTAACAGGAATGCAGAGTACTGGGCTAATGGGAAGATTCTTGTTAGTGTAGATGAGCAGAGAGATCTTGGTGTCCAGGTGCATAAATCCCTGAAGGTTGCTAACCAGGTTAATAGGGCTGTCAAGAAGGCATATGGTGTGTTAGCTTTTATTAGTAGGGGGGTCGAGTTTCGGAGCCACGAGGTCATGCTGCAGCTGTACAAGACTCTGGTGAGACCGCACCTGGAGTATTGCGTGCAGTTCTGGTCACCGCATTATAGAAAGGATGTGGAAGCTATGGAAAGGGTGCAGAGGAGATTTACTAGGTTGTTGCCTGGTATGGAGGGAAGGTCTTACGAGGAAAGGCTGAGGGACTTGAGGTTGTTTTCGTTGGAGAGAAGGAGGAGGAGAGGTGACTTAATAGAGACATATAAGATAATCAGAGGGTTAGATAGGGTGGATAGTGAGCGTCTTTTTCCTCGGATGGTGATGGCAAACACGAGGGGACATAGCTTCAAGTTGAGGGGTGATAGATATAGGACAGATGTGAGAGGTAGTTTCTTTACTCAGCGAGTAGTAAGGGCGTGGAATGCCCTGCCTGCAGCAGTAGTAGATTCGCCAACTTTAAGGGCATTTAAGTGGACATTGGATAGACACATGGATGAAAATGGAGTAGTGTAGGTCAGATGGTTTCACAGCTCGGCGCAACATCGAGGGCCGAAGGGCCTGTACAGCGCTGTAATATTCTAATTCTAATTCTAATTCTAATTCTAGTACTGTGTACAGTTCTGGGCACCACACTATAAGAAGGATGTGATTGCACTGAAGAGGGTGCAGAGGAGATTCACCAGAATGTTGCCTTGGCTGGAGCATTTCAGCTATGAAGAGAGACTGGATTGACTAGGGTTGTTTCCATTAGATCAGAGAAGGCTGAGGTGGGACCTGATTGAGGTATTCAAAATTATGAGGGTCATTGATAGGATAGATAGGAAGAAAGTTTTTCCCTTAGCGGAGGTGTCAATAACCAGGGGCCATAGATTTAAGGTAAGGGGCAGGAGGTTTAGAGGGGATTTGAGGAAAATATTTTTCACCCAGAGGGTGATTGGAATCTGGAACACACTGCCTGATGGGGTGGTAGAGGCAGGAACCCTCACAACATTTAAGAAGAATTTAGATGAGCACTTGAAATGCCATAGCGTACAAGGCTATGGGCCAATTGCTGGAAAATGGTATTAGAATAGATAGGTGCTTGATGGCCAGCACAGACACAATGGGCCGAAGGGCCTGTTTCTGTGCTGTATAACTCTTTGACTTTGACTCTAATCACCCTGTCTCTGGCCCACTGAGCATGGCACTGTGCTGGGAGTGGAGCCTTTCAAAAGTGGCCTCATAACTTTCATTTTTCTCTTTTTTTTTCTCGTTCATATATTCACGTCTTCCCGGGGCTGGGAACGGTTCATTGTCTAAGAGGGGTAGGCGGCAGGGCTTCTCTCTCTCCCTGTCATAAATAACCTGTCTCTGCTGGGCACCTGCATTGCCCTGCATCATTTCCGTGAGTCCAGGTACTAGCTGTTTGTGCCCCATTGATGAACTGCAACATCATAAAAGAATTCCGTTTAACTTTACAGAAGCAAAATACTGCTGGAAATCCATTTCGAAAATGGATAATGCTGGAAATACTCAGCAGGTCAGGCAGCATCTGTGAGGAGAGAAACAGAGTTAATGTTTAAATCGATACATGGACTTGATTAACTTTAACGTCCCCTTTAGGTTATTTCTGTCCAATTTATATAAAAAAAACTAATAATATGGATGACACCATGAAGGAAATGGGCTGGGTACTGAGTCCGATTTTGTGAAGCAACTTAATGAACCTAATGTTCAAAGGCAGCAGAAACACCCTGAACATGAGAACATAGGAGCAGGAGTAGACCACTTGGCCCATCGAGCCTGCTCCGCCATTCAACACGATCATGGCTGATCTTCTGCCTCAACTCCACTTTCCTGCCTGCTCCTCATATCCCTTGATTCCCTGAGAGACCAAACATCTAACTATCTCAGCTTTAAATATACTCAACGATGGGGCATCCATAACCCACTGGGGTAGAAAATTCCAAAGATAAACAACCCTTAGGGTGAAGAAATTTCTTCGTATCTCGGTCCTAAATGATCGACCCCTTATCCTGAGACTGTGCCCCCCATGTTCTAGATTCCCAAGCCGGGGAAAACGATGTCTCAGTGTCTACCCTGGTTAATAACCATCATTAGTGATTTTTAATTCAATTCCCCACACTGTCAAATTTGGAAACACTATAAGTTGAAGCAAAATTACTCCTTCTCCGTAGAAGTTGCAGTGCTTCGAGATATTTCAAGGTGATGCAGCATTATAAAAACAGGATTTATTTGCTACCTAAGACTTTTTTTTTTATAAGGTTAATCACAATTTTAGTTACTACTATGGATGAAAACCAGAGAACCAAACTGTTCCTAGTCCTGACTGTTTCACTTAGAGGCCACAGAATGGCTGGTGCTGGGAACTGACCTGGGATGGGATTGTGAGGGTAGAGGATGGGGAGCTCTATTCAGCACCTGGCTGTACTTTACTTGATCTTGGAAATGTCTGTTGACACCAGATGCCTGAAATGGAAAGTATTCCATTTCTCATCTTCATTAATACAAAAGCTCCCCCCGAGATCTGATATAAAAAAACAGAAATTTGTCTCAGGTCTTTATTTACAGAGATTCCATGTTGATATTTTCCTTTTCAGTCTCTTCTTGGAAACATCAGCCCACTCACAAAAGAACTGCTTTACATTTCTAACCTATTTAAAGGACATCAATCTGCTTATTTTTGTAAGTGAAATGGCAATGCTGCATTGTAGCCTGTGGAACAACACCTAATTATGTGAATTGGGACTCTGACTTAGAAGGGACATTTGAGATGATTACGTTTTCCAACTCTGGTTGCTCAGGTTTTTCTTTTAACTCCCTGACAGGCAATAAACACAGATTTATTTATCTTCAAAGTAAAAATGCTCCAGGCACATTTGTTTCTCATTGGCCTGGTAGTCTTTATGAACATCCTTGCCCTTGATATTTACAAGTGGTGCAATCACATGCACCAGAACGTTTCTGGAGTTGCTCCTGTTCCTGCTCCACTGCAGTAATTTTGCCAGAAACCATACAATCATAGAGCATAGAATGAGGCCATTAGGCCCATTGTGCTGTAAGATATCCACTTAATCCCACTCCCCCGCTCTTTCCCTATAACTTGCAAGTGTTTCTTCAATTCCCTTTTGAAAGTTATTATTGAATCTGCTTCCACCACCTTTCAGGCAGCGTATTCCAGATCACAACTTGCTGTGCGAAAAAAAATTAATTTGTCTGCCCTCCCCTCTTGTTCTTTTGCCAATTATCTTAAATCTCTGTCCTCTGCTTAATGACCCTCCTGCCAAGGGAAACAGTTTCTCCCTTATTTATTCTATCAAAACCCCTCAATTTTAGGCACCTCTATTAAATCTCCCCATAATCTTCTCTTCTCTAAGGAGAACAACCCCAGCATCTCTAATGTAGTAAAAACTTTGGTTATCTACATAAACGGGCTTTCTGCCATTCTTTAAAGTAGCTCTGCAGTCTTTGTGCCAATAGCAAGTGTCTGGATAAATACACCACATTACATCCGCAGCCCAAATACTTGGGAATTTTCTTTGGAACAGATTTTACTTTCAGAAGATATTTCCTCCCAGCTAATTAGTGAGAATGACAGTAACTGCTCCTACACCAGCAGACCTGTCTCTGTCTGTTGCTGCAATATAAATCCTTCACACAAGAGACATCACCAGTTGAGGTTAATTGGTGTCCATTAAACTTCACTGCAGGAGTCTGTGCCTTCAGAAGGGGAGGGGGTAAATTGAAAAAGTGTCTGAGGCCACGAGGTAAACAAGGCTATCTGACAGCTCTGTGTGTCACTGTGCAACTTGTAGTGCCATGGAACGCTGGGATGCAGTCTAGACCATGAAGAATTACTGATTGTGGCTTTTCATAAGTTTTGGTTCAGTTTCCATTGGGTGCTATTTTTAGGCAATTAGCTAATTTTTTGTGTTAAATTCCTAACTACACTATTTTAACACAGTCACTAAACTGGTTCACAACTCTGGTAAAATATCAGAGTGATGTGTGCTGATGTGTTGAGGGGGGGGGCTGGTGGTGGGGTTTAAACTAATTTGGCAGGGGGATGGGATACAGAGTGGAGGTACAGTAGGGGGTGATGCACAGCCATATATAGAAGGGAAAGTAAGTCAGTCTGGAAGGCAGAGCAAATATAGACCTGTTAAGGCACAAGCGAATAATGCAAGACTGGATTGTATCTATTTTAACGCAAGGAGTCTTACTAGTAAGGCAGATGAATTGAGGGTGTTGATTAACACATAGGAATATGATATTATTGCTATCACCGAGACATGGTTGAGTGAAGGGCAGGACTGGGAGCTCAATATTCCAGGGTATAGAATCTTCAGGCATGACAGGTGGAGTGTAAAAGAAGAGGTGGCCCATTGCACTATTGATTAAGGAGTCAATTTCTGCAGTAAGGAGGGATGATATCTTAGAAGGTTCCTCAAATGAGGCCTTATGGATAGAACTTAAAAACTAAAAGGGGGCAATCACTTTGCTGGGAGTGTACTACAGGCCTCCAAACAGTCAGGGAGAGATAGAGGAGCAGATAGGTCGACAAATCTCAGAGAGGTGTAAAAATAATGGGGAATTAATAGTAGGGAATTTCAACTTCCCCAATATTAACTGGGATAGTCTGAATGCAAAAGGCTTAAAGGGGGCAGAATTCTTAAAGTGCATCAGGGGAGCTTTTGAGCCAGCACATAGAAAGCCTTACAAGAGAAGGGGCAGTACTGGACCTAATCTTAGGGAATGAAGCCGGACAAGTTGTAGAAGTGTCAGTGGGGGAGCATTTCGGGGATAGTGAACATAACTCTGTAAGATTTAAGGTAGTTATGTAAAAGGACAAAGATGGATCGGAAATAAAAGTATGAAATGGGGGAAGGCTGATTTCAATATGATAAAACATGATCTGGCCAAAGTGGACTGGGAGCAGCTACTTGTAGGAAAGTCTACATCAGACCAGTGGGAGTCATTCAAAAAGGAAATAGTGAGAGTTCAGGGCCAACATGTTCCCATAAAGGTGAAGGGTAGGACCAACAAGTCCAAGGAACCCTGAATGTCAAGGGATATAGAGGATTGGATAAGGGAAAAAAAGGAGGCTTATGGCAAATTCTGAGGGCTGAAAACAGCAGAGGCACTAGAGGAGTATAGAAAGTGTATGGGGTGGGGGTACTTAAAAAGTAATTAGGAGAGCAAAGAGGGGGCAGGAAAAAACTCTGGCGGACAAGATAAAGGAAAATCCCAAGGCATTTTATAAGTATATTAAGTGCAAGAGGATAACCAGGGAAAGAGTAGGACCCATTCGGGACCAAAGTGGCAATCTGTGTGTGGAGCCAGAGGATGTAGGTGAGGTTTTCAATGATTACTTTTCATCTGTGTTCACTATGGAGAAGGACGATGTAGGTGTAGAGATCAGGGAGGGGGATTGTGATATAGCCAAACAAATTAGCATTGAAAGGGAGGAGGTTTTAGCAGGCTTAAAAGTGGATAATTCCCCAGGCCCAGATGAGATGTAACCCAGGCTTCTATGGAAGGTAAGGGAGGAGATTTCAGGGGCTCTGACACAAATTTTCTCTGGCCACAGGAGAGGTGCCAGAGGACTGGAGGACAGTGAATGTGGTACTAGTATTCAAGAAGGGTAGAAGGGATAGACCAGGTAATTACCAGCCAGTGTCTAACATCAGTGATAGGGAAACCATTGGAAGAAATTCTGAGGGACAGGATTAATCTCCACTTGGAGAGGTAGGGATTAATCAAGGATAGTCAGCATGGCTTTGTCGGGGGAGATCATGTCTAACAAATTTGATTGAATTTTTCGAGGAGGTGACGAGATGTGTAGATGAGGGTAAAGCAGTTGATGTAGTCTACATGAACTTCAGTAAGGCTTTTGATAAGGTCCCACATGGGAGATTGGTTAAGAAGGTAAGAGCCCATGGGATCCAGGGCAATTTGGCAAATTGGATCCAAAATTAGTTTCGTAGCAGGAGGCAGAGGGTGATGGTTGAGGGTTGTTTTTGCGAGTGGAAGCCTGTGACCAGTGGTGCTGGGATCGGTGATGAGACCCTTGCTGTTTGCAGTGTACATTAATGATTTAGACGTGAAAATGGGAGGTATGATCAGTAAGTTTGCAGATGACACGAAAATTGGTGGTGTCGTAAATAGTGAGGAGGAAAGCCTTAGATTACAAGACGATATAGATGGGCTGGTAAGATGGGCAGAGCAATGGCAATTGGAATTTAATCCTGAGAAGTGTGAGGTGATGCATTTTGGGAGGACTAACAAGGCAAGGGAATATACAATGGATGGTAGGACCCTGGGAAGTACAGAGGGTCAGAGGGACTTTGCTGTACTTGTCCATAGATCACTGAAGGCAGTAGTACAGGTTGATAAGTTGGTTAGGAAGGTATATGGAATACTTGCCTTTATTAGCTGAGGCATAGAATATAAGAGCAGGGAGGTTATGATGGAGCTGTATAAAACGCTAGTTAGGCCACAGCTGGAGTACTGTGTACAGTTCTGGTCACAGCACTATAGAAGGATGTGATTGCACTGGAGAGGGTGCAGAGGAGATTCACCAGGATGTTGCCTGGGCTGGAGCATTTCACCTACGAAGAGAGACTGGATAGGCTAGGGTTGTTTTCCTTAGAGTAGAGAAGGCTGAGGGGGGACCTGATTGAGGTATACAAGATTATGAGAGGCATAGATAGGGTAGATAGGAAGAAAGTTTTTCCCTTAGTGGAGGTGTCAATAATCAGGGGGCATAGATTTCAGGTAAGGGGCAGGAGGTTTGGAGGGGATTTGAGGAAAAATATTTCACCCAGAGGGTGGTTGGAATCTGGAATGCACTGCCTGAAGGGGTGGTAGCGGCAGGAACTCTCACAACATTTAAGAATTATTTAGATGAACACTTGAAACGCCATAGCATACAGGGCTACGGGCCAAGTGCTGGAAAATGGGATTCAAATAGGTACGGTGCTTGATGGCCGGCATGGACATGATGGGCCAAAGGGCCTTTTTCTGTGCTATATAGCTCTATAACTCTATGACTCTATGTTAGCAGTCTGCTAAAAGCAGTACATTGAGGAAATTAAACCCTCAAGGGTTCAACCTGTTTTCCCATTGCACAGACTAGGAGGAAAAATCAGAATGGGAGTCTCCCTGGAATCCTCTTCCTGAAGGAGCTGCTCCAAGGCTCTGGTAACACTCTTTCACTCTTTAACTGGATGAAATTCCAGCAGAACCCAGTATTGTCCTTAATTGGCATCTTCGCAGCCTCACTTTCCAGCAGGGTGATGAGGGATGGGTTTTGCTGCACTGACCTGGGAAAGGAATCTGGTTGTTAAGTTTTATTTTCTATTTTCCAGCCCATTACTGAGGCTGATCGTTGTGGCCCATTCTGCTGAGTCAGGTGAGATCAGCCATATGGAACTAAGAAGCACTGACCGCCCATCAGCAGCAACTCCACCCCCACCATCTCCCACTCCCAATGGAAAGAGAGGCCATCTTCATTCTCTCTTTGACCGGGCTGGGTTCGAAACAGCCTGATGACTTTCTCACTTACAGTCGGTCGTGAGCACATTTGGAAGAACTTTCAGTTCATTTTTAATAACTGAGCCAATTGTTTATCTCTTTTGCCTCCAGAATGTCTGCACGAAATGTGGGATTGAAACGCCCAATCGTCCTCAGACCGTGTGGCTGTGTAAGATTTGCAGTGAGCAACGAGAGGTAGGCACCAGTGTTCATTTATGTTTGTGGCTTTCCTTATTCCCAGTGAAATATATCAATCGAGACCAGTTGGATACTGTGTCCACAGACTGCGTGGAATTGTTTGAAGGGGGCAGGATGACACATTGTAAGGTGCAATGGTATTTAATTAAAGTATGGTACTAAACAAAGACTGGGCACCATCCCAGTACAGGAGAGGAGATAATTGGAGGGAGAGTGGTGCCATTCTCTCGGCCCTCTTCACAAAAGGCCCAGCTGCTGGTTCCGGAATGGTTTTGGTTGAAGCAGGTGCCTGTTTATGGATGATGTTGGCGAGGGAAACACTTCAAAGAGTCAAGATTTGCAGGCAACAAAGCGAAAGGGTGAAATTTATAACTCGGGAACATTTCAGACACAATTAAGTTAGGATTCCCACTAACCCAGATATATAAAAACACAAAGCCATAGTGTGATTTTTTTAATTACCGGGTATTTTGTGTTTTTTGTTTCTTCCTTAATGCCATCGTTGGCCCAACATTTCACACAGTTTTCAGTGCATAGTTTGTGCCTGAATGTCTGACACTGCTGTGAAGCAACTGTTGCCATGTCAACATCACAGCTGAACTGTTCAAATTACTGTCGGAAGGCAGCGCGGGTAGCTGCTCACTACCTGATGGTAGATGTTGCTTTCTGTCATCACCACAGGAACTTATCATCTCACTGAGGCACATAAATAACGTGGAGTAAAGGTTACCCTGGAACCCACATCTGCTCATCTCATACCATTTGCACATTGGAACACATCACTCTCGACCATCCTTTCCGCCTCTCCTGCAAGATTGTAATGATCTACCCACACTCCACTTCTCAACTGCTGCCTTCTGTGCTGAAATGTTGTTCCTTTTGTTCTTAATTAGCTTCAGCACTGAGTCACTCCTCATCTTCAGGGACTTTATGCCCAGCACCTGTCTGGGTTTTGGTTTGAGTAGACTGATTTTAAGCAGGCTGTCTGAAAATTCTCCAAGAATCTGGGTTTTAAAATGAACTCTTGTTATTTCTTTCTGGTTACTTCTGTGGGACTGTAGTTCTGTGTCATTACGTTTGGGAGAATAAAGCTGCCAACAATTTCTGGCTATGTCACAGTAACATTACAGGGTTTACAAACACGTCGAACTAGCAACAGCTAAGCAATCACTGCAAACAAGCAGACACACACAGCCTGGGAACATTGACTTGGGGACACTGTGAAATTTTAAATCTTGAACAAGCTAAGCTGGAAAAAACTGAACAACCACTTCAAGCAAGCTGTCACACTGTGGGAACATTGCCTCGGAGACAATTATGAATGTTTCTATTTATAAAGTATTCCGGTTCAATTTAAGTACTTTTATACTTCATAATTGATCAATTATTTTTCTATACCTTACAAACAAAAGCCCAGATGAGGGGATTAAAATGACAGGAATGGTTGCAGCATGTTCCTGACACCATCCCCCTGTCCCCCCCACCCCCCCCCCCCCCGCCCAAACCCCAACACACACCCCTCTAACCCCAAATACCCACCCACCAACTGGACTTACCTCATGTTCAGCACTAGAGGGCTTCCCCCACCCAGGCAGATGGGGCCTACTCTAGATTGACAGCATCGGTGTCACAACTCTGTTTTAACATGAAATCTTGGAAAGCCCTCATGTGTACCAAACCCACCATCAAACCTACCAGGGAGAAAACAATATCCCCAGAAGAGGCCAAATCAAGTTTTTTTTTTTGCCGTGGGTTCTTGTGAGTCAGGTGGAGCAGGACTGGTCCTCAGGGCCCCACAAGGAATCCTTGGGCCTTTCAGCCCCGGCCTTCTCTCTTCTCTCTTCTCTGACAGCCTTATTTGAATGACCCTCCCAGGACTAACCTTATGCCTGGGACTATTCCCTTGGGTCCTGAGTGGTGTCGGCCCCCCACTCGATTTCCCGCCGATGGCTCTTGTATCATTCCCCCAGGTTTGAGCAGGAGACCATGGAGAGAAATGCACATGAGGCCTGGGAGTTAAAGTGATCCGGGTCTCACGTAAAGGAATTCGTGGGGTTTCCATTCTGCCCTGCACCCCTTCCTCCCTGATTGCTCCACGAGTTAAAACCAGGGCTAAAGTTTCATTTAGGTTGCCAGCAAACCAACCAACCTATCACTTCCCTAAAAGTTACCTCAACAGTCACTGTCCCACATTCAATCCACTTCTGGCTTGGTTCTCATCTGAATTGGGGGTAATGATCAGTTCCTGGGGGCAAAGTAGAAGAAAAATACACAGAGACCTGTGACCACTGGGTCTGTGATTCCTGCCCTCAACTTTGATTTTGCCAAGGATTTCTGGAATTATCCTAGTTGGTGGGAAGTGGCCAATTGGCCTCTCTTGTTTTCAGCCCTTTCCATCTCACTTAAATGAGGTGGGAGGTGCCTACTTATAGCCACCATCTAAATTTCCTCCATGGACATGGGCTCGATGCTCATTTGGAGAAAAGACAGGAGGCAGGGCCTTGTGCCCAAGTCCACTCAGATTAGAGGATCTGAGTGTGGCCTGCTGATGTATCCATCCAGGAGATAGGAACCCTTTCTTCACATATATATATTCCACCACACTTCACTTAACTTCCAGTGGGCTCTTTAAAATATGCCTAGCTGATGCTAGGGAATCTTCTAACAGAAGCTGCCATTATACCTGAGCAATCAGCCCCTGCAAGGCATCCTCTTCCAGTAGATCAGAACAGTCCAGTAATACAAACATAATCAGAATGTATCCAGGAGGTGAGATCAGTCAAACAGAAAGCATTCCATTTCCACCCACCACCCCCCTACCAGGACATAAAAACTCCATGTGAAACTCCTCACATTCGCAGCTGGACTCTTCTAGTGTTAGATTGCTTTGGGGATTTGTATTAGATTTAAATGGAATAAAGATTTCAGCACAGCCTTGGGTTCCCCAGAGAACAGACACCGCACTCGAAGCAAGCTGGTGTTGCAGATACTTATGAGGTAAATCTCATTGCTCACATTGTCAAACTATAAAAGGAATTCTCAAAGCACCACTGCTTTCCTCTATAAATCTCTAACTGAATGAACCCTGCTATGTGCCATATGCTACTGTCCAATAAAAATTTGATGCTTACCACACTTGCTCCTTCACTGTATATGTGAGGATGTATTCATTACAACGGTGATAAATCAATTGTTTTAAAATTGAATATTTCTGTGTTTTGGATTTTGTAACTTTGTGAAGGGAGTGGAACTATTCTGCTGCTTACCGAGGTGTATCAATGCCTCCCAGATTGAATATATCATAGGTTAGATGCAGGGCACGATATAGAAAAACATACATAGAACCTACAACATGGAAACAGGCTGTTTGTCCCATGTCCCATTTCATGTTGGGTATCCTCCACACGAGCTGCAGTGCTGATCCTGTGTGCCCACTCTGGTCCCAAACCCTTTTGTTCCTTTTCCCTTCAAACGTCTATCTAACCTGTCCTTAAATGTAGACATGGCCTCAGTTTCAATCACTAACCTTGGAAATACCCTCCACAGCCTCACAACCCTCTGTGTAAAACAGGCCTCTCCTGCTCTCCACTCTAAATCTCTTACATTTAATGTTGTATCTGGGTCCCTTCGTTCTGAATCCCTGAGCCACTGGAAACAATCTGTTTCTATTGACCTTGTCCCATCCCTTCATAAATTTAAACATCTCTGTCAAATCAACTCTGGATCTCCTCTTTTCTAATGCAAATAGCGCTACATTTTCAAATCTTTCTTTATATTATACTTTGATAGACCAGGCAGCATCCCAGTGAATCCTGTACCCTCCCTTTTGCATCAACATTCTTCCTATAATCTGATTGTATTTTTTTGATGAGGTAACAGCGAAGGTCGATGAAGGGAATGCAGTGGAGGTTGTCAAGATGGATTTTAAGTCAGTGTTTGATAAAGTACCACATAAAAGGCTGGTTAATAATACTGAGGCTCATGGAATAGGAGGGTCAGTGTCCAACTGGATAAAAAAATTGGCTTAAGGACAGAAAATGGCAAGTTGTGGTAAATGATTGTTTTTCAGACTGGAGGATGGTAGACAGTGGTGTTTTCCCAAGAGCCACTGTTTTTTTTTGCTCTATATAAATGATTTAGATCTTGGAATACAGAGTAGAATTTCAAAATTTGCCATTGATACCATTGATAACTTGGAGGAATGGCAAACAGTGAGTATGATATGAACTGCCTGCAACAGGGAATTGATAAGCTTGCAGAATTGGCAGACAGGTGGCAGATGGAATTTAATACTGACAAATGTGAGGTGATGCATTTTGGCACAAGGGATAAGGTGAGGCTATATAGGCTGAATGGTGCAATTCTAAAGAGTGTGCAGGAACAGAGGGACATGGGGATGCATGTGCATCAATCTTTGAAGGTGGCAGATCATGTTGAGAGTGGTTAGCAAAGCATATGGGATCTTGGGATTCAAATGTGAGGTAATGCATTTTGGAAGATCTAATGCAGGTGGGAAGTATACAGTAAATGGCAGAACCCTTAGGAGTATTGACAGGCAGAGAGATCTGGGCATACAGGTCCACAGGTCACTGAAAGTGGCAACGCAGGTGGATAAGGTAGTCAAGAAGGCATATGGCATGCTTGCCTTCATCGGTCGGGGCATAGAGTATAAAAATTGGCAAGTCATGTTGCAGCTGTACAGAACCTTAGTTAGGCCACACTTCGAATATTGTGTGCAATTCTGGTCGCCACACTACCAGAAGGACGTGGAGGCTTTGGAGAGGGTACAGAGGAGGTTTACCAGGATGTTGCCTGGTCTGGAGGGCATTAGCTATGAGGAGAGGTTGGATAAACTCGATTGTTTTCACTGGAACGACGGAGGTGGAGGGGCGATATGATTTACAAAGGTTTACAAAGTTATGAGCGCCATGGACAGAGTGGATAGTCAGAAGCTTTTTCTCAGGGTGGAAGAGTCAGTTACTAGGGGACAAAGGTTTAAGGTGTGAGGGGCAAAGTTTAGAGGGGATGTGCGAGGCAAGTTTTTTACACAGAGGGTGGTGAGTGCCTGGAACTTGCTGCCAGGGGAGGTGGTGGAAACAGGTATGATAGCGACGTTTAAGAGACATCTTGACAAATACATGAATAGGAAAGAAATAGAGGGATATGGGCCCCGGAAGTGCAGAAGATGTTAGTTTCGGCAGGCATCAAGATCGGCGCAGGCTTGGAGGGCCGAATGGCCTGTTCCTGTGCTGTACTGTTCTTTGTTCTTTGTTCATAAATAGAGGCATTGCGTAAAAAAGCAGGGATGTTATGCTGAACCTTTATAAAGCTCTGGTTAGGCCACAACTGCAATACTGTACCCAGTTCTGGTCACCACACTTTAAGAAGGATGTGAGGGTCTTTGAAAGGGTGCAGAGGAGATTTACCAGAATGGTTCCAGGGATGGGGAATTTTAGTTACAAGGTTAGGTTGGAAAAGCTGGAATTATTCTCCCTTGAGCAATGGAGATTGAGGAGAGATTTAATAGAGGTGTACATGATTATGACAGGTTTAGATAAATTAGACAAAAAAAAACTGTTCCCATTCACTGATGGTACAAGGACGCAGGGGCACACAGATTGAAGGTTTTGGGAAAGAGATACAGGGGGAATGTGAGGAAGAACTTTTTTACATAGCGAGTGATAATGACCTGGAACTCGCTGCCCACGAGGGTGGTAGAAATGGAGACAATCAATGATTTCAAAAGGAAGTTGAATGAGCACTTGAAAAAAATAAACTTGCAGGGCTATGGGGATTGAGCGGAGGAGTGGGACTGACCAGATTTCTCTGCAGAGAGCTCTCATGGATGGCCTTCTTCTTTGCCATGCCACTGTTGAATGTGGAGCCCAAAACTGCGCACAGTTTTCCAGCTGTGGTCTTATATTGAAACACCATTACCTTTTGCTACAAAACTGCATATTCCACTAGCTTTTTTATGGCATTATCAACTAGAACTATTGCACTTAATGTCATCTTGATCTCTACTCTTCCACGCCCGACCCTCATTCACTGTACAATTATTACTTGTTTTTACCAAGATGTGCCTCATATAGACATTGAATTACAATAGTCATGTTTTTTGCTTATTCTACTATCTTATCAGTATGCCCTTGCAGATTTCTTTGGTCTTCTTAAATATTTACTATGGCTTCAGCAAATTTTGACTCCACTCCATGTAGCCCTCATGTACACAGTGACCAAAGGAAGTGCCAGAACGGGATCCTCTGGGTCACCATTACCCACTTCCAACCACTCTGAAAAAACTTCCCTTAACTTCTACTGTTTCCACCATTCCAGTGAGTTTTTAATCTATTTGCTGTCCTCCCACTAATTCTATATCCCTTAATCTTCTCCAGTAGTCTCTGGTGTGATATTTTGTTGTAGTCTTTCTGAAGCCCACGTAATCACATCCGCTGAAATCTCCTGTATCCATGTCCTCCGAGCTCCATCAGGTTTGTCAAGCATGGTCTTCCTGTCTGAAATTCATGTTGGATCTTTCTCATTATTTTTGCTTCATCTAAATATGTAGCAATTTTATCTTCAATTAAAATTTCAAAATTTTCCCTACCACAGATGTTAACTTGTCTGTAATTAGCCAGGTTAGCTTCGTCTGTCTTTTTGAAATTGTGTATTACTTTGGTCAATCTCCAGTTGTCTGGCAATGCATTGATTCTCAATATACCCCTGAAATATAGGGGCCAGTTTTAATGCCCCTGCCCAGGAGCAAAAGGTGAGTTGTTAAATCGAGCTGGGGACTTACCTGTGCCTGTCCCAACCTGATCCGGCCAACTGCAATTTTAAATTGCAAGCGCACGGAGCTGGCGGGGTCCTCTGGCTGGTGTGCTCCTCCAGGCCCTGCAGGGAAAGCTTGGGCCTTCCCCTGCCCTGGGCTCCCCAATCTCCCCCAACCACGATGCCTCCCCTGGAGTCATCCAACCCACTTACCGTTCCCGTGAGTTCTTGGTGGCAGACGTCTACTGTCTGAATTCCCACTCCCACCCACCATCCAGGCAGTGATTCCTAACTTCCTGCTGGAAATGAAATCCGGGAGTTAAAAGCTCTCCCGGCCTTGACATGCAATCTTTTCTCTCTCCCCAGCCCCCAAAGCATCAATCCCGTCACATGATAAATCCAACCCATAGTTTATAGCGCCGGTATGATTTCCTTCCTCACTTCCCTCGGAAGTTTTCGATGTGTCCCCTTAGCTTAGCTAACCTCTCTAATACTTCCTTATTATTTATTATATATGTAATTGCAGAGGCTAGATAAGCATATGAGGGAGAAGGGAATAGAGGGTTATGCTGATAGATTTAGATGAGAAAGGATGGGAGGAGACTTGAGTGGAGCATAAACGCCAGTGTGGACAGGTTCGGTTCAATGGCCTGTTTCTGTGTTTATAATCTATGTAATCTCTCATCTCACTTTTAACCAATTTGGACTCACCTCTTCTCCAGTAACCACCTCTTCTCCAGTAACCACCTCTTCTCTAAACACTCATCCGAAATACTTACAAAGAATGTGCTCCCCCCCACACCCCGCCCGCCACCCCCCCCCCCCCCCCCCCCCCACAGTTTCTGCCATTAATTCACTACTTTGTTCCTGCAGGGGTCTCACTTCACAATTATTCATCCTTTTCTATAAAATACATTACTGTCCTTTTTAATAAAGCTTCCTTGACCCCACTATTTGCGTTAACTGGCACACAACTGGGAATCTGGTATGTTACTGAGCATAAGTCCAAAGCATATGAACAAACCCAAACTGATGCCAGCTTTGAGTGACAGAAGCAATGTGGTTCAGAGAGGCAGTGTGGGAGGTGCAAATGTCACACTGGTTACACTTTACTTAGGAATGCCCTACTCGGGCGGGAATCTAACTCATCCTAGACCTGGCCTGGGTGTTTCTAGTGTTTGAGACTGGCACTGAGTATTTAAAATAGAAATTTGCTCCATTCACAGAACTTGCATCTAATACCTTGATGAGCGCAAAGTTCAGGATTATGTTTTTTTTTAGTATGGATTTGTCAGACTGAATTTTTTTTTAACCTACTAAATTCAGTTTTTCACTGCCACTCACCCAGGTCTGGAAGCGTTCTGGCGCTTGGTTTTTTAAGGGTTTGCCTAAACAGGTGCTGCCAGAACCTATGCCTGTTAACAAGGCAAGTCTAGAGTCTTCTAAGGGAGAACATCCTTCACAGGAGCCTCCAGGTCCAGAGCAGAAAACGTCTCACAACTGGACTCAGAACAGAGGTGAGTGAAAATTCTCTTCAGAATCTGAATTGGGGAAAAACTGGGTTCTTCCACATGAGTTGGGATTGAGCCATTCAGATTAGAAGGTCTCTGGTTTAGTTCTCACTAGTGCAAGGTTCCTGCTTCCTTTCCCATCAGGAGCCCTCCTGGAAAGTGCCTGTATGTAGATCCTGAGGACAGGATCACTTTTGTCTTTTGCACTTCCATGGTCACTGAGTCGGCTCACACATGAAGAATGTCTCACTGAGGCCACATTCTTTTCCTAATTTTAAGAATGTGTCTCATAGCTTTTTCAAATAAACCTTTTCCAGAAATGAGTTTAAAATGCTTTGAGAAAAATTAACCATTTTTACAACGTAATTTATTCAAGAGATGATTTTTATATACTGCAATCTTAAAATCCCCAAATCCATTCGCATCTGAAGCAGAAGTGGGTCACTTGGTCTGTAAACAACTGTGAAGACTCCTCCCAGATGACATTCCTGTCACTAATATTCAAATACCTCTGTCCAAGTATGTGTCTGGAGGTTAGGAAGTTAGCTAAATTTCTCCTCCTATTATCTGACACAAACTCCTTCTGTAATTCTGCCCCAAATGGGATGTACAAATCTAGGCCAGGATGGTAGATTGCAGCCAGTTAGCCAGTGTAAGGGAAGGACAATGGCAGGGGCATGGCTCTCAGGGGGTTTTCCCCCCTTCCCAATGCCAGGTCCCTTGATCAGGCACTACGTGCCTTTAAACGAGAGATTCCCCCCTGCCAATCTCGGAGCCGGCAAGCAACTCACACGGATTTGCTTGGCATGCTCCCTGTGTGGTGACAGGCCCACCCGCCACTGGGCTAATATCGGCAGAGGCAGGATGAGGCCCTTAATTGGGCATTAATTGCCCATCTAAGGGCCTCAATTGGCAGTGGAGCGGGAAGGCTGACCACGGGCCTTCCCGGCAACAAACTTAATTAGGGCGGAGGCGGGAAGGGGTGAGGTTCCCCCGCCACCCCCCACCCCCCCACCCCCCCCAACCACCATCCTGCCCGATTAAATGTGTTCCATTTCTCCAAACTCACTGTGGGGAAAAGCATAAAATTACACCCTGCCTCCCCACCCCCCCATGTGCTTTCATTTGTAGATTATAAAAGAAAAGACCCTAATATTTTGAAAGTGGAGGTGGCTCATTGAGATCCAACAATGAAGTGTCGTTGTCCCACGTTGCATTGAACATTTGACTCTGATTGAGGAACTGGAATCTTTAAATATATAAAATTCTCCTAACTAATATATATATATATATATACACTGAATTCTCCTTATATATATATATGCACACTGAATTCTCCTAACCAAAGAATGCAGTTCCTGTCCTGTAGAGGACCATTAACAAGAGACGAAATGACCCCTACCTTATTAACATGCTTCTCATGTTTTTTCAGCTAGCTCCAGTGACGTGTTCATCTGTACACAATGGGCATCAAAATCATCCATCAACAACTTTGATTACCTTTTTTAAATGTCTGCTGAGGTTTCATATTTAAAAAGTCTGCTCGCAATTCACCATGCAACCCAGCTGTGCAATTTTTACATGCCTGATTATGCAAGGTACATTGCACACCTTGTTACGCTGCATTGATATAATCTCTCCATTTGCATTCTGCTGGTGAAACTGAAGATTATTTTTAGGCTTTATGATTAAATAAGAGAGGGCTGTGCACACTCTGCCCTATTTCTCATTTACTTCATTTTCTAAATTATGTGCCATGATCTTGTTTGCTTCACATTCATTCAAGCACGGGAATACTCAGGTGGGAGCAGACAGAGTCTCTATGGTACTGCTGTTCGTTCTGCTGGTGTCAATGCTGGTCTTAGGGGTACCTCGAGAAGGATCAACTGCAGGTGCTTTGGAGTCCCCAGAGATCGAGGCTGATCCACAAATCGAGAACACGCAAACTCCCCATGAATAATACTGTGATCGAATGAGTAGAATTTGTGTGCCCTGGGTGAAGTCATAGATGAACGAATGCCATCTAGATTGAACATGTAATTGAGTGTTTTATGGAAAGTGGGTGTTAGATGCTGTGTATTGAGCAACACACTTTATAATTCCCAGACATTTAGGGTCGTACTTTTCTCTGAAACAAGTTAAATTCCCATTGATCTGTTATGTTGGACTCATGCAGATTACTCGTTTTGAAATTTGTGTTCTGAGAATGTGATTCCATTAATGGGAACTGGGCCAAAAGCATTATGTGTAGAAATGTCTTTATGGCAGGTCTGCAGTTGCTGTGTTTCTACAAAATAGCTCAGTGTCATTTTTGAAAGGCTCGGTTATACACACACTGAAGAAATATGCGTTTATTTCTCTGACTGTAGAGATTGGTGAGAGAGATACATGGAGGTTATTTTTAAAATACAGGTTGTAAGCACATCCTATTATTCAGGTCATTTGGAGCACATAGGAGGGCTTCCGTGAATCTGAAATAAAAACAAGAAATGCCGGAAATACTCAGCAGGTCTGGCAGCATCTGTGGAGAGAGAAGTAGAGTTAACGTTTCAGGTCAGTGACCCTTCTTCAGAACTGACAAATATTAGAAATGTAAAAGGTTTTAAGCAAGCAAGTGGCTCACCACCACATTCTCAAGGGCAATTAGGGATGGGCAACAAATGCTGGCCGAGCCAGCAATGCTCACAACCCACGAATGAATAAAAAAAAATGAATGGCTGGTGTAGATGTATTATCATAAATCATTGTTTTCTGAATGCGCTCTGGGAAAATGGATCTAAAATTGCAGACAAAAGAGCCTGTTATCTGCTGGGATTAGTTGTACCTTTTTTTCCTTCCAAGCGCCTATCTCTTCTAATCCCCGCAAATTGCAAAACTTTTCATCTAGCAAATTGTGTTCACTGTTCACTTATAAAGCTTCATTTTCAGGCAGAATTGAACCGATTTTCTTCAAATAAATGAGCTGTTTTTGTATTAAATTGCTCCTGTTTATTCACGAGCAAATCATTAGGAGACTTTGAGCTGCCATGCGGCAGCCTGGTGAGCGATCTCAGCCGTGCATCTGGGTTAACAAATTATAAAGAGCTTAATAGAAATACTTGCTTAGCTATATAATATTTAACTTACACAGTGAACAGCTGATTAAGGTGGATGCTTGATATAAATACGCAATGGTATTGGTCTTCTTCATTTTGTAACTTAATATAACAAAGTAACTAATTGTGGAAAAGTGTCCATTTACCCCCTAGAGCAGGCCTCACACTTTGTTTATTATCCTTCACTGTCGCTGGGTCAAAATCCTGGAACTCCCTAACAGCAGTGTGGGTGTACCTACCTCACATGGACTGCATGGTTCAAGAAGGCAGCTCACCACCACCTTCTCTAGGGCAATTAGGGATGGGCAAAAAATGGTAGCCTTGCCACCAATGCCCACATCCCATGAATGAATAAAAATAATAGCCTGGTAACATTATACTATAGTTATCCTGAAGTGTTGTTCCCACTGGGGTTTTCCATTTACTGATTTCCTGCGTGGTGGCTTGTTTTAGATTTAGCTACCAGGCAAGTAACTAATGAATGAACCCCACCCCCAAGAATATTATTCTTCTGTTTTGCTAAGTTCATTTTCCTTGAAATCTGCACGGATATGCTGAGTCCTGGTCTTACGCCTGAGTTTCTGAGATGGTCTTGGCTGACCCTCCACCTGTCCCTTCTAAGGTCATTGGCGTAAGCAGGGCAAAGGTCAGAGGGCATGGACTCTGAGTGACGGGTTTCCCGTGCTGTCTTTCAGACCTGGTGTCCGGTTGCCAAAGGTACACCTGATCAAGTCTGGTTATTGGCTAACTCACCAGTGGTTTTGGGGCTTACTAGGCCAGGTTCACGTCCTGGACCCACAAAGATCTGGCCGTGGAATGTTTCTGTTTTTCTGTTCAAAGTGGTCCCCATTGTAAGGGGCATCTTGAGTTTCGTTGGCATAGCGGGAGGGAAACCTGGCACTTTTAACCAAGATGAGTGAACAGAAGACAGTGAGGCAGTGTCACTATTATTTTCTGTGGAAGGGATTTTGGGATTATGCTTCAGTGGAGTCTTTAAAAACAAAGTGAATTTACACAACTTTATTACCAAAAGGGCCACCTGCTGCAGACATTGAAGGTACATACTGAAGCCAGATAAACCAATTTGTGGAACATTGCAACCGAGACAATGAGGGCCAATTGTCTTGTCCCAAGACTATTGCTCAGTTGATGTTTCCTTTTATTTCCGATCCAAAGGGAGTTGGAGAGGTGATGTTTTTTATTGATAGGCCTAATGGTGAATCACTAATAAGGAGTATGTCAGCATTACAGGAACTACAAGTTTTTAAGCATAAGACTGCAGGATGTAAGACTGAGACCTGGAGCTAGATGTTAAAATGCAGTTTTTACCTTTAGAAGAAAGGAAGGTATACCAAAAGCAAGTAACGCAGCACATGAAGGGATAGGGTATGTAGTTTAATCTTTTCCCCATATTATTTGGAAATGAGATGCAGTGTGTGGAATTTGCTTTGCCTGTTACTCTGTGCATTAAGTTGCTGACTCTGATGTAAAGCAGCTTAATTATTCAGTTCCGGCTACCTCACCAAATGTTTCAGTCCGCCCTCGAAAAGATTGGAGGTACAAATGTGAGGACACATGTGGAAGACTCAATATCTAGTTCAGATCATGAGGGGGTTGTATTGTCACACCCCAGAGTTACAGTGTTGTATAACTTGATATCGAGTAGTATGGGCACAATCCTGAATGTGAGACACACAGACCACCTCTGGGAGTGACGGGCACCCAAGAGAAAATCTAAGACAATCAAATAGGCTCCTTTACAATGTGTAATGCTTCTGCCAGTTTTCCTTTACTCCATTGAGATAGACCAGCCAGAACCAGAGAAATATTTGACCCATTGTTTCCCTTGGGAACCAGAATCGGTATCCTGCCAATGTCAAAGCCCCCCAGAGAATTCAACACTGTCCTCAGTAAGTATCTGTGGTCTCTGGATGAGTGGTGGTTCTTCTGTGGCTCAATCTTCTCAATTGGTTCCGTTTGAATAGCTTATCAGACCTCACCTGAATGGGTAAATGGACTTTAGTTTAATATTTCCCTCAGATGACTTCATTTGTGAAGTGATTCATTTTGGAAGATCGAATTTGAATGCGGAATACGGGCTTAAAGACAGGATTCTTGGTAGTGTTGAGGAACAGAGGGATCTTGGGGTCCATGTCCATAGATCGCTCAAAGTTGCCACCCAAGTTTTTTTTTCTAGAGATACAGCACTGAAACAGGCCCTTCGGCCCACCGAGTCTGTGCCGACCATCAACCACCCATTTATACTAATCCTACACTAATCCCATATTCCTACCAAACATCCCCACCTGTCCCTATATTTCCCTACCACCTACCTATACTAGTGACAATTTTTATAATGGCCAATTTACCTACCAACCTGCAAGTCTTTTGGCTTGTGGGAGGAAACCGGAGCACCCGGAGAAAACCCACGCAGACACAGGGAGAACTTGCAAACTCCACACAGGCAGTACCCAGAATCGAACCGGGGTCCCTGCAGCTGTGAGGCTGCAGTGCTAACCACTGCGCCACTGTGCCGCCTGATAGGGTTGTTAAGAAAGCGTATGGTGCGTTGGCTTTCATTAACAGGGGGATTGAGTTTAAGAGCCGCGAGGTTATGCTGCAGCTCTATAAGGCCCTGGTTCAACCACACTTGGAATATTGTGTTCAGTTCTGGTCGCCTCATTATAGGAAGGATGTGGTAGCTTTAGAGAGGCTGCAGAGGAGATTTACCAGGATGCTGCCTGGACTGGAGGGACCTACGAAGAAAGATTGAGGGAGCTGGGGCTTTTCTCATTGGAGCGAAGAAGGATGAGAGGTGACTTGATAGAGTGATACAAGATGATGAGAGGCATAGATAGAGTGGATAGTCAGAGACTTTTTCCCAGGGTGGAAAGGGCTATCACCAGGGGGCATAATTTTAAGGTGATTGGAGGAAGGTTTCGGGGAGATGTCAGAGGTAGGTTCTTTACACAGAGAGTGGTGGGTGCGTGGAATGCGCTGCCAGCGGTGGTAGTAGAAGCAGATACATTAGGGGCATTTAAGTGACTCTTGGATAGGTACATGGATGATAGTAGAATGAAGGGTAGCTGGTTAGTTTGATGTTAGAGTAGGTTAAAGGTTCGACACAACATCATGGGCCGAAGGGCCTGTACTGTGCTGTACTGTTCTATGTTCTATGTTCTATGACTGCACCTTGGACAAGGCAATATTCCCTCGGTACGGCACCGATTACACGTTCAAATCCTGCAGTGGGGATTGAACCCACACCTTCTGACAGCAGCTAGAATGTTACCAAGCTGAAATTGTCCAACTTGCTACTGTTCAGTTGGTTAGACCACTTAGTGAAAATGTGTTTTATTTTGATTCTTTAACTCATTGTCACTGGTAAATTAACCTTTGAGCATCAGACCAGCGGTGAGATTGATTTCCCACCAAGGGAGCTTTCGTTGCTTTAGATGGAAATGTTCAGCCCAGGGAAGGTAGAATGCCTTAGATATTCTCGTATCAGTCGTTAGGATGTCTGTTTGGTAGAAGACAATGATAAGATAAACCTATCTACAGGAGCCATCCCTATGAATGTATTTGTCAAATTTTTATTTGTTTTCCACACACACCGCACAAAGATGATGTGAATTGAAAATGAATAAAAGTGACACCCTGCTAGCTCTTATGTTTACAAAAGAAAATGCTTTGCAAAATCCTTTCCGAGAAGTTTTGCACTCAAGGGAAATGTATTGAGGCAGCTTCAGACTTGTTTCATACTGAGCCCTTACTAGCGGCTGATAGAGGAGACTTTCTGCCTGATGTGGTACTGTCTCAAATCCTAGAGGTGAAAAGATAATGTGCTAACCCACTACGTTGCCCTTTGAAAGTATCGTCGCCTTGTGGTTATGTTAGCGACCCAAAGTTTGTGAGTTCAAATCTCACCGTGGCCAGTTGTAAAATTGCATTGAATAAATCTGGTAATTTGTAGGGTAGCACGTAAAAATAATCAACTAGCTCATTAATGCTCTTTTAGGTCTGGCCTACATGTGACTCCAATGTCACACTATGTGGTTCGCTCTTATTGCCCTCAAAGAAACTAGAGATGGGCTGTAGGCAATTCAGTCTGGAGACATCTGTGTGTGGAGAGCAAATCAGAGGGATAATGCTTTCCACTTTCTGAGCTCTGTTTCCTAATCAATCTGCTCCTTGTTTTGAATCATTCCACCTGACTCCCACCCAAAGAGACACGGAAGCAGAGTCTTGTCATATTCCTGGGATGTCCCAAAAGACATTCCAGCCAATGAATTACAGTGCAGATAATGGGATCAAAGCTGGGACTCTCCTAATCTGAATGGCTCAGTTGTACACTGGGCAGAGCATGGACGCACTAAACTAACAGGGAAGCCTCTTCATCAATCTATCTCTTTCTGTGCTGTTAAACGCTTTTGCTTGCTTGATCATCAGACTGTAAAGCTGGCCCATAACAGTCTGTATTCTTTTCATTTTCTCCTATTTGTGCTTCTCAGGTCAAGCAGAGGGTGCTATCCCTGCTGAGCAGGCCTCTTATGGTAAGACAGTTTCAGCAGAAATACAGCATGTTAAATCCCAGTACGTGCATGTGAATTGTATTTCCAAACAAGCTGCCAGAGAATGATGATGGGGACTCCTCCTGGAGCTGTTTGACATGGTTGCTTGTTAGGTTTGAATCCCTGAAGTGTGTTGGCCGTAGAATAGCTGCCTGCGTCTAAACTGCTAATATTGTCTTTCTTATTCCACTGTTGCATTTCCACAGGTCTGTGATTCTGCTGTCAGGGTAAGGGTACTGGTCCTCACAACAATGTTGGTGCCAGGAGCTGGCGCAGTGTCACTGCTCTCCCAAACTAAACAAGTAAAAAATACCATGTATGACAAGGAGTAGTGCCCATAAGGTGCACATTGGTGACTAGAGTACAACAATAGTGACTGGTGCCGGGACCTGGTCAGGGAGATGGGTCACTAAGAAAGAACTGATTCTACAAGGACTGCAGAAATGTCGATTCATTTGCTTTTAAACCTTTGATTCTGAGCACAGCTATTGAGAATGGTGTATCTTTTCCGCTACCCAACCCCTAGAAGGTTTTGTCCCTCCTCACTTGAAGCTGGTAACTGGCTGGGATGTGGGTTCAGAGGTGCTTGCTGTGCCCTGATATCTCAAGCAAGTGTCTATTCCTTTGTTTTAACTGAAAAACTGTGTGAGTATTAGCAGAGTATACCACCATAGAGGCATCATTGCAGAGCCTGATACCATCCCCACGCACACATACAGTTTGTCTCACATACCCACATTTTACAGATGGAATAAGCTGGAATACGACCTGTCTATTCCTTCTGTAGCTCAAGGGAAACGTAGATTAATTCAAGCTACCCCAGCAATCACTAACAGAGAATCAAACCTGGGGTCTTTCTATTCTGGTAGAATTTAATGCCTCGCCACAAAATACTGATGCAATTACTAAATTTAATAATTTATTTCATTTCTATAATTCTGCAGTTTAGTATCTGGGGAACATCCAGAAAATGAATCTGTGCTATTTTAAAATTCAAAAATGTACATGCACTTTTGAAATTATAAAAGACACTTTGCTATCAATTGACATAGAAGTGTGAGGTGATGCATTTTGGGAGGACTAGCAAGGCAAGGGAATATACAATGGGTGGTAGGACCCTAGGAAGTACAGAGGGTCAGAGGGATCTTGGTGTACTTGTCCATAGATCACTGAAGGCAGCAGCACAGGTAGATAAGGTGGTTAGGAAGGCATATGGGAAACTTGCCTTTATTAGCCAAGGCGTAGAATATAAGAGCAGGGAGGTTATGATGGAGCTGTATAAAACGCTAGTTAGGCCACAGCTGCAGTACTGTGTACAGTTCTGGGCACCACACTATAGGAAGGATGTGATTGCACTGGAGAGGGTGCAGAGGAGATTCACCAGGATGTTGCCTGGGCTGGAGCATTTCATCCATGAAGAGAGGCTGGATAGGCTAGGGTTATTTCTCTTAGAGCAGAGAAGGCTGAGGGGAGACCTGATTGAGGTATACAATGTTATGGGGGGGCATAGATAGGTTAGATAGGAAGAAACGCTTTCCCTTAGTGGAGGTGTCAATAACCAGGGGGCATAGATTTAAGGTAAGGGGCAGGAGGTTTAGAGGGGATTTGAGGAAAAAAAATTTCTGCCAGAGGGTGGTTGGAATCTGGAACACACTGCCTGAAGGGGTGGTAGAGGCAGGAACCCTCACAACATTTAAGAAGTATTTAGATGAGCACTTGAAAAGCCATAGCATACAAGGCTACTGGCCAAGTGCTGGAAAATAGGATTAGAATAGTTAGGTGCTTGATGGCCGGCACGGACACGGTGGGCCGAAGGGCCTGTTTCTGTGCTGTATAACTCTATGACTCTAACCTTTCCTCCTCACCCACCCTTCCATGGTTTTGGATTTTTATTTCTGTGTTCCTTTCTTGCTGAGTTCCATGAGATTTCCTGAGTTTGGCTCAAACATTAGCATTTTGCTTCAATGAATAAATAGTTGTCCTCTCCTTTTCCCGTCATTCCCCCTGCCCCACAGCACCAGCCTGTCATGAGAAGAGGAATTTTTTTTAATTGCTTTTAATTTGAGGGTGATGCCCACATTTCGCAACAATCGCTGCACATTTTTAATCTACACATAGAGTCATAGAGAGATACAGCACTGAAACAGGCCCTTTGGCCCACTGAGTCTGTGCCAACCAACAACCACCCATTTATACTAATTTTACATTAATCCCATATTCCCTACCACATCCCCACCATTCTCCTATCACCTACCTACACTAGGGGCAATTTACAATGGCCAATTTACCCATCAACCTGCAAGTGTTTGACTGCGGGAGGAAACCAGAGCACCCGGCGGAAACCCACACGGTCACAGGGAGAACCTGTAAACTCCACACAGGCAGTACCCAGAACCGAACCCGAGTCGTTGGAACTGTGAGGCTGTGGTGCTAACCACTGCGCCACTGTGCCGCCCTTAAAACTCCTTAAAACTTACCTCTTTTTGTTGAAGTCATCTACCCTAATATCTACTTAGTTTATTGAAATATATACTAAATCAAACATAATAAATAAAGGGGCTGTGACAACCCAAAGCTTCTGGTGGGCCCCTAACAATTCCTGATATCCCCAGTAAAATATAGCTTCATGTCACGCCTTTGGCGTTTTGTTGGTCTTCCCCCTTGGCAATGTTTCTTCAGGTGAGAAGGTTCTGCTAACAGTTTTTGGTTCTATGTTGCACAGGAGATCCAGCTGAGAAAAGAGGAGGCAGCAGAAAGTCAGGTAAGTTTCTTCACTCACTGAACAATATTTTCCAGGTGAGGGTAACATTTATTTTGGGCAGAGGGGCCGGAGAAGAAGTACTTTCTGAATAAAACTATATCCTACCTTGTGGTTATTTTTAAAAAAGCTATATGTAGAATAGACTACCAGAGAAAGTAGATACCTTTAAAAAGATGCTTGAGGATTGTAGTGCTATTAATAGATCATTGATTCACATGAGGTTTAAGAGAGTATAATCTCATACATTACATAGAATTAACATGGAATTTACAGCACAAAAACAGGCTATTTGGCCGAACTGGTCTATGTTTATATTCCACATGATCCTCCTCCCACCCTATTTCATCTAACCCTATTAACGTATCCCTCATGTATTTATCTTGCTTCCCCTTAAATGTACCCAAGCTATTCGCCTCAACCAGTCCGTTTGCTAATGAGTTCCACATTCTCGCAACTCTCTGAATAAAGAATTTTCTCCCAAACTCCTTATTAGACTTATTAGTGAAATATAATATACCAGTACGCCTAGTTTTGGACTCCCCCACTAGTGATTAGATTAGATTAGAGATACAGCACTGAAACAGGCCCTTCGGCCCACCGAGTCTGTGCCGAACATCAACCACCCATTTACACTAATCCTACACTAATCCCACATTCCCACCAAACATCCCCACCTGTCCCTATATTTCCCTACCACCTACCTACACTAGTGACAATTTATAATGGCCAATTTACCTATCAACCTGCAAGTCTTTTGGCTTGTGGGAGGAAACCGGAGCACCCGGAGAAAACCCACGCAGACACAGGGAGAACTTGCAAACTCCACACAGGCAGTACCTGGAATCGAACCCGGGTCCCTGGAGCTGTGAGGCTGCGGTGCTAACCACTGCGCCACTGTGCCGCATCTTCTCTATATTCATCCTATCAAACCACTTCATGATTTTAAAGACCTCTATCAGGCCACCTCTCAGTCATTTTTTATAGAGTCATAGGATCATTTATGGCATAGAAGGTGGCCATTCAGCCCATCAAGTTCATGTCAGCTCTCCACAGAGCAATCCAGTCAGTTCCAGTCCCCCACTTGATCCCCATAGCCCTGCAAGTTTATTTCATTCAAGTGCCCATCCAAATTTCTTTTGAAGTCATTGATTGTCTCACTTCCACCACCCTCGTGGGCAGCGAGTTCTTGGTCATTACCACTCGCTGCATAAAAAAGTTCTTCTTCACATTTCCCCTGCATCTCTTGCCCTAAACCTTCAATCAGTAACCCCTAGACCTTGTACCTTCAGTTAATAGCAACAGATTTTCCTTGTCTACTTTATCTAAGCCTGTCATAATCTTGTACACCTCTATTAAATCTCCCCTCAATCTCCTTTGCTCCAGGGAGAATAACCCCAGCTTTTCCAAACTAACCTTGTAACTAAAATTCCCCATCCCTGGAACCATTCTGGTAACTCTCCTTTGCACCTTCTCACGGACCCTCATATCCTTCTTAAAGTGTGGTGACCAGACCTGGGTGCAATACTCTAGTTGGGGCCTAATCAGAGCTTTGTAAAGGTTCAGAGTAACTTCCATGCTTTTGTACACAAATGCCTCTATTTATGAAGCTCAAAATCCCATATGCTTTGCTAACCACTCTCTCAATATGTCCTGCTACCTCCAGACATCGATGCTCATGCCCCCTCCCCCTCCAGGTCCAAACTGTGCCATTAAGTCTAGATTGTCTCACCTTATCCCTTCTGCCAAAATGCGTCAACTCACACTTGCCAGCAATAAATTCCATCTGCCATCTGTCTGCCCATTCTGCAAGCCTATCTATGTCCAGTTGCAGGCTGTTCATCTCATCCTCACTGTTTGGCACTCCTCCAAGTTTGGTATCATCGGCAAATTTTGAAATTCCTCTCTGTATTCCAAGATCTGTGTCATTTATATATAACAAATAAAGCAGTGGTCCTAGCATCGGCCCTTGGGGAACGCCACTGTCTCCCATCCTTCACTCTGAAAAACAACCATTTACCACGACTTGCTGTTTTCTGTCCATAAGCCAATTTTTTTATCCAGTTGGGCCCTGACCCTCTTATTCCATAAGCCTCAATTTTGTTAACCAGCCTTTTATATGACACTTTATCAAATGCTTTCTTAAAATCCATTTGGACAACTTCCACCCCATTCCCTTCATCAACCTTCGCTGTTACATCATCAAAAAATACAATGAGATTAGTTAAGCCTGATCTGCCTTTTACAAATCTATGCTGGCTATCCTTAATTAACTCCAGCCTGTCCAGATGTCTGTATATTTTTTTTAACCCTGATTATTGCTTCTAAAACCTTACCCACCACTGATAAACTAACTGGCCATATAGTTACTAGGACTATCCTTACACCCTTTCTTGAATAAGGGTGTCACATTTGCCACTCACCAATCCTCAAGATTGGAAGTTTATGGTAAGCCCTTCCACTATCCCCACTCCTACTTTCTTTAACAACCTGGGATGCAAGCCATCTCGACTGGTGATTTATCTACCCTAAGCATATCCAGCATTTTCAGTACCTCGTCCCGCTGAATTTTTACCCTATCCATTGCCTCTACGGATATTTTGTCAGATTCCTCTTCCTTAGTAAACACCGATACAAAGTATTCATTAATTATTGCCCTGCCTCTAATCATATATTACCTTCTTTGTCCCTAATAGGCCCCAATCTGCCTCTTACTACCCACTTACTATTTACATGCCAATAGAAGATTTTTGGGTTTCCTTTTATGTTGTCTGCCATTCTATTCTCATATTCTCTCTTTGCCAGACTTATTTTCCTCTTCGCCTCCCCTCTCAACGTATGTATTTGGCCTGGTTTTCACTTGAAGAATTCACTTGACATGCATCATACACCTTTTTTGGTTTCATCATAATCGCTATCTTCCTCATCATCCAAGGAGCCCTGTTTTTGGTTCGTCTACCTTTCGCCCTTGTTGGAATGTATCTAGCCTATACCTGAAGCATCTCTTATTTATTTAGAGATACAGCACTGAAACAGGCCCTTTGGCCCACCGAGTCTGTGTCAACCATCAACCACCCATTTATACTAATCCTACATTAATCCATAGTGGGGAAAGTCTTTGCTCGAGTCACTCTAAACAGGCTCCAGAAGCTGGCCGAGCGCGTCTACCCTGAGGCACAGTGTGGCTTTCGTGCAGAGAGATCGACCGTTGACATGCTGTTCTCCCTTCGTCAGATACAGGAGAAATGCCGTGAACAACAGATGCCCCTCTACATTGCTTTCATTGATCTCACCAAAGCCTTTGACCTCGTCAGCAGACGTGGTCTCTTCAGACTACTAGAAAAGATTGGATGCCCACCAAAGCTACTAAGTATCATCACCTCATTCCATGACAATATGAAAGGCACAATTCAACATGGTGGCTCCTCATCAGAGCCCTTTCCTATCCTGAGTGGCGTGAAACAGGGCTGTGTTCTCGCACCCACACTTTTTGGGATTTTCTTCTCCCTGCTGCTTTCACATGCGTTCAAGTCCTCGGAAGAAGGAATTTTCCTCCACACAAGATCAGGGGGCAGGTTGTTCAACCTTGCTCGTCTAAGAGTGAAGTCCAAAGTACGGAAAGTCCTCATCAGGGAACTCTTCTTTGCTGACGATACTGCTTTAACATCTCACACTGAAGAGTGTCTGCAGAGTCTCATCGACAGGTTTGCGGCTGCCTGCAATGAATTTGGCCTAACCATCAGCCTCAAGAAAACGAACATCATGGGGCAGGACGTCAGAAATGCTCCAACCATCAATATTGGCGACCACGCTCTGGAAGTGGTTCAAGAGTTCACCTACCTAGGCTCAACTATCACCAGTAACCTGTCTCTAGATGCAGAAATCAACAAGTGCATGGGAAAGGCTCCCACTGACATGTCCAGACTGGCCAAGAGAGTGTGGGAAAATGGCGCACTGACACGGAACACAAAAGTCCGAGTGTATCAAGCCTGTGTCCTCAGTACCTTGCTGTATGGCAGCGAGGCCTGGACAACGTATGTCAGCCAAGAGCGACGTCTCAATTCATTCCATCTTCGCTGCCTCCGGAGAATACTTGGCATCAGGTGGCAGGACCGTATCTCCAACACAGAAGTCCTCGAGGCGGCCAACATCCCCAGCTTATACACACTACTGAGTCAGCGGCGCTTGAGATGGCTTGGCCATGTGAGCCGCATGGAAGATGGCAGGATCCCCAAAGACACATTGTACAGCGAGCTCGCCACTGGTATCAGACCCACCGGCCGTCCATGTCTCCACTTTAAAGATGTCTGCAAACGCGACATGAAGTCCTGTGACATTGATCACAAGTCGTGGGAGTCAGTTGCCAGCGTTCGCCAGAGCTGGCGGACAGCCATAAAGGCGGGGCTAAGGTGTGGCGAGTGGAAGAGACTTAGCAGTTGGCAGGAAAAAAGACAGAGGCGCAAGGGAAGAGCCAACTGTGTAACAGCCCCGACAATCAAATTTTTCTGCAGCACCTGTGGAAGAGCCTGTCACTCTAGAATTGGCCTTTATAGCCACTCCAGGCGCTGCTCCACACACCACTGACCACCTCCAGGCGCTTACCCATTGTCTCTCGAGATAAGGAGGCCAAAGAGAAAGAGACATTAATCCCATATTCCTACCACATCACCACCTTCCCTCAATTCCCCGACCACCTACCTATACTAGGGGCAATTTATAATGGCCAATTTACCTATCAACCTGCCAGTCTTTGGCTGTGGGAGGAAACCGGAGCACCCAGCAAAAACCCACACGGTCACAGGGAGAACTTGCAAACTCCGCACAGGCAGTACCCAGAATCGAACCCGGGTTGCTGGAGCTATGAGGCTGTGGTGCTAGCCACTGCGCCACTGTGCCACCCACGATCACCCCTTGTTTCATTACAGTTTTGCCATTTTATCCTGGCTAGATCGCTTCTCATCGCATTGAAATTCGCCGTGTTCCATTCTAGCTGTTCTACCTTACACGTTCCTTGCTTTTCTGCATTATAGATAAACCTTATCTAGAGAAAAGACTCCCCGCTTCACAGCTCAGGAGAACTGTAGAACAAAGTGTGCCCTACCAGAAACAATGGCGGAAACAAAACGCAGGATAGCTTTAAAAAGAGAAATAGGTTTTTAAAACATTAAATAAAATGCGATAGGGAAAGGGCAGGTTATTGGGATTGAGTGTATAGCTCTTTCATAGATCTGACACGGTCAATATTGGTCAAAAGGCCAACTCCTGTGCTGTAAAATTCTATGATTTTAATCAGAAGTAAAGGGAATTGGAAGTATTACAGCATTACTCATTGTAATGCATTGGGAGCGTTACAAATGTTATCCTTTGATTTCAATGAGGAATACATCAATTTAATATTCTTTCACTCTCCAGTTCCCTGCTCTGATTCATTTTCATCATTTCATCTGAAGCAATACAAACTGGTATTAAGTTTTGTATTTTCTACTCTCTCAAGGCAGTGATAAGCTGTTATGCAGGGATATTCAGCAGCCTCCTGTCACCAGATGGTGATGTTATACTGCTGCTACCAGCTGAAATTAAGTATAAATGAAAGTTTTTCTTGCTTGTCGATTCATTAGGGGAGATTTTCCTCCCTGCCCTTCCCTGGTTTGGCAATAAACGGGATCAGAGAATCCAAATTACCCTATTCCTATTCCTGTCCACCCCAGCATCGCTTGGCTTTCTTCCCTTGTTGCCGGCTGAACAACAACAACTTGTATTTATATAGTGCCTTCAACGTAATAAATGTTTCAAGCTGCTTCACAGGGGCATTTCAAACAAAAATATGACACTGATCCACAGAAAAATGTATTAAGGCAAATGGCCGAAAGCTTGGTCAAAGAGGTAGGTTTTAAGAAGTGTCTTAAAGAAGGTCAGAAAGGTTTACGGAGGGAACTTCAGAGCTTAGGGCCCAGGCAGCTGAAGGAATGGCCCGACTGAAGGAACAGAAAACAAGGCACATGCATCTCAGGCTTTACGAACATATATACAAGCATACGAATTAGGAGCAGGAGTAGGCCACTCGGCCCCTCGAGCCTGCTCCACCATTCAGTAAGATCGTGGCTGATCTGATTGCAACCTTGACTCCATATTCCCGCCTAACTCCGATAACTTTCCACCTCCTTGCTTATCAAGAATCTATCTACCTCTGCCTTAAAAATATTTAAAGACTCTGCTTCCACTGTCTTTTGAGGAAGAGAAATCCATAGACTCACGATTCTCTGAGAGAAAAACATTCTCCTCATCTCCATCTTAAATGGGCAACCCCTTATTTTTAAACGTGACCCCGAGTTCTAGATTCTCCCACAAGGGGAAACATCCTTTCCACATCCATCCTGTTGAGACCTCTCAGAAACTCATGTTTCAATTAAGCTGCCTCTTACTCTTCTAAACTCCTGTGGATACAAGCCTAGCCTGTCCAACCTTTCCTCATAAGACAACACACCCATTCCAGGTATTAGTCTAGAAAACCTTCTCTGAACTGATTCCAACACATTTACATCCTTCCTTAAATAAGGAGATCAATACTGTACACAGTACTCCAGATGTGGTCTCACCAATGCCTTGTATAACTGAAGCATAACTTCCCTACTTTTGTATTCAATTCCCCTCACAATACACGATAACATTCTATTAGCTTTCCTAATTACTTGCTGTACCTGCATACTAACCTTGTATGATTCATGCACTAGGACACCCAGATCCCTCTGTATCTCAGAGCTCTGCAATCTCTCACCATTGAGATAATATACTTCTTTTTTATTCTTCCTGCCATATGTTCTTATGTAAAATGGACAATTTCACATTTTCCCGCATTATACTCCATTTGCCAGATCTTTGCCCACTCACTTAACCTATCTATCATTGTAGCCTCCTTACGTCCCCTTCACAATTACTTTCCAACCTATCTTTGTATCATCAGGAAATTTTACAACCAATCCTTCGGTCGCTTCATCAAAGTCATTCATATAAATCGTAAAATGTTGAGGCCCCAGCACAGATCCCTGTGGCACACCACTGGTTACAGCTTACCAACTAGAAAATTACCCATTTATGCCTACTCTCTGTTTCCTGTTAGCTAGCCAATATTTTATCTATGCCAATATGTTACCCCCTACACCATGAGCTTTTATTTTCTGCAGTAAACTTTGATGTGGCACCTTATCAAATGCCTTCTGGAAATCTAAGCACATGTTGCATCTTCAAAGAACTCCAATAAATTGGTTAAACATGATTTCCCTTTCACAAAAACCATGTTACTTTCTGGTCACTGATGGAGATTGGCAGCCACAAGATACTTACTGCAGTTAAATATTTGGGGTGGAATTTAAAATGTCTCCCAATATTTCTTACTTCCCAATCTTTTCCCTGACCCCTGAACCCCTGTGGACTCTCCCATTGACGGGGGTATAGGAGCGTGCCACAGCACCATCTTCTTTGATTTCCTCCCCCAACCCCACAAACCCCCAACTCCACCATGGCACTCACCATGTGGTCAAGCAGTAGAATGAGGTGGAAAACTCTGACTGTACTTTCCCAGCTTCTATATAACGCTGTGACAGGCCTTCACCTACTGCAGACTCAGCCCAATCTCTACGCCCGTCTTACTGGAATTCCCTAGGCACCATTAAATGATCAGAGTCCTGGGGGCAAAGGTCAGGAAAATCCACCCTGTTTTATTTTTCTTTGACAAAGGAGCAAAGTGCCCATTAACACAGGGAATATTGCATTGTCTTTCTATCATTAACTAAGATCCTGCTTTTATAGATACATAATTGATGAGTCCACATCTCTTGGCATGTCTAGTTTTCTATGACCCACAGACAGCAGGCAAACCCTCCAACACCTCCTTTTACATTGCAGCAATGCTTCTGACAACAATTTTGTTCCTTGGCAATGCTGACAGTGTCGACTCCAATAACAAGTGTAAACACTGCCACAGGGAGAAGCCACCAGCTTGGCTGGCTGTGAGTGGGCAGTAAAGTCAGTGACCAGCTACTTAGTCATTGGCCTTTAGGACCCTTCCTCAACCACACTGGTAAAAAAAAAAGACAACAGCAGAAATCAAAGCTGTAACCGTTGACAGTCTCTCAGCTATGAACGCTCAGCTAATCGTTGCTCCAATGCTATGGAATGTGTCCTCGTGATGGAAACCAGCAGCCTTGGGAGTTGTTCCAGAAATACTTCAAACAATTCTGAATGAAAAGAGGACTTGAAAGAGCTAAAGCCTTCTGTCAGAAGAAAACAGCCACTTTGAAGTTTGTTGCCACAGTGTGAATTATCCATCAAAAATAAATTGATGCTGGTAATAGTGGTGTGATCAGATTATTCACGAGACATAAGGCGGAACTTTTAACTACAACTGGGACATAAAACTGGCATAATCGGATCGAGTGCTCAAGTTTCCTTTCCGTTGACTGCATTGATTGGAAAGTTGGGCCTATATAGTGGATGGCCGTCTAGTACTGTCAGTTTTACACACCAGCAGAAGTTGACCATTCTGCTCACTTTCTCATACTTGAGCAGCCTTTTCATTGGCCTGTAATTTCTCAAAGTGCAAAGATGCTACTCACATGCTTCCAAAAAAAATCCCTCATCCCAAAACCACTAGCAGTTTCCAGGGACCCACCCCAGGTGCTAAAACTCTGTCAGAGGGAGTGAGGCTGAAAACTCCAATGCTGGGAGTTCCCAGTTGCCTGGCCTATGGTGGGATCTGGTATAAGTTGTGAAATGGGGCATCAGAAGGGTGCAAGTGCTTGCCCTGATGTCTCACCCAAGACGGATGTCCCCAGTCCAATATTCTTTACCCCTCTCCTCACAGAATTCCCTCTGCTCAGCAGGGCTCATCTCAAGAGCTGTGCAAGGAAAACAATGTCCTCACATTCATGGCACTGAGCATCAGTGCGCCAATCCTCGGGAACACCTCACACTTTTGCGAACTTGGTATAGAGATATGTCATTTTATCCAGACGGCCCCTTTAAATGGAAAGATAAGCATGCAGTATCAGCTGCCTCAACATGAGACAGCACGCGGTCTGCAAGCTGCTGCCCAGTTGGCTTCCCTGCAGGGGATGGAAAAAAACTAGTTAATACAGAGCTATCATCTCAAGTAAATAAACCATGAACTGCAGTTGGAGACAAGGAGGTATCAGTGTAGCTCCAATGTGAGTCTGTTTTGTACCCTTTGCATAAAGCTGACTTATAGAGTCGAAAAGCAAAGCTGTTAGAAGTATCATCCTGTTTAAATGAAACCCCGTGGCTGTAATCAAAGCTCTGCTGGATAGACATTGAAATGGCAATTTCTATTTTTGTCTTCAGCTGTTATATAAATCTGTCTCACCGTCCTAATTTTCTGCTTGTTTGCAATGGACACTGATTCCTGAGTCACCGGAAAGGAGTTGGCAGCAATGAATTGTTTAAACCATCAGTCCTGACATGTGAACTATTTTACAACATCAGTGAGTGTTATCCGGCTGCTCCATTGTAGGAGGCATCACAATCAAGCCTCATCAGATGTCTACACATACACATTAGTTGCCTGATCTGGAGTAAGAGCTATGGCTGATATCTCTCTTCAAGTTGAGGGACATTGAGCCCAATTGTAGTGTTACAGCTGTTTCCCTAGTTGGCATCAGCTTGGAAGCTTCCTGGTTTGTATGGCTCCATTCCATACTGGGTGATGCTTATACGTATTACATGCACGAATACATATACCCGTCTACTCACTGGGGATGGGGCACAAAGGACCACCAGCCACTCTCAGTTTTATAAAACAGTGCCAAAGCTAAATTCCAGAAGTGTTTGCAACAAGATGCTTGAATTAAAGGTAAATGATAACATATGGATTCTGTGAAGCATGGGGCATCCCAGATCAAAGTGAATTTAGTGTGCAGTGGCAAAGATATTCCAGAAGGATAGAAAAAGACAGGAAAGGACAAGGTGCAGCTATATATGTTCAGGGAGAGTTTTGAAATGAAGGAACAGCAAATGGTACCCCAGGAAAAGAGAGAAAACTAGTTTCACTTTAGCAAGTTGGTGGAAGACGGAATTCTCCTGCAGATTCCCTAGGTTTTAAAATCTTCTTCCATTGTCCTGCTCCTTTCTCTGATGCCATTCATCCACTAGAAGACATTCTTTAAATGCCACAAAACCTCACATGAGCCATCTATTACAGCGACATGCAATGAAACAACTCACGCAAAAGATTCACTATGTATCTACTGTTCCCCCAGCCTGCTGCTGAAATCTTCAACTGTTCCTGGCTATTTAAAAATTGCAACTGAAATTTTCATCTCCTGCGTCCCACCCCTGTCACAGTACTGACACAATACTGATACAGCTTCATGAGTTGTAAGCGATGGAAATCAACACCTGTGCTATAAATTTCCCACACAAAACTGCATAGAATCATGGAAATTAACTCAAATATCACTAAGGATCCCACACGTTTAATGATAACACAATGTAGATCAGTGGCCCTCATGATATATAATATAGGACAAAACAACGTCCTCCATCTCAGCATGAACAGCAATGTGGGAGATCTGCTGGTAATATATTTTTAAAGTACACATCAGGTAAAGCCAGCTCACTATTTGGGAGTAAGCCAAGAAATGGGACTGAGTGAGTGTAAATAACATCTTACACTGCGATTCTATGCTGGTCAGCATTATTTGAAGAAGAAACACTGAGCAGATGCCACTTCAGAGAATAGGGCTATTATCGGCATCCATGGCTGTTGATCCCGTTGAGAAATCCCTGAACAACTGAGATCTGGACACCTCTGCGTCTGTTGATACTCCGACTGCCATTTTCAAGAACTGTGTGCCTTGCAAGTTAGGCATGATGAAAAAGATTGTGTGCAAAAAGGGCAGTCGTTGTGCACAAAACTTCAAATGCTATCTCTCAGGGTTTGGCAGTTCACAATGTTGTGCCGTATTTAATGGACTCCCCAAAATGGAGGAGCACATTCACTATTATCTTGCTTCTTATACCAGCATATTTCTTTCTCCTTTTCAGCCAAGTGCTAGTGACAGCATTAATTCAGCTAGTGACTTGCATCAATGCAGGTGGTACTTTGGCTTTTACTTGTGGGTGGCCTTCAGCTCCAAATAGGGCCATTCTCTTTTGGCTTGCCTCCAACAGCATGACCTCCACAATCTAGCAAAATCATAGGGAGCGGCATTGCCCACATGTTTCCATTGTGAACAATTCATCCATTTTTCTGTCATTTGTGGCGTACAAACATACGAATTAGGTACAGGAGTAGGCCACTTGGCAACTCGAGCCTGCTCCGCCATTCAATAAGATCATGGCTGATCTGATTGTAACATCAACTCCACATTCCTGCCTACCCCCAATAACCTTTCACACCCCCCCCTACTTATCAAGAATCTATCTATCTCTGCCTTAAAAATTTTCAAACACTCTGCTTCCACTGCCTTTTGAAGGAGATTTGCAAAGACTCACGACCCTCAGGGAAGAAATTTCTCCTCATCTCTGTCTTAAATGGGTGACCCCTTATTTTTAAACAATGATCCCTAGTTCTAGATTCTCCCACAAGAAGAAACATCCTTTCCACATCCACCCTGTCAAGACCCCTCAGGATCTTATATGTTTCAATCAAGTCACCTCTTACTCTTCTAAACTCCAGCAGATACAAGGCTAACCTGACCAACCTTTCCTCATAAGACAACCCACCCATTCCAAGTATTAGTCTAGTAAATCTTCTCTGAACTGCTTCCAACGACTTTACATCCTTCCTTAAATAAGGAGACCCATACTGTACACATTACTCCAGATGTGGTCGCACCAATGCCCTGTATAGCTGAAGCATAACCTCCCTACTTTTGTATTCCAATCCCCTCGCAATAAATGATAACATTTCTTTAGCTTTCCCAATTACTTGCTGTACCTGCAATTTTGCTATTCATGCATTAGGCCACTCAAATCCCTCTGCATCTCAGAGCTCTGCAATCTCTCACCATTTACATAATATACTTTTTTATTTTTCCTGTCAAAATGGACAATTTCACATTTTCCCACATTATACTCCATTTGCCAGATCTTTGCCCACTCACTAACCTATCTATATCCCTTTATAGCTTCCTTTTGTCCTCTTCACAAATTACTATCCTACCTATCTTTGTCATCAGCAAATTTAGCAACCATATCTTTGGTCCCTTCATCCAAGTCATTTGCATAAATTGTAAAAAGTTGAGGCCCCAGCACAGATCTCTGTGGCACACCACTTGTTACATCTTGCCAACTAGAAAATTACCCATTTATGCCTACTCTCTGTTTCCTGTTAGTGAGCCAATCTTCTATCCATGCCAAAATGTTACCCCCTACACCATGAGCTTTTATTTTCTGCAATAACCTTTGCTGTGGCACCTTATCAAATGCCTTCTGGAAATCTATGTACAGTACATCCATCGGTTCCCCTTTATCCACAGCACATGTTACTTCCTCAAAGAACTCCAATAAATTGGTTAAACATGATTACCCTTTCATAAAACCATGTTGACTCTGCCTGATTACCTTGAATTTTTCTAAGTGCCCTGTTATAACATCTCTAATAATAACTTCTAACATTTTCCCTATGACAAATGCTAACGGGCCTGTAACTTCCTGCTTTCTGTCTCCCTCCCTTTTTGAATAAAGGCAAATGGAGTTCAGTCTGAGGTCATCCAATTTGGATCCAAGCAAGACAAATGGTAGTATTTTCTAAATGGTTAGAAGCTTGGAATTGTGGAGGAGCAAACAGATTTGAGTATCCATTTGCACAAATCACCAAAAGCCAGTGGATAGCAATCAATAGAGCTAATGGAATGTTGGTTATTAACTCAAGGAGGCTGGAATGTAAAGGAGATAAAGTTATTAAAGTTATTTTTAAGTTGTACAGGCACTTGGTCAGACACCACCCCCCCCCCCCAACCCCCCCCCCACGGAATAATGCATTCAGTTCTGAACACTGTACCTCTGAAAGAATATATTAGTTTTGGAGGGGCTACAGCACAGCTTCATCAGAATGATGCTGGGGCTTAAAGGGTTACATTTTGAGAATAGGTTGCATAAACTTGGCTTGTGTTCCCTTGAGTATAGAAGTATGAGTGGTGATCTAATCAAATAAAGTTTAAATGATGAGGATTTGATAGGGTAGATAGCAAGAAACTGACTCATCTGATGGAGGATTCCAGAACTGGCCATATAATTGCAAAATAAGAGCCAAGACATTTAGGAATGAAACAGGGTGTGCTAGCGAAAATATGGAACTCAGTCTCCCAAAAATCTTCTGAGGCTAGGTCAATTGAAAGTTTCAAAACTGAGATGGATAGATTTATGTTAGGCAAGGGTATTAAGTATAGAACCAAATGGAGTAAAATGGAGTTGCAATACAGACTAGCCATGATCTAACTGAATGGCAAAACAGACTGAAAGGATTGAATGGCCTCCTTCTGCTCCTATGTTCCTCACTTGTAAAATTGGAGTTGTAGTCTTTTCCTTCTTTTGCCCTTGGCTTGTGTTATAGAAAACACTCAATATTTGGAACAATTCCATCATACTGTTTGTCAAAGCACTGATCCACACCGCCCGATAGAATGGGTCATGGTCAAAGCAGACAGTGGATGGAAATCTTGCCCTGCCGCATTTCTGATGGCAACGTGGAGCTTCTGCAATTTATCCTGAAGACCTTTAGTCAGAGATCATCACATTTTTGAAAGCAGAAAATGGAAGTATAGATTACTGCATGCATAACATACCTTTATATTTTATAGTATAGGGGGAATTCTATGATCCTGAGTTCCCAACACAGTAATCTTAATTCTCTGACCTGTGCCCCCTCTTGGTGTGGCTCCCCACTGGGAATGTGAGATTGAGTAATTGTTTGTTTGTTCGGAGATGGTGGTGGACCTTCACCTTGGATCACTCATAGAAAATGCACACAACTGAGTGGCTTATTATGCCACTTTAGAAGACAGTTAAGAATCAACCACGTTGGTATAGGTTTGGAGTCGCTTACCGGGAAGACTGAGGAAGGACAGAATGTTTTCTTCTCTAAAGGAAATTAGTGAACCAGGAGGGTTTTTATGATGATCAAGCAGCGAGATTGCTGGATGCCCAACTTCCCATTCCCTTTTTGATCAATTCCACCTGCAGTGGCCATCCTGTTAGTTGGAATATCTACCTTTATTAGCCTGATAACCTACCTGTGCTGACAGAGGAGCCTTAATTTTCCAACTGTTCTCTTTCAGGCAGTGAAGTTGGGTCTGTGCCCACTGGCCGGGCTCCTGCCAGTTACGTTTCCTCAGGACGCAGGCCACCAGAATCACGACTGGTAGCCAGCAGCGAATATGGTGAAAGTGAGAGTCAGGATGGATACAGTGGTGACATGGAGAGTGACACCAATAGGAGTCCAGCAGGTTAGTGAAGTCATTTGAAATGGTTGGTGTGTGATTCCATTCAAACCTCCTGCAGGACTCTATCTCTTTCGCTCATGCTTACTCTCACCCAGTGCCCGCCCCCAGTCGCTATGTTATCTACCTTTCCTTCTCTCTTGCCCATTCTCTCACTCTTGCTTCCTTTCACGTGCACTCAATTTTTTTTCTCTCTCTTGCTATCTATCTACAAATAACTTTATTCTGTGTGCAGACAATCAATTGACAATTATCTTCTCATATCCTCATCTTGAATGCTGTGCAGTTTCAGTGGAGCGGGAATGAAGCACATTCTCTTAGTTCTTATGAAATGGAATTTATAGATGAATGCTGTTTACTGCATTAATAGCAGAGAGAATGTGAACTGTGGCACAGCTTGAATTACTTAATGATACTTCAAAAGTGCTTTATGTATTTTTCAAGATGGATTTTATAGAGGGTTGCAGGTTGTGGAGGGGCATGATACTCGCGGATGATGTTCTTGTGAATCACATCGGCATGGAGGATTCCCATTGACAGTCCTTGTGGGAATATTCCATCACTGGTGTTTGCTGAGTGACATTGTTGATGCATTGTGCTAACGGTGTGGATCAGACTGTTCATGTTCAGCGGCTGCTCTCTCCCTCAAATGCTTTAGTGCCACTAACCTCACCCTTTATCCCTCTCAGTTTCCTCACTCCTTTCTGATCCATGCATGCTTAAAGTTCTTCATTCCTTTCCAAGCCAGTTATTCTTCCCAGAGATGATTTTGAGGAAGTTGGAGAATCGGACCAGCTTCTTGCCTCTTTTGTTGTGTGGCATGTTTAAGGCCGGCATGTAGATGGCTCAGTAAGGTCCCTGAGTTGTGTAAATAAATTCATGCAGTCAGACCTGAAATCCCCTCTCTACTCCCCCCCGCCCACTCCCCCCCCCCCGTGTCTGTCCACACACCCCCCCCCCCCCCCCGTGTCGCTCTATTCCCCTCCCCGGTGTCGCTCTATTCCCACCCCCCCCTGTGTTGCTCTATTCCCCCCCGTGTCTCTCTATTCCCCCCTTGTCTCTCTATTTCTTCCCCGTGTTTCTCTATTCACCCCATGTCTCTCTATCAACCCCCGTGTCTCTCTATCAACCCCGATGTCTCTCTATTCCCCCCCGTGTTTCTCTATTCCTCTCCATGTCTCTCAATTTCCCCCCCCCGTGTCTCTCTATTTTCCCCCCGTGTCTCCCTATTCCCCCTGTGTCTCTCTGTTCCCCCGCCCCGTGTCTCTCTATTCCCCCCTGTGTCTCACTATTCACCCCCATGTCTCTCTATTCACCTCCTGTGTCTCACTATTCCCCCCATGTCTCTCTATTCCCCCCCCAATGTCTCTCTATTCCCCCCACCCGTGTCTCTCTATTCCCCCGCCCCGTGTCTCTCTATTCCCCCTTGTGTCTCGCTATTCCCCCCCATGTCTCTCTATTCCCCCACTGTGCTCTCTATTCCCCCCTGTGTCTCTCTATTCCCCCATGTCTCTCTATTCCCCCCCCATGTCTCTCTATTCCCCCCCCATCCCCCCATGTCTCTCTATTCCCTCCCCGTGTCTCTCTATTCCCCCTAGTGTCTTTCAATTCCCCCCCCCCATGTCTCTCTATTCCCTTTCCGTGTCTCTCTATTCCCCCAGCCCCGTGTTTCTCTATTCCTCTCCGTGTCTCTCTATTCCCCCTGTGTCTCTTTATTCCCCCCTCACGTCTCTCTATTGCACCCCCCCCGTGTCTCCCTATTCCCCCTGTGTCTCTCTATTCCCCTGCCCCGTGTCTCTCTATTCCCCCCTTGTGTCTCTCTATTCCCCCCCCATGTCTCTCTATGCCCCCCCCCGTGTCTCCCTATTCCCCCTGTGTCTCTCAATTCCCCCGCCCCGTGTCTCTCTATTCCCCCACCCCGTGTCTCTCTAATCCCCCCGTGTCTCACTATTCCTCCCCATGTCTCTCTATTCCCCTCCTGTGTCTCTCTATTCCCCCCCCCCGTGTCTCTCTATTCCCCCCACCTGTGTCTCTCTATTCCCCCGCCCCGTGTCTCTCTATTCCCCCCTTGTGTCTCGCAATTCCCCCCCCCATGTCTCTCTATTCCCCCCCTGTGTCTCTCTATTACCCCCCCCGTGTCTCTCTATTCCCCCCTCGTGTCTCGCTATTCCCCCCCATGTCTCTCTATTCCCCCCATGTCTCTCTATTCCCCCCCCCGTGTCTCCCTATTCCCCCTGTGTCTCTCTATTCCCGCACCCCGTGTCTCTCTATTCCCCCCTTGTGTCTCGCTATTCCCCCCATGCCTCTCTATTCCCTTCCGTGTCTCTCTAATCCCCACCCCCGTGTTTCTCTATTCCACTCCGTGTCTCTCTATTCCCCCCGTGTCTCTCTATACCCCCCTCGTGTCTCTCTATTTCACACCCATGTCTCTCTATTCCCTTCCGTGTCTCTCTATTCCACCCCCCCCCCCCCGTGTTTCTCTATTCCTCTCCGTGTCTCTCTATTCCCCCCATGTCTCTTTATTCCCCCCCACGTCTCTCTATTCCCCCCCCGTGTCTCACTATTCTCCCTTCGTGTCTTTCTATTCCCCCCCATGTCTCTCTATTCCCCCCCGTGTCTCTCTATTCCCTTCCATGTCTCTCTATTCCCCACCCCCGTGTTTCTCTATTCCTCTCCGTGTCTCTCTATTCCCCCCGTGTCTCTCTATTCCCTTCCGTGTCTCTCTATTCCCCCCCTCCTTGTTTCTCTGTTTCCCCTCCCGTGTTTCTCTGTTTCCCCTCCCGTGTTTCTCTATTTCCCCTCCCGTGTCTCTCTATTTCCCCCCCGTGTCTCTCCATTCCTCCCTCATGTCTTTCTATTCCCCCCCATGTCTCTCTATTCCCTTCCGTGTCTCTCTATTCCCCCCCCGCCCCGTGTTTCTCTATTCCTCTCCGTGTCACTCTATTCCCCCTGTGTCTCTTTATTCCCCCCTCACGTCTCTCTATTGCACCCCCATGTCTCTCTATGCCCCCCCGTGTCTCCCTATTCCCCATGTGTCTCTCTATTCCCCTGCCCCGTGTCTCTCTATTTCCCCCCGTGTCTCTCTATTTCCCCCTCGTGTTTTTCTATTCCCCGCCCCCCATGTCTCTCTATTCCCTTCCGTGTCACTCTATTCCCCACCCACCCCCCCCCCCCCGTGTTTCGCTATTCCTCTCCGTGTCTCTCTATTCCCCCCATGTCTCTCTATTCCCCCGTCTCTCTCTATTCCCCCCTCGTGTCTCTCTATTTCACCCCCATGTCTCTCTATTCCCTTCCGTGTCTCTCTATTCCCCCCGTGTCTCTCTATTCCATCCGTGTCTCTCTATTTCCCCCTCGTGTCTTTCTATTCCCCGCCCCCCATGTCTCTCTATTCCCCCGTGTCTCTCTATTCCCCCCTCGTGTCTCTATATTTCACCCCCATGTCTCTCTATTCCCTTCCGTGTCTCTCTATTCCCTCCGTGTCTCTCTATTCCCCCTGTGTCTATCTCTTCCTCCTGTGCTTCTCTGTGCCCCCCCCCACAGTGTCTCCTATTACCCCCGTGTCTCTCTATTCCCCCCACCTGTGTCTCTCTATTCCTCCTGTGCCTCTCTATCACCCCCCCCATGTCTCTCTATGCCCCACCGTGTCTTCCTATTCCTCCTGTGTCTCTCTATTCCCCCGCTCCTGTGTCTCTCTATTCCCCCTGTGTCTCTCTATTCTCCCCCACCGTGTCTCGCTATTCCCCCCCCCACCCCCGTGTCTCTCTAATCCCCCCCATGTCTCTCTATTCCCCCTTGCCATTTTATTCACCCCCAAAGTGCCTCTCTATTCCCCTTTAGCATACATGCAGAATTTCCTTTGGTGGGACACTGACAGAGTTATGCAATCCTTTGGAGTCATACCTTCAAACCACCAGAGGCTGTTAGCAATATTTGCATGAGCTCTGACTCCACATATTAGCCTCTCTCGACATTTTGCCAATGTGACAATTCATGACTTTTTTAAAATGAAAGAGAACGAGAGGTGAGATGAGAATTATTTCATGCATCAACTTATGATCTGGAATGCACTGCCTCAAAGGGTGGATGAAGCAAATAGTAACTTTCAAAAGGGATTAGGATAAATACTTGAAGGGGAGCATCTTGCAGGACTCTGCAGAAAGGGCAGAGGAATTATATACAGCTCTTTTAAAGAGCTGACAAGCACAGACATGACGGGCTTTCTGTGTTGTATCATTCAATGATTTATAAAAGTATTCCAAGCCTCTAATTGAATTCAAAGTAAATCTCAGTCATTCCAGCGGCATCAGTGGCATTTGACATATTGAAAAGATGAAAAGATTTGACTGACTGCTGGTTAGTATATTGGTTGGTATCCCATCCTGACATGCATGACACCAGTGTTACTTGACATGTCAGCTTGGCTCAGTTGAAAGCACTCTCATCTGCAGTTTGTAAGTTGTAGGTGAAACGCAATGCCAGCTTTTGAGTGCATAATCTAGGCTGAGGGACTGCTGTACTGTCAAGAGATGCCACCCTTTTGGTGAGATGTTAAACCAAGGACCCGTTTCAGTGATTAGAAACAGAGGAGAGTACAGAAGTAGAAAGGACTATGCAGTTCCTCTGACCGACCCAAAAATTAAGACCTTTCAATTGCCCACACCCTTAAATATCTACCTAATTCTCCCTTAAATGTCTTCACGCTGTCGTGACTCCACCATGTCAAATGAGCATTCCATTCCAAAGATTCACCACCCTCTGTGTAAAGTACTTAAATCGAACCTTCCATTTTCTAAGTAGGACTCTATTGCCCAATTCTAGAAGGCAATCATGAACATACTGGGGTTCCATTTATTTCGTCCTTTAAGTATCTTGAATCCTTGAGCAAATCCTTTGAGCCTTCTCTTCTTTGGAGTAAATAATTTCAAAGACATTTACTTGTGAAATATCCTTTGGGCTATCTGAAGAACATTTAGTTCCCCTGGTAACTCACACAAAGCAGATAAACCAGTTAGTCATCTCATTCATGTTTGTGGGATATTACCTATGCAAAATGTGCTTGCTTATGTAATGGCAGATATTGCATCTCACAGTAATTCATTGTGTGAAACATTTTGAGAAGATTCAGTGTGATTGATATTATATAAATGTCATGAATCGTACTTTAATGCAAGCCCGGAGCACTAAAACAAATTACAGAGTGTTGTGTTTAAGTGCTTTAAAGTAATGTACTCTTATAAATTGTTGGTTGCTGAACTTCATCACTTGAATATTTTAACATGCTCATTCTTCTAACTTCTGCCTGGATTGTGGCATAGTTACTGTTATGCTTTGTCTTTTATGTGTTTTCTGTCCATTACCACAAAGTACTTAGTCTTCCTGTTGACACTAGTTTTCACTTGCTCTTCTTTCTCAGGTGGACGACGTAACATTTCAGCTCAGGGTTCGCGACCACCCTCAGCTCCACACCAAACTACCCAGCCACCTCAAGCAGGTAGGTACCTCCCTGATTAGATGAACCTGCCTCATCTTAATTTTTGAGAAAATGTGACCAAGGGCCAAAACCAGTGTTTAATGCTGTCGAGTGGAGAAACAGTAATCCAAGCTCCTAACATCGTTTCCCATAGGCAGCAGCTCGCTCTCAGCTCTCAGGCAGTCTCACCCACTCCCCCTGAATCCCCATATTTTACCTTGGATTCAGTCTGGACACTCCCAGTCAGTGACAACACCACAGCAGCTTGGCAGCAAGGAAGATTCACCCTGAATCTCCGTGCCTGCTGATACAAAAACATCACATTTAATAATGGCAAGTATTTTAATTTGTCTAGAATAGATGAGGATTTTCAACACAAATTACTCCCCTAAGAATTTCCTATTAGAATTCATGAGGGCTCTTTAATGAAACTCTATTCTGGTTCTTTTTATACTGTCATTGTAAGAGCTGCAGACTCTTCAGCCTTGTTAAACTGACATATTTCTGGTCTCCCTATTCGCAGGTGCCTCTGGAACCTATAGACCAGGTCAGGGAGTGACTCCCAGATATCCGGAGCAAAAGCCAAGTAAGAACCGTCATGAGCAGCTCCATTTTTTCATTTCAGTTCTTCCTGGCTGTGGATCCCCTGGTTTCATCTTGGTGCCATCAAACAGATCCTCAACTTGAAATGAAGACGAAATGATTTTGCTTTCTGTTTTCTTTTGTTTGTTTCTCTCTGCCAGTGGTAGGGTCTCCCTCCTTGTCGCATTCAGTGGCCAATCAGCCCACCCCATCATCGGATGCCAGTTACACCCCACTGAAGGAGGAGAGAGCTGTCCGCCAGCATTCGCAGTATACAGCACCAAGCACGGCATCAGGTCTGCCTCCTTCCTCACAACAGCAACAGCAAGAGGATGAGGACGAGGACATTTATGATTCGGATGAAGCCAGTGAGTAATACCAGGGCTGGCAGATACAAGTGGATTCATTACAAAAGCCTAATGAACCGCAAGTATAATCTGTGATAGAATACTCCCAAAGATGATTAAAGGAATCCAACATTTCACAGCTGGTGTGAAACTGAAAAGCAGAAAATACTGGAAAGGCGCAGCAATCAAACACCCTCTGGAAGAGAGAGAGTAACTCGCAACAAGTCCCGTTCACCTGTCACCCCTATGCTTGCTCGGCGGCAACACCTCGATTTTAAGATTCAAATCCTTATCTTCAAATCGCTTCATGACCTTAACATCCCTGTGTCTGTGACCTCCTCCAGCCCTACAAACCCTCCAAGATCTCTGCGGTTCTCCAATTCTCTCCTCTTGCACATCCTGGTTTTCCATTGCTCTACAATTGGCAGCCGTACCTTCAGCTGCCCAGGCCTGGAGCTCTGGAGTTGCCTCACTAAACCTCTCTACCTCTACTTCAAGTCACACCTTACACCTACCTCCTGGACCAAACATTTGATCACCTGTCCTAATATCTCTTTGTGTGACTTGGTGTGGAATTTTATCTAATTACATTCCTGTGAAATGCCTTGGGATGTTTACTGCACGAAAGGTGTTATATAAATACAATTTGTTGCTGTAATGTTTCAGGTGGCACCCTTTGATAGGAGCTCTAATTTAATAGAGTCATAGAGGTATACAGCACAGAAGCAGGCCCTTCAGCCCATTGTGTTCGTGCCAGCCATCAAGCACCTATCTATTCTAATCCCATTTTCCAGCACTTGGTCCGTAGCCTTGTATGCTATGGCGTTTCAAGTGCTCATCCAGATACTTCTTAAATGTTGTGAGGGTTCCTGCCTCTACCACCGCTTCAGGCAGTGCGTTCCAGATTCCAACCACCCTCTGGATGAAAATTTTTTTCCTCAAATCCCCTCCAAATCTCCTGCCCCTTACCTTAAATTTATGCCCCCTGGTTATTGACACCTCGGCTAAGGGAAAAAGTTTCTTCCTATCTATCCTATCAATTCCCCTCATAATTTTGTATACCTCAATCAGGTCCCCCCTCAGCCTTCTCTGCTCTAAGGAAAACAACGCTAGCCTATCCAGTCTCTCTTCATAGCTGAAATTCTCCAGCCCAGGCAACATCCTGGTGAATCTCCTCTGCACCCTCTCCAGTACAATCACATCCTTCCTATAGTGTGGTGACCAGAACTGTACACAGTACTCCAGCTGTGGCCTAACTAACATTTTATACAGCTCCATCATAACCTCCCTGCTCTTACATTCTGTGCCCCGGCTAATGAAGGCAAGTATCCCATATGCCTTCCTAACCACCTTATCTACCTGTGCTGCTGCCTACAGTGATATACGGACAAGTACAGCAAGGCCCCTCTGACTCTCTGTGCTTCCTAGGGTCCTACCATCCATTGTATATTCCCTTGCCTTGTTAGTCCTCCCAAAATGCATCACCTCACACTTCTCAGGGTTAAATTCTATTTGCCACTGCTCTGCCCATCTTACCAGCTCATCTATATCGTCCTTTAATCTAAGGCTTTCCTCCTCACTATTTACGATACCACCAATTTTCGTGCCATCTGCAAACTTACTTATCATACCTCCTATATTCAAGTCTAAATCATTCATGTACACTACAAACAGCAAGGGTCCCAGCACCGATCCCTGTGGTCACAGGCTTCCAATCGCAAAAACAATCCTCGACCATTACCCTCTGCCTCCTGCCACTAAGCCAATTTTAGATCCAATTTGCCAAAGTGCCCTGGATCCCATGGGCTCTTACCTTCTTAACCAATCTCCCATGTGGGACCTTATCAAAAGCCTTACTGAAGTTCATGTAGACTACATCAACTGCTTTACCCTGATCTACACATCTAGTTACCTCCTCGAAAAATTCAATCAAGTTAGTTAGATACGATCTCCCCCTGACAAAGCCACGCTGACTATGCCTGATTAATCCCTGCTTCTCCAAGTGGAGATTAATCCTGTCCCTCAGAATTTTTTCCAATTGTTTCCCTATCACTGATGTTAGACTCACTGGCCTGTAATTACCTGGTTTATCCCTGCTACCCTTCTTGAATAATGGTACCACATTCGCTGTCTTCCAGTCCTCTGGCACCTCTCCTGTGGCCAGACAGGATATGAAAATTTGTGTCAGAGCCCCTGCTTTCTCCTCCCTTGCCTCACTTAACAGCCTGGGATACATCTCATCTGGGCCTGGGGATTTATCCACTTTTAAGCCCGCTAAAACAGCTAATACCTCCTCCCATTCAATGCTAATTCGTTTACGTATATCACAATTCCCCTCCCTGATCTCTACACCTACATCATCCTTCTCCATAGTGAACACAGATGCAAAGTAATCATTTAAAACCTCACCTATGTCCTTCGGCTCCACAGACAGATTGCCACTTTGGTCTCTAATGGGCCCTACTCTTTCCCTGGTTGTCCTCTTGCCCTTAATATACTTATAAAACACCTTGGGATTTTCCTTTATCTTGTCTGCCAGTATTTTTTCCTGCCCCCTCTTCGCTCTACTAATTACTTTTTTAATACCCCCTACACTTTCTATACTCCTCTAGTGCCTCTGCTGTTTTCAGCCCTCTGAATCTGCCATAAGCCTCCTTTTTTTTCCTTATCCAATCCTCTATATCCCTTGACATTCAGGGTTCCACGGACCTGTTGGACCTACCCTTCACCTTTACGGGAACATGTTGGCCCTGAACTCTTACTCTTTCCTTTTTGAATAACTCCCACTGGTCCAATGTAGACTTTCCTACAAGTAGCTGTTCCCAGTCCACTTTGGCCAGATCCTGTTTTGTCATATTGAAATCAGCCTTCCCCCAATTCAGTACCTTTATTTCCGGTCCATCTTTTTCCTTTTCCATAATTACCTTTAATCTTAGAGTTATGGTCACTATCCCCGAAATGCTCCCCCACTGACACTTCTACCACTTGTCTGACTTCATTCCCTAAGATTAGGTCCAGTACTGCCCCCTTCTCTTGTAAGACTTTCTATATGCTGGCTCAAAAAGCTCTCCTATATGCACTTTAAGAATTCTGCCCCTTTTAAGCCTTTTGCACTAAGACCAGTTAATATTGGGGAAGTTGAAATCCCCTACTATTATTACCCTATTGTTTTTACACCTTTCTGAGATTTGCCTACATATCTGCTGTCCACTTAAGTGCCTAAATGGCACTTGATTCAGCGGGACCTTCCCCAGAGGAGGCGATGCAGGGCTCTCGGCTCTCTGGGTTGAGACCCCCATTGCCAAGATACAATCCCAGCCCTGGAGTGGGGATGAAAGCAGCATTTGGAATAAACGTGTCTAATTCTGAATTTGCTGCTTGTGCACCCCACCATACATAGAATTCCTCTGTCTGCTATTTTATATGGGTGAACATTTCAACTGAAACAGCCGACAGGGGAATGCCACATGATTGCACTAAAGCCTAAATTTCAGGGCATGACGGGCCCCCCATTTTACTTTTATTTTTAGTTATTTTTTTCTTTTTTCTTTTTTCATTTTTTTTGTGTTTATTTTATTTTCTTTTATCTTAGTTTGTTCAGTTTGCTTACCCACTGTTTTTTTCATGTTTGTACTTGCGGCTGTTCAATTTTCAGTCCGTTAACACCCTATCTGTACTAATGCTTTGTCTTTCAACACACCATTAACATATTGTTTACCTTTGCTCCAGGACCTTCTGGTCAGCTATTCTGTGACCTTGTCCTATCTACACCTTCTCCTTTGTTATCCCTTGCCCCACCCCTGCTTTACTTGCTTATAACCTTTCACATTTCTAATATTTGCCAGTTCTGAAGAAGGGTCACTGACCTGAAACGTTAACTCTGTTTCTCTCTTCACAGATGCTGCCAGACCTGCTGAGTATTTCCAGCATTGCTTGTTTTTATTTCAGATTTCCAGGATCTGCAGTATTTTGCTTTTATACTACCTAAATCTTCTGGGCTTGCACCAATGTCAAGGCCCCGATAGTCCATTTGACGTGGATGGAAAATTGTGGGCAGCTGCCTGCAGTTGTCTGAAACGTGCTGGCAGGAATTGAAAAATGTCACCCTTTGTGTTTGCTTGTTGATATTGGCAATAGTAATTCCCCGGCTATGGTTGCAGGAGAGGAACATTTTGATCTAGGTCATTTTGAAGAGCAGTTCTTGTCTTGGTTGGGATTTTGGATTGGTGTAAACTGTGTTCTTGTTTTGTGTCACACACTAAAGAGCGAGATAAAGGGCTGAATTTTGTCAGCCCCTCGGTGTCGTGGGTTGTGGCGGGGAGGGCCGCAAAATGCTAGCGGGTGTGTCCAGCCACGACGCCGAGAAGGCCCCGCCGGATATTAGCAGCAGTGGTGAGGCCTTGGTGCAGCCCCCCCACACCCCCCCCCCCCCCCCCGCCTTCATTAAAATATTAAAATGAGGATAATTAAAATGCAAATTAACTCACCTGCCAATGGTGGCCGTCTCACGCCGATTTTACGTTGGAGTTCCGAGGCGAGACACTGGTGGGGAGAAGGGAGGAATAAAATTATCAGGGCGGTGGATGGGGGAGCAGAGTAAACTATTCCTATTGGTTGTGGGGATGGTGGGAAGGGGTTGAGGGTCAAAGATACTGAAGTTCGGGGGGAAAGTTCGGAATTTTAAAAATTGTATTTTTGTGTTGAGGACTCGGTGGGGGTGGGGGTGGGCGAGGGGATTCAATGTTACATTAAACGTCTATTAATTTTCTTAATCACATCGGCACCTTTAAATATCTTAATATATCCTGAAGGACTAGAAGCCCTTTAAAAACGGCACCAGTGCCTGCACGGTGGCGCCGGACGCCATTGCCGGGGATGTGGCGGCTGCCACCTCTACGTCATCGGGGCAGCTGCTCCACACCCTCCATTTAAATGAGCCCCCGTGCATAACCTCATGGGGGCTGTGCGACCGCACTTGCGTGTCGGAAGGCCATCGACTTCACAGCGTGCCGCCCGCATTGATGAAATTCAGCCCAAAAAGTAAGCCAGAAATACAGCAAAAACATTTAGAGGAGAAACACAGTAGATGGAAGACTTCCAAGTGTTCTCGATCATAATCTAGGGCTTTGGTGAGAGCACACCTGGAGTACTGCGTGCAAATATTAGTCTCTATATTTGAGGAAATATATACTTGCATTGGAGGCGATACAGTGAAGTTTCACCAGATTGGTCCCTGGGATGATAGGATTGTCCTATGAGTAAATTGGTTCTATATTCTCTGGGGTTTAGAAGAATGAGAGGTGATCTCATTGAAACATTCAAGATTATGAAGGGCCTTGATAGGGTAGATACTGAGCTGTTGTTTCCCCTGGCTGGGAAATCTAGAACAAAGGGGCACAGTTTCAGGATAAGGGGCTGATCATTCAGGACTGAGATGAGAAAAGATTTCTTCGCTCAAAGGGTTGTGAATCTTTGGAATTCTCAACCCCTGAGGGATGTGGATGCTCCATCATTGAATATATTTAAGGCTGGGATAGACAGATTTTTGGCCACTCAGGGAATCAAGGGATGTGGGGAGCGGGCGGGAAAGTGGAATTGAAGCCCAAGATCAGCCATGATCGTGTTGAATGACAGAGCAGACTCAGCAGGCCATGTGGTCTACTCCTGCTCCTATTTCTAATGTTCTTTTGAGAGAGAAATCCAGTGCCAAACCTCGTCATTAACTTTGATGCCAATTGGCCATCCTGATCCAGGGCATAGCGACCTGGGTTACTGTAACAAAAAGAGTGCAGTTACAGTCCATAATATCAGACCTTACACAGCAGATTGAAGCTCAGAAATTACACTGTGCCATACAATCATACAAATGGTTAATATGTCTACATTAAATTTTTTAGCCGATGATTTTAATCCATTTTGGGTTAATATTTCTGTTAAAGTAGTGGACCATGTGATCATACAATAATAATAGCACAAGATAAATTTCAGGCTCAAACATTTACTATCTGAACCCCTACTATAATAACAGCCTATCAACTGAGACCATAGGGCATCCATTCCTCTGCAATAAATACATTATATTGTTAATCTAAATTATACACAAATGTACAGTTTAAATGATGGGACTGCATTTACCTTGAAGCATGATAGCTATTAAAATGATTACGATTTTAAACCAAAATGAATGCTATGAGTGACTGCTTTGCTTTCATACCTTACACTGGCGACAGTTTTGTTGAGAAAGTTATATTGGTTGTGTTCACAGCTACACTGGGAGCACTGGAGTTCAGTCTAATCTATGACCAGGCCAACAATGCTTTGCACTGCACCATCATAAAAGCAAAGGTGAGCTGTCTGATTTACTCATTTTCTAATTAAACTCAAAATGAGGATACTGGGTCACCAAAGATATTAAAGCAGTTTCTGGTCAAATGTGAAATGTTCTCTCATTCCAAAGAATTGATAAGTTCTCAATAAATAGGTGGTTTAAAATGCTTTTAATACAAAGAAACGTTAATGAGTTCCTGCTGTATGATATGCACATGTAGCCTTAGGGACTGGGTGTGGCAGTATGTTAGAATTTCAGGGTCGCTGGGTGCTAGGGTCAGTTGGAATACTGTGCTTTTAGGGGAATCAGGAGCTATAGTTACTTTGGAGATCTGTGTTAGCATCCAATTCAGACCAACAGGAGTAAAATCTATTACTGCTACCTATGAAGGTGCTACATGAAATGTGTTTGGGCAACTTCAACCTACTAGTTAGTGCATGAAGTCTGCAGTACATCATTAGCACTAAACTCAGTATCAAGTCAAACAGAAATACTGTTGGAGGTGGCGACTCCATGTTGTTCACATATGGTCACGTTGTGGGATTCAGCTACAGACTGGTAACCCAAGTACTGATTGGGCATTTGTGCCCTTTCTACCTTACAGGGACTGAAACCCATGGACTCCAATGGCTTGGCTGATCCATATGTGAAAATACACCTCCTGCCTGGAGCCAGCAAGGTAAGATGTTCCTGTCAGATAGTGAACCGTATATTCATGAAATTTACTATTAGTACTGGTGAAGAGTGTTCTATGGCCACTAAATCTGTTCAATGACCACTTTGATGTATGGGGGTGTATCTGTGCCATGATGAGCAGCAAGATGGAGCATGTGCATCACAATTACATCAGTTTGGGTTTCTGTGGCTTAGTTACTTATGATGTACAGGGACTGTCTGTGAGAAGTTGCAGTTGAAGTGCCATGTCTGCACAACAGTTTTCATTCACATCAGAAATTAATATGTCTACATGAAATTTATTACCCTACTATTTTAACCTCCAGAAGCACATTGAGATCAATCTTTGTGCGATACTGTAACTAGATACTGGGTGCTAGTGAGTTAGCAGCCCAGTTCAGCACAAAGTCAAAATCTTCTCCATTATGTTCCCCTTACTCTCCAAATTCCTCAGAAAAGGTCTTTATTTCAGCCAGTCTACTTAGGAGAAGGCCCAAAGTGGAAAGCAAAGCATTTCCTGGCAACACTGGGTCCTTTGAAGCATTTCAGACCAACTGGATTTACAAAGAAACATTGGGATCACTGAGCAGAGCTGCTGGCTTGGCCACCCTGTCAGTTGAGAAAGAAACCAGAATCAGAACTGCCCAAAAAATATAAATCCATTTTCAATATGAATCAATAAACCAGATGGAGTTCCCCTGATTTAATGGTGAGCAGGTTCACCTACTGTTACAGTACTGAGCACACAGATCCTAAAGTTTTTTTTTATTCGTTCATGGGATGTGGGCTTCGCTGGCCAGGCCAGCACTTATTGTCCATCCCTAATTGCCCTTAAGAAAGTGGTGGTGAGCTGCCTTCTTGAACTGCTGCAGTCCTTGGGGTGTAGGCACACCAACAGTTCTGATAGGAAGGGAGCTCCAGGATTTTGACTCAGCAACAGTGAAGGAACGGTGGGCGATATAGTTCCAAGTCAGAATGGTTGGTGGTTTGGAGGGGAACTTGCAGATGGTGGTGTCTAGGTGGCGAGGTCATGGGTTTGGAAGTTGTTGTCAAAGGAGCCTTGGTGCATTGCTGCAGTACATCTTGTAGATGGTACACACTGCTGCCACTGTGCGTTGGTGGTGGAGGGAGTGAATGTTTGTGCCAATCAAACAGGCCGCTTTGTCCTGGATGGTGTTGAGCTTCTTGAGTACTGTTGGAGCTGCACCCATCCAGGCAGGCGGAGAGTATTCCATCACACTCCTGACTTGTGCCTTGTAGATGGTGTACAGGCTTTGGGGAGTCAGGAGGTGAATTACTCACCGCAGGTTCCAGGTTTGACATTGGTTTGTACTGAGTCAGGTAATCGTATTTGAGTAGCGATGAGATAGTACATTGGCCTCTCTGACTTTGGGCTAAGAAAGCCGTATCCTACCATGAAACATTGCCCTCAGGAAAGATGAGCAAGGGATTAGAGAAAATAAAAATATTAACCTGATAAAATGTCAGAATTGTTGATATTTTTTGAGACACCCAAAATGGCAACCTGAGGAATTTAATGAGTTGACATCTAACTTGTTTATATTCCAAACACACAGTCAAACAAGCTGCGCACAAAAACTCTGCGCAACACCCGAAATCCTGTGTGGAATGAACGGCTAACGTACCATGGAATCATTGAGGATGACATGCAGAGAAAAACTCTCAGGTGAGAAATGTAGACATAGACACATAAGGAAAGAGCCCCTCTCGCAATCTCTAGCTAACCAAAAAGCCCTCCAGTAACCTTCAGCCAACTGAGAAACCTCTAGGAATCTTCCACCAACTCAAACTTCTCTGGTAATCTTCAAGTGAATTTATTTTTCAGGTTTGAACCTAAGGTGCCTGGCATCTTGCAGATAGCCTATGGCTATCTCTTTTTGACAATCTATCTTTCAATTTTTGCCTTTTTTTCTTTCTCAGTTTTTATACAATGGATGTGGTATGTAGTTGTCTGATCTGTTCAGCAGTTTTCATGATCATTTATGTTGCTTCCAGTTTCCTGATGATGTAAAAGAATAAACTCCTGACCATTTTTTGCCATTGTCCCGCAGACAGTATTGGAAATTGAGAACAGGCACAAGGGACCTGGCATCTTCCTGAATGAATGTATTGTGCAATAGTCATAAGAACATACGAAATAGGAGCAGGAGTAGGCCATTTGGCCCTTTGAGCCTGCTCCGCCATTCAATATCATGGCTGATCTACCTCTGTTACACCTTCATAAATCTGTGTTGACTCTGCCCAATCATATTATGATTTTCTAAGTTCCCTGTTATCATGTCCTTAATAACAGATTCTAGCATTTTCTTCAATATTGATGTCAGGCTAACTAGCCAACAGTTCCCTGTTTTCTCTCTCCCTCCTTTCTTGAATAGTAGTGTTACATTTGCTACCTTCCAGTCAATGGGGACCATTCTTGAATCAAGGGAATTCTGGAAGATTAAAACCAGTGCATCCACCATCTCTGTAGTCACCTCTTTTAGAACCCTAGGATGTAGGCCATCAGGTCTAGGGGATCATCCCTCCCCCCCCACCCCACCACTGGGGTCAGGGATCAGGCACCCCACCCACAAATCAACACTTAGGCCTACCTGGTCCTGTGGCTTCAATATTTCCTGCCCAACTGCAAGCCAAGCCTGCCAATTAGGCTGACCTCTGGGCGAGAAACCTACCTGTCACATCTCACGCGAAAACCCCTCAGCATGTGTGGACGTCTGACTAAGGGATTTCCTATACACTACCGAGCCCCCCAGCCACCACTCCCGGCGGTCTCAGTGTCAAAACTGCCCCTCTAAGTATTCATTTAGTGTCTCTGCCATTTCCTTATTCTCCATTATAATTTCTCTTGTTTATGTCTCTAAGGGATCGACCTTTACTTTCGCTAATCTCTTCCTTTTTACAGACCTATAGAATCTTTTACAATCTGTTTCTATGTCTCTTGCTTGTTTTTAATTCTTAAGGGAATGTATAATCACTTAAAGAATTAATTCAAGATTCACAAGGTTTGCCTGTCAGTCCCTCAGACATGACATGACAGCACGATTGTAATCATAGGAGCACGATTGTAATCATAGGACTACTTTCAAGCATACAATCAGCTGTAAGACCATAAGAAATAGCAGCAGGAGTAGGCCATATGGCCCCTTGAGCCTGCTCTGCCATTCATTGCGATCATGGCTGATCTTCTGCCTCAAATTGATTTTCCATCGCTCTCCATAGTCGAGTTTGTAGTGGTGTTCCCCAGGGGTCAGTGTTGGAAGCCTTTCTTTTCTTGATGTATAATAATGATCTCGACCTTGGTGTACAGGGCACAATTTCAAAGTTTTCAGATTATACGAAACTTGGAAGCATTGTGAGCTGTGAGGAGAATAGTGTCGAACTTCAAAAGGATGTAGACAAGATGGTGGAATGGGCAGACAGGTGACGGATGAAGATCAATGCAGAGAAATGTGAAGTGATTCATTTTGGGAGGAAGATCATGGAGAGACAACATAAAATAAAGGGTACAATTCTAAACGGGGTGCAGGAGCAGAGGGACCTGGATGTATATGTGCATAAGTCATTGAAGGTGGCAGGACAGGTTGAGAACACAGTCAATAAAGTGTACAGTATCTTGGGCTTTATTAATAGGGGCATAGAGTACAAGAGCAAGGAGGTTATGTTGAACTTGTATAAGACACTAGTTCGGCCTCAGCTGGAGTATTGCGTCCAGTTCTGGGCGCCACACTTTAGGAAAGACGTGAGAGCGTTGGAGGAGAGAGTACAGAAAATATTCACGAGAATGGTTCCAGTGATGAGGAACTTCACTTATGAAGATAGTTTGGAGAAGTTAGGACTGTTTGCCTTGGAGAAAAGAAGGCTAAGAGGAGATTTGATAATGTTATCCAAAGTCATGAGGGGTCTGGACAGAATAAATAGGGAGAAACTGCTCTCACTCGTGAAAGGATCGAGAACAAGAGGGCACAGATTTAAAGTATTTGGTAAGAGAAGCAAAAGCAACATGAGGAAAAACTTTTTCACGCAGCGAGTGATTAAGTTCTGGAATGTGCTGCCTGAGAGTGTGGTGGAGGCAGGATCACTTGAAGCATTAAAAAGGGAATTAGACTGTTTAATGAAAAGGAAGAATATGCAGGGTTACAGGGAGAAGGTGAGGGAATTGCAATAAGCCAATTGCTCTTTCGGAGAGCCAGTGCAGACAGGATGGGCTGAATGACCTCCTTCTGCGCTGTAACAATTCTGTGATTCTGTGATATCCCTTGATTCCTTGAGAGACCAAAACATCTGTCTATCCCAGCCTTAAATATATTCAATGATGGAGCATCACAACCCTCTGGGATAGAGAATTCTAAAGATTCACAACCCTTTGAGTGAAGAAATATCTCCTCATCTCAGTCCTAGTTGCTCAGTCCCTTATCCTGAGACAGTGCCCCAGCCAGGGGAAATAAGCTCTCAGTGTCTACCCTATCAAGCCCTTCAGAATCTTATATGTTTCAATAAGATCACCTCTCATTCTTCTAAAGCTCAGAGATTATAGGCCCAATTTACTTAGCCTTTCATAGGACAATCCTCTCAGCCCAGGAACCAGTCTAGTGAACGTTCACTGTGCCACCTCCAAGACAAGTACATCCTTCCTCAGATGTGGAGACCAAAACTGTGCACAGCACTCCAGATGTTGTCTCATCAAAGCCCTGTACAATTGTAGCAAGACTTCCTTATTCTTGTACTCCAATCCCTTTGCAATAAAGGCCAAGATACTATTTGCCTTTCTAATTGCTTGTTGTACCGGCATGATAGCCTTCTGTGTTCCTTGTACGAATACACCCAAGACCCTCAAACATCAACATTTACAAGTTCCATGCCTTTTGAAAAATATTCTGCTTTTCTATTCTTACTACCAAAGTGAATAACCTCACACTTCCCCATATTATATTCCATCTGTCACCTTGTTGCCCACTCACTTAACCTGTCTATATCTCTTTGCAGCCTCTTTGTGTCCTCACAGCACACCTCCCCACCTAACTTTGTATTGCCAGTAAACTTATATACATTATTCTCTGTCTCTTCATCTAAGTAATTAATATAGATTGTAAATAGCTGAGGACCCAGCACTGATCCTTGTGGCACTCACTAGTCAGAGCCTGCCAACTAGAAAATGTCCCATTTATCCCTACTCTCTGCTTCCTGTCTATTATCCAATCCTCTATCCATGCTAATATATTACCCCCAACTCCATGAGCCCTTATCTTGTGCATTAACCTTTTATGTGGCACCTTATTGAATGAACATACATATGAATATATATACAAATTAGGAGCAGGAGCAAGAACATAAGAAATAGAAGCTGTAGTAGGCCATTTGGCCCTTCAAGCCTGCTCTACCATTTCTCAAGATCATGGCTGATCCCCTATCTCAACTCCACCTTCCCACACTATCCCCACATCCTTTAATTCCCTTTGTATCCAAAAATCTATCGACCTCTGTCTTGAATATACTCAATGACTGAGCATCCACTGCTCTCTGGGGTATAGAATTCCAAAGATTCGCAACCCTTTGAGTGAAGAAATTTCTCATCTCAGTCCTGAACACTGTTAAATACTATTAAATTGATTTTTAAAAACCCCATAAAAAAGGAAAACACTGAAATATGGTTAACCACATAAAGGCATTACAAAAAAATTCACTATAATAAATTAAATAAAATTTGGCCTTCCACTCTCCCAGTGGGTCAGCAGGTTTACCCAGCTGAACCACACAACTGGGAAGATTCCAAGTTTAACAAGTTTAATTGCCGTTCTAAGCTGAATTAGATGATCTCAGCCTGGGCTGCAAGAGGAGCACTACAATTGGGCTCAGTGCGCCATGGATAAGGTGAGGCAAATCAACCAGGGCTCCCCACCCCACCTCAATCCATCTCCAGTGACCCATGCTGTAAGTGCATG